>NC_058102.1:120432500-121057500 GCF_020171115.1 Neogale vison | reverse complement strand
CAGGGTTAGCCTGCGTTACAAAGGCCTCCCTGTCTCTCTCGAAATAAAAGCAAAATAAGGAAAACAAAGCTCCCACTTCTTAGAGCGTTGACACCAGAAAACAGAACTTGAGTAGAAGGAGTCGCCTCTCTGGGGGCAGGGGCCCTGGGGACTGATTGCTTGGTGGCGGCTCAGCCCGTCTGCTGACTCCCCCAGAGGGAAGTGGTGGGGGCGGGAGACCCTTCTCAGTAAGGGTCTCGCTCTTTCTCTGGGTCAGTATGGAGAAGTGCTGTTTGTCTGCTGGGGAGTGGGGTGCCCAGATGCAGGAGAGTGAGCTGAGCTGGCTTGGGTGCAAGCGATGCCAGAACAGAATGGAGCAGGCCGAGCCCCTCTGCAAGCACCAAAGCAAGTTCCTCCCCCTCTGGATCTGGTTATCTGTGAAGGCAGATGAAATATGGAGAACCCAGTACCTTCTAGTGGGTGCTGGAAAATCAGTAGCCTTGCATTCTTAAAGTAGTCTGTTTCAGAACTGCAGACACGTTAGTTATTAAGTCAATGGTCTGTTCATATTCCCCTCCTTTTTGTAAGTTTCAAAGTAGAAAGGAAAAGCTCTAACCATACAAAATCCACAGTGTGTTATGTTATTTATAGACCGGCTTCTAGGGGAGTAGATAAAAATGTTGCAGAATAAACACATAACTACTCTGGAGACATTTGAACCACATTTTTTTTTACAAAAACAGGGAAGAAAATTGCAGAGCATTTCATACTCAACAGTTGGCCATTATGTTCAGAAATGCTTACACTGGGGAGTAAAAAGCCCAAGAGTTCATTTCCTGGTGGCCTAACCCAGGCGAGAGGCCCAGGAGAGTGAGCGGTGGCTGTGTTTGTGCATGCCAGTTGCTCTCTCTCTCTTTCTCACACACACACACACACACACACACACATACACTGCGCACATATACACACACTGCCCAGTGTATATACACACATACGTGTGTATGTGCACACTCCCTATTACACTTACACACAACTCAGTGCACACACACACCCTACTGATACACCCATCCCAGCGCACACCTATACAACCTAGTCTCACTCCCAGCGCACACATGCACACACACACATGCACACACACACAGCCTAGTGCACACACACACAGTGCATGCGCCCATCCCAGTGTGCACACAAGCTCTCCATGTGCACACGCAGTGGTGGAGAAAGGCGAGATCCCTTCTTCTATCAGAAGGCAGGTGAACACCTCGAGTCCTGTGTTTGGGGCTTGCTCACACCTTACACACTCGTACTGGGCTGCCTGGCACAAAGGCTCTCCATGCAGATGGACCGGGAGCTCCTGTGTGTCTGAGCAGCCCCGTAGTCATTGACCAGGGACTGGAAACCCGGGGCTGGGCCTTGCCAGTGGAGGCGCACGGTGGCTCTCCCACATGCCTCTGGCCCCTGAAAGTGACTGGAGGCCTCACCTCTACCACGAGGGTTACAAATTGATCTTTATTCCCAGACATAACCTCTGATATGGAGCCTCGTTCTAATCCGGAATCGCTGCACAGACCTCGGCGTCTGCCAGGGTCACAGACACTGTGGTAGTCTATCAGCGAAGTTCACTGTCATTATAGTCACACAGATTTCTAAGAGCTGGAAATGCACAACAGGTCTTTTTTAATGACTTGGTCACTGAAATGGATTCTATTTTCAGTTTCTAGTGAAACTCTTATTTGTATACATGTAATGTTTTTTAAGCTCAGCCTGTGCCTTGAGCACCTAGCCTGAGTTGAGTAATTATTATTTATGTCCAGTTTCTAGTTTATGTAATATGTACCTTTCTTGGCTTTGCCATTTAGATACCGCTCCTCCTAAGAACACTCATTTCAAGGACATTCTGAACTTAGATATTTGTGAGGGACTATTTGATGCAGTGGAAAGACACAGAAACTGGACAGACCAGAGCTGTCGTGTGGGCTCTGGCCCCTCCTGGCTGTGTGGTCCCACCTGGCACATAGCAGGCACGGGGGACACTTGGTAAATTAACAAATGGGTGAGATTCGGGTTTTATGATGAACGTCAGTGGTGCTTTTATTTACCCAAAAGACATTTACTTTGGGAAAAACTTTTTGAAGCACATCTGTTTTACAAAGAAAGGGCTGTTCTCATAATTTTTTAAAGAAAAAAGGGGCACCTGGGTGGCTCAGTCAGGTAAACATCTGCCTTCGGCTTGGGTCCTGATCTCAGGGTTCTGGGATAGAGCCCCGCATCAGGCTCCCTGCTCAGCAAAGAGTCTGCTTCTCCCTCTCCTTCTGCCCCTCCCCCCACTCAGGCACGCATGCATGTACTCTCTCTCCCTCTCTTTCACATAAATAAATAAAATCTTAAGAGAGAGAAATGAAATTGCATTTCAGGAGCCCTTAGACGTTTTGCTAAAGGTGACGATTTCAAGCCTACGCACTGAATCTGGGCTTTGAAACCCATGCGTGTGCATGCGCGCGTCCTAGGAACAGAGCCCGTGCTGTCTTCTGATTTCTGTTCTCGTGGTGTTGCTCGTATGCAGGAGCTGACAGGCAAGCTGCCCGTTGAATATCCCCTGGACCCAGGGGAGGAACCACCCATCGTTCGAAGAAGAATCGGGACAGCCTTCAAGCTGGATGAACAGAAAATCCTGCCCAAAGGAGAGGTGTGTTTTTCTTGATGTTGCTGGATTCTCTCACTTTAGCCATATTTCCCCCAAATATTGAGGCATCCATGTTTTCTGTAACAGGGTCTTCCTTCTACCCAATACCAAAGGCCATTTCCCCTTCCTCCCCAGAATCTTCCATTCTCCCTTTTAAGTTAGCTGCTCAGTCAGCATGGGGCTCCCCTTGTCCGATTCGTTCGCTCGCATGAGTAGGCATTTCGCTTTCTGGGGAAGTTGTTTGTCCAACATGATAGGCCTGTCGGAAGCAGCAAAGTGAAGCTTGGGAGAACATCCCAGACACTCAGGGGTACCTGTCTTTTTACTGGCCTTCCGGCTCTTTGCTACTCAGAGCCCAGCCTCCTGTGGGAGGAAACAACCAAAGGAGAAAGAAAGGTCTTGCCTATAGGCGCAGGGCTGCTGTTGACTGGGGAAGGCCCGTAGGGCCTTGCTGCTAACACTGCTGCCAGCAGATGAGCTAGATGCTGGGCTGTCCTGAAGACATCCATCCGCATTTGGAGGAGCCACTGAAGCGTTGCTCATTTATCACCTCCGACACTAAAATTTGCTGGGGGCTAAGGCTGGAGAGTCCAGATTCCAGGAGGTACGGGGACTTGGGTCTCCCTCTGGTTAACAAGCTCTCCAGCCTCAGACCGAGAGAGTCGAGACCATGTAACCCTTTAGGCCTCAAGGTCACATCCAGGAACTGTCTTTGTGGATTTATTGAGTGAAGCTACGAATTAAAATGCTATTGAACAGGGGACTTACAAGAATAGGAATCAAAGCCAAGGGGGAAGGGAAGGGAATACCGTGGCCACGTTGAAACAGATATTCTTACAAAAGGGACTGAGAGAAGCTGGCGTTCTTGAGTCACAGCCACGGCGGGTGAGTGTAAGGGCAGATTCAGGGGGGACGCAGGTGCCCTGCAGCCACTAGCAGGAAACCAGTCTGAGATCCGGTCACAGGGCCTCAGGGCACGTGGACTCACCAGAGGCTTCGGGCACATCTGACGCTCAGCAGTTTTTCTCTTCTGGAAGAGGAGCTTCATAATCCTTCCGTCTTGGAGTGGTCGCTAGGATTATAGGCGCTGGTGTGTGGGAAACACTGAGCTTGCTACTTGACACCTGCTCTATGCTCGGTAACCGTGAGCTGCTGCGGGCGGGGAGGAGACCGCCGAAGCAGGGGCTGCGGGTGGGCAGAGCAGGGGGGAGCGTGGGTGGGATTTAGAAGACCATCAGGTCAAGTACTTCTCAAATCCTCTGTCACCGAGATTGCCAGGGCAACTTCCACCTTATGCTGGACAGACAGCTGGACTAAACTTTGAAGAGCAGACCCCACCTTAGCAAGGGCCCACAGCCCTGAGTGCCTTCCCACCAGCAGCTCCTTCCCACACGCCAGTAAGCGAGGCCTTTCCTTCCCTGAGAGGTCCGTGTGCACCTGTCATCCTTACCTGTCCCTGCGTGTATTGGTCCGGAGTTAGTGACAGGAAGTACCCCCGAGCCGGCAGGAGCCCATGCAGGAAGAGCCCTCTAGGAAGGAAGGGCTCCCCACCCTCAGCTCTGTTGCTGCCTCTGTTTCTCCTGCGAACGCACTTGACCTCCCCGTCCACACCGCAGGCAGCCATCTGGACACCCGGGGCCGGTGGCCGTGTGCCTGTCCGCTCCGGGAATGCGAACGCATCCTGGGCTCCCACGCCGGGTTGGGCCCCAGGGCCAGAGCCCTCCTCACTGCCCGGGGACAGCTGCTGCTAGCAGTGAAGCCTCACAGACCAGCCTTTGTCCTTGGTGACTTGTTTGTTTCAAGACTCCGGGCAAGAATCCATCCCCACGTTCCTCTCTCTTCAGAGAGCCAGTGCAGCCAGCATTGGAAGGATCTGGAAGGAGTTTATCATCTCTGAAGCAGTTCTGTGTCTTCCCCGTGCTTCCCCTCCCTCCAAGTCCCCGCTCCCTCAGGCTCAAGGTGCTCAAACAGAAGGGAATCCCATTAAGTGTGTTGTGCTCCATGGCAGCTCCGGGGTTGGCATGGGCTGCTGGGAGGAAAGGCTTTGTTATGCGGCGTTAACCAGGAAGGTCTGTCCATCCCCATAAACACGGGGATGGGTCCCTCACAGTGGGTTGGTCCCTTCCTGTCAGATGTTTGCAGAGAGGCCAGCCACCTGCAGGCCGTCCCCGTCCATCTGCCCAGTCCTGGCAGTCGCAGCCTCATTTCTCCTGGGGCCGAAACTGTTTGAGGATATATTCACTCATTTGCTGCTTCTGGCCAAAGTCAGGGGTGGCAGCCGCAGGGAGATGACGGAGGGGAGATCAGAGAATGCCCTGGGGCGTTCAGTCCCAGGAGTGGGGGCCCGGCTCCTCTGCCCTCCCGTCACGCCTCACAGCCCAGCACGGCTGCCAACGGGCGGGTGTGAGGACCGCTGGAGGTTGGAGGTTGGAGAATGGGCTTCCAAAAGAGATCTGCGGACTGGGGTACATCCCACCATGAGGGGCTCAGAATATGAGACAGAGGGCCCATGTGAGCCCCCTGCTGGCAAACCCATGGAAGTCTGCTCTGGAAGCAGGGTGCCTCCCCGTCCAAGGTGTCAGGGAGACGCCACCCAGACAGGCTCTGATTTCCCCGAGGGTCTGGTCTTCATGACCCTTGCTGTGGAGACCAGAGAGATGAAGCCGAGTGAGCCCCTGCCTCCGCCTGCTGCGGGGAAGCTCTGCTTCTCGCCGGTGCTGCCCATGTAGCGACCAGCACCCGTCTCCTGAACGTGACAGGGGCCAAGGGTCCCGAAAGTGGGAGTGCCCAGGGCCTGGCTGCCGGAGATTTTAGGGAAGGGCCGCTGCGGGGTCAGCAGGGTTGGGGCTGGGTCCTGGGAGTGCTGGTTTCCTGGTGGGAGAGTCTCCCTAAGAGTAGGGCGCGCTGGCCTTGGGGCAGGGCTCAGGAGGACAGTGCCTCCCTCAGCTGCTCCCTGAGCCCTTCGTGTCCCTCGAAGTGTCAGCAGCCTCCTCTCCCTCCCACAGGAAGCCGAGCTGGAACGCCTGGAACGAGAGTTTGCCATTCAATCCCAGATTACGGAGGCTGCCCGCCGCCTCGCCAGTGACCCCAATGTCAGCAAAAAACTGAAGAAACAAAGGAAAACCTCTTATCTGAATGCACTGAAGAAGCTGCAGGAGATTGAAAATGCCATCAACGAGAACCGCATCAAGTCCGGGAAGAAGCCCACGCAGAGGGCTTCCCTAATCATCGCAGGTCCGTGCTAAGCCCGCTCCCCCCTGGGGCGTCGGGACCCAGCCCCGGGAGCGGGGCCAGAGCTGGCTCCCTGTGGGATCTAGCGAGCCATTTAACCACCCTGGGCCTTAGCTTTTTTTTTTTTTTTTAATCCGTAAAGCGAAGCTAGCCAAGGCCTGATACCAAATGAGAGCAACAAAGGGAGGTCGGGTCCACAGAGGAGGGGGATTGCACGGTCAGAGTGTCCTGATCACTCCTTAGTGCCCCGTGGAAGAGCCCGCAGCCCTGGGCCGCACACTCTCCCCCGCCCTCACCAGGAGCCGGGCTGAGCTCACCCAGCCGGTTCAGCCTCGCTGGAGTTGCCCAGGCTCTGACCTCCTCAGGGACCCGAACGCCCTACCCACATCTGGATGGCTGGGGCACGCGGCAAGCCGGCACCCCACTGAGCCTCTGTCCTCAGAGCCGCTCCCAGGGCCCCTGTCCTGGAGCCAAAGCCGGGGAGGCTGCGGCTGCTCCTCTCTGACTCTCTAGCCCCCCAAGCTCAGGTCAGCAGGGGTTAGGAATCTGGGGGATTCTATCTGGTAGACACTAGCAGGAAATAGCCCTGAATCCACCAACACCGCCAAGTCCCCCAGCGGTTACAGACCTCTTTTCCCGTGTTTAGCGGACGCCGTACGGTACATGTCAAGTGTTCTTTCATAGTTGACATGTTGAAAACACTTTGGCTCTAGGAAGACCAAAAGTAGAATAGAGGTTCCAGGGGCTGGGGGCGGAGGAGCGGGGAGTTAGAGTTTGATGAGTATGAGTTTTGTTTGGAAAAATGAAAAAGTTCAGGAGCCGATGGCGGTGCTGGTTTCACAAGCATGCAGATATGCTTCATGCCCCTGAACTGTGCGGCTCACGGCGGTTAAAATGGTAAATTTTATGTTATGTATGTTTTACCGCAATTATATATATTACATATATTTGTAATAATAATACTAATTCATGAAATATAATTGGGCAACCTTAAAATGTGGGCTTACTAGGGAAGCCACGCTGTACTGGAAACTCCCAAGGCACCAAAGTCAAGGTTCTCTGTCCCCTAGTTGCTTACAGTCCACCAAGTAACACCAATAAAGTGACTTCCTAGTTGAGGAAAACCAGAGAGAGGCCATAAAAAAATCCTTTCCCTCTAGGAAATTTTGGAGTAACTGTCTTTCCCCATCCTGCCCCGTTGTCCGTGGCCAAGACTTAGTCCGTTTGTCACCCACTTCTGAACACAGCAGCAGCCAGCCCTGGTCTGTGTGATGCCTCTTTGGGGCCTCATTGTGTCCCTCAAAGGCCCTCGGGGAGTCGCAGCTCTGTGGGAGCACCCAGCATGGTCACCTGAGCTGAGTTTGGGGTCGGGGGTCCTGTCCCTGGCCGGCCACGGAAGAACCAACTTCCCCAGCCTGCCCGGCGAAGTCTGTTCTGTGAGCCCTGCCACCAGAGTCTGTGTTCAGATCTGTGCCTGTCCCCCCGGCGCAGGGTCCCACCCAGGTTTGCTGCCTTTTTTTTTTTTCCTTAACTGTTCAAGAATATATCTTCTTTATTTTGCTGCATCCTTTAAATACGGTTTCTGCTGCACTCGAATTAGAGGAATAATTGTAGTTCTCTGTAGTACCTTAGCCTGATTTTTTATTTCAAGAGCTAAAACCCTAAATTTGGAACTTTCAGACCTGAGACTTCTGGCTCCTTTTTCCAAGAGAGCAGAGCGACTGCAGACAAACCACTCCTCCCTAGGTGGCCCTCAGTTTCCCCAGATGTTAGAGAGGAAGGATTATTTGGCTCCCTCTTGGGCCCGTCTTCATGGTTAACTAGTATCCATAAAAATAAGCCTTGGAGAGAGAGAAGCTGTATTTAGCAGCTTGTTTTCACTACTAATGACTTAAGAGGTTTATGGAGAAGACATTTATGGCCATAAGAGCAAAGCCAAGTTCCTCACCCTGGTTTGGCGTGTGTAGAATAAAGAGCAGTTCTCTTTCTTTGGTCCAGTTGGAACGTGCCCTGAGATTGGGCCCGGACAGTGACGCAGCTTAACCAGGCCCAGGCGGCCTTTATCTTGGTTATTAAGCTACTCAGCACTGCCAGCCCCAGGGAAGCAAGAGCGCAGACAGACAGACAGAGACACTGGGGCACAGTGTAGCGTCAGGAGTAGGGAATGACCCACCCCAGGGACTGTCCAAAGAAATGCCATCCAGCACTTTTATTGTGTTTCAGGCGATCCTTCTGATCAGAAAGAGGACATGATGGTCCTAAACTCACGATTTTTACAGAGAGGGCTCTGTCTGGGAGAATGTGTGAAACTCATAGACTTTTGCCTTTTATCTTCTCAGATGGAAATATTGCCAGTGAAGACAGTTCCCTCTCAGACGCCCTTGTACTAGAGGACGGTAGGTTGTCCGTTTCCTGCTTCAGAACTCGGGCCCAGATTAAACAGGCGTTAAGCTGTGTGTCTCCGGGCACAGCTGGGTGGAAAGGCAAGATCCAGGCCCGGGTGGCAGCCGGGTGCTCCGTGAGTCCTTCATCCCCAGCGCTCACGTGTGCGGTTGGGAGCAGGTGGGCGCAACATCCACTCATGTCTGTTGGAACTGGAGTATCTTCTGTGGCCCCGAGGTAGTGGATAAGGTGACAGACCATGAACAGTGTTCTGGGTTGTGGTTGCCAACACCACATTTGTAACTAAACACCGCGTGCAGCTGCCTTTTGATTTTTCATCATTTCTGGAGGAACGACATGGACTTTGGCTGGATCACAAGTCAAAGATGGAAACCTACTAGAAAAGACCGGGGTTGGCAGGAAGAAAAGCAGCCCTCCACATCATCCTGAGAAATAGTGAAGTTGGAAGGGATGATGTCCCTTTAGATTGCTGGTCAGGCCTTGAAACTGTCTTGCTCTTTCCCATTGACCTCTGAAAGCCCAGCAGTTATCAGGATATTTTCTTGGGAAATTCTTAGAAAAACAGAACTGATCCCCCATACCCCAGCCCTCTAGCTCACCGGGAAGAAAGAATTCAGGCACGGGACCATCTTTGAGAATGTTCCTGTAGGTTTAAACCAACCCTTGGCCAGGACTTAAATGATATGGAAATAGATTAAGTGGCACTTAATTTGTTTTGCCCTTTAGGGAAACCACCTGTGGGCAGTGCTAAGAAGCTGTTCACACAGAAAATATAAAACGATCTGCCCAGTGCAGAGTCGTGGTGATCACTGCGAGGCTGGTAATAGTGCCACTGATGGGGGGGAGAGGCTGGCAGGTTATTTTCCCAGTGGTCTTGGCCTTGCTGTTAGTGATCAGGTCATAGTATTTTTATTGTCAGCATCATTACACGGGGTAGGCCAGGTTGCAGGGGAGCAGGGAGAAGCGTTTTGCATGTGGGAGATCCAGCCCTGGTTCTGGCCTCTGGGCTGCAGTCTGAGGAAAGCAGAGAGGGGGAAACCCAGAGCCACCAAAAGATCATGACCCTCGACATACATACCTGTCATTTCTTGTAACAAGTATTTCCTGAGCCGTCAGAATACACATAATGCACATCAAGTTTATTTATTGCTGGGTGCCATCACTCTAGGTACTGAGGTTGTAGACGTGAACAAAAGAGAACCCTCACAGAGCTAAAACTTCTCCAGAGCAGAATAGACACTTAGGAGCTGCCGAGAAACAACTTGACGATATAATCAGGACCCCATCATTCGCGGTGGGTCTTTATGGAATTCGGGCTTCACTCGGTCTGTAGCTAACAGGAAGTCAAACTCCCCTCCCTGCCCAGTGCTGCTTGAAATGTCAGAGTGGTTTGTTCTGTTTGGACTGGTCTTGGCAAGTGGGGAAGCCTGGGGTGCTCTCACCCAGCGCACCCCGTCTGCGGGGCAGGGGAGGACGTGGGCGGGGGTGGGGGGTCTGTCTGGGTCGGCGGGAGGGACCCTTGCTCAGTTCGTCTCTCTCCATCTCTGCGCAGAAGACTCTCAGGTCACCAGCACACTGTCCCCCTTACAGTCTCCTCACAAGGGACTCCCTCCTCGGCCACCGTCACACAACAGGCCCCCCCCTCCCCAGTCCCTGGAGGGACTCCGGCAGATGCACTATCACCGCAACGACTATGACAAGTCCCCCATAAAACCCAAAATGTGGAGCGAGTCCTCTTTGGATGAGCCTTACGAGAAGGTCAAGAAACGCTCCTCCCACGGCCATTCCAGGTAAGCCGGGTCTGGGAGGCCACCGGGAATAAAAAAAGCAAAGGCTGTCCTAAACCGCATCCACCAGTCCGTCATCCCCTCGGGCGATGGCCTCCCGCCCAGACGGCGGGTCCGCAGTGCTGTGCTCACAGCGCCCTCTGCTGCTGACCCTGTCGAGGTGCAGCTCCGTCCCCACAAGGAAACGGGGCGTCTAGCCTGCACGTTCACACAAGGCTAGAAGGTTGGGCGATGACACGGGAGGTAACGAGGAAGTCTGGGGCGGTCCTCCTCTGCACGGCAAGTGAGATGCCACTCGTAGGAATCCCAAAAGTGGCTCAGAATCCAGCACCATCGTCCAACAGGATTCTGGAACCGGACAGCTGTGGTCTTAGCTGTATGTTATCAGCTTACTCAGCTGAGATTGCAGAGAGGGGTTACTGGAAGGCATTTTTGGTCCGTTTCTCTGTTTTTCTCATGTCCTTTAATTACGCCCTTTAAAGCTCCCAGTGGCTGTCCAGACAGGTAAATATTCGTCGGCTGGAAAACAGAAACTTGGTTGAGGGCAGGGACGACACAGAACAAAGCTGATGAGGGTGTTTGTCTCGCACCACCATGGGGATCAGGGATGGGGACCCCCACCCACTTCTGGGGTGATGGCTGAGTACCACAGGAATCCGAGCGAGAGGTGGGGCGGTCCTAGGTGGCCCCCTGGGCAGAGGGCCAGTTGTGTCTTGGCAGTGACCAGCCTGGTGTCCTCTGGTTTGCAGCAGCCACAAGCGCTTTCCCAGCACGGGGAGCTGTGCCGAAGCCGGCGGGGGCAGCAGCTCCCTGCAGAACAGCCCCATCCGCAGCCTCCCCCACTGGAACTCGCAGTCCAGCATGCCGTCCACGCCGGACCTCCGGGTCCGGAGTCCCCACTATGTTCATTCCACGAGGTGAGTGTACCAGGCCGCGGGGCCACTTTCCTCCCTAGAGCAGATCTCCCTGGCCCCAAACTGGCCCAAAGAATGGTGAACTAGGGGCAGGCTCGAACCAGTGAGGGAGGTTCCTGTTAAAGCGAAGCCGGATGAAGATCCGAGCAGGCGGCGGCCAGCCCATGTGAGCTACGGGACCTGTTCTTATCCCAGTTATGTTCAGTGGGCACCAGGAGTTGCCTGGAGAACCCCAAGCTTCTAGAGCCAGTGGGCATGGAGCTTCCCTTTCTTTTTTTTTTTAAAGATTTGTTTAAAATTTATTTGTTTAACCAATATCTACCCCAACTGTGGGGCTTGAACTCAGAACCCTGAAAGGAAGAGCTGGCTGCGCTACAGAGTCCGCCAGGCCCCCATGGAGGGACATTTGCTGATCAATGTGGAGGCAGGCCAGGCTGGCCAGCTTAGAGGGAAGCATGTTGGACCCACATCAGCCTCGCACTGACGCGGGCAATCTTTATTCTGTAGTCTCCACGTAGCTCCCGCTGAGGTCTCTGTTTCTCCTGGACTTCTCAGTGCTGCAAGGTGTAAGTTCATTGTAGAGCAAAAAGGACAGGCAGAAGTGAAAACGTGAATCACACTTTCTTTTTCTGAAAAGAGGCAGAACCAAAGCCATCATTCTATTTTATCAAAGCCTGATTGCCCAGGACTGTGGCACGAAGGATGGATTTATACGGGAGAAGATTGAGCTGTCCAGGCAAGACTGTCTCCTTCATCCTTTCGTGCAACAAGTATTTATCAGGTGCCTTTATGTACTAGGTACCCCTATAGGGGTTAGAGCAGTGACAAAACAGACCACACTCCAGCCCTCACTGGAGTGACATTTTAGCACTGGGGAGTCACAAGAAAGAAAAATATATGTCTAGCGGTGATAAGCACAAGGAAGAAAAGGGAACAGGGCAGGAGTCTGCGCAATGGAAAGAGAGTCTCTGTTAAGTGAAAGCATCAGGGACAGGCAAGTTCTCTTTAATAAGGTGACATTTGAGCAGAGACCTGAATGGATGGGGTAGCAAGTTCTGAGGCCATCTCGGGGAATGGCAAGGTCAAAGCCCCAGAGGCAGGCCTGCACTTGGCACATTCCCAGGAGGCCAGTTTGCCCAGAGCAGGTGATGAAGAGGGTGGGACCAGAGAGGAAACTGAGGACCGAGTCCCGGAGGGCCCCTTGCCAGGGACTTCAGGTTCTACCCTTAGTGACAGAACAGGAACTCACCTCTCCCTGGCCAGTGGGGCCACCCTGAGTCTCACACGTGTCCTAGCATTGGCCACCCCTGCAACAGAGGTGGGTGCTTGGAGTATGGGCGCAAAAGTAGAGCGGGCACCGTAGACAAGGTAGTAGCAGGGTAAGTGTTGGCACCAGGCATTCCGAAGTGCTCATGTGCCCGCAGGCTTCTGTCGTAGTTTCAGGGGAACGGAAATCCATTTCTGTTGGTTTCATACTAGTATTTGGTTGAAGCCTGTGAAGAGCCTGCTGTGGGACTCTTGTTTGATCTACAAAAAGTGGGCATTTCAGATGATTGAACATAATACTAGAAATAGGGATTCTCTTGGTTCTCTTTGTATCTATAGAAGCCCTTTCCACGATTAAAAAAAGAAAGAAAGAAAGAAAGAAAGAAAAGAAAACAAACAGGCCAGGCTAGTGGCGTATTTTTTCAGAGGACACCCTTCCGTGGGTGCTGGCTCCTGTCCCAGGCCCCCCAGGGACTTGGGCATCACAGGCGAGGCCAGGCTGGCCTCCAGGGATCTGCTGTCTCCTCCGGCCCCTGCGTTCACCTGTTGATGCCAGGGAGAACCCGGACTCCCAGGGCGGCCCTGCTTCTCCTCTGTCTGCTAGATGGCAGCTCCGGGCTGGGCGTTCTGCCCTTTCCCAGGTCCGAGGATGGCAGAGCCCGCTCTCCGCTCTCCGTCCCCCTCCCTCGGGCCCCCCCACCCACCCTGGCGCCGTCTCCTCGCAGGTCGGTGGACCTCAGCCCCACGCGGCTGCACAGCCTCGCCCTGCACTTTAGGCACCGGAGCTCCAGCTTGGAGTCCCAGGGCAAGCTCCTGGGCTCAGAGAACGACACGGGGAGCCCCGACTTCTACACCCCACGGACTCGTAGCAGCAACGGCTCCGACCCCATGGACGACTGCTCCTCCTGCACCAGCCACTCGAGCTCGGAGCACTACTACCCGGCGCAGATGAACGCCAACTACTCCACGCTGGCCGAGGACTCGCCGTCCAAGGCGCGCGCGCGGCAGCGGCAGCGACAGCGGGCGGCGGGCGCGCTGGGCGCGGCGAACTCTGGCAGCATGCCCAACCTGGCGGCGCGCGGCGGCGGCGCGCACGGCGTCTACCTGCACAGCCAGAGCCAGCCGAGCTCGCAGTACCGCATCAAGGAGTATCCGCTGTACATCGAGGGCAGCGCCACGCCCGTGGTGGTGCGCAGCCTGGAGAGCGACCAGGAGGGCCACTACAGCGTCAAGGCGCAGTTCAAGACCTCCAACTCGTACACGGCGGGCGGCCTCTTCAGGGAGAGCTGGCGCGGCGGCGACGAGGGCGATGCGGGCCGCCTGACGCCGTCGCGCTCGCAGATCCTGCGGACTCCGTCGCTGGGCCGCGAGGGCGCCCACGACAAGGGCGCGGGCCGCGCCGCCGTGTCGGACGAGCTGCGCCAGTGGTACCAGCGCTCCACGGCCTCGCACAAGGAGCACAGCCGCCTGTCGCACACCAGCTCCACGTCCTCGGACAGCGGCTCCCAGTACAGCACCTCCTCCCAGAGCACCTTCGTGGCGCACAGCAGGGTCACCAGGATGCCCCAGATGTGCAAGGCCACGTCAGGTGAGGTGGGGGGGAGGACACGACCTGGCACATGCGTCCTCGGGCGGGGTGGGGGTGGGTGGAGCCAGCGGCTTGTTTCCGGGGCTTCTGGTTTGCTCAGAGTATCCTGAGTTCTAGAAACCTTGGCGTCAGACCCATGAGACTGGAGGCCTTCTGGGGGAGCCTCCCTCCTTCACGCCCGCGATGCCAGCCCGGGTTTTGCAGGGGCCATAGATCTCGGGGAACATGGGGGCAGTGCTGGGCTAACTGGCCCCCACTTCGGCTTCCAAGGTGGGGGAGCAAACCGTCCCTCCAGCCACTTCCTGTAGGGACAGCCAGAGAAGCTCTGTGCAGAAGAAGGGTCTCAGGCTTTATCCAGTGCAAGGTGCACCTTCACCCTGGTTGAAGAGACACTAGTTAGAGACCCTAGGGGCCCCTTCCAGACGGATGCTGGTGCTGGGCTTCGGCACCAGGGCCCTGGGATTCAGGGGGTGTCCCCTGAGTGGGGCTAGGACAGCTGTGGGCTCGAGTGCCAGAGCTCAACCCCAGCTGCTCTGGAGATCCCCTCTCCGTGATGTTAGGAACGTGACCGGAGGAATTTTTGTGTATCAAGATGATACTACATCTTGAAAACTTTCCTAACCTGATTAAGAGTTACTTTCTATTCTTGTACTAAGTACTGGGCAGGGCCAGAGTGAACACCATCACGGCTGGTTTCAGAGGCTACTTTCTCTTCCCAGCTCCTGCCTGGAAAACAACAGTGTGACAGTGGCCATCAGTGCCCAGCAGTGAGGGGACAGGGCTCTCAGCACACACACAGGGCAGGGAGGTGGGGGCATGGCCAGGAGGCTCTGCTCAGACTGACCATCGGGAAAGAAAAGGGAGGAGGTTGAGACATAGTAAAATGATTTTAAAAAATGGAAGAATAAAATGAGAGTGAGTAGTCAACAGAGGGAACTCCAAGTGAGGATCTGGCTTGTGACGGGCGTTAGATGAGGGTAATCGGGGGAAGGACAGAAAAGGGGGTTCACCTTTGGGGAACAGGAAGGGATTCTTGGGACCTGGAATGAGTGGGACAAAGAGGAGGGACGGGCCACCAGCCTGTGTGCACCAGGGCTCACAGCTCCTGCCTTCTGTCCCCGTTGACTCATTCATTATGGCCCATCGACCAAATGACAAGTTCCAGAGATGAGAATAGAAGTGATTCAGGCAGCCAATGAGAGAACCATGGTCCTCGCCCCTCTCCATGTTCCTCCTTCATCTGCTATGGAAGCCCGGCAAAATGTGCCTTGGACTCTCCAGGTGGATTTTGGGAAGGAACAAATGAATGCATTACATGTTACCATTTAAAGAGCACGAGCCTCTGGAATGGCATTAGCAGCTGCCAGCTGATGGGAACAGTGGTTTCTGTTCTGTCGAAACAGTAGAGCTTGCCTGGTAGATTGGCTTCCTGGGCAGAGATTCGGTAGCTCTCCAGGAGCGTATGGTAGGTGACAATTCAAAGCAGCTGTCTCTGAGGGTTACTGATGAGAAAGATTCCGTTCCCAGGAAGGCAGAGGATGCATTCCAGGAGGATTTACTTTACGTGAATTTTCCTAGCTAGAAAAATGCCACCCGTATCCCTACACTAGTAGTCAAATTTGGATGAGCTTTTCTATAGAGGCCCTGCGCCCTTGGACGTGTCCTCAAGTGGTCAGTTACAGGCCTGAAACAAGGAGCAAGTGCTGGCCATCTTTCTGGAAGTTCTCTGTTCATAGCACCGTTTTAACAATGGGGCCACATCTGAGGATGCCCGGAGGCCTCTCTCCCTGGTGTCCAGAGAGATGGGCTCTTCCTGGGGCTTCAGATTCCCTGCCACAGTGGGGGTGTCGCCATCTCTGTGGCCACTTCCCAGTGCAGAGCCGGGGCCTAGGATCCCCAGGTCAGCTGGACTTGGAATGGAGCTGCATGCTTTGAGAATGAAAATGGAACTGGCCAAACGTGGGGGGCAAGGTTGGCATCTCCCCACTGTGACGCTGCTGCGGGGTCATATCTAGGTTTTCTGGAAGGAAGTTCACCTGAGTTGTGTGTGAGCCCTGTCTCTTCTGGGTCCCCTCTCTGCAGCTGCCTTACCTCAAAGCCAGAGAAGCTCAACACCGTCGAGTGAAATTGGAGCGACACCCCCAAGCAGTCCCCACCACATCCTGACCTGGCAGACTGGGTGAGTCCCCCTTTCAGACTTTCCAGGCTCCTCTTCTAGGCTCTAGAATGATCCTCAGCTTTCCTTGTTAGTGAGGAAGGATGTAGTAACAAGTACAAGATCCTAGTGACAGAAGGGTTTGTCAGCAAATACATGGTGAGGGTGTGTTCCTGGGAAACCTCTTCCTTCCCGAAGAAGCTGCGAGAATGCTGTTCCCTCTGACCTGGCTCCTTTCCATGGCTGTTCCTTTAGACAGGCTAGGGGTCTCAGATCTCTCTCGACACTGGTCCCAGGAACATGGGGAAGGTCGGTGCCCGAAGGTAGACGGCGCTTCTTGGTCACAGCCTTTGTATTTCTGTTCAGATGGTCTCAGGTGGACTTGCAGGGCCTGGCAAGAGGCAGAGGATCTGAGCATCAGGCACTGGGCCCTGTGCAGGCTTCACTCGCTCCCCAGGGTGTCCCGTCCAGGAACCAGGATGCTTCTGAGGGAAACGGTCAGGAGGCTCAGGGCCCGTCTCCATCCTGGCTGGCTGCTTGTTTGTAACAAACACCGAGCACTGGGGACAGGCACCCTGAGAACCGTAAGACAAGGTCCACCCAGGTGAAGCAGCACTCCGTTCCTTCTCGGGCTCCAGCGTGGGCAGAGCGCCTCTGACCTCGCAGACAGAGCCCGAGGTTCCCGAAGCTCCGAGGACGCACGGAAGCTGCTGTTCTCGCAGTGCCTGCCGCCTCTGTTGCTCCTCAGATGTCGCCTTGACCTGGCTGTCACATCCTGTCAGTGACCGTGGGGTGAAGAAGCGAGGGATCCCTTGTCCGGCTTTAGTCAGGTCCCCGTTTGCGGAGCGTCCACGGGGAGTTCGGGAAGGGTTGGCAGCTGTGCGGGATCTGGGATCAGGGGGACCTGGACCAGCTCCACTGCCAGCATTTCCGGCTCCTATGCTTGGCAGATTTGTTTCCTTTCCTGTTCACTTACCTGTGGTGGTTTTAAGGCCCGGCTCTCTGGGGCCTTAGTGTTTGACGGAAGGGAAGGCGAGCTAATGCTTATTGAATGCTTGCTGCGTACTCAAAGGCCAGGAGCTTTTTCTAACGCGGAGGCATTCGTATGTCCCTCACTGTGGCCTCGAGGGGCGACACACAGATCTCTGGTTTTGACAGAGGAGGCTCAGAGAAAAGCCGTGCCCTGCCCGGAGTCACACGGCCGAATGATGCTGTGTGCGTTCCCTGACCTCCGGGGTCTTGTCTTTTTCTGCCAGGCCGGTGGTTCTTACAGTGTTGTCCCCAGACCAGTTGCCTGAGCATCTGTGGCCTGGGATCTTGTGAGAAAGGCAGATTCTGGGGCCCACCCATGACTACAAAATTAGAAACTCAGGCGTGGGACCAGGCAGTTGTGTTTGAACGAGGTTCTGAGGCTTGCTGGAGATTGCCCGGCCCTGAGCTGTGCCCCCTGCCGCCTCCCCCTCCATCTGCCGTGGGAGAACCCGCAGTCCCAACTGCAGGGAACTTGCAACCGCTCCCATGTCTCGGTGTACCTTTGGGGCCACAGCTCTGTCCTTGTCCCAGATCATTATGACCCTCCCTTGCATCCCAGCCGCACGCCATTTCCGTCTTGTGGGGTCAGGCAGCTGCTGCAAGGCCTCGGGCCCCAGAGTTGCACCCAGAGAATGTTAGTTTGCACTCCCAGAATGTTAGGTTTGCTCTCAGGATGGCACCTCCCGGGGCCAAACCCTTCCACCCAAGTAAGAACTTCAGGTTTTAGCCTGTTTGGCTCCTCCATGTTTTCTGGATCATGCCCGGTCTGCCCTGATCTGAATGTGACTGACTGACAGCCGGCCAGAAGTGGGTGAACACAACCCCAAAGGCCTACGTAGCTTGTGCTGGTCTTGAAACCTGGGTGTCACCGCAGAGAGCTGGTTGAGGCCTCAGGACCAGCCAGAAACCCACTGGAAACAATCTGGGTCCTTGAAGTGAACCTTTATCAGGTGGAGGTGAATGATCATTAACAACCAGTAACTACTCCCCACGCTGTGATCAGAAAATGGGAAATGGGTAAAAAGTGCCAAAGCCTGCCTTCCTCACGGAACTGAGGTGGTCTCGGACTCACTCCGGGGGCCTGAAAGCTCTGCATGCTGGGATTGTCTGTCACTAACACTGGGTGTGGAGTCAGCCGATCTCTCCAACGTATTAATAAGCTACTAATCATGTCTGTGTCGGTTCCTCTCTTTAACATGACCTCTCTTCTCTTCCTTCTTCTGCTTTCCTTTGTTCAGAGAAGCAACAGAAAACTCACCCATTATGGATGGGTCTGAGTCTCCAACTCACCAAAGCACTGATGAATAGAGGTACCGTAAGGGAATGTTTGGTTCTCCTAGCCCTCCCCCCTTCGCTGCTCATGAGTTTGTGGTCTCACATGTGCTGCATGTGTCCCCCCTGCCCATACCGTAATTTCCAGAAGGAAACTTGTGAATGGTGTGGAAGCTGTTATTGTTATGTCTTATTTCTGGACACCCGTGGAGCTCTGTGTATATGTCTGTTTTTATAGCAGATGTTAGTCCCCATGCTACTTCCCAGAAAAGACCTCAGAGTATGTTCTAGCCCTTTCCAGACTCTGTGTATATATTGGTTTAGTGACTATGGTTTAGTCCATGGAGAGAAGAGCTGCTTGGAGTTGACATTTCAAAGTACCTAAAGCAGACCCGAGTTGACCTGGGCACCTGACGATCACCCATGATTTCGTCCAGCATTCCTGAGGGACAGATGCAGACTCTGCCAAATGCCCTGCTTTCCAGAATGTGGTCCACCAGCATTACCTGGGGGCTTGGTGGAGAGCTGGACTCCTGGGCATACTGAAATTGAATCTGCATTTTTATTTTGTTATTTTTTTTTTAAGATTTTACTCATTTATTTGACAGACTGAGATCACAAGTAGGCAGAGAGGGAGAGAAGAGGAAGCAGGCTTCCTGCTGAGCAGACAGCCCAATGGGGGGCTCGATCCTAGGACCCTAGGATCATGATCTTAGCCGAAGGCAGAGGCTTTAACCCACTGAGCCACCCTTTGCCCTGAATCTGCATTTTAATGAGCTCCCTGGGTGAACCAAATGCACACTGAAATTCGCGAAGCCCTGCTGTAGTGGGCAGAAAACCAGTACCTCCGGGTCAGGTTCTGCTTCCCAGGGCCCAGATTCCAACTGGTAGATAAGACACGGAGATCTAAGTAGCATTTCAAGGGTCGACTAAAAAAGATAAGGATAGTGGATAAAAAGTTATAAGCTTTTTTTTCATCCAAAAATAGAACCCTGGGTCCCAGGAACCATGCTTGAGACCAGGAGTTCTAACAGGAGCCATGCGGGGAGAGGGAGGAAGAGCAGGACGTAGGTATGAACTACCCCAAGACTTCAGAGCATTCCAGGGGGAGCAGGAGGACTCCGGCTTATGGCAACAGCTCTTGAATCTGGCTTCCACGGCTTGGGGTGGGTTTGGGGTGTGGGGGGAGCGGCAGCGTTCCACGGGCAAAAACCCAGATGCAGCAACAGGCAGGCGTGTCTGATGACCAGCAAAGAGCCTCATCTTGTTGTAGACAGTGAGAGTTGTAGAGACTTCTCCCTAAAAAGTAGCGCAGAATGAGGTCCTGAACAAATTAGGAGAGACACGTGGAACAGTTTTTATTGAAAGGTTCCTGAGTTGGCAGATGGGAGATTAGGAAAACAGGGGCTTAGCCTTTGAGAGGAAGATGGTGCTCAAAGAAACAAACTGAGGAAATCGGAGAGACTGTATAGGCTTTATTCAGTAATTCATGACTCAGGCAGCATCTCTAGCAGAAAGGAGCTGTTCCAGATGAGACTTCTCTAGGCAGAAGGGAGCAGGAACACGGATTTATACTAGGCAAAAAATCGACTGGTTCTTGCAAGGTCATTTTTGATTGGGTTACGAACGACTCTGGGAGAACTGATGCTAATTAAGTTGAGGTCTCAGTTTGGTGATGTGGGTCTTAGCATCGGTGACTCCATTTTGGGCTTGTTTCCTTATTTTTAACAATTCCTTCCTTTTAATCAGACTCCTAGCCTCACCAAGAGATGTGATCAAAACTTAAGGCATTAGGGTTGCTTGTAGCTAATGCTCAGTTCTCACAGGTTTTGCTGAATCTCTGTGTGGTACTCACAGGTCAGTAGATCAGGTTCATTCTTTACGCTGGTCATTCTCTTCGTTCCTTTTCTGAAGTTCTGTCCGTAGGGAGATCCTTTCCTGGGTGGTGAACGACTGCGACCATGTAGTTAAAGCTCTTGAGGGCAAAGCGTGCGCGAGGGGGACGACTGTGGTTAGAGCAGAGAACAGCTGCTGAGGAGGACCCCACCGACGGAGTCCCTTTCGTAAGCCCACTGCCGCGTGCGGCGCTCTTGGGTAACTGAGTCTTCGCTTCTCGGGAAGCATCTATCCGAGTTCAGCAAGTGGCACTGTTTAGCTACAGCAGCACCTCAGCTGAGAGACACTCTGGGGCTACACGTCGGAACAGCTCGGGCAGAGAGCCTAGGAATTCGTGAGGCAGGTCTTGTTCTAGAAGCCAATTCTGCAACATCTGCGAGAGTGAGGGAGAAGTCCCAAAGTGCAGGCTCGCTTGAGCTCACTCCTGCCCAGGAGGCGGACGATCTGCCAAGGGAAGCAAACTTGGATACGTGAATGCTTCTTGGTCATTCCTATTTGAGTCTGTGGCTTGGGACTCAGAGGAGGACAGCCACGGAGGCCAGTACAACTCGAGGTCTGTGGTTTTATTTGGTTATTACCCTTGCCTGGTGTCCCTTTCTTTGGACAGAGCCTGGATGCCAAGTTCTCTGGACCTGGGGTTTGTAACCAGGCCTGTGACCTGGTGCAGGGTCTGGTGCAGAGAGGGGCTGCGTTGGGCCCAGGGCAAGTGAGGCGCGGGCAGTCAGGCAGAAGTTTGTGACGGGCAGGACCGCAGGAGCAAGAGCTTTGGGGGGAATCCGGCCGTCTTCCGGAGGCCAGATCACCTCGCCCGTGGCAGTGGCCCGAGACGGGTGCGCAATGGCATTATCTCTGTAGGCCAGGGCCAGGAGAAAGGTGGACAAAAGGATCATACAGACCTTCATGGAGTAAGAATTAGGGGAAGAATGGTCAGAGAGGGAAAGAGCAATTTGCCACACCTTGGAAGGAAGCCCTCAACCTTGACTTGGTACCTCTCTAACTCGTCAGTTTGAGT
The DNA here is from genome assembly GCF_020171115.1 of Neogale vison. NCBI lineage: Eukaryota > Metazoa > Chordata > Mammalia > Carnivora > Mustelidae > Neogale > Neogale vison. The sequence goes on along the minus strand of NC_058102.1, from coordinate 121,036,282 downwards.
CTGGCGTCTCCAGCTTCTGCACTGGACCAGACGGGAGGTGGAGCCGCCTTCGGTCACAAAATACGCACCAGGGTTCAGCACCTTGTAATCGAGCAGCAGGGTCAGGGGTCAGGAGTTCTTGGTAGGATTCCTTCCCGAGTCTCAGTTCTGCAAAATCAAGTGGCTATAAATGACAAAACACTTTAAAATGCTCAGATCTTATTGGAGTTCATTATAATGAAACTGATAAGGAAATTTGATTATTTCTGTGATACACAACATTTAAAGAATAAAAACTGAAATTATGCATAACATTATACCAGGACATATCAGATTTCTAGAAACTTCATACATTTTCAAGAATAACATGGTCTATAAAAATAACCTAAGAAGGTTTTTTATTACTTACGTGACAAAGCTTCCCATGTAATTTAACGTAGCAAATAAACCTAATTAGTGAAGCATCTTTTGTAAGGGGAGAAACAAATCCTTTGAGATTTTCCAGGGACACTCTAGAGAAAACCAGATAGAACACTTACATCTCTAGTTCCTTCAAGACGGAATTTTGTTATCCTGAGGCCAGAATTTTACAGTAATTATAAAGCTTTTGAGAGGATGGCAGGAGGAGGGGGGGTGGTGTGGAGATTTGGGGATTGCTAACAATGCTAGGTGGGCTCTGAATTGCTTCCATTTAAATGGCTGTACTTCTGTTCTTGTAAAGACTTGAGTCGTAAGAAGTCAGGGAAGCGGACTCTGATCAGGATTCCCGCCCTTCTGCCGCTTTTCCCAGGCCCTCACCTGCAGGGTCTCAAGCAGGTGAGGCATAAAGTAGAGCGTATAGCCCTGGAATCTATCAGAATTGAGCAAGGCTCTCCATTCATTTCCATTTTAGTTTCCCGTTGGCTGTTTAATGGATTGACTGGTCACAGGTTATCAGAAAACCCCTCAGAGTCCCGTCAACTATGAGAAGGACTCATACGGAGGCCCACCTTTGGGGCCAATAACGGGGCAGACTTTTGTTGACAGTCATGTAGTCTCTTCAGAGGGAAAAGACACTTCAGAGGCTGAGCAGATCATGAGTGCTCGGAGGGGAGAGAGGATAAAGGAAAGTAGGAAGAGTCACGTCAGTGTTATGGTCTTGGTTTTGGGTACCTCTTGTGTCCTTCACTTTTCATTATCCTCTTGCATGACTCTCTTAATGAAGCTATTCTGGAATTGTGAAACCTTGTGGAGGCTTCCGCATGCCCACGAAGGTGGGGAACCCATTCTGATGCGTTTGGCAAACCTTGCTTTCAGGTTGACTTACGTGGATTATCTAACTGGAATGTTCCCAGTGATGGCGAACAACCTAAGGAGGTCAACTGAGGCAGGCTCCAGCGGCCAGAAATGGGGTTCATATGGGAGTGGCAGAAGAAGTGCACTTTGAGAAATGCAGGCTGTAGCAAGCGGCAGGTGAGCGTTGAGGGCTTGGGCAGGCTGGATTTGCAAAGTGTGTGAAGAGGGAAAAGTCCAGCCAGAGTCTAAACGAATTCATCGGCTGCAGGACAGGAAGAGATCCTTGGCTTAGTTCTCTGGTTAAGAAGTCAGTCTCAGTCTTCTGTAAGTAAGTTACGTATTTACGGAAAATCAATTTCTGAGTTCTTAAGTTCCATTCTTCTGAGGGGACAGGGGACGTGTGTGAGATTGTTCATTTCATAGCCTCTGGTTTCATTTAAGATTGAAATCCTTTCACATTCCCCACTGATGCTCAAGATCTTTTGCAGAAACCATCACTGGTAACCATGTTGTTTAGGCATTGTTTTCCCTTTTATTCCTTCCGTAATCAAAGATGTTAGATGGAGCACAAGCCCCTTGGAGGGAAGACCATCTTCACATGTCATGTGCCACAGAGGAGGGAACTGGAAAGGGGATCTCAGTGGCCCCATCTGAACAATAGCAAGGCCAAAAACCAAACCATGCATATTTGCAGGGGACAGGAAAGTTCAGAAAGAGACTAAACCGAATTGGCTTTGGGAGACTGGCTGGTGTCCTCTGATTTCTGGGAAGAGCTAGAATTTGTGTAAGGATAGGTTAATTTTCCTTTATGAGCCTGCACTGATGGTCTCCATTTTGTCCTTGACATAAGTGACTCCATTTTAGTTTGGTTCTACATTTCCCCTTCAGTATCGAGTTAGGGGCAGCAATCATGCAATACACCGCTGAGTGTCTTTTGCAGGGACTTCATCTTTTGATGATCCGTGTTGTTTCTTCACTCATACTCGTATCTTTATTCTTTACCATGCCTTCCTTCAGGGGGAGAACAGCTTCGGGAATCGTAGCCACTCCTGAGCAACTTATATTGGGTCAAAGTGGACGGTCAAGGCAAGGAGACCTTGTCAAGGGTGTAGATGTCAGACAGCTGCTTGCCCAAGGCTTTGAAATGCGTCAGGCTCATTATTTTCACAAAGGCCAGATGGGCAACTCAGTACTTTAAAGAATCATAAAACAAAACGACAAGTAGGATAGAAAGATCCAATTATAGTATATAGATTTAAACCATAAGCCTGGTCTTTTTGGGAACCAGCTGAATAATCAGAATTTCAAGATGAGTCAAACTGGACTTGTAACCAGTGGCTTTTTCTCAGACGATGTAACTGAACCTTGACTTCCCTGGAAGTGTTAAGCCAAGTCTGCATCTTGACTGACTGTGGCACAGACAGCCTGTAATGCCAAGAGGTAATCGAGGGCTAGCCTGCCGTCAAAGACAATTTTAGGCAGAGAATCTACGGAGTCTTGCTGGGCAGCGATAGCCTTAGCACCTGAGTTGTCAGTGGTTCGATGGGTTAAAGCAAAGTCTGGGGCCTTAGCCTGTTCGTGCACCCCTAATCAGCGAGGTAGAGATCAGCCAAAGGAAGCGACTCCTGAATTTTGAATGCTTCCTGGTCTCCTCTAACCTGATAATGTAAATTCAGGGAAGCTGACCAATAAGGTGTCTCAATTTGGCTGCGGAGAGTTGGGGTTCACTGATAGAACCAGAGGGAAAGAACTGCTTATATGTCAGTCTGGGTGCTTAGAGGCCCCAGGAGAAGGATCAGCACCTCGCCCCGGACAAAGATCAGTGCTGTCGAGCTGAAGCGGCCCTGTTCAGGGGGTCAGCGCCACGTCTGCTGGGTCCAGCCAGGGGTTGGTTAGGTTTTTGGCACATTCAGGAAGTCAGTCTCCTAGTCTGAAATAGAGAGTTGTTCTAAATTCCTTGTCAAAGCAGATGCTTCTGGTGAAAATTCTTTGTAATTAGGGGTGAATCTGATTTAGAAAATCGTTAAGAGCCTGGTGATGCCAGTGGACTTATCTAGGGCACACGGGTATCTGTACCTCGTTGGTCAAGGACGGGTATCACTGGAGAACGGTAACAAGAAGGCACTGGGAAAGCCTGGCTGCGAAGTAGAAGCTGACATTGAAGGGAATTCGGATGTGGTTTATGAAGGAGAACTGGCTACAGGAAAACCCGGGGTGCCCAAATCACGGACAGATCAGAGTTTGCGAAGGCTGATTCAGCAGTCTGAGAGGTTGTCTCCCTGGGCAGTTGTCCGTAAGAGGGAGCGTATAGTTTTTCCAAGTCTTTCCAAGGAGTAACAGAAGAGAGCAGATAGAAAAACAACACTTACATGGAGGAGTCTGGTTCATTTTTGGCCGTCATGATTTTCAGAGAGAAGAAGGACAGTGGTCGAGGCCTGGTCCGACATCCAGACTAGCCCTCTGCTGCTGGTGGCTGGAGAGCTTGCGGCTGTTCCTTTCAGGTCCCCTGACTCCTGGACGTTGGGACAGATGAATCCAGGGGCAGATGCCTCCAGGGTTAGCTGGGCAGGAACTGGTCAGCAGTACCAGAAAGGTCCTTTCACAATAGAGTAGATGAGTCTTTGACTTGATGTCCCTTCCAGTACGAGTGCTCTCTGGCATGTGGCTCATGAAGGTCAGGTGGTATTCTTGTTCTGGAAAGAGAGAAGAAGGGGCAATATCCTAACAGGTCTGGTTGGGTAATCTGAGGGTCAAAGTACCAGGAAGGAGGCAAATGCGTGCACCCGCCAGTTCCTGTTCTGTAAGGAACAAGCTTTTCTAAACATAAGGACTTGAGCTTCAGAAAGTCCAATGACCGCATCTTGGTCCAGAGAAATTCCAGAGTTGCACAGAAATTTCCTAATGGGGTTTCAATGATGCCTTTAGTCCTTTCGACTAGTTCTGGAGATTAAGGAGGGCAGGGCGGGGCAGCCTCTAAGGCACAGGAAGGGCTGTGCGTGCCCTGGGGTCGGCAGGCCAGGGACATGGCCTCTGAGGTCACTGTGCAAACCTGTGGCAGCGGCCCAGGTCCAGATGGTGTTCTCAAGTGATCTTGTTGCTACAAAACTGGCAGTGGTTTGTTGACAAGGAAAGCTTCTTTTTAAGACAATTAATTAAAAAACTTTTACAAATTAATTTTGGCATTATCACCCAGAGGTAGAAAAAACATCACCCAACTACAACATACATCCACAGACATAGAGATCTTCAGCTTTCGTTTTAAAGTGTAGCCAGGAGAACAGTATGAGAATGCAACACTGACTAGTTTACAAAAGAACAGCTGGAACTAAATCATGTTTCTGAAAGTTGGGATAAATTCAGGTTACCGGCTCAGACGGCCAAAGCATTTGGGGAGAAGACATTTAAGTCTGTCATTCACCTAATTCCAAATAGCCTCCCCCCTTTTTTTCTCCTTCTGGTAAGAAAGACCTCCCTGAAGTTTGCACTGGGAAAGGGATGGCCTACGAGACAAGTTCTGCAAGTAGAACATTCCCATCATTCCTGGGAGAAGGCCTTTGTTTTTAAATTCACATCAAGCCTCTTGAGACAAACTGGGAAGGTTTGGGGATTGGTCAAAATGACAGGTGGGATCTGACTTGCTCCTGGAGCTGTACTTGTTCTGGTGAAGATGTGATTTGTCCTCCGACAGGAACCCGCGTTTTTCATTCCTCAAGAAATCGGGTTGCGACCTGAGAGACATCACAGGCTGACCCACCCATCCCACCCCACCTTCAGTTAGAATGGAAATCACCAGATTCCTGTGTTCCAGATTTAGAGCTTCGTCTCTGGCTTGTTCTAGTAAATCTTTCCACAGATGGCAGCAAAATGTTTTTCTTTCCCTCTGAGGACATGGGGAGAAAGCCGCCCATGAGGTTGCTGTCAGGCTCTGGGGAGGATCGTCTGCTTCCAATCTGGCCAACTTCTGACCAGAGAGCTTCCTAAAAATCCTTTGAACTCTGTCAGGTTTGAGCCCAAACAGTACCTATTCCTGGCTAGGACTGAACACCACTGTGGACACAGAAGGCGTCCTCAGAAGAGGGTACAGAGAATACCACTCGCCCAGGAGCCAGAGCCACTCCCAGAGATGACCAAAACAGGCCGAGACACTTCCTGAGGACTGGCGATAAGCACATGGAGTTCAACCCACATTTCTGCCTGGCCATATACTGGGGGGGTGGGGGGCAATGTGATGGCTGCCAAGCTCAGCTCTCAGGACCCAGGAGACAGGAGGGCAACAGCTGTCCCTGGGAGAGAGAGGTTCAGTAACCCGTCAGTTTGGAGTTGGAAAGAAAGGAACTCCAAATTTTACCTTCCTCTCTCGAGTGGGCTACAGAGATTTGGGAGAGAGGACTCTGGTAAGGATTCCTGCCTGTCGCGGGCTTCTGCTAGATTTTCCAGGATTCCCATCTGTGCGCTCCAGAGCGAGTGGGGTTTGAAGTACAGAGTGTATCTCATGCACTACCAGAACCTGACAGGGGTGCCCCAGGTTTAGTTTCCGCTGGGCTCTTTCAGGGGTCACTGGTAGCAGTTACAAGAGAATCCCTCGAGGGCCCCGTGTGGGGACCCTCCTCTGACAGCTGTGTTACAGGCTCACGTAGTCTCTTGCGGGCTGGAAGGCCATTCGGATAAAGGAGTAATACCATGAGCGCTTCGGTACAAAGGAAGGTAAAGGGGAGTAGCAGGAGTCCCAGCAGGCGGACAGTCTTTTGTTTTAGGTACCACCTCTGTCTTGAACTTTTCATTACCCTTTTGCAATGAATCAGAATTAGTGAAGCAGTTCCAAATTTTGAAGCCTTCCGGAGGCTTCTGCATACCAATTAAAACATGGATCCCATTCTGTTTGGGAACCCCTTACATTCACGTGCACGTCTTAAATGAATGAATGTGTCTCACTGGAACATTCCTCATAGGGATCTCCAGGATTCTAGGTTGTCTTCAGTACTGCTGGTCTGTGTGCATGAGACACCATAACTATTTTTAGCATGAAACCCCTGGGGTTTGGTGGGGGCACCCAGAGAGCCTTGAGATGACTGGGATCCCATTTGGGGGAGTTTTTCCAAGAGGTCTGACCTAAGACCAGGTGTCCCTGATTGCACGGGATCGTCTGGTGGGTGACAGGTGACCCGGTGTGAAGCCTACATGTCCGTAAGCACCTTATCCTTACACAGCAGTCTTACGCTTTGCAGAAGGTGGTCTCACAGAAAAGTGGCAAGTGTTCTAGCAATGTCCACGGTCCCAATTCACTGGCTTGAGAACAGGGAGAGATTCTGGACAGGTTTTGGCTGCTCAGGAGAGAAGTGTCCATCTTCTATTGATCAGGGAGTTACAGGACATCAATGTCTCGGCATTTACGATCCATCCTTCTGAGGGCATGTGCCTAAGCGGCTCCATTTCACATTCTCTGGTCTTGCTCTGGACTGAAATTGCTTCCCAACAGCCACGGTGATGCCAGCGTGTTTAACCAGACGGCACCCAAGCAGCTGCGCCAGCAGGTGGCACATGCCGTTCTCTGGAACCAGAGAACACGAGCTCTCAGCTGAGCCTTCGGTCTCTCCGAGACCAGTGAACACCCCAGAAGGACGTGCCTCTGGTTGGGGTTCTTGGGGCCTTTCGCAGTGTACCTGGTCATGGAAGTTTTCTTGAGGTCGACCTGGTGGCCATCTAACGCATTCCGTAACCCACTTACCCCAGCACTGGGGGGCAAGCGCCCTAATGGCTTCTCAGTGCTTGGCTTGTGCCCACCCATTTTGCAGCTTTGGCTTCTGAGGTTCTCATGAACATCACATCTGTTATTCCTTCACCTCACGGGCATGTTAATAGACCCGCAGTAACCGCAGAGATGATGCCGCCGTGCACTGGCCAAAAGGAGGTGTCAGGTGCGCACAACCAGCAGCCCCCAACACATGGGCCCTGGGGACTAACTGAGACTAGGGACTGAGCTTCCAGATGCAACCATCGGCCAGCTCAAGCCAAGCAACCACGCCCTGGCCTGGGACTGCAGGTGAAATGAGGGCCGAGGACTCAGAGCCACATGTCAGGCCAGACAGTGTTCACTTAGACCGGGAAGCCACTTCCATGGGGAGCTTAACGCAAAGAAAGCAGAGCTCGGAACCGAGAGGAACTTACCCACGGCCTCACAAACAGTGACAGAGACACCTTGGGGTTCACAGTCTCCACTGCCTGTGTTTCTTGCTGTCCCCGAAGCCGTGTGAGGTCTCCTTGGGATCCCAGCACTGCCACCAAACTTTAGGAAACAAAATTCAACTAAGTAAAATTTCGGGATCTTACTGGCTTTTAATCAAGTTGCAACCCCAGTTGTTGAGGAACTAAAGACAGGTGTCCCCGTCTTACTAATTCAGGGTTTACAGGAATAGTCCCACAGCTCTGGAAGCAATTCAAAGCCCTTCCACTAAGGGTTTTTGTTGTTCTTGTTGTTACAAATTCCAAAAATCCTTCTTGGAGGAGCTTGCCTTCTCTCTGAGACATAAATGCTCCAGCTGGTCTCCTCCAGGACCTGTCATACAGGCCGTTTCTTTCAAGTGCGAACTTCAGGGCAGTCATTCTTACCAGAATGAAAAAAGAGGGCAAGTCTATTTGGAACTTAGGTGAGTGAAAATCCTAAGTATCTTCTCCACAGGTGCTTCAGCCGTCTGAGCAAGTAGCCTTAATTTATTCCAACTCCCAGAAACAATTTGGATCCAACTGTTGTTTTAGAGATGGATGGGTTTTCCAGTATCATGCCTGTCTCGTGGTTTAGAGCACAAGGGGAGCCAGACCTGGCTAGTTCTCATTCATCTCTGCCTCCACTTCCTGCCCCCGCTAACTATAGTGTCATGAGGAAACACGTTCTGGGCTGAAGGCTGCTTGGCCTTGCTGGGCCTCTCTGAAGCTGCGGGCGGAGGATTCTAACTGGCCCACCTGGGTCACTGGTTCACCTTGGGGAAGGGGAAGGGCAGCGTCAGGACCACAAGGAGTTAGGGAGGGACCAGCCCCCAAAGTACAACATATAGGTTCCCCCAGTGGATCCAACCACCTCCTGCCAGAAAACTTTCTCAGTCCTCAGGCACATGGCGAACGGCACTTCCAGGGCCCTGCACCACTCACATGCCCTAACAGGTGCCCATGGCCAGCACCAGGAGGAAGGGCCCGTATGTCACTTTGCTCCTGAAAGCGGCCTTCATCCCACTGGGTCAGGAGTCCTAGCCCAGGACTCTCAGTAAAGGCCCCTGGATGCCACCGATGCCTTGGGTTTTCCAACTTTTATGGGTTTTTTAAAAGCCAGATGAGAAACATCTACAAAACCACAATGCCTTCATCCGTTCGTTCCTAGCAAGGTCGGCCAGTCAGAGATGCACCCAACAGCTGCTCTCGCTCACCGAATGGCTCGTGGGGCTGGGGGAAAGGTGCTCGCTCGCCTCACTGCAGGGCATGGGGTTCGGGGTTGCTTTTCTGCCACCCCAAGCCCTAGCGCCAAGGGCGGGGAGAACCAGGACTCTTCTGACATACGCAGAAGCCTCATGGTGTTCCCAAAGCAGCAACGCTACTCTGAAACAGCGTATGCTCTGGGGCCTACACACACCTACTGCCCCGGAATCACAGACCAATGTCACTCACAGGACATGTTGCTTCATTACCTGGAGGCTCCAGGCCTCTAGTTTCATCGCTGTGGGACTCGTTACAAATCGACACTCAGAGGATAGCAGGAGCCATGCTAGGAACAAAGGCAACAGCATCCAGGGGGCGCCAGGCCCGACATGCAGTGCGTGAACAGAGCCTAGAGTTGAGCGGGCCAGTGGTAGGGCTGCGGCCAGCGGGGCAGGGGAGAGGAGGGCAGGCCTTCATCTACCCAGGCCGCAGGGGCTGCTCCAGGCCCTTAGCCTGCCTCTGGATACCAACCGGGCGAATGCCACCCGCTCTCCTGGGTCCGTGGCAGTGAAGTCTGACCTCTACTCTTGCCCCAAAAGAGCCAGTTTGGGATCAGAAAGGGGCGGTTTCCTAGTCCTGAATACTGGCCTCGGCCTGTCTGTAGTCACCTCCTCACCTCTCCCAGCCTCCACGGTGATGCGTACCTCGAGGACTTGAAAAAGTCTCTTTTTTCATTCTAGTGCCCAATACATTTTCCATACAGTTTCTGTAATCAGAAAACAGTGGATATAATTTTAAAAAATAGTGCAGATTCAGGAATTTTTTAAACTCCTTTCAAAATATCATCTCCATTTACTTGACACTCTAGGACCACACACAAATGCAGGGAAAGCTGGTGGTGCCTGAGGTCCCCTGGAGGGCGGCCCAAGCAGCTGCTCTCTGAAAGAGGACTCTAGGCATCCCAGAGGTCTGCACGCTCCTGAGGCGCGGGCGCAGAGGGCAGGGCCCAACTGGAGGGTTTCCTAGAGTTCTCAAGCCCCCGTCTCCCTCCCCCCCTGCACAGGTGTCCCTGGTGCAGGGCTCCTGAGCGTGGATTTCTTTTTTCTTGCCTGTGAGCAACTTCCCCCTGCCGGGCCCTGACTCAGGCGGACCTCCCCACGACCCAGGGAGACCCCCCGCAGTAGCAGACTGCTACGTGTGAGGGCGCACGGACTTGTGCTCGCGGGCCGAGGAAGGCCGCTCTCGTCCACTAACCTGCTCCTCTCCTCCTCGCCCTCCCTGCAGGAGCTACACCGACAGCTGTTTCCTGGATTCCTCCCTCTATCCAGAACTAGCCGACGTCCAGTGGTACGGGCAGGAGAAAGCCAAGCCCGGGACCCTCGTGTGAGCCAGCTGGCCGCAATCTGACCGCCTCAACGCCATTCAGAGATCACCTCACTGCCTCTCATTTGCCTTACCCAGACGCACTGTCACCCTGCACCAGCTTCGGCCCTCAGCACTTTTTTTTCCTCCCGTCTCCGCATCCCTTTTACCCTTAAAACCCTGACTGAGGAGACATTCTGGAAGGTTCCGGTCCCACTGTGTGTCCCCTGGCGCTCTTGCCCACAGAGAGCCAGGCACCAATCCTCAATGGCACCTTGGTGGCTTCCCCTCACCCTGGGGCCGTGACAGCCCCCAAGGCCAGAAACCATCAGGGAAGGTAGCAGACATCCGATTCCTGTGGACAAGTGACAGGAGCACAGGAAAGGGGACTTACGTACAGGGTGATCCCGAAGGACCGTTTGTTCCGCTGTGGTCAGCCTGCCACCTGCAGGCCCACCAGGCGCTCGGTGAGGAGGACACCTCGCATGCGCAGGGACTGCGCAGTTGACACTTGGAATGTTCCCTGGGGGAGTCGCTGTTGGGGGAGGGGAAGGAGAACGAACAGGAAGCTTCATTTGTCAGAGATGCATCCAAGGATCACAATCAGTTCTATGCTGCCAAAGATTAAAAAAAAAATTAAAAATAAACAAAAAAATATGAGGGGCCAAGAGGAAGACATTCTTTCTGCAGTGAAGTCTTTTAAATTCTCAACTGCTACTACTCATCACAAGTGAAAAGTCAACCATTTGTAAATTGTTTCCATCTTTTTATCCCTCGCCCTTAATGTCCCACCTTCTCTCTCAGGCCAGAGCCTGGAAAACTCACCCGGTATGATGATCAAGTAAGAGGAGCCAGAGCGGCACTGCAGCCTCGGGTCCCCAGGGCTGGGCCCACGGAGGCCAGGCCCGCCAGTGGGGAGCAAGGGGCGCCGCCAGCCCGGGCTGCGTGGGGGTCGGGGCCCAGCCCCCTGCACCGAGCTGCTTTCCTGGTGGGATCTGTAGGAAGCGGAAGGTGGGGATGGCCAAGAGCGCTTCTCTCTCATTAAAACAAGCAGTAAAAGTGTGTCCTATTGTTTTGCACAAGGTGTTTGATTTTACTTTTTATGGGAAACCAAGGGGAAAAGCACATCACGATCCATTCGAGTGTTTAACTGTTGTGGCTCATTTTAAACTTGTTAGCACACTTGTGTGACAAAGAGCCCAGACCCGACTTCTCTCGGCACCCGGTTACCCATGTGTCACTTACTCCGAGAACCCAACTCCGCCCTTAGGTAGGAAGAGTTTACTCCCGTGTCTACTAGTAGGCGAAGCGGGGCTGAAGAGCACGCCAGCTCCCCGGGGACCCAGGGGCCTCCGGCCTTGGCAGCAACCCTGACCGACCCCAGTGGTCTGCAGAAACCCAGAGGGGAAGAAAGAGCTGCATGTTTACATGTGTTTTGAGCTATGCTTAAGACACAACTGGAAAGCCATCTATCTTCAAAGGCCTCAAAAATACTTTTCTAATCATAACAAGCGCACACTCTTAGTTGGGTTATTCAAAATGGCACAAACACGGTCTCCACGGAGGTGGTACGCTGTGCTTATGGGCGCAAGGGGGGGCGGGGGGAGGGACGGTTTTTCTCACTTGTAACGACTTCCTATTGGATAGGCATTTGACAGCCAGGGACAGGAGCTGGGGTGGGGTAGTTTTGTGGGAAAGCAAAACCACAGGTAGCTTTAGAATAAAAAGAAAAATCTTTTTTTTTATGTATGTGTAATCCGAGAGGCACGAGACTACCAGACCAGGAGGGAAGATGGACCCTAAAAACTCAGTTTAACAATGCTCCCTCCGCTGCAGCTTGGAAAGCGCTGTGGGCTCACAGCACACTGGGACCACTCCGGACAATTCAGGGCTTGCTTCCCCAGCCCTGTGGGCACCGGACTGGTGACACAGCTTGGGGAAGGGACGAATATTCACACAACAGGTGGGTAAACCCTGCGGGATCAACAAAACTGGTTCTAATGTTAACGGATTCTGGGGACGGAGGGGGCGGTATTTTTGTTGCTCATACTTTGAGGATCAGAGCTACGGCCAACAGGTTTCTTCCTTCCCCATTCAGAACACTATACACTGGGCCATTTTTCTTTCACCCCAGAGACATACTGGCTAATCAGACTGAACTGTGTGCAATGGGAAAAGTCCAGAGAAACAGAGGAGGTGACGAGGTCACGTGGCTGCAGGTTAGACAGCATGTCCCATAGTTTCAAATCCAGCCTGCAGTCCCTCGGATCGCGCTTTTAGTCCAGCTGGGTGACAGGGATAAGAGATGAAAACTCTTTCTCAATGCTTGGGTTTCAAATTCAGGAGGCAGAAAGGAATGGAGAGGGAGGAAAATTATAGTTCAAACGCCACGAGAGTCTGGTAGGAAAGACAGATGACGTAAAACAGGTTTTACTGTTGAGCTGCGTTCAGTTACTACAAAATGTACATAATGTTAGTCCTTTGAGAGCCACGGGATTCATGATCAGTGTGGCAGGGAACGGGAGTTAGTGCAAACAAGCACTTGTGAGCTCTTCACAGATCCGTCTTTCTTTAAAACAAAGTAAGATGGAATCTGAAGCCCCTGGTCTGGTATAAAGGCCCGACTGGATTCTTTGGATACGTGTAAGAAGTTGCCTGTTTAGCCTGAAGACTGGTAGGAACACCTACATCAGACTTTGTTGTAAGACAGGTGAATTTTTTTTTTTTTATTTTATTATATGCAGGTGAGTGTTGAAACTGTTAAAATCCCGATTTGTTTTCATTCAGTGTTAGTTCTAAATAGAGCAGACCCCTCCAGGTGCTATCAGATGACCAGTTACTGCTTAGTTAACTAGGTGTAAAGTTTTACATACACATTCATGTCAATAGTTTATTACACGTCGTGTAAAATGGACTCTAGTTTAATAACGGGGAGAAAGGGTTAGGTTGCTCCTGAAACTGACTGTAGAGCATGGAAAATGATTTTACTGGATTCTGTTCAACTGTAATCAATGAAAAGGATGTATGTTGTAGACAAAGTTGCAGAATTAAAAAAGAAATCTGCTTTTAATTTATTCTTTTTGTATTAAGAATTTGTATAGTACCTTTACATTTTGCAAAACAGTGTTGTCAACACTTATTAAAGCATTTTCAAAATGAAAAGATCTCAGCTGCCTCTTGGAGATTTTGTTTCTAGATGACCCAGTCTGGAAATCTCTAATTCGGGTGCCTGCAGCCTCGCTGGACTCCTTTTTTAAAGTCAACTGAAAGCTCCTCTCCTTACAGGCTTGTTAGATACAGATGAGCTCAGTTTGTGTGGTCAAGTCTAGTTCTCCCTACTCTAATGGGCTTGTTCTTAACAGAGATAATCCATTCTCAGCTGTGTATTCTCCCGCCACAAAAAAGGGTCTGAGGTCAGAGGTTGGTCTTTGTCGGACACTGTTGGTTACAACTAGTTACCAGTCTGCAGTTCGTGCCAGGTTTGGGTCCTGTTCCGCACAGAACTCTATGTGGTGGGGGAGAGAGGGAATGTGGGCTTCGGAGGCCGTCCTTGGGCTCTCCACCCCTGTGCGGTGCCCAGGGCCATGCAAGGAAGCCAAGGGCCCATCAGGGAGGCAGCGGGATGCTCAGGCTCCTCACCCGTGCCCATCAGGGAGGCAGCGGGATGCTCAGGCTCCTCACCCGTGCCCACCCCACCGTCAAACCCATCCCCCACCGCCGGAGTCACATCCCCAATGCAGCAGCCTGCGGGGACCGCGGGCACCAAAAGCCCCCCCACCCTGCCACTTAACAATAAGACGGTGACCTGCTCACCTTCGTAAGGACGGTGCTGCGGTCGCGTCCCCCGTCCCCCGGGCCAACAGGCATGTCTTCGCCAACAGGAGCCCAGACGTCTGGAAGCCAAGAGCACCCCCCAGATGGGAAAGCCCTTGCTGGAGCACTTGCAGCCTGAGCGAGCTAAGCCCTGCAAAAATGAAAGCCATCCACAGAGAACGTGAAGCATGTGGGACGCGAGCTCATTAGGGCATTTACACTTCTGAGCCTTCCCCTGCGATAGCAGCCGGGGCTCCGTATCTCAAGATGATCAGCACTCACGTCACACAGATCTCTAAGTTTTTTCCCTGCAAACATGTCACAGCTCAGGAGACAAATCCGTATCTCCTCATGAAGCTCTGACGAGCCCAGGAAGGCAAGCGGCAGGAAGACTGTGCTTTCGCACTTCCTCCACCTTCTACACCACACACACATACACACACACACCACAAAGTGCTCACAAAGCACTTCTACACAGCGATTATTCTGGTTTTCGGAGAACACACCCAAAAATCCCAGTAGAAGGCATTAAAAATAGCCCAGGCCTTTGGCTCCTCTCTCCCGAATACCAGTTCAGAAGAGGCGGTCCGTAACCTCCTCCCCAGAGCGGGCGTCCAGGAGCCCCGGCGGGGGGAGGCAGGCAGTGCCACGCTGCGTGTCTGGGCAGGGGGAGTCCCGTCTCCAAAAGCGAACACTCACACAGGTTAGACACAGACCCACCACCGCAACAGAAGAGCAAACTAAGTCACCAACGTTAAAGGGAAGGAAAAGAGTCAAAGGGGTCCGAAGGGGAAGAAATCCCCGAGTGTCTGCATGGGATCTCACTGGTCCGAGGAGCCGGCTGCTGCGAGTCACAGCCGCGGAGAGGGCAAGAACCTGCTACACCCTCTTTGTCTTGCACCAAGGCCCCCCGCCTCCAGGCACAGCCACTGTCCCCTCACACAGGGGCGACGGGGCCTGCAGTGCCGGAGTCTAAACAGCGAGTGGACTCACAGAGCCCGTACATTTACAACTGTACAAAAGTCCTTACCAGAAACCTATTCTTCTCCCCATAACCTGCTATCCCTACACACGAGTAGGTTCCTTCTGTTTTTCATTCATTCCTCCATTTTCTGTCAAACCTACTCCTTGCATGCTTTTGATCTACCACCGTCCCCTCCAAAGCCACTGCTGCCCAGGTCATGGAGGAATGGCACAGCGCCACAGACAATGGCTAAGTCTCTGTTCTCAGCTCACGTGACTTACCAGCAACAGGAAACAGCGGATCCCCCGGCGTCCTTCACCACAAGGCCAGGAGGCGACGCCCTCTTGGGTCCTCCTGCTCTTGACGGGCGGGGCTCCTCTTTCCAGCCTCGCTGACAGACGTCATCTCCTGGTGCCCTGGCATCGGTGTCCCCCCCAGCTCTACTCTCGGGTTCCTCCCCTCCACCAGCCACCACGCTTCTGGTAGCTCTCCCCTGGCCTCACGGTTTTCAGCGTCATCTAGGGGCTGACAACACCTGTACCGCTCGGCAGTCAAACGCGCTAACATGGCCAGAGCCGGAGTTCTGAGCCTTCCCTCCGAATCTGCTCCCTCACCAGGCATCTCCAGCCGTCCAGGGTCAGGCCAGAAAGCCCAGGATCACCCAACCATCTTGCCACACCACTGGATGACCATCCAGTCATTCTCTCTCTCTCGCCTCACATCTGCAGCAAACCGAGAACGCAGCATCCGTGCCCTGATGAGCCTTCCGTGAGATCGGGAGCGCAGGGAGAGAGAAATGAAATCAGTTCTAGAACACATTACCAAGTGCTAAGACAGCAGATTTTACTTAGGACGGGTGGAAGAACAGCTTTTCCTGCCAGTCAAGTAAGGCCATTTGCCAACGAGTGTGGAGGCAGACAGCGCGCTGAACGTCCCCTCCACGGTCAGCCCAGCACGAGCCAAGCCAGGTGAGGCCGCAGCTAAGCGCGAGGGGAAGAGACGGCGGGGCCGGGTCCGCATCGAGCAGTCCGCTGAGGAGAGCCCCCAAGAGGAGAGAAGATGGACGAATGTCTCCAGATATCACCTGGGGCCCAGGGGACACCGGACACTTGGTCAACCTCCTCCAGACGCTCTGGAGGACACTGATGGGACGACACAGCTTGGTTTTTGTAGCACCGTGTGGCAGGACAGAAGAGCAAGGCAACAGAAGGTCCCCAGGAGAGTGACAATGACAATGGGATCCACAAGGAAAGGCAGAGCCAAGGCGGTCCTGAGAAAGTGGAAGTCACCGCAGGAATGGAAGGATGCCTTGAAGAGGCCGCCGAAGAGCAGAGTGGGGGGCAAGGAGAGAGGGAGCAAGGACAGGACCTCAGGACCAGACAGCAGGGACAGTACAGGTGTCCCCAGGACCTCAGCTCCCCAGAGTGAATCCTATCACCTAGAAGGAAAGTCTCAACGCTACAGCAATGCACGCTAGCAGGGAAACTTCTCAGAGCTCGGGGGTGCCAGGAAGAGGACCCAGGGCCTCCTCCCCTTTGTGCAGGCGCTGCCCATCTGACTGCCTTTCGGATTAGGAGTCCGAGACCACAGCCATGACCTTAACGGAGAGGATTTCCTATGAAGGGCCGGACTGTCACCCAGACGGTGAAGAGGGGACAGCACAACAGGACGCTAGATCGCAGAGGACCCCAGGGAAGCAGGCCCCGCTCAGGGCAGGGAAACCAAGGTGAGGGACTGTGAAAACCTAGAAGCACGAGGCGGTGCCCCGCGGAGCTGGAAGGCAACCCCGCAAGGAGCTGGCTGAGGGGAGCCGCTCGGCTCGGCAGCCGGCCGCCTGGGGCCCCGGCAAGTCGGACCGCAGAGCTGGGTTTCGGGCCCCAGGAGAGGCGGTCCCCGCCAACAGGGCTGTGATCTCTGAGCGGCGGAACGGAGCCCCCTCTCCACGTGTGGAAAACCGCCCGCGGGAAGCAGCTCCTGCGTCCGTACCCGACGGCTGTGCCGGGCTGGGGAGCCGCAGCCGCGCCATCTCTGTGAGGGAAGGAAAAAGCCAAGAGAGGAGCCGCCCGTCTCTCGTGTGCCCACCGTCGGCCGAACCGAACAGGAAGCCGGCCACCCAAGGAGAAAGGCGGCCCGCTGTTCCGTGTCACAGCTGCCGTGCAAGGTGTGGTACGAGTGGGAAGAGGCCTGGCCTGCATGCCCCAAGCTGTCCCCGTCGGCTCACTGCAGGCCCACGGCATCCCGTCAACGCAGGGACCCCAGGGCTCTGCCATCAGACAGGGGTAAAAACTCCCGCCACATTAAGGGCAAGCCAATCTTCAATTTTTAGATTAAAAGAAATGTTATCAAGGACAAAAGACACCAATATCTTTTGGGCCCACAGGAGTGGAAAGTGAGTCACGGTCTCAGAAGGGCAAGTCAAAGCCCATTTTCCCCAAAATACCGAAGTCACATTCATCTGTTTTCTCAAGTGTGTCTCACATCCGGAAGAAGTATTTAGGAGTCTGTCCTCTCCAAGTCATTTCTTATTCTAATGACGCTCTGGGGAAAACCCAAGAGAGGGGACAAGAGCTAGATGCTTTGTCAAATGAGCGGGAATTGTCGCGACCGGCCAGAAGCACTCCTCTGGGGCTCGAACACATGTTGTCTCTGAACTGCCTTTAACATCAGCCTGATGAGGGGCTCTTCCGCAGCTGGTGGCCTGGTGCCAGCACCCAGCGCGCTCACCCCGATGAACAGCGACACCTATTTCTACCTTAGCAGGATGCGGCCAAGTCCCATTTTAGTCCAGCTGAGGTCACCATCACACACCTGCCACGAGTCTCAGTGATGCTGAAAGCCACAAAATATCTGAGTAACATACATATTGCTTAGGGACTGAATCCAGTGGCATATACGGGAACACAGAGTCCTAGGAAATGACCCTGTACTAGTCTCATGAAACAAGAGGCCCAGAAGAAGGCAGCTGTTACGGTTAGTTTCATGTGTCAACACGACTGGGACACTGGGGGCCAGATGTCTGATTAAACATTATTCTGGGTAAGATGAGTACCTGAACCAGTGGACTGTGGAAAGCAGATGGCTCCTCCCAGTGTTGGCGGGCCCGACCAGTCAGTTGAGGGTAGGGGAGACTACGTGAACATGTGCACACACGCTCTGTGTGTGCCTCTCTCTCTCTCTCTGCCTGATCATTGAACTAGGGTCTTGGTCTTCCCCTTCCCTCAGAGTAAGACTTATACCATTGGCTTTGATTATACCAAGCATTTGATTACAACTGGAATTTCTACCATCATCTCTCCTGGATCTCTAGCTTACAGACGGCAAATCATGGGGCTTCTCAGTCTCCACAGTCACAGGAGTCAATTCCTCATAATACATATACATTTATGTAATTACATGTAGCTCCTATATTTTAATATATATATTCATTACTTTACATCATTTACTTTATAGAGATAGAGATACATACATAATCTCCTGTTGCCTTCTCTCTGGAGAACCCCAAGAAAGCAGTTCAAGGTTTGTACAGTGACTCCATGACACCACCCAAGAACTAGCTCTGCCATCTATGTTTAGCACGTCTCTCTCGCCATCAAGGACTGCACCATGGCTACAAAGCATGTGAGGTTCACAACCACCTTCCAGAACAGAACAGAGAAAGGGCAAAAGATGTCTGTCAGCTGATTCTATTTCTTTTTCTCTTAGAAAAGCAACAGCTTTTGGGAACTTCCACCCAACAGACTTCTCTCCACAGGTTATTAGCAGGACAGGTCACAAAGCCAACCCTAACTTCAAAGGGTCCTGGGAGAGCAAGGAGTTTTAACTCCTTGTAGCTCTGAACAAATTAAGTTTCTGTTACCAAGAGGGGAAGAATGAAAAGAGGGTAATCCACTAGCAGTGTCTACACCACACACAGATGGCATAAAAACCTGCACACCAAAGGAAGAGAAAAATCGCCAAGTCTTAAATAAAATAATAATCTAGTAAAACTGAAGTATAGCAAAAACTAAAAAAAAAAAAAAAAAAAACAAATCCATGATTTCCTCTCTCTCAAATCCTACACCCTTAAGGCACACCAATATGATGACTTTATTAATCAAGAGAAAAAGTTCCTGTAAGACTAACACATGACTTGATTGTCGCACAACCTGGCACAGGTAGCAACAATTATGTCAGTATTTGAGCTGCTTACAAGGTTATTTCCACTTGGCATAAAGAGGAACCTCACAGAGAGGGAAGCCACAGAGTAGGAGAAGCATTTGCAATAAATGCGTCCTACAAAGGACTCCTACCCAGAAGAATAAACTACGATCACTAAGAAAACAGCAGGCAGTTAAACAGAAGACATGGGGAAAAATAAAATTCTGAATGGGAATTGCACAAAACAGAGCATCCAAATGGCCAGCAAGCACGGGTCAGCCAGGAAATGCAAATTCAAGCCATGGAGTAATACCATGTTAATCCACCAGAAGGGCTAAAATGAAAATGACAGAGACTATATCGTGCATGGCTGGGAAGTGGAAGAGCTGGAACTCTCAAATCCTGCCTGGGGGAGTGTCCACTGTACAAGCCCTTTGGGAAATTCCTGGACAGTATCTTAATATCGCGAAGTACGTACATACCATATCCCAGAGATTTCACGCCATGACGTGTACCCTCCAGAGATTCGTATTTACCAAAGAACGCACCATAATGTTCATACACAGATTGGAACCATCCAGAAGTCTACCGACGGACAAACAGATAAATGGTGGGATGTGGCAATGAGAATGAACCAACCACAACTACACGTGAGGAAGAGAATCAGAAACCAGAAAAAAGCAAACATGAAACAAATCAACCACACCGAATCCACTTAAAAATGAGCAGATGAAAAAAATCAGGCAAACCTATTAGTTTCAGGGGTGAAGGAATGTTCTGAACTTAGATCATAGCGATGGCAGCACAACTCTGATGTTCTAAATCCACTACGTACTTTTAATAGATGAACCACAGGACATGTACATCACGGAACAGTAATGGTGTAGGACATTAGGACCAAGGCCGTGACTAGAACGGGGCTTGAGGAGACTTCTGGGGCATTAATAACGTTATCTGACCCGGGTGCTAGAGACTTTAGGAGATGTTCACTTTGAAAAATATATCAGGACATGGTGCTCTTTGTCCTTTTTTTGTGTGTTACATGGTTGCTTAAAAATTTACATTAAAAGGAAAGGAGGGGCGCCTAGGTGGCTCAGTGGGTTAAGCCTCCACCTTCAGCTCAAGTCATGGTCTCAGGGTCCTGGGATTGAGCCCCGCATCAGTTTTCTGCTCGGCAGGGAGCGTGCTTCCCCCCTTCTGCCAGCCTCTCTGCCTACTTGTGATCTGTCAAATAAATAAATAAAATCTTTAAAAATAAATAAATAAATAAATAAGGAATGTAATCCAGCCCTACCTGAGCCTTGGGAAGTAACCTTTAAAGGCCTGCACCAATTCTCAATACATATTTGAGGATGATACTGGTCTCTGAGGTATCTTTTTCTGCCTCAGCCCTACCTCTGAGCTCCCATTTATTTTATATCTTGTTTCATCTCGCTTTATACCACTGACAGCCAGTACAAGGTGGCCACCTAGCCCCGCCAGTGCTAGGCTGTGTGTTGTGGTTATTCCCCCCGTGGTGGACAGTCCTCATCTGAAATAGGATTACTGCTTCCCAAGTATTCAGCACTGGAAAAAAGTTTTATAATCTGCTCTACTTCACACTAGCCTTGAATGCTGAGTATTATCTCTGTAGCTCTGTATTAAAAAAAAAAAACCTTTTTAAAAGTAGAGTCCTTTTGTCCTGAATTCATCTACCAGGTCATTTCCATCCTTAACTCTACTGATAACTGGTGGTCTTAATCAATGGTTTTCAAACTACTGGTCATGGCGTACTGACGCGTTGTAAGCCAGTCTGTGGAGTCAAGGCCAGCATGTTTTTAAAAGAAATACAAGAGAAGAGTATGTGAGCGCCTTCGTTTCAGTCCCATATGCGTTTGTGTATGGACGCATTTGTTACTGTCTTGAGTTGTGGTCAGGAAGTTTCCAAAGCTACAGCTTTAACTCTCCTGCTTCCCGGAGGGCAGAAGCTCAAGTCAAGCTCAGGCTCAAGGTTCCTGACTGCTCCGAAGCCTTAAAGACAGAGCAGCTGGACAGGAAAGGCAATCTAGTTTCGGCAAGCTGTCACACTGGGAGTTCAGAAAGGCACGGAGAGCAGACTGTGCAAGTTGTGGAAAGAGGCTTGGTGAACGCGTCTGAGGTCACCGATCATACTCAAAAGGAAGCTCGAAAGTTCTTAGCTGCTCTCCACGGTGAAGTATGCGTCCAGCTGGAATGCTGTGAGGGAAGGCTGACAGTATTTTCAAACCTGGTGCTTAAAGGTGAGGAGGCACAACTCCACAAAACCAAGACACCCGCTTCAACAGAGCAATCCCGACGGCAGCGCGAGGACGGGTAGCTCCACCAAGTTGTACCAAGGACCCTGGGGGTTACAATGGGGACACCTGGGTAAGTAATCACAGCTTTCATAATAAGCGGTTTTGGTAAATGTACAAAACCTTTTTCTAAATGAGCGTGGCTCCAAAAGCTCGAATGGGGTCAGCTTACACCACAGCTGCCGCCGCCGGCCACACCGCCTTCCCCCTAGTGACTCCACACCACCAGAACTTATTCTTAAATTTCAAAAGATCTGCAGGATACCATTAACCATTACGCTACTAGTGTGTGGTTAAAATTCAGCCAACGGAGCGACAGCGTCTGTGATGAAAACCAGTTGCCATAACAGCGTTCCCACAGTGACCCCCGGGGGACTGGCGCTGGCTCCCCACACTCCGGACAGCTGGAAACTCTTACATAAATATGCCGTGAGAAAGTTCTTGCAGTTCAGGACTCCCAATGTGATCCCATATCCTACATTTCTACAGGATCGAATTGGTCTGCGAGGGGCTTCATGTGAGCACAGTGGGGGAGGCACATCTCCAAGACACTCAAAGACAACTGCCACACTGCAACTTAAGGCTCCCCTTCCACTGCAACTGCCCCCAGTTCGACCACCTTCCATATGAAGCATTAAAAGGGGGTGACTGTGTGGCTGAAAAGGAGTGATAGGACTCCCCAAATCTACCAAAGACATTGGAACACTTTTTTGTTGTCTTTTCTAAACTGTTTGCTTTCAGAATAAATTACTTTCTTTCAAGTGAAAAGACAGTTGCGTATTTACCGAGGTCAACACCCAGGGCAATCCAGAGTGTGAGAGTAGGTCAGGAAATCACCAGATGGAAGAACTTAATACCAAGAAGCCGACTGCTATCCATCCTATTTCCCATTCCTCCCAATCCTGGCCAAACTCGGAGCAAATCCCTCAGTTCTGTGACTGGTGATGGCTGCCTTCCCAGCTCAGGTCTCCCGGGACCTCGCCCTTCTCTGTAGGAGATCTGGACCATCCTCATTCTCTCTCCCTCCATTGTCTTTGGCTTCAACTTTATTTTCCTAATTTTCCCCCAAAGACTGAGAGCATGGCCCTGGCTTCCAGATTGCCACAGGCTCTGTGTTGTAATGCTAAAATACAATGCTTGGTCTCCACAGTTGGCAAGAACACTCCTAGGAAATACAATATGACTTCTGAGAGAAAACCAGAATTTCTTAAATTTGACTCCAAAAAGACAGAACGCCTTTGGACAGGAGTCTGGGCCGACAGTAATGAAGAAAGGGAAGAATGGTTATTTCAGGGCTGTGATTGATTTCTGAAGGATGCCTTTATTATTTTAAAAATGGCTAAAACCAGAAGAATGTCGTATCTGCTGAGCTACAATTTTCATGCTGTGAAGAATCTGGGAGGTCACTGTTCTATATAGCCACATGATTATCTGCACTTAGCAGAAGATCTTTGAGGGAAATGGAAGCTTTTCTATGAACCTGCTTCCCTCTACCCAAGCCCACAGGACTACAGAAGGTGATCATTTTTTTTCCCCTCAAACCTTCTACCCATATGGGTCAATTTTAGAAGGTGTTGGTATCACATGATAGTTTCTTCTTTATGTGGAGTATTAATTAAAAGCAAATGGGAAGAGAGTATGAAATCCTCGGATTACCATGCCGTGGTCTGACGGGGGGGGGGAAGCAATTTGGGGAGTATTCATTCAACAGTACTTATCAAGTCTGACACAAAAAAGACTACATAACTCAAGTCTAGACTAGCATCCTAGCTTATGGAAGTCTCTCATTTGCCCTAGAGTAAGCTCTCCTAAGTCCTAACTAATTCAATCGTAAGAAATGGTTTCCAAAGTGGGGAGTGGGGCAGGGAGTAAGCCTGATTCAATTCACGACGGCGGGCTCCAGCCACCCCGAGCAATAACCCCGCAGAAATGATCCGACAGGCATGGCCATACGCAAGTGACCACAAAAGGCTCTCAAGCATTCCCAAAGCGGCCAGAATAGGTGACCGTGAAGCTGAGAAGCGACCCCCACCTACAACTTAGCGGACTCTAGCTTCCCCCATGATTTCTCACCCTTTCGACTCCGAACTGGCTGAAAAGCGGGAGCGGTCAAGAGCCCAGACACGGTCCCTGCTTGGTAACCGCTCCCACCCCAAC
Source organism: Neogale vison (assembly GCF_020171115.1). Taxonomy (NCBI): domain Eukaryota; kingdom Metazoa; phylum Chordata; class Mammalia; order Carnivora; family Mustelidae; genus Neogale; species Neogale vison. The sequence goes on along the minus strand of NC_058102.1, from coordinate 121,012,879 downwards.
AACTCTCACTGCCACCACCCCGTCGCTGGGGTTCCCATGACCTGAGCACACATCGTCCCTAGGCACAGGGCTCAAGAACGCTACTGTGGCAACACTCTAGGAACAAGGACACAAGAACCAGTACTGGCTGAGCTCTCATTTGCCAGGCAGAGTGCTAAGCGTTTTATTTGACTTGAACACCACAACGGCACGCTGAGGTATACACTCCAATTCCTCACAAGCGCTTGCAGATGGGGAAATCAAGTGGAGAAAGGCTAAGAGATGCCCAGGGTCACGCACTCATGGGGGGAGAGCTGGGATCTCCAGCTCGGCAGTGCTGCCTTGGGAGCACCCCCTTACTGCTATCCGACACTGCCACTCTGGGCAGGTCGGCTCCCTTCACCCACCTTCCTCTATTAACCGAGTCCTCGCAGCGATTCATCAGCATTATCTGCATAGGACACTGTGAGATCCGCAAGTCTTCCATCTGGGCCAACTCAGACCCGGCCTACTGGGTCAGGCAGGGACTGGAGTCCTAGGCCCTTGTCCCTCTGCCCGGTGGCACAGAGCCGGGGCGGCAGCCCACCACAGACCCTGAAATGGGGAGACTCGCTGGCAGTCCTGGTCTGGGAAGAACCAGTGGTGTCCCAACAGCTCCATCCTTGGCCGGCTTGACAATCCACTGCCCCACCTTGAACTTTGATGCACTGGGGTTCCTTAACTTAAACTTCTGTTGGTATCATGTACCATCTTTTTCAAATCACGATTTCCTTTTAATTCTTTCTGTCCCGAGAGATGACAAATACCAAAATTTACACTCCTTAGAAGGTAAAAGCAAGCCTTAAAATGCAAGAAAAACAACACTTGAGTTAACAGTAGTAATATTTACATTCCAATTCTACTGCAAGATGGCAAAAGTTCAGCAACATTTAGGACTATAAAGTTTCATTAAATGGTTCCATATTTTTGTTGAAATATATAAAAATATCTTCTAAAAATGTTACATAAAAGACAATGTGAAAATTACCATATTTTACAGAAAGAATTAAGTCCATCCTCAAATGTTCCTTTTCAGGCATCTAACTGCCAGTTTGCAGGTCTAGAGGGAAGACATCATTTTAGATCCCCTTCTGGGACAGTTGTCTACACATTTAAACTTGAAGAAGTTTTTAGAACTTAATTTTTTGACTATTTAAAGTAAATGACACAAAAATCAGTTTGCAGCAGATGTGACAGAGCCAACACCATTTCTTAACACTGTGAGAGGAGAATTAGATAGAACTCAAACACAGGAAACCGCGTTCGTTGCTCTTCTTCCTCACTCTTGCTGGTAAAGTCTGTGCCACGTCCACTCAAGTTTCCTGTTACTTCGACACCATTCACAGACTTCACAGTGCATTGTACTCCACACATTTTGATGGATCTGTAGGAAAGTGCTTCTGGCAAATGGTCATTAACCTCTTCAATCCCTAAGAAGATAGAAGAATAAAGACTGGTTATGATAGAGCTGAATGAACTATTCCGGATCACCCTTCGTTTTATTCACGGGTTTACCAATGTCCCCATGAAAAAGCAGCACCCCAGCAACACCAACCAGATGTACACAGAGAGAAATGTTTAGTCACATACACCCAAGATGCACACAACACAGAGCAAAACTGTCCACAACAGTGGAAGTGCTGGCAATGACCCAAACATCCTCGAGAGGAGGAGATGAGTAAGCTTTACTATGCTCACACATGGAACATTTTACAGCAATAAACTTAGTATTAACTAATATTAACTTAGTATTAACTAGTATCAACTAGTATTAACTAGAACTCCAGTGGGTTCCAACAGAGAGTGAAGCCCAAAGTGCTGCTTTCAAGCACCCATGGTAGGTACCCAGATCGCAGCTCTCCAGTGCATCTAGAAAGTGCTGCATATGTACCATCCTTGCAAGAACTGAGAAAACACACAAGATGTTCTGTGTTCCATGCAGAAATTCTGTTGATGAGGGATTCTTGTTGAGAACTGAAACACGTGCATCTTAGAAACAATACTGAACATAAAAAGCAAGGAGCGAAGGCTTTTAAGTATAATGTCATTTTAATAAAACTGAAAAATTTTAAACAATACATGGCTTATAAATACACACAAAGCATGGAAGAATTATTTCTGAAAAAGGCAAGGCAATGGCAAATTCAGAATAACAGTTACTTCTGGGGTAGAGGAGAAAACAGTCAATGTTCTTCAGAATGTTCTAGTTCTTAAGCTGGGAACCGGTCTTTAGATATATTTTTTATTTCATAACTTATATATTACATGTATTCTTTTATATTACCAAGTACTACATGATAAAAACATTCTAATGTAAGTGTAAGAGCACAGTACAGCATCCCAAACCTAACCCAGCTATTCCTTCAGAATTCAGTCCAAGGACTCCCATACTGCCTCTGTTCTACACCTTTGGCATCTGTCACCAGGCTCTGGTTCTTCTCAAGCAACTAAGACACACGGGATCTCACAAATTTCAAGTGCCTGTCTCTCTAAACTGCAATTTAGCCCGTTCTTCACCAATCTGTAACTCTGTAGAGACTTGGGAATCGATGACAAGAACTGCCACTATTAGAATTCATTCGGCTCCCTGCAGCTCACCCTTCACAGATCCTTCTGTGATCTTTCAACATCCTTAGCTGGCATCTGGCTTTCAGTTATTCCTCTCGGTTTTCTCATCCACCACTGAGCAAATATACCCCTAAGTCATTATCCGAATTCACCAACAGGAGAGGGACAAGAGTAGAAATCTGCGACACATCACTACAGATCTCTCCAGAACAATTCTGGCAGAGCTCCGCCAATAGCAATGGATCCTATTCACTCTCGTCTGCCAGTCTACAAGCTTTGTTTACAAGGAGACGCTCTGCCCAATGTTTTATTGCGATCTATACATAAACCACCGCCAAGCATAATGGCAATTCATTTTAATGACCCACAAGGTACTGTTTGGCACAAATAAGTTTAAGGTTTCTCACCTTGGGTTTGCAAAAGCTGAAGCCACCCAGTTCCTATCACAGTAACAAGAACAATAAAATCCTATCACAGGCCAAAGGCTGGCTTCGGTCAGAGCTCTACCAGATACTGAATATGAAAATGTATATAGCACACTGCCTGCTACTTAACTAGGATTCTGTCAGGATTCAGTATCTTTCCTCAAAACAATACAACGAAATAGCATCTGCTCTTAAAACAAGAAAGAGCTTCACAGCCTATCAGGAAAAGCAGTGTGTGGCTATCATTATATAGATCGTTATACAATGCAGTAACACAAGGGTATATCTGGAAGTCTGAGGAGGAAGGGCCAAGCACAGCCTGGAAAGGCCCGCTGACGTTAACAGGGACCCAAGTCACCATCACGCATTTAGAACTCTTGCTCTGTAATTACCGAAATATGCAAACAACACTTACACTCAGGAAATCACCAAAAGCCAAACAAAATCAATAATGACAACAACAAAAGTCCCTGCGAAACCTCTTTGGTGCCACAGTTAACTGAACACAAATATACAACCCCTCAAATACACACGGAACTACAGCGTAACAGATCCAACATCTGAGGAGCATGATTTTCAAGCACCTCACTTAAGTCCTTCATAGATTCAAAGCGTAGCCACACGGTGCTAACTTAAGAAGCGGGAAGTAAGGTTGTGCTTCAGCTGACTTCCAAGGAGCCATCGGCAGGCAGTGCAGAGAGAGACCATGTCATTCACCTTGCTCCCCGCTCACGTCTTCTCGTGGTTGGCCCCCGGGGATCGGGGTTTGCTTCAGGATGAAGACCCTCCCCTCTCACAGGGCAGCTTCTCCCACTCGGAACTCTAACCATGTGCATGCACACATGTGATCTGGAGTCATGGAAATGTAGGTGATCACACTTGTGTGGCACCTTATACTTTCTGAACGAAGAGGTGAGAAGGCAGAGGGCTGAGAAAGACCGCGCCAACGAGATGCGAGCAGCCTTCGTCAGCCGCAACACGCCAAGGAGGATTATGAGCCACTACGAGGCCAACTGGTGTTCAGACTGCTGGAAGTAGTGTTCCCTGCAAGAAATGGAATCTTGGCTGTTGGGTCCTCATAGGAGATATCTCAGATGTTTACTTAACCTCACTAAGCAGATTCTAGGATTTAAAAATAAATACCAGTATCCTGTCTGAAATCTCAGCTGCCAAAAGGTTGTGAAAGTCAACAGTCTGAGTCATAAATGGTTACCACAAAACATTATGACCCACTTCTGCAGTAAGGACTGATAGTACGCAGCACACATTTTTCAAGGGGTGTAATGTCAGGACAGCATATGGTTATTTTCCAAATTGGAAACAAATCTTTTCAATTAGATCCCCCGGGATTTCCGTTTCCAATTGCTCAAGGATGCTTACACCAGTCAGACAACAAACTGCTTAGCTTGGCTTATTGCAAACAGCTTCCTAAAAACTGGTGCCATTTTTAAATGTAATTTTTTTCCCATGAAAGCAATACATTTATTTAAGAAATCTTTATTCAGGGGCTACAAGTGTGCCAAGCACGGTTTTCAGCTGAGAATATGGGAACAAAGCAGACAAAATCCCCACACTCATTAAGATTATATTCTAATGAGGGAACAGAGCCAAGAAACAAAAGGAATATGTAAAACACGTAATATTAGATGATAAATGTGATGGAGAAAAATACAGCAGGGAAGGAAGGGTGTGTGGCCAGAGGGCATTTGAGCTTTTACTCCAAGTGAACGAGGACACACTGCAGAGCTCTGAGCAAGAGAGCATCATCATCTGATTCATACTGGAACTGCCTCGCTCTGGGTGCTGTGCAGATCCTGAAGAGGAGCAAGGATATGGGGTGCCTGGCTGGCTCAGTAGAGCATGCAAATCTTGATCTCGGGGTTCTAAGTTCAGGCCCTATGTTGGGTGTAGAAATTACTTAAAAATAAAATCTTAAAAAAGAGAAAAAAGAACAAGGATACAAGCTCAGAGTCCAGACAGGAGACGCTGTAGTAATCCAGGTAAGAGAGGTTGGTGGCTGAGCCCCGGGGGCAGCCGTGATAGTGCGGAGAAGGGTCCTGACCACAGATAGACTCTGCATATAGAACCACAAGGTTTGCTGACACACAGGTTATGGGCTGAGACAGAAAAATAATGCCATGTTTTGTATACACACAATTATTTTTTTGAAGTCACATGCTTCTTAAATGATAGCAGTCCTCTGCCTCACACTTTCCAGTCCCTAATTCCAGCACCCCAGAGGCAACCACTTTAAATCTCCTGTTTCTTCTGGTATGTACTGATATTGACAGTGCCTGATTTTTCTTCTGTCTCAAAATCGTCTCTACGGACTTCCTACTGTGAAAGCTGAGATTTAATCCTCTTACGCCACACTCACTGGCCCTGCACAGGCATACACACCTAAACGCAATTCTCTTCCCCATTCTCCCCAATCGAAATTCCTAGTGAATGCAACATTCAGGATTTACTGCATACTGTCTACACAAATATTATTCAAAGCAGAGCCACGCAGCATATTGTGACGATATCTCCTTTCATATTTTTCTCTTTTTGTTTATGGAGATACCACCAATTCACTTTTCACCAGTAGACTACGCTCAATATGGCCAAACAGAACAGGTATTAAATCTGTTCCATTTTTCTCCTGGAGCCCTCTCTGTGTTCCCACCTAGAACAAATGAATTCCGGAGCTCCTTGTACTGCTGTTACCCTAGAGCATCCCTTCACCTCCAACCCGGCAGTTCCTTCTGATCCACTCCTGTCCTGGATCTTGTTTCCTGGACCTTCTCTGTTTCCCTCTGTCACGGTGATGGAGCACATCCTCAAGCAGAGGCAGTCTAACACCGTGCACTTAGGTTCAAATCCTCATTCCGCCACTTCCTAGCTGGGTAACCCTGCAAACTTCTCCATAGCTCAGTTTCTCCACTTGTAAAACAGAGAAATTATACCATCAACCTCATATTGCTGCTCCCAAGTACTGAAGTGAAGCATCCAGTGAGCACGATATAAATGTTAACAATGATTCCGGAGAAGGATACGTGGAGGTCACATTCTGAAGACATCCTGAGACTCATCTGAAAACATCTTTAGCCTATATTCACACTTAACAGGTAGTTCAAAGAAGAATGTAAACGAGTTGAAAATTATTTTCCTTGTTATGACACAGGTACTCTCCCACTTTCTCCCAGCTTCCAGAACTGTTAATGAGAAGTACGATAGCATTTGAATCCCTGAGTCCCTGTAAATGACCTGTTTCTTTTCTCCCAAAGCATTTCAAGTTTTTTTTTAATTTCTGGTCTTCCAGTATTTCATTATATTAGGTCTTGGTGTGAGAACTTTCATCCTCATTTGTTACGTACTCAGTGAGCTCTTTTCATTCTAGACACTTCGATCTTTCACCTCTGGGAAGTTTTTCTGCATTAGTCTTTATTTCCTACTCTCCAATTTCTCTGTTCACTTTTTCCTGGAATCTGAATACTGCAGATCTTCTAGACTGACTCCCTCATTGTCTTATCCTTCTAACCCTTTTAACTTTTAAATTTCTGTTATAATGTTTAATTTCTAAAATGTAATTTTGATTCTCTGACTCTTCTTTGTGGCATACTGTTCTTATTTCATGGTCACAGTCTTAGCTAAGGATATTAAGCAAGCTTTTAATTGAAGGTTTTTTTTTTTTTTTTCCCTGCTCCATCTTTCTCTGAATTCCTTGTTTTCTAGGGTTTATTTTGGTCTCTTTCACACTGTAAACTTTCTCTAAAGATCTGATGATCCTAGATGAACATTCATATTTATGAGTGAGGCACTGAAGAGCTAAGGGATACTCCCTGAATGGGCAGGGCCTGTCAGTGGAGGTTCATTTGGGGACAATATGGCAGCAAGCTAGTTTTTTTCATTGGAGGAATACTGAATGTTAAGTAACTGCCAATCTTTTCTCGAGTCAGTTCACGGAGAAGAATCCTCTCAATTCCTGAGTGGGAAGGTAAAAGCCCGGCTTCCAGTATCACAGGGATCAAGGGAGAACAGGAACTACAGGGCTCATCTGCCAATACACAGGCTCTCAGTTAAGTTTCCTCTTTTCACTAAGGCAGGTCACCATTCCTGAACAATACAGATCCCTTAGGAAGTTAACTGCTTTCTGCCAGAGAAGGGTAGGAGAGCCCACCTGGATAAGGGAGAAGGAATCTCTCTGGCTACTTATCCTAATTCTCAGCCACTCCCTCATTTTCAGCCCCATCCCATAGCCTGACCTTTTAGAAGAAGGGTCAAAGAGTCCCACATCTTGATCCCTCCAGATTCTACAGTTTACATTGATGGCTTCTTAATGATTCTTCCCCACACAAATTTAACCAAACTATTTTCATCAGTATGTTTCTAGAAAAATACCTGCATTGAAATAGAAGTCTAATTGATGAACTGTACACTTAAAAGTGATGAACATGGTAAATTTTATTTCACAATATTCCAAAAATCTAATTGAAAGTGTTACAGAATATTCTACATAAAGTATAAAGTATATTCCAAAAATCTAATTGGAAGTGTTACAGAATATTCTACATAAAGTATATCTGTATCAAATACAGATACAGTCTGGTGTATTATAGCACATGATATAGGATACAAATTCTCCATAATGAAAGCTGTTTATACCCAGATAAAAATCAATGAACCATTATATCAACCTGCAGCCACTAAAAAATGACCAATTTCTTTTTTTATTATTGCAGAAAACAGTAACTTTTTAAAACCAACTACAATCACAATTCTTCGGCTAGACTTGCCTTTTCATTTGTAAATTCTCATTAATTACTACGACTTAAGGAAGATTTTGTTACTGTTCTTAAGTAATCTCTGTACTGAAGTACAAAAAAGACATCTCATCTCATCAATTATTTCTGTCCCTATCACTAGTCTATACTCTAAGAACAAAGTCTTGAAAATGAAAGCACAGAGCCGTCTAGTGATACAGCCCAGGAATGTGAAAAGTAAGATCTTAGCTGAGTGATATTTTCTTCCTAGCTATTTAAAATTCTGTCAATGAGCTGCCAAAGTTCTGATAAAAAATGAATTAATACGAGACACTTAAGAATTAATCCTGACTTTGGACTGAAGGAATACTCACTTGACCTAAAACAGAATATTCAAAAAACATGTACTTAATAATGAAAAGTTAATTTCTACAATTTCAACTAACACCCATAGTTAGACATAAAAAGGTCAATCCCTCAAAAACTGTCTACAGGAATTCTTTTCACACAAGATCACTAAAAGCGCTTTCATCGAAATAACTCACTCTAGCCTTTTAAATAACTTACCTGGACCTCACAACCTGGGATGATGAAAAGTCCTACTGCAAGTATCAAAAGTATAAAATTTTTCAGTATCTGCAGAACTTAATGGACACCGAAACAAAACTGGTAACTCGGGACTCAGGGTGCCTCTGTGGCTCACAGTAAGAAGCAGAGCTGCACTCATTTTTCACTTGTCTGAATGCTCCTTTAAGAGAACGTATTTCTAGCTCATAGGCTCAACATTTCACAGAAAGTAACAAAGTACAATCACAAGTGAGAACTCCATTTTAAAAATAGCACTTGCCTGCTTATCTAAGTTAGGTAAAAATTTTTACTAACTGACCCATCTGGGGGAAGATTTCCATTATTTGATTACCAGGCTTTCCCAGTACAGGGTGATCTTTTTTTCTCAAGCATGTAGTTGAGAAATAGAAGATTTAGAACCCCAAGTTAAATGTCAGTTTAACATTTCAGTTGCCAGCTGAAAAGGAAACATGCACTGCTTAGATCAGCATTCCCCAAATGTGTTTCCACTGAACACTGGTATTCTATGATCTTAAAAGGTGACGTATGTGGTCAATAAATGCTAGCAGTATTTTTTTCTAAAAATCTAATATGGCAGAAAATATTAAATGGGTAAACAGTACAATATCACACAATAACCTGCATTTAAGAAATGGCAGGTCACAGCCAACAATGCCAGGAGGCAGCATGAAGCCACATGACCCACAAGTGTGACATATGCTTTGACGTTCAGGGAATATTTACCAGCTAATCATGAGACTGTCTATTCAATGTGTGGCTCAAGTTGTGACCACTCAGTGCAGTGACTAAAGTGTCTGTTTTATCATTTGGGGCAATACATGAATAAATTATAAGTTTACAAATGTTAGTATATACCCCAAAACCTGAAATATGGATTGAAATAACGAACAGAAAATGTTAGAATGATGTCTTGACTAGGGAATTTGCTAACTCAGATTACAGAAAACTGTCAGAGCAGACTGTTGTAGGACATTTGCCTTTTATAATGCGCGACTCTAAGAAAAATTATTCAGAATGAATTATTACTGCTTAATCATCTAATCCCCAGAGAAATCCTTTCTAACACTGTACACAGATCAATTAATCTAGATATATCAGGGATGTTACCAGCAGGAAACAAAGAGCGCACTCAAACTTGAAAATTCGATGGTAGTATTTCCCAGAACTTTACAAAGGCATGGAATGGGCAGGACGTGGGACCAACAGGAGACAGTAGAGTGCCCTGTAACTACCAACACTAGGAAGCAGTAGCCAGCCTGTGCTCTGAGAGGCAAGGAAAGGGGGTAGTTAACCGAAGCCCAGAGAGGGTAACTGTGTGCCGATGGCCATCTGGGAGAAGCTACGGCCTGGGGTAGGAGGTGCCATCATCCCTCAGTGACCCCACAGGGAGGAAGGCGGGGAAATAAATACCCCAAACTTGTGCTTCTGCCACCTACAAAAGGCCTTCCCGTCCCTGTCACTGCCTACCCATCTCAGACACAAGAAAAGGGAGCCTGTCAATGTTCATAAAAGCCAGGTTTCTCGGGGCACAGGACAAGGTGAGGAAAAGTGGAGAGTGACCTGCAGAGCGAACAGCCACCTGGTGTGCATTTTAGCTCTTCCTCCTCCTTGTCTTCACAGACAAGTAAAGAATGCCCAAGACGTGAACCTTTTCAAGAGATGTCTTTAAATGACTCAATTATAGTCTCTCAATAGCAAGAGCTTACTATAATCTGTATAAAAGAAGCTTTACCCAAATCTGGGCCAAAGGTTACATCTGTATTTGGCAAACAAACAAAGTTCTTGAAGTTACTAACACCAATTTAAATCTAACCCCAGATTTGAGGCTAGCTAATAAACTATACAGCTTTTCTTTGATCTGCATGGTGAAAAAACCCTCCCTGTGGTGTGTTTAATTTTTGTGAGCAAGAGAACACTTCAAACAACTTTCACAGTTTAAATTCTATAGAGGTTTACATAAAACCCAAAGATGAAATCATGGTACAATAAAATAGCCCCTTGAATTATTTTCAACTGTATTTTCTAACACAGATATTTTTCACCAGGATTTCTAAATAAAAGAATAATTATTCCATACATCTAAGATTCCATTAAATGATGTCCAAAAACAGGCAAAATTAACCTATAATAACACAAGTCAGAAGACTGGTTATTTTTGACGGCAGGAGGACTTGAGCTGGAAAAGGCATGAACAAATTTCTGAGGTGCCGTCAGAAACATTCTGCATCAAGATGTTGTTTTCTGTCTTGATAAATTATTATGCACACCAAGAATCACTGAGCTGTACAATGAAGATGAGTACACCTCACACACTCACTGCCTTTGATAGGTTAACTGTACCTCAATTTAGTAGAAATAGTTACCCTATTAAGAATTTCCATTACTGCTTACTCCACCAGTATCTTAAAGTAGAAAACGTGTGGGTCCGGCAGTTTCCTGGAGGTCAGCAAACTAGGGTCCACAGGCCACCCGCGTCGTTTCCTAAGTGTAGTACTCAGACTGCAGCCACCAGCTCCCGTCACACCCCAGCTGCGGGGTCCAAGAGGTGCAACAGACACCTGGGAAATGCAAAGCCTCAAGTATTTTCTATCCAATCCTTTAAGACAAAGTTTGTCAACCCCTGACTTAACCTTCAAATAATATATTTAAAGTGTTCCTTTTCCAAGGATAATCCAAATCCACCTCACCCAAACACCAAAGTAACAGCAGGGAGACTCAAAAGACCTTAGCAAATGAGTCCGTTCATTGCCATCAAGAATTTCATAAAACTCTCATGTAGAGATGGCAGTGTTTTTTGGCCTTGAGCTGATTCGCACCACAGACATCAGAAATCAGCATTTTACTTGTCCATACACAATGCTACTTTAATTTGGTGCCACTATTTTAAAAATAGAATCATTCAATTTTTTTGAAAAAATTAAGATATTTAGCATATTAAATAGAAAGTGGAAGATGGAGCACTACTATTATCCCTCCGAGGGCACAACAAGCTGAAGTAACTCCAGTACCAGTGAGGGTCATGCATCAGCTGACACCTCACACTAGCCTCCACTGTCCCCTGTTACAATGAATTGAGACAAAATGAAATCCTGCTTCAATTCTGCCTATATGAGAAGTAGGAAAACAAAAGACAGAGGCTCAAGTGTTTCTTACACACTCAGCTCACTCATTACTGACTGTCGGGGCATGTGAGCTTGCAACCTTAGGTTTAAGCAATGGCCTCAAGGAAAAAAGGCAGAGCAGAATCAAAGATATCCAAGGAGCAAAAAGGGCAACAATTAACCTGACGCTGGCAAACATCAAGTGGCAGGGATCTCCCTCACATATTCCCAGTGGCTCTCCTCCTGTCTCTGGGCACTTCTGTTAAAAAGCTTCTTTGTCCTATTTTTCAACCTCTTTTGAGTTTATCTGTAATTATTCAAAAATAAAAGTTTAATAAAAAGAAAATCACCATTTTCTTATACTGATTAAAAAAAAATGCATCTTCCTTCCTATTACTTCAATTGATCCTTAACTATAGGACAAGTTTACTCCCTTTTCTGCCAGAAAAGGTCCACCATTATCTACAGGTCTCTTGCTCAGATCCCCCACCAACAGTCTCCTTTCCTTCAAGACTACAAAAGTAACAAGACTTTCACATTTCTGGTCCTATACAATATTCATTCCATCAGCAAATATTTACTAAGCACACACCACTGAGTAAGGAACTGTTCTAGACTCTGGGTATGTTAACAGTGAACCATGTTCTTGCCTATGGAACCTACACCTAAATTATTATGTCTAATAATGTAGCATAAGCTACCATTAGATTCTGTAGCAGTCATTATCATACTCTTAATTTTACTGCATGTGTAGCCTACAAAATTCCCTAATCCTTTCTCATATCTACATTGCTCAGACTGTATATGCAAGCAACCAGTTCCCTGGATCCAATTTTTTTATGGTCATTCTTGCTACATATTGCATTTTTAGAATCTGTTCTTTCTTTCAGTCTGTCAAGAACTGCTGGAATGCCAATGTCCTTTTCCACCTTAACACACACCCTACCCTTATTGTCCATAAATCTGATAAATAAACCTCTCTATAGATAGAGCCAACCAAATCAATCATTAAAATGTTTTAACAGGACAGGATTGAGTGACTAAGAACCCCATGATATCTCACCAGCATCCATCCAAAGAGTCACAGATCCATTACCGAGTCCTGAGGCATCCTGCACTCAACCAGCTATGCGTCTACCTGACTGTATTAGCATATCAACATCTGTCCACGAGAAAAGTATTAGGTTTAGGTCAAACATCCTCCTAAAGTTCAGCCTAAGTCCAATTTTCCCTAATCATCTTGGGGGAAAAAAAGATAAAAAAGAAGATTTTTTTAAATGGGAAGGAAGAGTTGAAAAAGAAGACCAATGGAAGAACAGGTCATTATATAGCTTTCAAAAATAAACCAGGAATCTTTAAAAATGTTAAGATATATTTTTAAGAAGAAAATCGGTTTGTGGGGAAGTGGAAATCATGTTATTGTTGAAAAACCTAAAAGCTGTCCCTGAGACAATTTATGTTGTTATATGAACTTTTACACACACTCTGGCTTTGGCCATGGTACAGCTGAACACAATTAGCAAATTTAATCATCGGAAACTGTTTTCTATTGTTAAAGCCAAATGACCTTCCCCTAGCCCCACTGAAATAAAAGCTTTTTGCCTTCAACAGTCACTAGTGGTTATTAAAAAATAGAAAGGTCTTTGAATTTCAACAAGTATATTTGAACTCTATAAATTCTACAATTCATATTAGGGAGTCAAGTTGAACTATTTGAAAATGCTAATATATATGAATAAGGCATCAAGCGTGACGCACAAGTTAATCTTCAGCACTTGGAATTGAAATCACATAACAAGATAATTCATGAATATGGTAATAATTGCTCTCTGGCACAAAATCTGAAAGCACGTTATGCATTCTAAGCAAATTTTGCATTTTAAGTAAACTTCCCGAGTATCATCTTCAAACTTTAGAATTAGCATCCGGCACAAGTCCTTATACAGACAGAATCTGGGATTTTTGACAATTTGGCAATAGTGCTTTAACAGTTGACTTTCTTCCCCCACTAAGGAGAAAAGTTTTACCCAACAATAACGCAAACAAGTTTATGTGACGCAAAGAGGACCGTAAGAAAATAAACTATTAACCCTTTCACCCTGTTTGTGTCAAGAAGTATCATTAAATGCTACTGAAAATAATTTTTCATTAAAGCCAGATTTTTACTATTCATACCTTCTTTTTAGCCCAGTAGATATTAGATCTATCTGGAAAATGACAAAATGAGATATACTGCTAAACAGTCTAAATTTGTCCTGCTTCACCAAACTCCCAAAGCCAAATGAAACAGCATTATTCCAATGCCGAGGGAATTAAAGCACAACGTCTCATCCTGTCTTGCGTCGTATACGAAACTTACAAGGTTTCTCTTCTATTCTGTGAAGAGGTCTTAAGTGTAAGTACTTAAAAAAATTGGACTTGTGTCCTATCGTATTGATCCAGTTTGCTACAATTCTTCTCCTGCACTCAAAAACTGACAGTTTGGGAACTGCAGAACGTTAACCTCCAGAGCAACTTCTCTCCCTCGCAGTTGCTTACCTGAATATATTTCCGCTGTGTTTCATCATTTAAAACATGCGCAACATGCTTAGAAAAAATCTTTTCTCTGCCAGTTCTGGCATGGATACCAACCATGGTGACACCTATGGGCCAAGGGGCATTTCCAATGGCCATCTGAAGATAAGCATCATTAGCCTAAAAAGAAAAGTTTAAGAGATCAGGAAAACAAAAATACTGGCGTGGTCCCAATTTGTGAAGTATTTCACAGCCCCTTCAACACAATTTTCATCCATCTCTTGAGCATGTTGCAAGTATTATCATTTCCATTATTCAAACAAAAGAAATTAAAATATGAGGTGTCAGGACTGCCCTGCCCAGGACCACAAACGTCCATGGAAAACCAGAAACCAAAGCTAATCCTGTGAGTAAAAAGACAAACATTCCTTTGCAGCCTTTGTGCCCCCACAATGAATACATTTCAGATCTGGAATTACCAGGTAGGTACTTTGATGCAAGTCTAGTTTCGGTCTCCTCTAGACCCAGTCTTCTCTACAGGTGGTCACATGGAGGCTAACTGGTTTTTCAGAATCCAGCCTGCAACTATATCCACTGTCTGCCTCTGAAAGCTGAGGTTGGGGGGCGGGGGGAGGGTGGGGACGGCTGTGTGAGCTGGGACTATCACACAGGGTCCACAGCAGATGTGTAAACAGAGATTAAATACTAGCCCTTGAGCTGAATAGTTACTGGATGAGATCGTTTCACTGTGGCCCTTCTGCACCTCCCACCTGCCAAGAACCTTAAAATAAAAGCTACAAAATGTAAAGACAGAAATCAATGAAGACAAACAGCTCTTTTTCTAAACCAAGTCTGGCTACCTAGGAGGAAAAAAAGAATAAAACAGAAATCAAGTAAATTCTGAAAGACCCCTAGGGTTTCAGAGAAGCTCAAATAGCCAGGTTTTGAAGAGATTTTATTTTTAAAAACCAAATACACAATTGATATGCAGAGCTGATTTTAAAAATCAGGTACCACAAATAGGCTAACTAGAAGACCATCTTCTGCCCTGAAAGCAAATGTGAATTTGCGCTACTCAGTTTTACAAAGCTTAATTTTAAAGAGCATGTTACACACTTATCAGATTCTGACTTGTATCCATTTTCACACTGGTTATTAACTGATAAAATTTCCAATATTTAGTCTCCCAAAATTTCTAAAGAAAGCTGTCCGAATAGGTTATTAAAGTTTCTTGGTTCTTCTGCAGTTTACACAAAATAAACTTTCACCTGTTTCTCAAATATAAAAATAGAAAAAGCAAGGAGAGGAAAGGCATGCTTGCTAGTAGGCAAGTGATCTGATTTCTTTCTGCAGCGATGGTGACCTTATCCATCCCTTCCAAGGCAACTGTCCTTATTAAGTACCATGCAACTAACAGAAACTATCCAGGAATAAAATTTATAGGCACAAAACAAAAACATTTCCTTTGATAAAACAAACTGGCTCTCAGAGGGAGTAAAAACACTACGTTCACCTCATCAGCACAAGGTTCTAGCTGGGAGGCATGCCAGGCAACCCTCTGTTTACTACAGATACTCTGAGTACAGGAGTAAGCCCTGGCATTCCCCACTTTTCTGCCAGAGCCCCACCTACGGCTCTGGAACGGATAGGGGAACCACTGCACTAAAACTCCCTCCTCCTCACTCTTGAGAGGCACTACCACTAGACGCCTCCCTCTTCAGACTCTGCTGATGGGCCAGATGCAGGGGCACGTTTCCAATCCCCACTACTGGTACAGCAGGCCATTCTCCTTCCATTCCCTGCAGCAAGTGACAGCTTCCCACTCCCCTTCCTGAACTCCACTCCAGGAGCGCTGGGCTGCGGGGAGCTCTTTCCCCCTGCCACTGCCTACAAAGACACTGGGGCGGGGTGGGGGGAGTCTTCCCTAACAAGGGGTCTGCTATTGTTGCTGCTCTGAAATGGGTGGGATGAATTCTAGCAGCCTTACTTGGAATATTTTCTCATACAAATATAAAGGGTGGTTAAATTCCATTGTATCATTAATACAATAGTTCAGCTATATTACGGATTAAGTAGGCTTTTATAGCTGGCCTGGGAAACTACATAACATTGTTTCTATGGAAAAATTTGTTCTAAGCCATAATCTTGGACAATCTTTGAAATTCAATCCCATTCATGAAATAAACATTGCCTATATCCAGTTCATGCTCTGAAGAATCTTTACACCTATCGTAAAAATGACTAAAAAACCAATGTGGTCAGGAAAGTTTATTATCGATGCCTAGTAATAAAGCTGACAATGAATTAGAAAATAAAGGTTTTGTTTTGTTTTTTACTACTAATTCATTTCACATTTATTCTTAAAGCTCCTATGGAAAATACTTCCACATCAAATGAACATATTATGCATACACAACCGAGATAAGCTCATAACCATGATATTGATGCACAGCATGGTAATGTACCTTTACATATTCTCTCTGCAACATGAATTTAATAATATCTGTTATGGATTCTTTAATATCAGCAGGAAGATTCTGGAAAAGAAAAGAAAAGTGTAACTATTTATGGAAGCTACTGTGTATAATTACAGACTGCCATTTATACTAACTTTAGATAGTCTTTAAAAAATCAGTTATGTGAAAGCGTTTTTCAAGGAACCTTACCCTTTTCCGTAGCTTTCTGAAAAGGGGTCTGAGATAGGACTCGGTTTGTTTTTGAGTAGCACTGTTCAGTTTGCCCTGCACACTGCGCTTCACGTAATCTTCTCGGGCATTCAATTCTTTAGCCCAAACACCAAGAAGAAACTGTTGAAAGAATGGGTAAATTTAGACTATGATGCCCCCCAGTGGTTCAAAAGGTTTAAAAGTTCTCTAACACACTCAACAATGTATTATCATCTTTAAAGTAAATTTTTTTCTAATTAAAATAGCATCAATATTTAACTGATGAACTATTTGTGCTTATTTTGTCATATATGATATGAGTGTTTGTAGTGCTTAACAAGTCACTAACTTCCCTATTCTATATTTACATACATATATATTCATTCCTAATGCAAACAATTTCCTGCTAACAACCATCAAATTTCAAATTTCATAGCTAACTTTGACAGAAATAAACTTTTACTCCTATTTCTACTAAAATTCAACCCACCTAGATTCATTTGCCATAATACCTACTGTGCTGTGATACTTAATCTTCCAAGTATGTTGCTGTGCTCTAGGCACACCCCATGGACGCTGCAGGACTGGTTCCACACTACCGGAATAATAAAGCAAGTATCACAGCAAAGTGAGTCAAATGAATTTTTTAGTTTCCTAATGTATATAAAAGTTATAGTAATGGAGTCTATTAAGTGTATGATAGCACTATGTCTTAAAGAAATGTATATACCTTAACTAAAGAATACTTCATTGCTGGGGCACCTGGGTGGCTCGGTTGGTTAAGCATCTGACTCTTGATTTCAGCTCAGGTCTATTCTCAGGGTCATGAGACTGAAATTGGGCCCCTGCATCAGGCTCTGCACTGGGCATGGAGCCTCCCTGAGATTCTCTCTCTTCCTCTCCCCTTCCCCCCTTAAAAAACACTTTTATTGCTAAAACATGCTAATCATCATCTGAGCTTTCATGTCCTAATCACTGGTCACAATTAACCATGACAAATATAGTAACAATGAAAAAGTCTGAAATACCGCAAGAATCACCAAAATGTGACACAGAGATACAAAGTGAACCAATGCTACTAGAAAAACAGTGCCAGTACACTTGTTCCACACATGGCTGCCACAAACCATCCATTTATAGGAAAACAAAAAGAACACACAACAACAACAAAATCACCAAATAAAACAGCATTATCAACAAAGCACAATAAAACCAAGCACTATAAAGTGGGGTACACCTCTATTTGGACTTTCTGCTTTCGGTAGTAGGGACGATTTAAATACTCCCACTAAAGCACGTCACTAAAGGAGAAAGAAGGAAAACAAAGAACAGAAAGAAACTATAACCCCTCCTCCTGGCCCTGGAAAACCACCCTGGGGCCCCCTGGGTTCAAACACATCAAGAGCACCATTCCTAGAGGCACATACACAGGGAAGGTGGCGGAGGACATATCCCCCTAGTGGCATTACCTATGGGTAACCCTGTAAGGAGAGGCTGTCACTCAGAGAGGAAAATTATAGTTCACACTAGTTCCCAAGCTTATCTAATTCCATACCATATCTTCAATAGACTGAGAATCTTGATGACTAATATGCTGTATTTAAACTGTTAATATAAATAAAAGCACTTCCTACATTTTAATCTCTTGGCCTGAACACAAATGGTTTGTGAATAAATGCTAAAATGAATCTGGCATTTGCACACACTCTACCTAAACCAGTAAAGCAAGAAATGCTGAGGAGAAAGATGGACTGAACTCATCACAGCAGGGATACGCAGCTATCTGCAGAACTGAGAAAACGAACAGTCTCTGAAAGGTTGCTGATGGGTTTGCCTTTTTCCACCGCCAAGGTCTTCCCACCTCCTTCCTCTCCCTACTGTCATCACCACTCATAAAAGCTTCTGGAATACTCCCCTCACCGCACTCTCTCCTGGAATGTTTTTTAAAAATTTTAAAATCCCCCAACTTCTTGTTCATTCCACTACTGTGACTCTTTTCTGTGTGTTTACATTGACAAGTCAGTTTTAAAGTGCTGCAGTGAAGTAAATATATGTCTCCTTTGATTAACCTCCAAATGCCAGTGCACAGCAATATCATAAACTGTGTACATGCAAAACGTGTTTATTGAGGGATTTCCTTTCCAGTCCTTAACCCTTAAATCATCCAAAAATTAAACAACAGTTTTTAACCAACCCAAATGTCCTTTCCTAGGCCAAAAGTACATACCTTAAGGAACTTGGTAATGATGTCCATGTCCTTATGATCATCGCCTTTTCCTAAAGACTCTCCCAATGCCTGCAGAAAAACAACGCTTCTGTTCATTAGTGAAGACCAACAGTTGAATAGTCATTCTCAACACCAGTCTGAACATGGATATTTATTATATATACTAATTTCTATTTTTAAAAAGCCCAAAGGAACTTCTAGGTAAGTTAAAAAAGAAGAAAACACCAATCTGTCATTGAAATTTAGACAGGAAGGTATCTTTTATCAATCAAAAGACAAAAAAGGGGGGGAGGAGCTTAGGGAACTAGTGGATAAATTTCTTTTTAAGGGAATAGAAATGTTCTAGAATTAGGTCATGATGATGGCTGCAACAACCTGTGAATATACTAAAAACCAGTGAACTGTACATTTTAAATGGCTAAGTTGTAAAGTGAGTATCTGAATAAAGCTATTTAAGAAAAAAGCCAGAAATGGTTGCTCATACTATTTCTGTCAAATTTAGGATCTACAGAGAGGTGCTGGGGGGGTGGGAGGAGGGCCACAATTAAAACAACTATGATCTCACAAAGTGCGCAGCCAGAAATGAAAAGAAACAGAAAAATAACAGTTTCTGTTTATTAAGCAGCAGCTTTCAACTAAGCCATAATTTCTGCTCGAGCAAGATATTCAGATAGTATAACATGGATTTTTAATTAGGATTACATTTATCATTCCACATTCAACACATTGGCAAAAATTAAAAAGCAAGATACTGCCAAGTGTTGGCAGTGCTGTGGGAATAAAAGGCACGCACACACTTTTGATGGGGGTGCAGACTGGTATAGCCATTCTAGAGAGCACCATGACAGTACTTGGACAAGTTACACATAGATAAATCCAGCCATCCTGCTTCTGAGTCCACAGGGGTTACGTACAAGACTATTCATCACAAAGCTGTTTGTAGTAATAGGGAGCTGGGAGAAATCCAGCTCTCATTACAAGGGAACAAAAAGTAAAAGGCAGTGAATGCCATAAAGTAGGAAATGCTATGCAGCAGTTAAAATCAAAGGTTCAGATATACATAAAGCATCAAAGAAGGATCTTAACTATAGTTCCAAATGGAAAAAAAAAAAACATTTAAAAGAAAATTTTCACAGTATCGTATCATTTATGTATATTAAAAACATAAGCATACAAAATACTACTGGCTTTACAAAGACCCCCAACAAGTAAGAGGATGCACATCAAATATGTCAGAATGATTACTTCTGAAGGCAGGAAGTAGGATAATGTGAGTGGAGAATGAGGAAAGAGGGAGTGAATAAATAAAAGCAAGAAATTTGTTATAAAAAGGACCTTTGTAATGACCACAGCCCATAGTAGCATGCTCTGAATTGAACAACACGATCAAATCAAGAATCATCTGCCCCAGGAAATGAAGGATGTGATGGGGAAATGAGATCAGGTGGGTGTAAAGATTACCTCTAACTCTTCAATTGTGGTGTTTTCTTCATGAACTTTCAAATCATTCTGTGTGTCTTCCTCTCCAGGTTCCTGACCACCCACAAGCTCATTGAGGTACTGCTGGTCAATCTTATCCAAAGCTGCTTTCAAATCATTCCTCAATCCCTGAGAAAGGTGAAAAATTACACATACTACGGAATTTCACTCATGTTTCCCTTTTGATTTTTCACTACTGGTAAGTTCAGTTCATTTTTTTCCTCCACAGGAGTTAAGAGCGTAGTAAAACTAGAGACTTGAGTAAGATTTCAATTTATTATGCAGCTATCATCATTGCCCAAAGTTAAATATAATGAACATATTTAAATTTAAAAGAATGTATGCACAAAACTACTCTGGTCAGAAAAATAAAACATAAGTGATGAGAATATTCATAGATGCTGAACAAGTGTCCAGGTCTCCACTCAAGCCCTCAACCATTTTCCCAGTTTACTTAAAATGTCTAACCTCACTGCAACAACTCTGAATTGCCTTAACATTCAGCAAAGTCAGTTGCATGAAGATAGCGTCTTATCTATATCCTAGGCTTTCACCAGGTTTCTAATAAACCAGAAAATTCCACATTCTATTCACATCCAGTTTGTGACCATTCGATAAAAACAGAAGAAGCCTTAAATCTGGACCCATTCCTTACACCACATACAAAAACTAACTCAAAATGGATCAAAGATGTACATTTAAGAGCTCAATCTATAAAACTCCCAGAGGACAATACATGGGGAAAGCTTCATGATATTGGATTTGGCAATCATTTCTTGGATGCAAGACCAAAGGCACAGGCAAACACACACACACACACACACACACACACACACACACACAAAACCCAGAAGAACAAAATAGGTACATGCTGGACTTCATCAAAATTAAAAACTTTTCTGCAAAGATACTATCAACAGAGTGAAAAGATAACCAGTGGAATGGGAGAAGTATTTGCAAGTCACTAACTGATAATGACTGATATCCAGAATATACAAAGAACTGCTCCAAAATAACACCAAAAAAAACACTAAAAATGGCAAAAGTCTTGAATAGAAGACCACACATAAAATGCCAATAAGCAAATGAAAAGATGTTTAACATCACTAGTCATTAGGGGAATGCAAATTAAAACCACAATAAGGGGATGCCTGGGTGGCTCAGTCATTTAAGCATCTGCTTTGACAGGCGCCCCCCTACCCTGCCCCGCATTGGGCTCTTCTCCCAGGGAGTCTGCTTCTCCCTCTCCCTCTGCCCCTTCCCACTGCTCATGCTCTCTCTCTCTCAAATAAATAAAAATCTTAAAACACACACACACACAGCACACAAACATTAAGATACCACTTCAAATCCATCAGGATGGCTATGATCAAAAATAACAGGAAGTAGTAAGTGCTGGCTAGGATGTGGAGAAATGGAACTCTTCATTGCTGGAAATGTAAAATGGTACAGCTGCTGGGAAAGTGTATGGCAATCACCTCAAAAATTTACATGCACCCACACCAAGACATATTCTAATTAAAATATCACAAGGTAAAGACAAGGAGAGAATACTAAAAGCAGCAAAAGAAAAACCATCTGTTGTGTACCTATCAGCAGATTTTTCAGCAGAAATTCTGCAGGACAAAAGGGGGGGGTAGAGCATAATATATTCAAAGTGTTACAAGAAAAAACTTCCAACCAAGAAAACTCTACCTCACAAAGTCATCATTCAGAATTGGAGGAGAGAATCTCCCAGACACACAAAACTAAATGAGTTCATCGCCACTAAACCAGCCTTACAAAAATGTTAAGGGGCCTTCTTTAAGCTGTAAAGGGGGCTAATTAGTAACAACATATGAAAGTATAAATCTCACTGGAATAGGTAAATATATAGTAAAGATAGTAGATTAATCACTTATAAAGACGAAAAAAGTAAAAAAAAAAAAAAAACTATAATCATTAAACTAAAGGATACACAAGAAAAACATGTAAAATGTGACTAAGACGTGGCCGGGAGGCGTAAACAGGGAGAGCTTTGGAACGCATTCACCCTTACGTTATCATCTTCAAATAGTCTGTTTCAACTATAAAATAAGTCACTGGGATGTAATGCACAGCATGGTGACCACAGTTAATACTGCACTGTGTACTTAAAAATTGGTAGGAATAGATCTTTTTAAGACTTTTTATTTATTTATTTGACAAACAGAGAACACAAGTAGGCAGAGAGTCAGGCAGTGGGGAAAGGGGTGGGAAACAGACTCTCTGCTGAGCAGAGCGCCAGATGTGGGGCTCGATCCCAGGACCCTGGGATCATGACCTGAGCTGAAGGCAGAGGCTTAACCCACTGAGCCACCCAGGTGCCCCGATAAGAGTAGATCTTAAAGGTCCTTACCACAAGCAAAAAAAATTTGTAACTATGTATGGTGACAAATATTAACTACACTTATTGTGGGGATCATTTCACAAAACACACTAATATCAAATCACTAAGCTATACATCTGAAACTAATGTATGTAATATATCAATTATACCTCAATTTTTAAAAAATTTACAAATAAGCTCTTTGATACCTGGGAAAAGCTTTAGAAGATTAAAATATGGCAGGTTGTAATAAATTAATATTAATAACCAGAAAAATTTTCAAGGAACGAAACATGACTAGTAGAAAAATTATATCACATACTAATTGAATAGTTCGCATTAGTATTTTAATACTATCTCTTTTTTTAAAACATTTTATTTATTTATTTGACAGAGAGAGATCACAAGTAGGCAGAAGCAGGCAGAGAGAGGAGGAAGCAGGCTCCCTGCCAAGCAGAGAGCCCAATGTGGGGCTCAATCCCAGGACCCTGAGATCATGACCTGAGCCAAGGCAGAGGCTTTACCCACTGAGCCACCCAGGTGCCCCTTAATACTATCTTTTGATAAAGGAATTCAGGATATAGAAAAGAAATAAATGTTGGTAAAAATTAACCATTATAAAAACCACTAATTCTAAGAATTTCAACAGGTCTGAAAATTTTTCAAAAAATTGCTGTGAACATTAGAGCAGGTGAATGTTTTTATTCATTTATGCTTAAAAGAAAGAAGCTAAACAGAATGACTGTAGAATCCACCAAGTCTGCATCTCAGGTATACAAAAAAGAAGTGAAAGCAGGGACTCAAACAGGTATTTGTAAACCTCTGTTGGAAGCAGGATTATTCACAATAGCTAAAAGGTAGCAACAACTCAAATGTCCATCAAAGCTGAATGGATAAACAAAATGAGATCCATATGAACAAGAGAGTATTAATTCAGCCTTAAAAAGGAAGGAAATTCTGACCTACACTATCACATAGATGAACCTCTATGGTATTATGCAGTTGGAAGGCCAGTCCAAGGGACCCTTTGATGACCTTGGCCAACAGTCCACATCAGACTGCAATCACATGGGAGACTCCAAGCAAAAAAAAATGTCCAGTGCACCCCCAATCAAACCACAGAACCCTAACTGATAAAATAAATTATCTTAAGTTACTAAGTTTCAGGGCGGTTCATTACAGGCACAGAGGACTGAAAAAGATTTTACAGTAAATTGATTGAAGCTCCTCAGTTTTGGAGTGGCATGTTACACAGCATAGATCACACACCTGTCTCTAAGTAACTGGTAGAGCAAACAGGTAAGTTATTAAGGCCACAGAAGATCTGAACAACACTACTGTAACTGACATTTACCCAACGTATAAAAGACATTTTTTTTTAGTAGCCTATGGAATATTCACCAAGACAGACCATCTGCTGAGCTATAAGACCAGATCAAAGCCCTAAGAGCTATAACTATTAAGCTTTTAGAGAAAATAAAGAGAATCTCTTTAAAACCTTGGGATAAGCAAATATTTCTTCAGAAAAACACCAAAAGCGATAACCATTAAAAAAGCGGAGTTCATCAAAATTTAAATTTGCCCAGCAAAAGACACCATGAAAAGAACAGGTAAGCCAAAGACAAGCAGAAAATAGTAACAAACCATGTATCTGTACATCTAAGGGCTTGTATTCAGAATATACAAAGAACTCCTACAATTCAAAAATAAAAGGGCAAACAACCAACTAAAACATGAACAAAAGGTTTTAACATGCACTGCCCAGAGAAATGTATGGGCAGTAAGTCTAAGGAAAGATGTTCATTACAGTTAGTTAACAGGAGGCTGTGAACAGAACCGCAAGGAAATACTACTACACATACAAGAGAACGGTTACAATTTAAAAGACTTAAAATAACAAATACTGATGACATTTGCAAACACCTGGCATTTCTTAAAAACTAAAGCACACATTTACTCATTATTAAGCAATTCTTCTTCAGGTACTTACTAAGAGACAGAACATATTTACCAAAGACAAGTAACACATGTCCCAAGCAGACCTGTTTAAAAATGTTCATAGCAATGTTATTCATAACAGCCCAAAGGTGGAAACAAATGGTAGGATATTCAGGCAACTATCACCAGCAATGAAAAGGAACGAACTAACAATTTCTGCAGAAACAGTCTTTTTAAAAATATGCTCAGCAGAAGAAGCCAGACATACTTTCATGGCTCCATCTATATGAAATGCAGAACAAGCAAAATTAATCTACAGTGATAGAATTTTAAAAGGCGTTGGCTCAGGCATTGAGAAGAAGGAATAGGACTGGCTAAGAAGGGGCACTGGACACAAAAATGAGTGGTGAAAACCTTCTCTATCTTCCTAAGGGTGGTGGTTACATGCCTGGAGTGGATTTGTCAAAATGCACTGAGCTGTATGCTTAAGATAGGTGCTTTTTTAAAGAATTAAAGAAAACTTACATTCAGCAGCTATAATCTGGCAACTTTACTTTTTCATCTTTGGCTAAAATAATGCAGTAACTCAAACTCCATACTATTCTTGTTTATGTGGTACAGTGAGCTTTCTCAAGTTTTGTTCTGACTTCTTACCTTGTTAACTTCTGGTGTGAGGATCTCTATTTTTCTTAAACGTTGAAAAGCATCATAATCAGTTTCTCCGAATAGTCTGATTGGTTCTCCTCTTTCTCTCAATCTTCTGATAACCTTAAGAAGTAATAACAATAATAGTAATTCCAGTGTTTGGAGAAATAGTAATTCCTTCCTTAAGTGATAAAATACTTATTTTGAAATGTAGACAGAAAAAGTCAGTTGTGTTTGTTTTTTCTTTAATTTTCCATGAATGGATACAAAGAGTTACTGTCACACTTTAAAAAAAAAAAAAAAACCCTACCATATTTAAGGTCCTTTGGCTGACTGTTTCAGCAAAGGCTCCATCTGTATAACAGAATACCTAAGAAAAGCATTAAGATGGAAGGGAATGGTAACTTTTACATACTTTTATTTATATAGAAGGAAAATACACTCCAGAATCAGCTGATAACTCACAGACCATGGCCAAGACTACATGAAAACCAAACACTTACCTCCCAGAAGAGAAGTGAGTAATGATCAGGGGAGGGCACAGGGCAGGCTTTTGAGGGACTGAAAATATTGTGTCTTAACTTGGGTGATGGTCAATGGTGTCTGTTTGAGAATCTTCCATATATTGCACATGCATGTTTTGTGTGTTATTTGTATATACGTTCCATTTCATAAGAAAAAATTGTAACTGAGAAAAATAAAGGTTGATCCAAAATGTTTTTTAAGTACCAAGAACTTTATCTGGAAACATAAATAGTAGCACAGAAACCACTAGTCGCTCCCACTGAATTAACCGAAGCTCGGTATTCAAAAGCAGCTTAAGAGGCCATCTGGTGCTACCTCCCATCAACGCAGAAATGACCTCAAATGCACCTCTACGAGGTCTGCGACTGACCAATGACAGGGACCACATCTCTTATGCAATAGGCCATACCAGTTTGGGACAGATAGCTTTTACTTCTCACACTCAACTAAAATCTCTCTGCCTCAAAATTCTGCCTATTTATCTCATTTCTACTCTATGAAACCACAGAAGATATAAAATTTTTTCAAAATTATAGCTGCTGTCAATGGATTTTTTTTTTTTAAGGTCTCCAATATTCTCTTCAGGCTCGGTATT
This sequence comes from Neogale vison, assembly GCF_020171115.1. Lineage (NCBI taxonomy): Eukaryota > Metazoa > Chordata > Mammalia > Carnivora > Mustelidae > Neogale > Neogale vison. The sequence goes on along the minus strand of NC_058102.1, from coordinate 120,986,498 downwards.
CCAAAATCCTTCATCTGACTCCCATGATAGCGTTTAGGGTCAGCCATCCTTTCTTTCCTCCCTTTCCTTCTCTTCCAAGTTCATTTTTGTTTGGTTCCCTCCCTCCCTGTATAGTATGTAATCTTCGTGTCACAGGAGTATACTGAAATTTTTGTGGTTTTTGGCTTTTTCAGAAAAGTAACAGTTGATATTGACAGTTGATTTTTTTTTTTCCAGAAAAAAACAGTAGATATTTTTTTTCAGAAAAGTAACAGTTGATATTGACCCAAGTACAGACGAACACTGCAGTGAAGAGTACAAACTGGGGCAACTTGTCTACAGACCCCTGTAGTGATATGTACCCGAGCAACAGAAACGCACAGTCTTTAGTCAACAGACTCCAGAAATTGTGCTTTTCACAAATTTTCCTAAGGGAACAATCATGTTAGCATGCATGTAATGACATCTGTATAAAAATGTTCATCTCAGTAGGATTTATAATAGGGAAATCCTGAAACAATCTAACTGACCATTACTGTTTTTTAAAATAATAATAGGTTTTTAAAATATTATGGGAAACTATATAGTCATAAAAAATTATACAGATCTGTGTTTTGACCTAGAGTGAGGTATTGTTACAAAATGTGTATTTAAAATAATTTAGACAAATAATCTATGTATAATTATTTTAAAAATATATATCGGAACAATGTGTTTAATTTTTGAAGTTTAGAAAAATATATTCTTTTAAAACTTTAAGAGTATGAAGAAAAGCAGAGATTGGCTCAGTGGATTAAGCATCTGTCTTTGGCTCGGGTCATGATCTCAGGGCCCTGGGATAGAGCGCCCAAGTCCCTATCTCAGGAGGGCGTCTGCTTCTCCCCTCTCCCTTTATCTCTGTCCCTCTCCCATGTTCTTGTGCATGCAATCTCTCTCTCTTTAAAAAAAAAAAGGGGGGCAGAGATTTAGAATCTCAAGAAGGAAACTGGCTAGCTGCACATTATTTTAGTTCAGCCAGACATGTTATATAGGCAATAATGACACAAGCTTACTGGAAAGAACGGAAGATAAATGGAAAAAAAAAAAATCTCCAGATCATTTGCAATCAAACACTTATATATAAACTTACCTCTTGCCTAGAAAGAGTCATGGGTAACTTTTCCTCTGCCAGTTCAAGTTCTAGCACTGGATTTGAAGAAGTTAATGGTTTCTGGTCCTCCTCCTTTGGCTGTATCTGTATAAATAGCCAAAAGAATTAAATTCAGGTTTTTAAAGTATAATACAGCTAATATTTATCATTCTGTGCATTAGTTGGTAATGGAAATTAAACATGTTTCAAATATTCCAGGTTTTCTAAATGTTCCACCAAGGAAAAAGCTTCTAAATAAATGGACATGCTTTTGAAAACTCATAAAATGCCTCCATTTTAGGGACACAAGTAGCAAACATGCACACAGGAGACAGCATTCTTGCTACTGAAAAGTGACAGAAATATAATGGTTTCCAAAATCAAAAACTTTTAAAAGGGCTGTAATTTAGACACCTCCCTCCCTAGACTCTTAAGAATTTTACTTTTTTCTTAAAAACAATCAATTGGCTTCTCTTCTTTGAGAAAATTATCTGACAGGGTTAAAACCCAGATCCTTGCTCTGGGTTTTAAATGAAGACCCCAAAAAAACTGCTTTCTAAGAAACCCATGATGCTTCAAGCTCCTGTTTATTTCCTACCCTCCTTTTTGAAAAGCAGGATTCCAAGTGCACTGAAATCACTGCTGGACATGTAGAAACACTCCCAAGCTACAGAGATCTGCCCCCAAACTGTGCTATGAACCCCAGGGAAATAACAGCACCACAGCATCAACAACAGCTCTAGCACCTTCCCACTCATCCACACAGAGTGGACATTCTTGTGTACAGGGACCTGCAGGGGGAAAAATCTCTTCATGTGCTTTCTTGAGTCTGCTGCCCAGCTCACAGTTTAGGAAAATGAAGTTCAGCAATTTATAAGGCCTGTGGCGTGTGTGGTCTGTAAAAACACGGTTTTCCATCTGATCATGAGACTAATCTAAAATGCCAAAAGAAGATTAAATCAATAAATAAATAAAAGGTCAACATTAAGGGAAAAAAAGCAATTAAGAAAGGCTATATGGTTAAAATTATATCATTTCTAATTCTGTAGTTAAGGGTTCAAGGTTATATTAACTGGTACAGACAGAAAACTGAAGAAAAAACTAAACTTCCAGATTTTTCACAAACCACATCAGCCTCAAGCCTCATAAATGGTAACTAGTTTTCATAAAGGAATAAAGGTAACACGTGCTGTATTTTCATTATTACCAAAAAGGAAATATTAAACGTGTTTTAGAAAACCCTTTCTTTTTAAGCATAAAAACAGGTATTTCTCCCAAACTCTGAGGATGAAAAGCATTTTTAATTATAGAATGCCAGCTCATCACTTGTAGGAAAAAAAAAATCGAAGACATGTTGTCAGCAGGACTCCATGTTGTAATCAATAACTTTACAATAGTGATTTTGCTTCAGTGCTTGCTTCGCTCTGAATCAACAAGTACCAACACATCACTGAAGCAATCTGAACAATGCAAAACTGACTGTTTTAAATTATTTCCCTACCTTACCAAAAAGTGGAAAAGGTTCAAATTTAGGAATGGGGGAAAGCAACAAGTCAGTAGACTAAACCAATGATTCTAATTCCAGATCATTCCAGATCAAGTGTCAATTAGACAACAATGGGTAAGCAAAAGAATTCTTATTAGTATCTATTTGATGGCTATTTACATGAATTACGTTTTAACTTCCTAAACTGGAAACAAATGAAACCAATATATTTATGGGAAATACAAAATACAAATGCAAACTTTCGTATTTTAGAAATCTATCAGAAATGTAAAACTACATTAACACTTGCCCTCTGCCATACTACAAGACAAAATCAAATGCATATACATACCATTTGCATTCCTCATGCTTCCGTCTAGAAATGCTTTGCTAGATTAATTTCTAGAACTTTCCCCATCACATGCACAAGAATATTATATTATACACATTTCACGAGCAAAAAGTTGATATCAAATTTATGATCCGGCAAAAATATTTCAACAGAACTGCTAAGTATTGTTAAAACAATTTTTAAAAAAATTATCACACTAGATATTGTCTTCTTTTAAAATAATTTAAACAGAACTTCACCTCATAACATTTAACCCCTCCCAATAAAAATGCCAAAATATTATTCAACTAGGATAATAGTTGAATAGGGTAATAATAGGGGACCTTAAGGATACTTTTAGTTATGCTTCAAAAATACAGTCTTCCAGACAACTCACTTGTTTCTAACAAATATTTCTATACATTTTCTATACAATAGACAAGCAGTGTTTCAAATGTGGTACCTTATTACACAAAAGCATATAAATGTATGACTTACTATCTCAGACAGAGGTACTTAGGGCCAAAAGGAACCAACAATGCAAACAAAAAGAATGGCTTAAAATATTCAAGTGAAAGTGGGGAAAATACCACTGGTAACACCTCGGTGGTTGAATAAATAAAATGTTTTGAAACCCTTCAGAATAGACTTTTATTGGGAGAGGTGAGGAAAGGCGTGGTGGTGGTGATGAAGATGAGGCAGTATCAGATCCAGGAATTGAAAGAAAAAAAAAAAATTCAAGCTTTGATCTCAAGCCACTTCATGCTGTCCACAAAAAGCCAAACCATTCCAAGCCAAAAAGTCATGCATGTATTTTCCTGAATTCAAGATTAAAAAAAGAAAAGAAAAGAAAAAAGCTCATACCTCTCCAGATGGCTTCTCATTTATAGGCTAATGTATAACATTGATAAAGTGAACAGAGATCAATAATTTTATCACTTTAACAGCTATAAAAATTTAAACTCAAATATACAATAACATAAAATCAAGCAGTCATACCTTGTAGCCACATCTTTCAAAATATGCTTCCTCTTCTTTTTTTGCAAGTTCACTACGCTTGAAATACTTTCTATTTTCCTATTGAAGAAAGAAGTACATTAATAGGTCCCTGGGGAAAAAATTTCATGTTCTACCATCAACCTAAAAACACTTTTCAGTTTTTCAAGAGTATGGTCAAGTTTGATTCTACAGAGATTATACTGATTTCTTGAACATGGCATCTGTCCTCTACCCCACTCTAAATATGAAGTATTTTTCTTACAGCATCATTTTAACAGACATATCCAATAGCAAAGAGAAGAAACCAACAATATTTTCCAATTGTCCACATTGTTTTGATTTGATTTCCCAATGTTTGGTTTCAAAGATAATTTCTACAAATGAATTCACTATGAACCACATTAAACCAGAAGCTCTATTTTCTCCCAACAGAAACAATTAAACAAAATTTAGGGTTAACTATATCTGACATCTTAACTCCCATTACCCAGACAGCTCCAAAGGTGTGTCCAAGTTCTTCTTGTCACTTGTAATCTTTTTGTATCAATTAATTATATTTGTATTAATCAAGCCATAAAATTGCATTAATTCTTAATCCAGACATAAAATGGTTTGAAAGTATTAACAAAATCGTCTACGGCCATACCACCCTGAACGCGCCCGATCTCGTCTGATCTCGGAAGCTAAGCAGGATCGGGCCTGGTTAGTACTTGGATGGGAGAAAGTATTAACAAAATCACTAAAGCTATTTGTTTTATAGGATTCAATGTTATGAGACAAGCTCTAAATCTGTAGGGGAAAAAAATATTAGTTCTATACTACATACATTAGTCTCTTGTTAAACCTACGGTCCCTAATTTGGATGTTGTTACCATCATCTACAGCTATCCATCTTGGATACTATTCCACTAATGATTTAGCTCAAATAATGCTACTGCCCTACTTTATTAGTAGTATCTGTAACAGTACCTCAGTAATATCTCCACACATGTATTTAGCACCTCAGTGTCCAAGCTCATGACACTGACAATAATCATGGATGCTATAAGATCATGACAACAGAAGTTGATGGTGAACAATCAACAGCTCAGGGCACCACACCTGAAGGCCTGGCATCAGGAAAACATTAAGTGTTTCCTATATTATACACGGAGGAGGTATACAGCACATCTACAAAGTATTCTTGCCAAAAAGCTCCATGTCAATCTAATCATATATTTAAGTCTTTTTAAATTTTTATTTAAATCCAATTTAGTTAACATACAGTGTGTTACTAGTTTCAGGGGTAGAATTCGGTGATTTCTGAGTTGCATATAACACCCAGTGCTCATTATATCAAGAGCCCATCTTAATGCCCATCACTCCTTCCCCCCACTAACCTATCCTTCAGCAACCCTTGGTTTGTTCTCTATAAGCTAAGAGTCTCTTACGGTTTGCCTCCATTTTTATTTTTCCTTCCCGCCCTCTACGTTCATCTGTTTTGTTTCTTAAATTCCACATGAGTGAAATCGTGTGGTATTTGTCTTTCTCAGACTTATTTCACTTAGCATAATACCCACTAGTTCCATCCATGTCACTGCAAATGGCAAGATTTCATTCTTTCTGATGGCTGAGTAATATTCCATTGTGTGTGTGTACACATAAACACACATCACGTCTTTATCCATTCATCTGTTGACGGTAGGTCTCATCTCTAGTTTATTAGAAATGTAGGGAATAGGGAAATAAACTACATGCCATCGAAGCAATAAAAAAAACTGGGACACTTACCAAACTAGCCAGTTTCTCCAACAAGTTAATGGCATAAAAAGGGGGGAAGGGTTTGAAGAAATTGTTCTTGATTAAAAGAAACCAAGAGTCATAGTAAACAAATGCAATGAGTGGATTGACTGCATCGGACTTGAAGAAACCAACTGTAAAAAACATGTATGTACATATTTTCATTCAATTGCAGACACTGGAGTGAGAGGAGTATTTAATGATATTAAGGACCTAACTGTAATTTTGGGGGGTATGATCACATCTTGTTTATAAAGAAACATGTTCTTATTTTCTAGAGTTAAAGTGTCAAGACAAGAATAGAGAGAGGTTCATTATATAATTCTCTTTTTGCATATGTTTAAATTTCTCACAATAAACAGCTTTGTTTTAGTCCATTAACTCAATGAACATTTACCGATTCATCTACCACACGCTAAACACAGCTTTATAGGTATCAAGTTGAAGGTATTCCCTGGAATAAGGAACTGATGGCATCGTCCCAACATCAAAACTACCTGAGAAAGTTGGAAGCAAATAATATTAATCCTAGTTTAGACACGAGAGACCTGAGAGTTAGAAAGGGCAGGGGACATTCTCACAACTTACTGAGTCTCATGAGTAACACGCACAACTAGAACTCTGGTCCTTAAATCCTTTGAACTGATCCAGTATTGCAAGCTACAGTTCTTCACTGCCAACATCTTATCCCAGCATCAGCCATTTCTTTTGACTACATAGCTGTTGTATTTTCATTTAAAGCTTCTTTTTTTCTTTTTTAATCTGAGAGGGAGTGTGGGAGTTGGGGGCAGGGGAGAGATGCACAAGTCAGGGGAGGGGCAGAGAAAGAAGCAGACTCCCACAGAGCAAGACCCCAGGATCATGAACTGAGCCAAAGGCAGATGCTTTACCAACTGAGCCACCCAGGCACCACGTCACATTTCATATAAATAAGCTGACAAACAAACATTGGTATCCTCTCAGAAGGAGCAGCTGTGTAGGAAGAAAGTAAAGGACTCTCCAGGCCAGAGTCTGTGGTCCAGTCTGCAGTAGCATCTTTTACGACCACACCCCAATTCCAATGGAATATACCTAAGAAAATCTTACCCAGAACATTGATACTCAAAATGTTGTTCATGGACCTCTGGGGGGTCCCTAAGACCTTTTCAGAAGTTGTACAAGGTCAGACATATTATCATAATAATACTAAGAGGTTATGTGCCTCCACCCCTTCCCTGCGATCATACTTGCACTGATGGTACAAAAGCAGGGGTGCTGAAACCCACTGGAACCTCAGCACAAATAAAAGTACTGATCTTTATTTATGCCTTAGAGTTCATTGTATTCTTCATCTTTTACTATTTAGTGTGATGAAATTAAACATATAAATCAGTTCTGCTACATAATAAAGTAGGATAGCTGTCTCCTGTTTGGCAGACGTTTTCTCAAAGCTAGACAAAGCAAGCCTGTTACTAAAAGGACAACGATACTATTTCTTGCCTATGATAAAATTCCATCTTTCAAGCAAAAATCAGAATGGTAGCAAACTTGCAGCCATCACTATGAACTTGATGGCTTCCCAATACTTGAAAACTTTTCAGATGAATCAGTGGTTATATTAATGAATGCCATTTTTACATCATCTATTGAAACATATCACCATGTAGAAGATCTATGTAACTCAGCAAACTATGACAGTACAAAGGAAACAAGCTCCAAAATTATGCATAGGCAAAAGATTTATGAGCAGGCTAGATCAGAATAGATCTGGAGCATAATAGATCAATAGACTGTAATATATAAAAAGTTAACTGATGGGGCACCTGGCTGATTCAGCCAGTGGGGAATATGACTCTTGATCAAGGTGTGTCAAGTTTGACACCCAAACTGGGTACAGAGATTACTTAAAAATAAAATCTTTAAAAAAAAAAAAAAAAAAAGTTCATTGGTATCAGCCAAAATCCATACTCTCATCTTTAAAAATTTACCATTTGTGTAGTTTTAGTATAGTATCAAAGAAGAATATCCACAATTATCTGAAAAGGCTATTAAAATACTACCTTTTCCAACTACCCAGCTATGTGAAAATGAAGTTTCCTCATATACTTGAACAAAAACAATATACCGCAACAGGCTGAATGAAGAAACAGGAGACTCCAACTGTCTCCTAACATGACAGGGATTAAAAAGATTTGCAAAGTTGTAAAAAATGTCATTCTTCTTGATAATATCTTTTGTTTTGGAAAATACAGTTTTCATAAGAGCACTATGTTAACACACATGGGTTTACTATAGTATAAAACAGAAGTCAACATGGAATGTAAGTATTTTTAAATTTCCCAGTTTTAATTTTTAATTCTTTATTATTATTATTATTATTATTGAGAGAGTGCATTCATGCATGCGAGTAAGGGGAGTGGGTGAGGGAAGAGAGAAAGAATCTCAGGCACATCCAGCTCCACATCCAGCAAAGAGCCTGACATGACGCTCAATCTCAGTACCCTGGGATCCTGGCCTGAGCCAAAATCAAGAGGCAGGTACTTAACTGAGCCACCCAGATGCCCCTAAATCTCCCAGTTTTGATTTCTAATTGCATAATTATCAATAAATACATCCTATATAAACAAAAGCTCTCTGGAGCCATCAACTAACGATGTAAAGGGGTTCTGAAATCAAGAAGTGAGAACCAAGGTCCTAGTAGAATCCCTTCATTGGCCCTCCCCATGGTGGCACCCGGTGTGCTAAGCATATTAGGAAACCACTTGGGCCTCAATGCTGTCCACTGATCCTGGTGTATTTATCCATTTAGTTTGCTCTCCTATTCTCTACAATGACCAGTAACATTCTCCACTCTCTTGGACCTCTTACCCCTTCATTTTCCTCCTCATTCTCAGCAAATGACTAAGCCACTCTGTTACAGAGAAAAAGGAAGCCACTGAAAGAGAAGTCCTCCCAGTACCAATCTTTATGGGGCTCTGTACCAATACTTTCCTCATTTCAGAACAGAAAAGGAAACCCTCCTCCTGCCTAAGGCCCATCCCTTCCAGGGGCATTCCAGAGCTCAAGATCTCCCCGCTGAGCAGGAAGCCTAATGCATGGGTCAATCCCAGGACCTAGAGATCACGACCAGAATGGAGGCAGACACTTAACCAACTGAGCCACCCAGGCACCTCTGAATGAATGACTAACAATAAAATTTTTAATTACTTAGCTTTTCATTTCGAAATTAGGATGAGAAAAATAAAAATACTTTGCTTTGTACTATGTGACCATTTATTTTATGACAACAAAAGATGTCTGACACAAAAAGTTACCCACCATGTTTAAAATGCCACTCTTTATATGCCTTCTATTTAGAAAAAAACAGCAGTTTGCAAGAGCAACTAAAGCTTCTCTAACCATAAAACTTTATTTTATAAAGTACACTGAAAATATGCTTTGAAATATAAGGTGCTGGGGACACACTTATGAGAGAATTAAAACTACACAGTACGAAAACTTAAATATCAGTGATGCAGTACCGTTAAAGGTAACTCAAGGAGGTTGGATAACTTGCCCAAAGTTATAGAGCTATCCAGGAATGCAGCCACAGTGAGGTTTTACAACTTGTTTATTCACTTTACAAATTTACTTTCCTAACTATATTCAAAATATTTAAACTCAAAGTTTGTTGAACTATGGAACGCATAATAAAGACCTACAAACATGAAAATCTAGGGGCGCCTGGGTGGCTCAGTGGGTTAAGCCGCTGCCTTCGGCTCAGGTCATGATCTTGGGTCCTGGGATCGAGTCCCGCATTGGGCTCTCTGCTCAGCGGGGAGCCTGCTCTTCCCTTCCTCTCTCTCTCTCTGCCTGCCTCTCTGCCTACTTGTGATCTCTCTCTCTCTCTGTCAAATAAATAAATAAATAAATCTTTAAAAAAAAAAAAAAACCATGAAAATCTAAAAGTGGCTGGTAAACATTTTAAGACAGCATATGAATGGATGGTTTTTATTTCTTAGGATTCTCTCCTAAAGCACCCAACATTTCTATCGGCCCTTTCACCCTGGCAGATTTTAAAAAACAATGCACAAAAGATGTATATAAAAGTGCTTCTACTTTTTAAGACAGAACCTAATTCCTACATGCTGCTTCACAAATGTTATTCTTGGACTCTATCCAAGTTGTACTTTCTAGATTATAAAACTGAGATTCATAGGTCCAAAGTACAGAAACCTACCTACCTACCATATCATCTAAAATGTCTGCCTTCACTAATAAAGGAAAAGCAAAATTTAAAACTTTCAAGCATGACTGTCAACATTTCAATAATTTAAAATCAGCCTTCCTGAATCATGTCAAGGTTTTTAGTGCTTATATAAATTAGATACAAACATCACCAGGAACTCTACAAAAACACATTGGAAAGCCAACAAATATACAGCCTGAATATGCAAAGCAAGATACTATATGGGCGCCTGGGTGGTTCAGTCAGTTAAGCATCAGACTCTTGATTTAGGTTCAGGCCAGGATCTCAGGGTCCTGTTATCAAGCCCTACCTGGGGCTTCCTGTTGAACCCGCTTAAGATTCTCTCCATCTGCCCTCCCCAGCTCACATGATCTCTCAGATGCAGTCTTTAAAAAAAAAAAAAAAAAAAAAAAAGACACTATACATGAGATCGCAAACCATGTAGCAGGGTCAACATCTTGCTGAAATACAAAAATAAGTCTTAAAATCCCTAAAGTAATATACCAAATGGGAGGACACACAAACAATCTGAAGAGACACAATGCTATATCACTGGACAGATCATCCAGACGATTAAAAAAATAAGGAAATGATGCCTTAAAACCAGCTGGACATAACACATACATACAGAACATTCCATCCAAAAACAGAAAATTCTTCGAGTGCACATGGAACATTCTCCAGAACAGATCATGCATTAGGCCACAAAGCAAGTCTTAAAAGAAGAATCAAATCACATCAACCATCTTTTCCAACCACAACAGTATGAAACCAGACATCAATTACAGGAAGCAAACTGGAAATATCACAAATATGTGGAGATTCAACAACATGTTACTGAACAAAGGTAGTGTCAATGAAATCAAAGGAGAAATGAAAAAACACCTTCAAACAAATAAAATGGAAGTATAACTTACTAAAATTTATGGGATGCAGCAAAAGCAGTTCTAAGAGGGAAGCTCATATCAATACATGCTTACCTCAGGAAACAAGAAAAATCTCCAACAACCTAACTTCACACCTCAAGGAACTAGGAAAAGAATAAATGAATCCCTAAGTTCACAGAGGGAAGTGAAAAATAAGTGAAATTGAGACTAAAACGCTAAGAGACCAATGAAACTAAGTTTTTTTGAGAAGATAAACATCAACAAATCTTCAGCTACACTTATCAAGTAAAAACAGTGCTCAAATAAAATCATAAATGAAAGACGTTACAATTGATACCACAGAAATACAAAAGATCTTAAACTATCATGAACAATCATATGCCAACAAACTGGACAACCTTGGATAAATTCCTAGAAAACTACAACCTTCAAGACTGAATCATCAAGAAATACAAAATCTGAACAGACTGATTACTAGCAAGGAGACAATCAGAAATCAAAGACCTCTCAAAAAACAAAAGTTCAGGACCAGATGGATTTACTGGTTAAGTCTACTAAACATTCAAAGAATTGACACTAATCCTTCACAAATGCTTTCAAAAAATAGAGGAGGGAACACTTCCAAACTCATCTTATTAGACCAGCATCACCCCAATTCTAAAACCATACAAGGATCCTACAAGGAAAGAAAAATTACTGACCAATATTCCTGATTAATATAGACACAAAAATCCTCAACAAAGTATTAACAAGTCAAATTCAACAATGAATTTGGAGAACCATACACCATAACCAAGTGGGATTTATTCTAAGGATGCAAGGATCATTCAAGGCCCGCAAATCAATGTGATACACCATGTTAACAAAATGGAAGGGAAAAAAAATCTTATCATCTCAATAGATGCAGAAAAAGCATTTGACAAAATTCAACATCCACTTATGATTTAAAAAAAAAAAACTCTCAAAATAGTGTTAGAGAGGGAACATACTAACATAATAAAGGCCAAATAGGACAAGCCCACAGAAAACATCATACTCAATAATGAAAAGTTGAAAGCTTTTCCTCTAAGATCAGAACAAGACAACAGGATCGATTCTCATCACTTTTATTCAACACAGTATTCGAAGTCCTCACCACAGCAAATACTCAAGAAAAATCCAAAATGAAAAGGTAAAACTGTCACTATTTGCAGAAGACATATTATATACAGAAAGCTCTAAAGACTCCATCAAAACACTGTAAGAATAAATAAATTCAGTAAAACTGCAGGATACAAAAATCAACAAACAAATCTGTTGTTTCTTTGCACTAATAAAGTATCAGATACAGAAATTAAGAAAACAATTGCATTTAAAATTGCATCAAAATGAATAAACTACCAAAAAATAAATTTAACCAAGGAGATAAAACAGCTATACACTGAAAACCCTAAGACAGTGATGAAAGAAACTAAAGACACAAATAAATGGAAAGATATTCTGTGCTCGTGGAACGGAAGAATTAGTACAGACTTATGTTGTTTTATTGTGCGCCACAGAGATTAAGCCTTTTACAAAATGAGCATGTGTAGCAACCCTCACTTGAGCAAGTCTATCAGTGCCATTTTTCCAACAGCATTTGTGTACTTTGTGCACTACTTTGTTAATTCCAGCAATACTTCAAACTTTTTCACTTTTATCATTTTATTATTTTTGCTATGGTATCTGATCAGTGATTACAACTCACTAGAAGAAAAGATGATGGTTAGCATATTTTAGCCATATTTGTAAATTATGTTGTATTTTTACAGACACGACGCTACTGCACACTTAATACAGTGTAAACTTAACTTTGATGTGCATTGGGAAACCAAAAAACTCTGACTCACTTTATTGCAATATTTGCTTTACCGCAGTGGTCTGGAATCAAAACTGCAGTATCTCCAAGGTATGCCTGTACTGTGAAAATATCCACACTACTCAAAGCCCTCTACAAATTCAACCCAATCCCTGTCAAAATTACAATAGCACTTATTACAAAAATAGAATGAACAATCCGAAGTTTTTTTTTTTTTTAATAATCTATTTTTAAGATTTATTTATTTATTTATTTGATAGAGAGAAATCACAAGGAGATGGAGAGGCAGGCAGAGAGAGAGAGGGAAGCAGGCTCCCCGCCGAGCAGAAAGTCCGACGCGGGACTCGATCCCAGGACCCCGAGACCACGACCTGAGCCGAAGGCAGTGGCCCAACCCACCGAGCCACCCAGGCGCCCCGAACAATCCGAAGTTTTATATGGAACCATGAAAGACAGCCAAAGTAATTCTGAGAAAGAACAAAGCTGGAGGTACACACTCCCTCATCTCTGACTATAATACGAAGTTAGAGTAATTCAAACAGGTAGCTGCATAAAAACAGATGAATGCAACAAGAGAGCCCAGAGGGATGCCTGGGTGGCTCAGTCAGTTAAAAATCCAACTCTTGATTTCGGCTCACGTCATGATCTCAGGGTCCTGAGAGAAAGCCCCACGTCGGGCTCTGCACTCAACAGTGGATCTGCTGGAGTCTCTCTCCCTCTCCCCTGCCTGCTCGCTCTCTCTCTCAAATAAAGTAGTCTTTAAAAAAAAAAAAAAAAGTCCAGAAATAAACCCATGCCCATATAATCCATTAATTTACAACAAGGGAGCCAAAAATATACAAGGAAAACGTAGCCTCTTCAAAAAATGGAGCTGGATTGCCACATGCAAAAGAACTGAACGACACTACTATCGTAAACCATACATAAAAATTAACGCAAAATTGATTAAATATTTGAATGTTAAGACCCAAAACCATTAAACCAGAGGCAGTTAGCTCTTTGACATCTGTCTTAATAAGGAGTTTTTAGGTCTGACTCCAAAACCAAAGCCATCAAGAAAAAAAATAAGTGAAACTACATGAAACTAGAAAGTTTCTGCTAAGCAAACAAAACCATCAACAAAATGAAAAGGCAATCTACTGAATAAAAGATATTTATAAATCATATACCTGATAGAGGACTAATATCCAAAATAGATACAGAACTCATTCAACTAAAAGCACAAAAATAATCTAATTTAAAAATAAGCAGAAGGACAAACCATAAGTGACTCTTAATCTCACGAAACAAACTGTGGGTTGCTGGGGGGAGGGGGGTTGGGAGAAGGGGGGTAGGGTTATGGACATTGGGGAGGGTATGTGCTTTTGGGTAAATTGGAAGGGGAGGTGAACCATGAGAGACTATGGACTCTGAAAAACAATCTGAGGGGTTTGAAGTGGCGGGGGGGGGTGGGAGGTTGGGGTACCAGGTGGTGGGTATCATGGAGGGCACGGCTTGCATGGAGCACTGGGTGTGGTGAAAAGATAATGAATACTGTTTTTCTGAAAATAAATAAATTGGGAAAAAAATAAATAAAAATAAAAAAATAAAAATAAGCAGAAGGCCTGAATAGACATTTTCCCAAAGAGATGCCAACAGTTGCCCAGTTGCAGAGATGGCCAACAGACACATGAAAGGACGCCAATCAACATCACTAATCAGGGAAACGCAAACCAAAACCAGGAGATAGCACCTCACACCCATCAGAATGCTATTATCAAAAAGACAGAAAAAACAAGCATTGGCAAAGATGCGGAGAAAAGAGAACCCTTGTGCACTCTTGGTGGAAATGTAAACTGGTGGAGCCACTACAGAAAATGATGTGGAGGTTCCTCAAAAAAAAAAACTTAAAAACAGAAGCACCATATTGTTCAGCAACTGCACTTCAGGGTATTTATCCAAAGAAAAGGAAAACGCTAATTTGAAAAGATGTCTGCACCCTCGTGTTCATCGCAGCATTATTTTTAATAGCCAAGACATGGAAACAACTTGTCCATCACTGAACGAATGGATTAAAAAATTTAAAAATCTCTTTCCTTCTCTCTCTCTCTCTCTCTCTCACACACACACACACACACACACACACACATACATACAATGGAGTATTACTCAGCCATAAAAAATGAAATCTTGCCATTTACAGCAACATGGACAGACCCTGAGGGCATTACTCTAAGTGAAGTCTGAAGTGAGAAAGACAATGTATGATCTCACTTACACAAGGAATTTTAACAACAACAAACCAAGCTCCTAAAAACACAGGTTAGTGGGTGCCAGAGGCAGGAGTTGGATTGGGGGAATGGGTGATGATCAGAAGGTACAAACTTTCAGGTATAAAATAATTACTGACAGAGATGCAGTGTATAGCACAGTGACTACTGTTACACATTTGAAAACTGAAAAATGAAAATTGAGGAGAGTAAACCTTAAGTCCTCACCAAAGGAAAAAAAGACAAATGCTTTTCAAAATGAAAGAGCTATTAAGTGCCACTGAATCCTGTTGGCTGTGTTTTTATCTCTGATATCATCCAAAGGAGAAAACTACATGAAAATTTACTTTTCACAAATAAAATCTATTTTGTAATTACATATGCTATAAAACATATACAATTATATAAAACTGTATGCAAAAATCTTACAAAAACCCTTAAAGAAAATAAAGTTAAACATAATTACTATATGACCCAACCATCTCACTCCTTGGCGTTTAGTCAAGGGAAATGAAAGCACATATCCATATAAAAACCTGTCCACGAATGTTCAAAGCAGGTCTATTGTAACAGCCAAAAACTGTAAACAACCTAAATGCCTTTCAATAGTTTAATTAACAAATTGGGGTTTCCCCATGTAAGGGTGGAATATTGTTCAGTAACAAAAATAATGAAATACTGATATATATAAGCATATGAATCAACTTCATGATTATTAGGCTGAATGAAAGGAGGCCGACAAGATAGAAAACATACTCAACAGGGGCGCATGGGTGGCTCAGTGGGTTAAGCCTCTGCCTTTGGCTCAGGTCATGATCTCAGGGTTCTTAGGATCAAGTCCCCCATTGGCCTCTCTGCTTGGCAGGGAGCCTGCTTCTTCCTCTCTCTCTCTCTCTGCCTCTCTGCCTACTTGTAATCTCTGTCAAATAAATAAAATCTTAAAAAAAAACCATACTCAATAATTTCTTTCTCAGATAACTCTAGAAAATGCTAACTAATTGAAAGTAAAAGCAGATCAATGGTTGCCTGTGGAGGAACAAGTGTTGGGAGCAGGGAGGGGCAGGAAAGTGGGATTACAAAAGGGCAAAAGGAAACTCTGGGGTGCGATGGACATGTTCATGCTCTTCACTGTGGTGAAAGTTTCACAGGTAAACACTTACGTCGAATGCACCTGACTGTACATTTTAACTATGTGTAGTATACTGTATGTCAATCACAATCACACCTCAACAAAGTTGCTTAAAAATAAAATATCACAGCAAGAGAATAAAAAGGAAGAGAAAGGAGAAGAGAAGGAAGGAAGGAAAGAGAAGGAAGGAAGGAGAATTAGTAGTGGTGGTGGTATGGACCTCGCCTGACCTTGAGACTCACCATAATGTGACAGGAATCAAAAGACAGTGTGGCATTGGCATAAAGATCAACAAAGAGCTTATGAGAATAGAAGTGAGCACCCAGAATGGAGCCACACTTAAACAATTATTCGATTTTTCAAGACACCAAAACCATCCAAAGGGAAAATTATTTTCAGTAAATGGTGCTGGAACCACGAGATACCC
Organism: Neogale vison; assembly: GCF_020171115.1. Taxonomy (NCBI): domain Eukaryota; kingdom Metazoa; phylum Chordata; class Mammalia; order Carnivora; family Mustelidae; genus Neogale; species Neogale vison. Next base: position 120,970,059 of record NC_058102.1, on the reverse strand, counting down.
ACATGGAATGCAATAAACCATACCACTATCTCATATCATACCAAAAAACTGATTCAAAACTGTTTAGAATTCTGTTTATTAAATAAAAACAAAAAGCTTTTAGAATGTGAGAGAATACCTTAATCTCCTGAATTAACGCCTAGGAATAGAGGGACTGGATCGTATACAGTAGGGGTATATTTAGCTTTTAAGAACGGCCAAATTTTTTCCAGCTAGTTGTGCTCTCATACTCCCAGACAGGACACACAGAATAACCATTACAAGTTGGTAAAATGGACTTATCAAAATTCAAAGCTTTTGCTCTTCAAAAAACATAATTGAGAAAATGAATAGAGGGGTGCTTGGGTGGCTCAGTCAGTTAAGCATCAGACTCTTGATATTGGCTCAGGTCACGATCTCAGGGTGGTGAGATCAAGCCCCGTGCCAGGCTCCCCACTTAGTGGAGTCTGCTTCTCTCCCTCTCCCTTTCCCTGCCTCTCCCTTCCTTCTTAAATAAATAAATCCTTAAGAAAAGGAAAGGAAAGGGAGGGGAGGGGAAAAGGAAAGGGAAAAGCAGAGGGGGGAGGATGAAGGGGGGAGGGAAAGAGAAGAGAAATGAAATGAAAGGAATGGAATAGAAGACCCATAGTCCGGAAGAAAATGTTCACAAAACATCTCTGAGGTATCTAAAGCCTGGCATCAATAATTAATGAAGAATTCCTTCAACACAAGAAGGGAAAAAACCCAATCCAATTAAAAAATATGCAAGCAATTTTAACACTTTACAAAAGAGCTAAACACACACACACACACACACACAGAGCACTTATCATCATTATCAGGCAGATGCAAAATTAAAACCAAAATGCAGTATTGCGGAGGGGAGGAGTCAAGATGGCGGAGAAGTAGCAGGCTGAGACTACTTCAGCTAGCAGGAGATCAGCTAGAGAGCTTATCTAAAGAGTGCAAACACCTGCAAATCCATCGGCAGATCGAAGAGAAGAAGAACAACAATTCTAGAAACAGAAAAACAATCACTTTCTGAAAGGTAGGACTGGAGGAGAAGTGAATCCAAAGTGACGAGAAGATAGACCCCGGGGGGAGGGGGCGGCTCCCAGCAAGGGGCGGAGCAACAGAGCACAAAATCGGGACTTTTAAAAGTCTGTTCCGCTGAGGGACATCGCTCCAGAGGCTAAACCCGGGCGAAGCCCACGCGGGGTCGGCGTGGCCTCAGGTCTTTCAGGGTCACAGAAGGATCGGGGGTGTCTGAGTGTCGCAGAGCCTGCAGATATTGGAACGGGAAAGCCGGCTACAGAGACAGAGCCGACAGTAAGCTCGCAGCTCGGTGTTGCCTTGAACCGGTCGCAGGCTCGGTGAGCTCGGAGCGCGGCCGGAGGTCAGGCAGACGGGAGTTACTAGGAGCTGTTCGCTGAGGGCGCACTGGGGAGCGGGCCCTGGGCTTTCGGCTCCTCCAGGCCGGAGATCAGGAGGCCGCCATTTGTATTCCCGTCCTCCAGAACTCTACGGAAAGCGCTCAGGGAACAAAAGCTCCTGAAAGCAAACCCGAGCGGATCACTCAGCCCGGCCCCTGGTAAGGGCGGTGCAATTCCGCCTGGGGCAAAGACACTTGAGAATCACTACACCAGGGCCTCCCCCAGAAGATCAACAAGAAATCCAGCCAAGACCAAGTTCACCTACCAAGGAGTGCAGTTTCAATACCAAGGAGAGCAGCAGAATTCCAGAGGAGGAGAAAACAAACCACGGAACTCATGGCTTTCTCCCTGTGATTTTTAAGTCTTGCAGTTAATTTAATTTTTTTCTTTTTCATTTTTTTTTCTCTTCTTCTGCTAAAATTTTTTTTAACTTTTACCCTTTTCTTTTTTAACGTTTTTTAACTAGTTTATCTAATATATATATATTTTTTCTTTTTTATACTTTTCTTTATTCGTTTTTTTTTTTAATTCTTTTTTTTTTCTTTTTTTCGTTCTTTCTTTTTGAACCTCTTTTTATCCCCAAATCAGAAGAGATCCCAATCAGAAGAGATTGGGAGATCCCAATCAGAGGAGATCCCAATCAGAGGAGATCCCTCACCCCCTCACGATTTGGGATCTCTTCTGATTTGGTTAAAGCATATTTTCCTGGGATTGTTGCCACCCTTTTAGTATTTTACTTGCTCCTTCATATACTCTTATCTGGACAAAATGACAAGGCGGAAAAATTCACAACAAAAAAAAGAACAAGAAGCAGTACCGAAGGTTAGGGACCTAATCAATACAGACATTGGTAATATGTCAGATCTAGAGTTCAAAATGACAATTCTCAAGGTTCTAGCCGGGCTTGAAAAAGGCATGGAAGATATTAGAGAAACCCTCTCCAGAGATATAAAAGCCCTTTCTGGAGAAATAAAAGAACTAAAATCTAACCAAGTTGAAATCAAAAAAGCTATTAATGAGGTTCAATCAAAAATGGAGGCTCTCACTGCTAGGATAAATGAGGCAGAAGAAAGAATTAGCGATATAGAAGACCAAATGACAGAGAATAAAGAAGCTGAGCAAAAGAGGGATAAACAGCTACTGGACCATGAGGGGAGAATTCGAGAGATAAGGGACACCATAAGACGAAACAACATTAGAATAATTGGGATTCCAGAAGAAGAAGAAAGAGAGAGGGGAACAGAAGGTATACTGGAGAGAATTATTGGGGAGAATTTCCCCAATATGGCAAAGGGAACGAGCATCAAAATTCAGGAGGTTCAGAGAACGCCCCTCATAATCAATAAGAATAGGCCCACACCCTGTCACCTAATAGTAAAATTTACAAGCCTTAGTGACAAAGAGAAAATCCTGAAAGCAGCCCGGGAAAAGAAGTCTGTAACATACAATGGTAAAAGTATTAGATTGGCAGCTGACTTATCCACAGAGACCTGGCAGGCCAGAAAGAGCTGGCATGATATTTTCAGAGCACTAAACGAGAAAAACATGCAGCCAAGAATACTATATCCAGCTAGGCTATCATTGAAAATAGAAGGAGAGATTAAAAGCTTCCAGGACAAACAAAAACTGAAAGAATTTGCAAACACCAAACCAGCTCTACAGGAAATACTGAAAGGGGTCCTCTAAGCAAAGAGAGAGCCTACAAGTGGTAGATCAGAAAGGAACAGAGACAATATACAGTAACAGTCACCTTACAGGCAATACAATGGCACTAAAATCATATCTCTCAAGTTACCCTGAATATTAATGGGCTAAATGCCCCAATCAAAAGACACAGGGTATCAGAATGGATAAAAAAAACAAAACCCATCTATATGTTGCCTCCAAGAAACTCATTTTAAGCCCGAAGACACCTCCAGATTTAAAGTGAGGGGGTGGAAAAGAATTTACCATGCTAATGGACATCAGAAAAAAGCAGGAGTGGCAATCCTTATATCAGATCAATTAGATTTTAAGCCAAAGACTATAATAAGAGATGAGGAAGGACACTATATCATACTCAAAGGGTCTGTCCAACAAGAAGATCTAACAATTTTAAATATCTATGCCCCCAATGTGGGAGCAGCCAACTATATAAACCAATTAAAAACAAAATCAAAGAAACACATCAACAATAATACAATAATAGTAGGGGACTTTAACACTCCCCTCACTGAAATGGACAGATCATCCAAGCAAAAGATCAACAGGGAAATAAAGGCCTTAAATGATACACTGGATGAGATGGACATCACAGATATATTCAGAACATTTCATCCCAAAGCAACAGAATACACATTCTTCTCTAGTGCACATGGAACATTCTCCAGAATAGATCACATCCTCGGTCCTAAATCAGGACTCAACCGATATCAAAAGATTGGGATCATTCCCTGCATATTTTCAGACCACAATGCTCTGAAGCTAGAACTCAACCACAAAAGGAAGTTTGGAAAGAACCCAAAAACATGGAGACTAAACAGCATCCTCCTAAAGAATGAATGGGTCAACCGGGAAATTAAAGAAGAATTGAAAAAAATTATGGAAACAAATGATAATGAAAATACAACAGTTCAAAATCTGTGGGACACAACAAAGGCAGTCCTGAGAGGAAAATATATAGCGGTACAAGCTTTTCTCAAGAAACAAGAAAGGTCTCAGGTACACAACCTAACCCTACACCTAAAGGAGCTGGAGAAAGAACAAGAAAGAAACCCTAAGCCCAGCAGGAGAAGAGAAATCATAAAGATCAGAGCAGAAATCAAATGAAATAGAAACCAAAAAAACAATAGAACAAATAAATGAAACTAGGAGCTGGTTCTTTGAAAGAATTAATAAAATTGATAAACCCCTGGCCAGACTTATCAAAAAGAAAAGAGAAAAGACCCAAATAAATAAAATCATGAATGAAAGAGGAGAGATCACAACTAACACCAAAGAAATACAAACTATTATAAGAACATACTATGAGCAACTCTACGCCAACAAATTTGACAATCTGGAAGAAATGGATACATACTTAGAAACATATAAACTACCAAAATTGAACCAGGAAGAAATAGAAAGCCTAAACAGACCCATAACCAGTAAGGAGATTGAAACAGTCATTAAAAATCTCCAAACAAAAGCCCAGGGCCAGACGGCTTCCCGGGGGGATTCTACCAAACATTTAAAGAAGAACTAATTCCTATTCTCCTGAAACTGTTCCAAAAAATAGAAATGGAAGGAAAACTTCCAAACTCATTTTATGAGGCCAGCATCACCTTGATCCCAAAACCAGACAAAGATCCCATCAAAAAAGAGAGCTATAGACCAATATCCTTGATGAACACAGATGCAAAAATTCTCACCAAAATACTAGCCAATAGGATTCAACAGTACATTAAAAGGATTATTCACCACGACCAAGTGGGATTTATCCCAGGGCTGCAAGGTTGGTTCAACATCCGCAAATCAGTCAATGTGATACAACACATCAATAAAAGAAAGAACAAGAACCATATGATACTCTCAATAGATGCTGAAAAAGCATTTGACAAAGTACAGCATCCCTTCCTGATCAAAACTCTTCAAAGTGTAGGGATAGAGGGCACATACCTCAATATCATCAAAGCCATCTGCGAAAAACCCACCGCAAGTATCATTCTCAATGGAGAAAAACTGAAAGCTTTTCCACTAAGGTCAGGAACACGGCAGGGATGTCCATTATCACCACTGCTATTCAACATAGTACTAGAAGTCCTAGCCTCAGCAATCAGACAACAAAAGCAAATTAAAGGCATCCAAATCGGCAAAGAAGTAGTCAAATTATCACTCTTCGCAGATGATATGATACTCTATGTGGAAAACCCAAAAGACTCCACTCCAAAACTGCTAGAACTTGTACAGGAATTCAGTAAAGTGTCAGGATATAAGATCAATGCACAAAAATCAGTTGCATTTCTCTACACCAACAACAAGACAGAAGAAAGAGAAATTAAGGAGTCAATCCCATTTACAATTGCACCCCAAACCATAAGATACCTAGGAATAAACCTAACCAAAGAGGCTAAGAATCTATACTCAGAAAACTATAAAGTACTCATGAAAGAAATTGAGGAAGACACAAAGAAATGGAAAAATGTTCCATGCTCCTGGATTGGAAGAATAAATACTGTGAAAATGTCTATGCTACCTAAAGCAATCTACACATTTAATGCAATTCCTATCAAAGTACCATCCATCTTTTTCAAAGAAATGGAACAAATAATTTTAAAATTTATATGGAACCAGAAAAGACCTCGAATAGCCAAAGGGATATTGAAAAAGAAAGCCAAAGTTGGTGGAATCACAATTCCGGACTTCAAGCTCTATTACAAAGCTGTCATCATCAAAACAGCATGGTACTGGCACAAAAACAGACACATAGATCAATGGAACAGAACAGAGAGCCCAGAAATAGACCCTCAACTCTATGGTCAACTAATCTTTGACAAAGCAGGAAAGAATGTCCAATGGAAAAAAGACAGCCTCTTTAATAAATGGTGCTGGGAAAATTGGACAGCCACGTGCAGAAAAATGAAATTGGACCATTTCCTTACACCACACACAAAAATAGACTCAAAATGGATTAAGGACCTCTATGTGAGAAAGGAATCCATCAAAATCCTTGAGGAGAACACAGGCAGCAACCTTTTCGACCTCAGCCACAGCAACATCTTCCTAGGAACATCGCCAAAGGCAAGGGAAGCAAGGGCAAAAATGAACTATTGGGATTTCATCAAGATCAAAAGCTTTTGCACAGCAAAGGAAACAGTTAACAAAATCAAAAGACAACAGAATGGGAGAAGATATTTGCAAACGACATATCAGATAAAGGACTAGTGTCCAAAATCTATAAAGAACTTAACAAACTCAACACCCAAAGAACAAATAATCCAATCAAGAAATGGGCAGAGGACATGAACAGACGTTTCTGCAAAGAAGACATCCAGATGGCCAAGAGACACAGGAAAAAGTGCTCCATATCACTCGGCATCAGGGAAATACAAATCAAAACCACAATGAGATATCACCTCACACCAGTCAGAATGGCTAAAATCAACAAGTCAGGAAATGACAGATGCTGGCGAGGATGCGGAGAAAGGGGAACCCTCCTACACTGTTGGTGGGAATGCAAGCTGGTGCAACCACTCTGGAAAACAGCATGGAGGTTCCTCAAAATGTTGAAAATAGAACTGCCCTATGACCCAGCAATTGCACTACTGGGTATTTACCCTAAAGATACAAACGTAGTGATCCAAAGGGGCACGTGCACCCGAATGTTTATAGCAGCAATGTCCACAATAGCCAAACTATGGAAAGAACCTAGATGTCCATCAACAGATGAATGGATCAAGAAGATGTGGTATATATACACAATGGAATACTATGCAGCCATCAAAAGAAACGAAATCTTGCCATTTGCGACAACATGGATGGAACTAGAGCGTATCATGCTTAGCAAAATTAGTCAAGCAGAGAAAGACAACTATCATATGATCTCCCTGATATGAGGAAGTGGTGATGCAACATGGGGGCTTAAGTGGATAGGAGAAGAATCCATGAAACAAGATGGGATAGGGAGGGAGACAAACCATAAGTGACTCTTAATCTCACGAAACAAACTGTGGGTTGCTGGGGGGAGGGGGGTTGGGAGAAGAGGGGTAGGGTTATGGACATTGGGGAGGGTATGTGCTTTTGGGTAAATTGGAAGGGGAGGCGAACCATGAGAGACTATGGACTCTGAAAAACAATCTGAGTGGTTTGAAGTGGCGGGGGGGGGGGGGGGGGAGGTTGGGGGTACCAGGTGGTGGGTATTATGGAGGGCACGGCTTGCATGGAGCACTGGGTGTGGTGAAAAAATAATGAATACTGTTTTTCTGAAAATAAATAAATTGGAAAAAAAAAAAACAGTATCGCTACACATCCTCCAAATGGCTGAAGTTAAAAAGACTGACAACACAAACTGTTCGCGGGAATGGAGGACCTCTGAACCCTCCTTGCTGGTAGATGTGTAACATGGTCCAAACACATTAGAAAAACATGTGGTGGCTTTTTATAAGAAACATATATGTACTCTGTGACCTAGCAATTCCAATCCCTCAGATAAATGAAAACAGCAGACTTATACAGCACTTTCCACAGCAGCTTCCATCTTCAGAGCCAAACCCTGGAAACAGCCCAGGAGCCCAACATCAGAAGAACGGATTCCCAAACCAGATCTATTCATGCAGTGAAATACTACTCAGCAAAAAAAGGAACTGATCTGTCCAACATGGAGAAAACTCAAATCATTATGATGAAACACAGTGGAACACAGAAGACTGCACAGTACGATTGCAGTCCTGTGAGGTTCTGGGCAGGCAAAACTAACTACTGGTGCAAAGAAATACGAATAGTGGCGGCTTCTGGGGGTAGTAGGCAAAGGGAATGACTGGAAGATGGAGTGAGGTAATACTCTTTATTTTGATACAGATGGGATTACACAGGCATATGCATTTGTCAAAATTCACTGATCTGTGTATTTCTTAATATATAAAATATTTTAAATTTCAAAATTTAAAATTTATTTAATGTGTAAAATGGTGCATACACATAAAAAGAAGTGTTTATTTAAAACACTGAACTCTTGTTCATGATATGCACACCAAACTGTTTAGGGGTAAAGTGTGCCAATGTCTATAACCTAACTTGAAATATATTAAGGTCGTTAAATTGCTTTCATTACCCCATCTGCAGCTGAGTAACACCGGTCCATAGAGCTCCTGAAGAGCTCCCTTATCTTTGGTCATTTCAAGTGGTGTCCTGGCTTTTTATTGTTAACCTGTGAGAGTTACAATACTTACCTTGTCAGTGCCCCTTCATCAAACTGTGGAGAAGCTACAATAGCCTATCACCATCCTAAAAAGTTCTGACTGCTGTAACCGCTCTGAAGTAGTTTCTGCACTGTTACATGAAGTGATAAGACAGACGGACAGGTACACGATACAAGACCAGTGCTCTTACCCCTGAGCTATGGAGCCTTCCTTTTGGACAGGTACATGATAACGCAAATAGAGCAAAATATTAATGCAGGTTTAACTACAGAATCTAGATAGTACGCATGTGAGTTTCTAACTGTACAATTTTTTAATTTTTTAAGATTTTATTTATTTGAGAGAGAGAGGGAGAGAGAGAGGTCACAAGCAGTGGGAAGGGGCAAAGGAGAGGGAGAAGAAGACACTCTGTTGAGCAGGGAGCTCGACCCACAGCTAGGTCCCAGAACCCCGAGGTCATGGCCTGAGCTTCCAACAGACGCTTAACTGATCCCAGAACCCCGAGGTCATGGCCTGAGCTTCCGACAGACGCTTAACTGATCCCAGAACCCCGAGGTCATGGCCTGAGTTTCAGACAGACGCTTAACCGATTGGGCCACCCAGGCACCCCTCTAATTGTACAATTTTGAGTTTTCTGCACAACTAAAAATTTTTACAGTAAAATGTTGAAGAAAAAAAAATCTACTCCTCAGATGTCAAAATCGCTATCAACAGGACAACAAAGCCCCCATCACACTGGTTTTTTTTGGCTACACTAGGAAGAAAAAAACACTTTCAAAGGCTACTCACTGACCATGAAGGAGCTGAAGAAAACTACAAAAGACTATTACCAAAAAAAAAAAAAAAAAAAAAAAAAGGATGACTAAGAGTAAGGGCAAGTTCAAAGAACTGAAAAAATGAGAAAAGGTCCAAAATAGCCAGAACAACTGTGGTGCTAGGGCAAAGATTTTCACCGGCATAGAAATTAATAACTCTTGACATTTTTAAGTCCAAGATCCTTTTAGTATTATCATAAAGGAGGACAGGTGGAGGAGCACTTGTAGAAAGAAGACTGGTCAAGAGTGTCAAGTGTTGTCGAGGTCAGCTGGAAAGCATGGAGGTCACTGGGTCCCTGATTAGAACGGATTCAGTACTGTTGTGGGGGCAGCAACCTTTGTGCATCATGTTAAGGAGTGTGCAGAAATTAGAACTTATTTTAGGAAGCCTGATTGTTGGGCACCTGGGTGGCTCAGTGGGTTAAGCCTCTGCCTTCGGCTCAGGTCATGATCTCAGGGTCCTGGGATAGAGTCCTGCATCAGGCTCTCTGCTCAGGAGGGAGCCCCATTCCCCCTCTCTCTCTGCCTGCCTCTCTGCCTACTTGTGATCTCTGTGTGTCAAATAAATAAATAAAATCTTAAAAAAACAAACAAACAAACAAACAAAAAAAACACCTTGTTAAAGACGACAGAGATATCCAGTATGTTCCAGGGCTGGTGGGGGTAAACCAATAGACAGAAGGCAAAGGAAGAAATGAGATACGTGACATTTCAGATTCTTGGTGGTGCTAGGATGAGCTCGGATCCAGTGCGCAGGTGGAAAGTTTGACCCAACCTTTAACTGATACCTCATCCTGTTTTAACAGGAAAAAAAGGTGAGAAGTATCATGCCTGTTGGCTTCCCTATTTTCTGTGGAACTGAATGCACACTCCTTAAAGGATCGAGCATGATTTTTTTTAATCTTCTGTGGCACAGTGTAACATATATAGAAATATACAAAACATTCAATAAATACTGGGGGAAAAAACAAAGCTAAAAATTCTACCCAAAACCCATCCTCATCACTACAACAAAAACTGCTACTTATGCTCTATTGTTCCCTAAGCACATGCATTTTCCACATAATGATGCTCTGTGTTAGCCCCAAAGCACTGGTATGAGAGCAGCGCAGAGACTACACTTAACTGAGTAGTTACACCAGGCCGACAATTTAGGACAGGTGACAGGAGGCTGTTACAGGAGCTTCTCCAATTTAACAATGAGGCACTCGCAATAACTACTCACTATTTCAACTCTCGGACTAACAATAAAAAGCTGCGACATCACTTGAAATGACCAAGTTGAGGCAGCTCTTCCAGAAGAACAAGGTAACACAGGTGTTTTCCAGCTACAAATAAGGTAATGAAAACAATTCAGCCGTTCCCCAACCAGCATTTTTAAATCAAACAGAAGAGATTAAAACATATGACTGAATTACATGTAGTTAAGGTAACTGTTTCATGAAATTTTTTCCACATATATATCAGAGCAAAATATAAAAATTTCTTAAAGTGACTGTAGCCAGTGAAAAATTTGAAAAATACTTATGGACACTTCAACGCAAAAAGGATTATAAATCATCAATTCTATATAAAATTATATAGTTGCATATAAAAAAATGAAATTTGCCATTTGGGACAATACAGATGGAGCTAGAGGTCATTTCCTTACGTGAAGTAAATCAGAAAAAGAAATACTATTCTATATATGATATAAAATCATTCTATATATGATATCACTTATATATAGAATCTAAAGAAAAAAAAACTTAAAAATACAGAGAAAAGGTGATGGGGTGGGGCTCTAGCAAAACAGGTGAGCAGGACTAAAAGATACAAACTTTCCATTATAAAATTAAGTCACGGCTGATGAAAAGTACAGCACTGGGAATACACTCAATAACATTTTAATACCTTTGTTGGTGACATATTAAACTGCAATGTGGTCAGCATTTCGTAATGTCTGTAATTGTCAACCACTATGTTAAGCACCCGCAACTAATACAGTTTTGTACCTCATCTAAACTTCAATAAGAAAAACTTCTCAGCTTTAACTTCTAATGCGGCAAATATCTATAAATACCCCAACCAAAGCCCTTTGTGATCCTAATTTGTAATAGTGTAAAGGGCTCCGGAGGCCTAAGGCTTTGAAAACCCCTGGTCTGTTATTGTTATGCAACAAAGTCATGAACATCTAGTTAAGGAAGTTCCTAAATCACGCAATTCTCTCCTTTCTCCTTTTACTCCACTGTTTGTCCACAATACTTTTGGCCGTCCTATCAAGCGAAGGGCTGGCCAAAAGACTTGTGTTATGTGCTGGAGGGATGTAATAAGAACTCGGGTTTCAAAAGTAGGACGGAGTCCTAGATTTTAAATAATTCTGGCCCTGCCCTTATTCTCGTTTCAGCCGGGCACAAACCCTCGGTAAAACCACAGACGTGAACCACCAGAACCGCGGCACGTTCGCAGAACACAGACATATGGGAGTGGGTGTAAAGGATAAACAGAGAAACTTCGAGGGAAAGAGGGCAGCCGGGGGGAAATCTGCCAAAATTTGGGCGTTTGCTGCGATTCCCAGTCTCCCTCAGACTCCCAAGGTAGGTGTCAAAGGGTGGGTCTAAAGGGGCCGCTCCGGGTCGCCGCGGAGCTCCCACCAAGCCTCATCTCCGCCCAGACCCCTTCACCCCACCTCACTCCCTGCGTCCCCCACCCACACGTCTTCCAACGCCAAAGCCCCACGACAGCCAAGGAGTCTCACCACCAACAGGTTCCTGTCCTCCACCAGCTGCCGCTTCCGGAGGATCTCCGATTTCAGAACGTCCATCTCGTTGCCCGGGTTTACGCCCGAGCTTCCCTCTCCGACTCCTCCAACCAAGCCTCACCCACCAAGGCGCAGCGAGCCCACCACAAACAAGTCCAGGTACCCGACAACGACTGATAATAACCGCTTCCGGCGGAAGCCGAAGTGAGTGAGAGGAGGGGAGGGAGTGCTCCAGGGCCCCTGTTGTTGAGGAAGCCTCTACACACTTGCGCCCCCTGGTGGCGCCCTCCGAAAGTGCGCCTGTCGTTGATGTTAGGAGAGCTAACAATTCAAAGTAGGCTTGAAACAGGAGTCTTCTTGAAGCCGGTGGAGGTCGACATGCTGTATTTTTAATGAGAAGTTATTGCATCTGCTTGTATCTGCTAGTTCAGAAGGAAAAGTCTCCTCATAGAACACTTCAATTGTATTAATTAGGGCCAGATCCTCACTCATTAAACAGGTTTAAACCAGAGTTCTTGAAGTTACCTGCTTGTCAAAATGAATGCACTAAAGTGGGAAAACCGTGAACAATACTATTAACTCAGTAAAGAATAAAGGGGCAGTGTTCGTTGCCAGCCCATTAAATTCCCTGTAAAGTTAAGCAACTACGTCCATTTAAGTCACTTCAGAAGTAAATGTCTCTCATTTCTCGGTTCTAAAGGGCTTACATATCTTGGTCCTAATTGAACTTTTACCCGAGGCTGAGATAATCTTTATGGTCATGTGTTCAGCAATCAAGATTTTCAGTGATGATTGGAGATGTAATCAGAAAGTGTGTGTGTGTGTGTGTGTGTGTGTTTGTCAGTTCAACCCAAGAAAAATTAAATTGTGGAGAAAAACTATATTTAAGATTTCAATTTTTATTTTTTTTTAAGATTTTATTTAGTCATTTGACAGAAAGAGATAGATCACAAGCAGGCAGAGAAACAGGCAGAGAGGGAGGGGGAAGCAGGCTCCCAGCTGAGCAGAGAGCCCAGGGGCTTGATCCCACGACCCTGAGATCATGACCAAAGCTAAAGGCAGAGGCCTAAACCACTGAGCCACCCAGGCACCCCTAAGATTTTAATTTTTAAAATGACCTTAAGGGACGCCTGGGTGGCTCAGTGGGTTAAAGCCTCTGCCTTCGGCTCAGGTCATGATCCCAGAGTCCTCAGATCAAGCTGCACATCAGGCTCTCTGCTCCGCGGGGAGCCTGCTTCCTCCTCTCTGCCTGCCTCTCTGCCTACTTGTGATCTCTGGCTGCCAAATAAATAGAAATCTTTATAGGGAAAAAAAAAATCTGAAGAACTGTTTACAAAGCATTTGTCTTTGGTTCTATGCCATTGAAGTTGTTTTTGAAATTCCAAATAAGTCATAATTGAACAATATTTGACAGGTTAGTTTCTCCCACTAAAAAAGGAAAGTTCAGTCCGTTGATACTGGGTGAGATGATTTAACAAAATAAAAGATGGTAGAGAACTGTTCAGTCGATTTACAAAGTTTTGTACACCTGTGTGTGTGCACGTGCACGTGTTTGTGTGTGTGTGTGTGTGTTGGTTACATTTCATCCAAAAGATGGCTGACTTTTACCAGAAATAAAACAACATAGGAAGCTAACTCACTCCCTGATACTAAGCTAATTTTTAAGGCTTTGGAAAGCTTAAAATATTTTACAAAGAAAAAGTCCTTGAACTAATAAACATGGCAACACTCTTATATGGCTAACAGTCTTCTAAGTCACTTATAATTCCCTAAGCAAATAATTTATTAACATTTTCCTGTTTTAGGGATGAGAGATTATTACACAGAAACCTGAATGAAGGATTGACAGGGATGATAGTAACAGTGAGGGGAGGTTTCCAGTAAAGGAACAGCTGGCCAATGGGAGACAGCTAAGTGCAAGACAGAGAAAAAACTAGCCACCAAAAACAGGCTCCTTTTAAATTTCAGGCTCTCGCTGATTTCGATGTTTATGTAAACATATGCATTAAATCTTGACAAAGCCTTGAAATGAAACAGAGAGATGTATACTTGAACAAGCGAACTGATGAGTAAGCTTTTCAATACAGAAGGGAAAAAAGACGACTAGGAGAGAACCAACCCATCCTGATTCTGAGGGAGAATGTGTTCATTTCCAGAGTATGCATCCTGGAGCGGCCGGGTGGCCTGGTCCATTGAGCAAACTGCTCTTGATTTCTCCTCTGGTCAAGATCTCTGCGTCAGGAGGTTAACCCCGCCCCCCAGACTCAGCGGGAAGTCAACCTCAGTTTCTTTTTCTCATTAGTCCTCTGTCCCTGCCCCCACCCTCCCACCCTGGCTTGTGCACTCTAAATAAATAAATAAAACCTTTAAGAAAACTGCATCCCATTCCATCACAGTAGTTATTTAAAAAGTCAAATTTTGTTAGCCACCCAAATATCCTAAATGGAGGAGTGGTTAAATAACTTAGTTCATACATAGAATAATCTAGAACATTAAAAACCATGTTTCAGAAAAATATACAATTATATGAGAATGCTCATAATATAGTGCTTAGTGAAAAAGTAAACTAATGAAACTAGAAATCTAGCATATGGTTTCTTTTTGGCTAGAAAAGCATATAAACTGAGAAAAAAATGATTGGAAGGAAACATAAAATATCAGCTTGTTATCTGTCCATAGTAACCACTGGTGATTCTCCTTTTCTTCCTCACACATAATTTGATAAAAGTCCCGTAATTTGGAGAAAATAACCAGAAAATATCCATTTTCTGTTTTAATTATTGAAATTCTTTATAAATTTTTCCAGTGTAACTACTTTAGAAATAAGGTGTGATAAACTTAAAATAATGCCAATAAAAAAAAGCAAGGGATTGGACCAAAAAAATTGTGTAAATCTTTATAATTATTCAACCATATTTAGGTGTCCTCTGTAAGCTCTGTACTACATTAGGTTCTATGACCTAAACCAAATACAAAACGTTGTCCCTACTCTTGAGGATACTACCAGCTGGCTTGGGAATCAAGAAATTGATCCTGAAAAGTCAAATTACGTAAGTTAACTATGATTTAATAGCATAGATGAGGTTATAATAAAGCATTCACAGAACTAAAAGACCAGTCATTTCCTAAAAGAAGAAATAGTGAAAATCAATCAATATAAGATTGATGACATTTTCCCTCTGCTGAAGTAATTCATCCAAAGGGAGATTGTCTGTCATTTCTGAAGACTGGAAGAAATACCAAATTTAATCAGGATGACTGGCTTTGTTTTGCTGCTGTCCTAAAGAATAGAATGTAACTTCTTTTTTAAAACTAGATAATCTAGTACAGTGGCTCTCATTCTTCAGCTTCCCTGAGAATAACCTGGAGGACCTTCTGAAACCCAGACTGTGGGTCCCCACCCCCCAGAACATCTCAGTCAGGAGGTTTGAAGTCCTGCCCAATAATTTGCTTTTTGAACAAGCTCCCAAGTGAAGCAGCTGTTGTTGATCCCGGGACCACACTTTGAGAACCACTGATCTAATACATTATTTTGAAATCTCTCTGGGGAGGAAAAAGTGGATGAGTCAGAAACTCAGTCTGCATGGAGTCTTGATAAACAGGAGCGGAGGAGGAAGCAAGTGTCTATGTGTCTGTAGCAGTCATGGACTCCTCTGAGGGTGCCCTCCCACGCACAGGGAAGCGTCCAGAAATTTCCTAATGGGAGGGGACAGGCTCCCTTTGGATCCAGCTATATTCGCATAGCTACCCCATGGGCGGGTACCTGACCCACTCTGGGCCAACCAGAGTCCATTCCCTAGGCAACTGGCATTGGAATTGGGTTGATCTTTCTAAGATGCAGGAAATACAAAATGTGAATTCAAGGGTGGAAGATAGTCATTTCAGTGGCAAGCTGGAGCCAGGCTGGTCTATACTGACCTCCAAGAGCAAACTGCTGAATCTTTAAGAATTTTATGAGCCAGCTGTGAAACACAGCCATTATTAAAAGTTAAATTATTTACATAATTTTTATTTACATAAAAAATATTTACATAAGTACATTATAAATACAGGCAATAAATACACAGAACCTATTACATACAATTATATTACTACATGTTAATTTAGAATTTCTAATTTTGGAGTTAGTTTTAACTATTGCCTCTCTGCAGTGGAAATTCCACGTAACGTGCTACCGCACATTTTTCAACGACTCTGCACTTGAAGATGTCATATAGGTAGATTCAATCAGCCATAGTGGGAATATTTACACCACTGGAATTGCCAGCTGCTACAAATCTGGGCTTGATTTATTATTTTGTTGACTATCTAAACTTTAAAGAGTTATGGAGAAAATGTTACTGATACTGATCAGGATTTCTCAACCTTGAGCCAGATAATTCTTTTGGGGGAGAGGGATGTTTGACATCTATTTTTCTACTAGATGCCAGTAACACCCTCCTTCTATAGTTGTGAGCAGCAAAAATGTCTCTGGACATTGCCAAAGATCCTCTGGGGAGCAAAATCTCTCTCCTGTTCAAAAGAATTGATACAAATTAAAAGTGTTGGTCTGCAGCTGTCACCTAGTAGGTGAAGAGGAAAACCTTGAGGAGCTATTCTCCCAGGATTCGAGAACTATTATCTGATTCAATAAAGAAGTCATCTCACGTGACAAACAAATGAAGTTCTAACATGCATTGTTGTTGCTACACTTCTGCCTTATTAATTTAGGCAAAATATTAACCAGCTTTCTCATCAGAGCTAGACTCATTCATCCTTTATAATCACAGGTTAGCTGGGGATATAAGAGTTCTGCAAAAATCCATTAAAGCATTCTGTGAGAATCAACTGGTTATATGAACTTAGAGCAAAAAAGATTGTAGAGTTAATTATTGCCTAAAATTGTGTCCTCCATATCCTTTATATCAGCAAAAATTACATGACTATATGTGCACACTTCTTTTCCACCAGAAAGCCAACTTATATGCTCACCAGCACAGTGTTGGCCATCATCCACCTCCCATGTGGGCTTTGCTAAACTCTTCAGCAAAGAAAGTTGGAATATCAAGAAGGAAGAATAAAATAGATTTTTTTTTAAATCATAAATGACAGACAATAGAGAATAAACCCTGACACCCTCTGGATTTCCCATTCTCTGCCTGGATTCATCCTGAAGTCCAACTTGCATCTCTGTACCAAAAAACACTACTAAATCTTACAACCTAGTTCTACCCATATTTTAAGTTGTACGTTCTTCCCATTTAATGTTTCTGAATTCAGGATGTATCTTACAACCAATGCGTTTATAGTGAACGCTGTGGTGTTCTGCCTAGGACCTCTCGTTAGGGCCCAGGCACCCATCCCCCATCTGCTGGGGACAGGGGGCGCACAGAGGCATCCCTCACTGGGCAAAGCCCCAGGCTGCAGGGACCTGCCCCGGCTGTGGTTACAGGCTCTCCTGGGTGGTGTCCATAACCAACTACTGACTGATGTGGAGATTCCAAGGCCCGGCTCACTGCCTCAACTTAGAGCATCTCAAAGGGCCATTCTCACTGCTGAGCTCTCCATGGGGTCCCAGGACATCAGAGTTGCAACTCCCTCTGCCAAACCCTGCCTTCCTCATTCCCTTACAGATGCGTCTCCGGGAGCAGTCTCTAGGAAACCAGAAACACTTGCAAGCAAAAGAAAACAGTGCATCCATCCACAAACACAGGTATTCAGCTTCATTTGTTAGGAAACTATTAAATTGGCATTCTAGCTTTCACATCAGTCATTTCTGTGACTAGGGTTAGCCAGCTACTCCAGAACCTGATCCAAATCTGGTAACACAAGCAATATTAAAGTTAAGGACACTAAAATTTGAGAAGAAAGGCTTGGATCCAGGTGGATCTACAAACGATGGCCCTGTGAAGCCTAGGCTGAGAGACCAGCTGGCAATCCCCACTGACGTCTCTTTGTCTGGAACTTTCATAGGGATCAAACGAGAGGGACACCCCACACACCCATCAGACCTCTTTCCTTCTTCCTGAACAGCACTTGTCTGCTATGGTCTCCCCTTGTATTCCCTTCATCCCAAAGCTTTTGTACTGTTTTATTAATGGGATGTGGGCACTGAAGGAAATAAAGAGTGGGGCTCAGGAGAAAAAAATCCACAGTTAGGAATAAGAAAGGAGAAAAACCTAGGGTACAAAAAACATTAAAGGAAATGTCAGAAATACTGCCTTCAACACAATGGCAATAAATTAAAAAACCTTAAAGATATGATTTCCTAACAAAAACTTACCAAAATCGCTCAACTTAAAGTATAAAACTGAAATAAGCAATTACAGTGGAAAGAAAGAAAAGGTGATTATAAATTCTCCCATTTAAAAAGCATCAGATCCTGATGTTTCCACTGCATGCAATCTTTAAAAAACAGATAATTCAAACTTTCTGGCTCAGAGCCCCTGTCTATTCTTAAAAATTCTTGAATTTTTCAGAAAGGCTTTGTTTATATAGGTTAGAACTATCAATACTTACCATCCTAGAAATTAAAACAGGAAAAATGTCAAGTTATTAATTCATTTAAAAATAACAAATATTATATATATATATATCCATATAAATAATATATTTGGTTAAAAAATTTTTCAAAAAAATTAGGAAGAAGAGTGGCATTCTTTCACATTATCATAAGCCTCTTTAGTGTCACACCTAAGTTAAAAAAAAAAATCCAGATTTTCATATCTGCTTCTGTACTCAATCTCTGTTATAATATGTTATTTTATCTGAACTACAAGAAGAAAGTCTAGCCTCACACAGATATGTACTTGGAAAAGAGAAGAGAATCTTTATTTTTTAAGTAAGCTCTATACCCAACATGGAGCTTGAACCCAGGAGCCCCAGATTAAGAGCTGCCGCCAGTCAGGCCCCAAGGAAGAGTATCTTTATCAGATAATTGCAGACATTCTTCTTTGATACTACACCTGAACATGACAACTGGTAGTTTCCTAAAAGTTACCTGTAATCCAAAATCATGTTGATAAACTTTTGAAAAATTTATTATTATTATTATTTTTTCAGAGAGAGAGAGAAAGAGAGCAAGAGAGAGAGCAAGAGCTGGGGAGCAGGAGTGTGCAAACACGGTAGGGGAGGGACAGAGGGAAAAGGAGAAAGAAAAATCTTTTCTTTTTTTTTAAGTTTCAGATAGTTTTTCTGTTTTTTTTTAAATAATTTTGTATTATGTTATGTTAGTCATCATACAGTAAATCATTAGTTTTTGATGTAGTGTTCCATGATTCATTGTTTACATATAACACCCAGTGCTCCATGCCCTCCTTACTACCCATCACCTGGCTCACCCATCCCCCTATCCCCCCCACCAAACCCTCAGTTTGATTCCCAGAGTCCATACCCTCTCATGGTTCGGGAAGAGAGAAAATCTTAAGCAGGATTCTCACTCAGCATGGAGCTCAATCTCATGGCCCTGAGATCATGAGCTGGACCAAAATCAAGAGTCAGATGCTTAACTGACTGAACCATCCAGGTGTCCTACCTATTGAAAAACTTTTCATTCTCCATTACATTAAATCCGTTGGCCTATCTTGAACTTCGAAGGGATCTTTTACTTGTGCATAACGTTGTAACATCAGGCATTGGTCATTTGGAAAATATTAGTTCACTGATTCACGTGAGCCTTCCAAATGTTGACACACTTTATTACACAACATTTTAAAAATCACATCCATTAATATCACCCCCTGAATCTCATCAGAAAAGCCTTTTAATTATTGGGAAGCTATTAAGCTCATGGTGGCAGACACAACTGACTAATTGTAAAATGCTAATTTTCCCTGAAAGCTCATACTTTATCGCTAGCAGCAAATATAGTCAGTTGTTTTCTCTAAGAGACAAGGTCACTTTATTTACAAGAAAACATCTGCCAAATACCCAAATCTGAATAACCATATTTGTCCATTGATTATTCTTTTAAGCAAAAGTAGTACCGCATAAAAACAAGGGCTAGTTCACCTTGCAATTCAAGCAATGACCCAGCACTTTTCCCGCAGCCAACCATCATACTTCAGTCCACAGAAGACATGCTTCTGTGTCCCATGCCATCTCACAGAATGTTACAAAAAAGCCTACTCGCGTGTCAAAAGTTAGTAAAAATTAATTTTTTTTAAGAATTTTTAAATGACACTGGCTTTTGTGTGTGTGACTGTAGGCAGATGAGGAATAAGCCTTCTTGCACAGTTTAGCGACACTGCTTTGATTCCTGCCAGTGCGTCAGCAAACTTGGTATTGCTTTTGTACATTCAGTGCAAGTGTCACCTTTCAAAAGGTAATATATAAATTCCATGTTTCACTTATAATAATGGAGCAGTGTTTTTGTAATAGGAGATAATGAACTTGCAGATCATATGGAAGCATACATTTCCAATAATAATCACAAAAATAATGGAAAGGTATAATGGACTGTTGCTTCTGGCCTGAAGGACTAAGTGCTATAGGAACTGCTGTCCCAGCATAAACAACTAGAAAAACAGGCAAGACAGATGAAACTTAACTATTTTTCAGACGTTGGACAACACGCCAGAAAGGGCTATGATTCCTAAGAGAAGGAAAACAAATGAGGTGAGCCCTAGCCCAGAATTACTACATGGAGGCAGTTTCCAGGAACAGCATAGGTATAGAAAACCTAAAAAGAGCCCAGTTGTTTCACTGAGTTGAGGAAAATGTACTGTCAGATTGAGGAAGCTACATTTGTGGAGGAAGAGTACTCATGAGGAAAAAGGTGTCCAGGGGGAGATCTCAAGAGATCTGTAGAGGAGAGCCTTCAAGTCATTGTCTGAATCCCGATCCACATATATTTGGTTGAAATTCCAAAGAGTGAGTAAAGAACCAACATAAAGCACTGGGACAGGCAAATGCCCAGAGTTCACACAGGGCATCACGCATTGGATGAAGTCTTCAGAAGGGAATCACCCAAGTAGTGGGGCTAAATTATTCCAGACTGAAGACTGCTTTGATTCACTCTAACAAAGCAGAGAAGCAAGTCTCAAAAGGATCAAACTGATCCCCACTAACTTAACTGCTTGTCAGATAAAAGGCCAACATTTTTGAAGGAACAAAACAAAATCCAGCAACCCAAAACATAAAAATCCAGTGTCCTGAGATCCAAACAGAATTACCAGACATGCAGAAAATAAAATCCATAACCAGGGGAAAAGTCAATCAATATGAATAAGCCTAAAATTGACAGAGATGATGAACTAGGAAAGCTTCCAAACCAGCTATTATAAATATGCTCCAGATACTCAGGAATGCAGATGAAAATATAAACATAATGAAGAGAGAAAGGGAAAAGACAAGACCAAATGAAAATTTTAGATCAAAAACACAGTATCTGAAATGAAATGGAAAAAAAAAAAAAAGTAGCATGAGTGACCAGTGGAACAATATCAAGTAGTCTAACGTGTCTGTAATTGGAGCCCCAGGAAATCAGAGGTTGCAGGCAGGGGTTGGTGGCAGGGGTTGGGGTAGATGTTTCAAGAAGCAATGGCCACAATCTGAGGGGTTTGAAGTGGCGGGGGGGTGGGAGGTTGGGGTACCAGGTGGTGGGTATTATAGAGGGCACGGATTGCATGGAGCACTGGGTGTGGTGAAAAAATAATGAATAATGTTTTTCTGAAAATAAATAAATTGAAAAAAAAATGGAAAAAAAAAGAAGCAATGGCCAAAATTTTTCCAAATCTGATGAAAACTAGAAAATACACAGATCCAAAAAGCTCATAAACTCAACAGAAAACAACACCAAAGCACATCATAATCAAATTTGTGAGACACAGTGATAAAAGAATATGTTTAAAGCTGCACCCAAAATCATTATGTAAAGAGGAACAAAGGAAAGAATGACTACAGAGTTCCCTTTAGAAATGATGCAAGCGAGGGACACCTGGGTGGCTCAGTTAGGTAAGTGTCTGCCTTCAGCTCAGGTCGTGATCCCCATGGTCCAGGGACTGAGCCCAAGTCAGGCTCCTGCTCACTGGGGAGTCTGCTTCAACCTTTCCCTCTGGCCCTCCTTCCTGCTTGTGTGCGCTCACTCACTTGCTCTCTCTCTCTCTCTCAAACAAATTTTTTAAAATGACATAAGCTAGAAGACAAAAGGAGTGACGTTTCTAAAGTACTGAAAGAAAAAACTGTCAACCTAGAATTCTACACTCAGCAAAAATATCTATTAAAAATGGAAATGAACTAAAGATTTTTTTTCTTAGACAAAAATTGTTGAGAGGATTCATCAGCAAGCCTGTGCTATAAGAAAGGTTGAAGTTCTTGGGGCACCTGAGTGGTGCAGTCAGTTAATTGTCCAACTCTTGGTTTCGGCTCAGGTCATGATCTCAGGGTCCTCAGATAGAGCCCCACATGGGGCTCAGTGACCAGGGCCAAGTTTGTTTGTCCCTCTCCCTCCCCCTCTGCCCCTTACTACCTCTCTACAACAAAGAAATAACTCTTTAAAAAAAAGAAGGAAATGTTGAAGTTCTTCATATGGAAGAAAAATGTTGCAAAAGGACTAATGACAGTATGGAAATGCTAAACGTGGATTAAATAGAAAAGACTTTTCCTAATTGTTTAATCCTATTAAAAGAAAGGTAACAAACTATACATACCGATAATTGTATTAAATATAAATTGCCTAAACAGTATAATTGAAAAGCAGAGATTATCAGGTGGACTTAAAGAAAAAAACAAAAACAAGACCCAACTATATGACGTCCACAAGAATCCTAATTTAAATATAAAAACACAAATAGGTTAAAGGTAAAAGGATGGGAAAGGATATATGCATGCTGTCATTAATAAAAAGAAATTGGGAGTGGCAATAGTAATATCAGACAAAGTAAACTTTGGAATTGGAAATATTATTAAGGATCAAGAGAGATATTTTATAATGATGAAGATGTTGCAGTAACAAGAGAACATGCTATCCTAAATTTGTATGTATTTTATAACGTAGTATCAAAATACATGAAGCAAAAACTGTTTGAATTGGAAAAAGTAAACAAGTCCACAATTAGAGAGAGAGAGTTCCATACATTACTATCAGTAATTGATAGAATAAGTGGACAGGAAATCAGTAAGAATACAATAGCCTTGAACACTATCCAAACTAACATGAGCTAATTAAAATTTATAGAACAATCTATCCCGAACTTCAGAATGCATATGTGCTCTTTTATTTATTTTTTTAAAGTGAGCTCTACACCCAGCCTGGGGCTTGGACTCATAACCCCAAGATCAAGAGTCACATATTCTACCAGGTGAGCCAGCCAGGTGCCCCTATATACATGTTCTTTTGAAGTCCATTTGGAATACGTACTAAAACAGATCATATTCTGGTGACATAAACAAATCTCAATAAATTAAAAACTATTAGAACCATGCTCTGTATGTTTTCTGATAATGAACTAAACTAGTAATCAGTAACAGAAATATTTCTAGAAAAATCCCCAAATACTGGAAATTAAACACCCTTATAAATAACTCACAGAATCAAAGAAGAAATCACAAGAGAAATTAGAAAGTATTTTGAACTGAATGAAAATCAGAGCACAGGGTCTAAAAATCTCTGGGATATAAACAGAAATCTGCAGGCCCTAATAGATTCACTGGAGAAGTTTTCAAATATTTAAAGAAGCATTAACACAAATTTTGGACAGTTTCTTTCAGAAAATGGAAAAGGAGGTGACACTTCCCAACTTATTTTATGAGGCCAGCATTCTTCTGATACCAAAACCAATACAGGAAAAGAAAACAACAAACCAACATCTCTCATAAACTTAAGATACAGAATTCCTTAACAAAACATTAACAAATTCAATCCAACTATGTATATAAAGAATTATATATCTTAATGAAGTGATGTGCAAGGATATGATTCAATATCCAGAAATCAATGTCATCCACCATATCAACAGGCTAAAGAAGAAAAAGCAAATGACTATAGTAAATGATAGGTGAAAAAGCATTTCACAATTGGGAAGGGTATGTGCTTTGGTGAGTGCTGTAAAGTGTGTAAACCTGGCGATTCACAGACCTGTACCCCTGGGGATAAGAATATATTATATGTTTATAAAAAATTTAAAATTAAAAATTTTTAAAAAAGCATTTCACAAAATCCAACACCCACAGCAGAAGACAGCAAATTTGGCAAAAGAGCATTTATAAAGTTAATATCATACAAAGTTAATATCATTACAAAGTTAATATCATACTAGATGTTGAAAGACTAAATTGTGCCCCCATTGGGTTTGGGCACAATCCAAATGTATACCAACTGATAAATGGATAAACTGTGGTACAATCCATTCAAAGGAGTACTATTCTGCAATAGAAGGGAGTTAACAGCTGAGAGGTTTCAAAACATTATGCTAAGTAGGATATCTCAGACACAAAACACCATACACTTTATGATTCCATGCACATGAATTCTTTTTTTTTCTTTTTTAAGTAGGCTCCACACCCGGCAGGGACACCAGTGTGGATCTTGAACTCACCGCACTGAGATCAAGATCTGAGCTGAGTTCAAGAGTCAGATGCTTAACCGACTGAGCCACCCAGGCAACCCTCCGTGCACTCAAATTCTTAAAAAGTTAAAACTGTAGTGACAGCAGATTAGTGAATGCCAGGGGCTGGGGTCTGAGCTGGAGTTGACTACAAAGGGGCAGGAAGGAAACTTTGAGGGGGGACGGAAATTCTACACAAAGTGGTAAAAGAGACACTTCTAGAATCTCCTTAACCTCCCTATCATATGGTATATTCCACAATCTGATTGTATCCAGTCTTTAGAGCGTTCCACCATTCTCTTCTCCTGTATGAACCACCACTCCCCATAATACACACACTTCACAATTTTTTCAAGGAAAGCCCTGCTGGTGACAAAAGCTGCTACAGTTCACAGCACCTGAAAGGAGGGACAAACATTGCAAGTTGGCAATAGCAGTGGTCATGAGAAAAGCTGGTTATGAACAGCCCGTAAGTGTCAGAAAAATCTATCAAAACACATTTTATAAATATACATGTACATATTTCATCATACATGTACATATTTCATCATGAAATACATATTTCATCAATTTTAAAATGCTTTTTTTTTACACATTTTAATTTCTCTGAAACAGGGATGCATCTTTCAACTGGTGACATCATATCATTAAAATTGGGTGTGTTTATGGGGCATCTAGGTGGCTCGGTCAGTTAAGTGTCCAACTTTTGATTTTGCCTCAGGTCATGATCTCAGAGTTGTGAGATCAAGTTCTGCATCCAGCTCTGCCCCAGGTGTGGAACCTGCTTAAGATTTTCTCTCTCCCTTTCCCTCTGCACACTCTCCCTCGCCCCCTCGCCCCCTCTCTAAAAAAAGTAAATAAATAAAATAATAATTGGATGTGTTTATTTTTCTTAGTAGTAAATTTATTTTACTGGCACACCTTAGAATTCATGGCTTCCACAGAATCAATAAGCTGCAGAATGACTGAGGATGCACAGGTTTTTGCTGTGGCTGACGAGGTTAAGACAGAAGAGATGAGAGCCAAGGCAGAATCTAGAGGACTGGAATCCATGCCCTGGGCCAGAGTCTTTATGTTATGTATGACATTATCAGCCCTGTGGCCCTGTATTCCTGTCCCCAGTTAAGGCAAAAGAGGTGCCCTGCACTGACAAGCAGTGCAGACAGACTTTGGAACAGGTTGGAAGAGCTAGTGGTCTGGAAAGGCAACAAGAGCAGGTCCTGTCTCCAGCAGGTGGCACCACAAAAAGAAAAGACAAATAGAAGCCTCAGCACTATAATTAATCTGTCTGCACTTCAGTTTCTTCACCTGCAAAATGAATAATGATAATAATACCGACCGAAAAGAATCAGTATGTTGATTGAGATAAGCCTGGGCACCTGGCTGGCTCAGTCAGTGGAGCATGCAACTATGGATCGTGGACTTGTGAGTTCAAGCCCCACACTGGGTGTAAAGATTACTCAAAATCTTAAAAAAAAAAAAAAAAAAAAAAAAAAGGAAAAGAAAAAGAAAAGAGATAATACACGTAAAGTGCTAAAAATAGTGCCTGGCATATGTAAGTATTCAATGAGTTTATGTATCGTTATGGTCACTTCCATAAATATTTTAAAATTCACCTACTCATTTATTCATTCTTTCAACATTTATTTAGCAATTATAATGCTAAAACCTGAATCGTTTATTGTAGTTTGTGACTGGTTTTTTTTTCTGTCCTTTTAATCTGCTTAGCAACGGCCAATGGCAAATGCCAATTTCTACCGACTTATTTATCCTCCTCAAGACATTTTATTTCTGTTCCATCATCCTATCAGTTAGACAACTGGTTGAACAGAGCTATAGTTTTAACTCTTTGCACTATAACCAATGCTACTGACTCACTGTAAAATATACCATGTCAACAAAAATTTAGAAAGATACTTAAGATTGAAGAAAGAAAATAGAGAGTGGCTTTGTCATATAAGGAGATGTGACTGTAGGTCAGTCATTTGCAAAATAAAGATAATACTTAACTGGCAAAGATTTTGAGAGAAAAAGATGATGGATGTCAAAATGTATAAATTAATATGATAAATGGACTCTTAATCATAATAGATTTTTGTTACCCAAAATAACATGATACACCGGAAACTGAAGTTATATGTCAATTATACCTCATTTTTAAAAAGATTTTATTTATTTATTTATTTAGAGAGAGATGGAGTGAGTGAGGGAAGGGGAAGGGCAGAGAAAGCAGCAGACTCCCTGATGAGCACTGAGTCCAACATGGAACTTGATACCAGGAGCCTGGGTTCATGACCTAAACTGAAGGCAGATGCTTAACCAACTGAGCCACCCAGATGACTGAACCTCAATTTTTAGAAAGTAAAAAACAAAACAAACAAACAAACAAAAACTCATGATTTTCCTTTGATTGATTATAATAATTAAGTGTATTTACATAGTAACTTCCTACTGAAAAAAATCCCCAAATTTAATTCTCTAAACTCCTGAAAGACAAGGGACAGAAACAATATATTACCCTGAGTTTATATACCATTTTTAAAATTGTACTGATGAAAGGATATTTTTTAAAAGATTTATTTATTTATTTTAGAGAGAGAGTGCACATGAGCAAGTCCAAGGTGGGAGCAGTGGGGGAGGGAGAGGGACAAGCAGACTCCATACTGAACTGCACCTAAGCCATGTGCAGTTCATGGCTGCACATGGCACATGGCAGGGATGTGGGGCTCTCAATGTCATGAACCAGAGATCATGACCTGAGCCAAAATCAAGAGTCGAACACTCAACTAACTGAGCCACACAGGCACCCCTGGCAGAAAATTATCCAAGATGTATTAACTGGCATTAGTGCTTAATCTAGAATCTGTACCTTCTACTTCCCAAATTTGTGTTTCTATCCTTTGATTCTAAGCCCTTTAATCTTTCAAAAGAAAAAGATATACACATACCAAAGGTCTCTCATCTTGGTTGACCATTAGAATCATCTGGGAGCTTTAGAAAAACAGTAATGCCCAGGTTTTATTCCAGACCCATTAACTGAAAACCTCTGAATGCCGAGTCTGGATATTGGTCATTCTAAAGGTTTCTCAGGGGATTCTTACGTGCATCCATTGTTGAGAATCACTAGTAGAGAAGTAAACATCAGCTATATGATTTCAAAAGCACACATGTACCCTTTCCAATGTCAGCTTTTCTCCTGAAATGGTTTTGTTGAGTATATACTCCATATAAGGCACAGCACTAAGTGTTAACTGCCATGGCATCCTTTTGCAGTCCCCCCTTACCCTTTATTTGTATTTTTCTGGTTGTAGTTAATAGTCTACTTTGTTGTATAGTTATTTTTGTACTTATTCAAGCCATTTTTTAGAATATCTTTTTCTTGGGGTCCCTGCCTGGTTTAGTCGGAATAGTAAATGACTTTTGATCTCAGGGTAATGAGTTTGAGCCCCACGCTGGGTGGAGAGATTATTAAAAAAATAAATAAATAAACTTTAAAATATCCCTTTCTTCAAGACAAGAACTATGACAGGGACCTTTCATGGGAGTCCTCTGTTTAATGCTTCAGTTGCCCACCCTTATCATTTCACCTTGGAATGGCCCTGTATTTCACCTTCCCAGCACTCATTCCTGCCACACACCTCTCCAATGACTATTACACCCATTTTCTTTTCCTATGTCCAGGTCTCATGTCCACACACTTTACTTTTGTTCTCGGAGAATTCCATTTACCATTTGTCTTCATTCTTTCAAATGTTTTACCCACCAAATATTACCTGAATGACCTTACAATTCTTCCTCTCCCTCCATGGCTCTTCCCTGGCTTCACCCTTTCCCACTTCCTACTAGCTCTTTGCCTCATCCCCTCTTTCCATCACTTAACTGTCTTTCTTCTAAATTTCCCATAGGGGGTGTAAGCCGTATTTAAAAGTATCTAGATCACAAAATAAGGAAAAGAGTAGCAGTTGGTGGAGGAGGACCTGATCATTCCACGCTGGAGAGGCAGGGTGGAGGACAGACGAGGGACAGAGAATAAGGGCTATTGTCAAAATGCAACGGGGAAGAAGTAAGTCAAGAAAAATAGCCAGCAAGTTCATGGATCCAGCCACAAGGAAACCATTTAGAGTTAGGAACAGATAGAGAAGAAACATAGGTAACAAAATGCCGTGATCAGAGTCACGAGCAAGAATGCTAGATGCATGTATTATTTACAGCTTCCCAGTTGTATTCCATACCTGTTTTTGTTGTACCCCATCAGTCTTAAAGTGTTCATACCTGGATGGTCTGCTGGCTATAAATCTTACCCCTGAGAGTTACTAGACTGGGGTTTTGTGGGGTTAAAGAGGTGAAACTCCCTAGAAACCTATAGTCCTTACAGTAGACAGTAACCTCATGTGTTACTTTTTATATGTGGTTCCTCTTAACAGGGCCAGGGTGGAAAATACCTGCCATGAAAGATAATATCAGGAATCATGAGGGAAGGGCTGGACCAGGCATAAGTGTTGACTCAAAGAAGTAGAAGCAGAGGTAATCCTAAGGGTAAATCAAAGTCACTGTAAAGAGAAATTAAAAGTCCATGTCCAAAGGACAGCATCAAGTATGAGATCGGAGGGACAAGTATATACCCATAAACAGGAAATGGGGCAAGGGATCAAGAGCCAAAGGCATTATAAATCTCTTCCCAAAACACAGTGCAATCCTGAAATAAGTATTTGGCATTCTAAGCTGTGCACAATGTATCAGAGTAGCAATTCATTTATATTGAGGATTGGACCTATGCGCTAGAAGTAGCTGGCCAGTTTAAGGATACAGACAGGCTAATCTCTTCCAAAAGTCCCCCCCACCAGAGAGGATAGACCTGGAGTCACCCATCTGGGTATTCTGACAGAAATGGAGTTGCCTCTGGGCTGTGTATGAGCATCCTTGAGCGTCCTGCAGTCTTGGCCCCCTTCCACTGGGCCAGAGTTGGAGCTATTCTTGGAGGTTGTGTCTACATCAGCCTTACCAACCACTTGTTTGGGGCCTCATATAAGATTGCTGGGGTGAGTCTCTAGGATGTGTAATAGAGAAAAGTTGCTAAAATTGAGGTAGGAAAGGAGGAATGGAGGAATTGAATGTGGGAGGCAACCAGAGCTATGGACTTGGTCATTACAAAGGGCCCAAACTCTCTGACAAGGACAGATGAGGAGAGTGGGAGAAGGATAGCCAGGACTTCTCCCATCTGACTCATTCCCCTTGCTATTTGGTACCTATTGACTATGGCCTTGTATTATAATGTCCCTTGTCAGGCTAGAGGATGTCCTATAGGTGTTTCTAAGCAGCCTGAGCTCAAACATAGGTTTGACCAGTAGTTGGGCTCCCAGAGGTTCCGGGTCATCCTGGAAGAGGTGACAGTAAAACAATAAATACCACAAAAGGGAGCATTCAGGGGAGAGGAGTTCAGAGAGCTATTATATATAAATGCAGAGGTTATTTCTGATTACTGACTTATCTACTCATCTTTGCCACTATTAAGGTATGCAAAGAGTGCTACCTTTCCAGCCTCCTCTGGAAATTATTGTCCTTAATAAATTCTGTAGCTCTAAAGAGTATCTGGGCAGTAGATCATGGTGACTTCCAAATGTCCCAGGAGAGTCATTAATGCAGATGATATCTCAGAATCCATTGAGTCAAAAGACAGAACGTCTTTGAGTACAGCTCTGCCCTGACCTCCCCTGAAAGGGGGGAGTGGAAGTTACAGGATCCACTCAGGGGCCAGAGCCCTTCTCTCTCAGCAGCAATTTGATAAAGTTAAGAGACAGCTCTATCAAAAGCTCTTCCTTTGCCTTGCTTCAACTACCCTCCAATCCCCAAAGGTAAGTAATCTCACCCTTGAGCAACCAAAGACACAGCATGATTATGTAACTTGTCCAGAGTCATACAGCTATGAGCAGAAGACCTAGAACCTGAACCATATTTGCCTTAGTTCAAAGTCTACGATCTTACCAACTAAGTTAGCACTCCCTAAGGTAAAAATAAGGAACACTGTCAGAGGACAAAAAAATCACAGGTGAACGCCATGTCAATGAGACAATGGTTAGGGCTTATTGATTTCAACACTAATTCCCACCATGGCCAAAGGGGAAGAGAAAGTGAGTACAAAATATGGTCCCCTGGTTGTTCCAGAAGAGTGCTAGAGCCCAGCTATGCTAGAAATCAATATAAATCCAATGCAGAAATCTTCATTAAGTAGGTCTTCCTGGGAGTACCTGGAAAAAGATGTTTTAGTGGTTGTTGCTTCTTTGTTTTTATTTTTCATCAACAGCCAAACCTTCTTTTGGTAATGAAATGATGACTTTCTCAAAATGGCTATGCTTATACTTTCTCCAGGCTCATTCCAGGACCTAGAAGACTTGAGAACACCAATAAATTTGTCAAAATAATCACTTACATGAGATAATGAATTAGTTATTACATTATTTATATTATATTATTAGTAGTTATTCTATAGTTTTAAAATTAAAGATTCAAGAAATTTGGAAAATAGAGAAAATGAAAGCATATGTAATCCCAACTCTACCACCATCATTGTTATCGTTTCATACAACTTATATACATATTTTATATGCATATTTACAGACTTTGTAATAATTGTGTGTGTATTTTGTACCCTTTTTAAACTTTTAATTCCAGTATAATTAATAACACACCATGTTATATTAGTTTCAGGACTACAATAACAATATAGTAATTCAACAATTCTGTACATTACTCACTGCTCATTAAATAAGGGTACTCTTTAATGCCCTTCACCTATTTCCCTCATCCCCTCCTCCCCAGTAACCATCAGTTTGTTCTACTATATTTAAGAGTCTGTTTTTTGGTTTGTCTATTTTGTTTGTTTGTTTTTTTTCTTAAATTCCACATGTGAGTGAAATTATATGGCATTTGTCTTTCTCTGACTTATTTCACTTACCATTATATCCTCTAGATCCATCCTGTTTTTGCAAATGGCAAGACCTCATTCTTTTTTATGGCTTAGTAATATTCCATTGTGTGTATACACCACGTATTTATTGGTTCATTCATCAATTGGCACTTGGGTGGCTTCTATAATTGGCTACTACAAATAATACTGCAATAAACACAGGGGTACAAATATCTTTTTTTTTTTTAAAGATTTTTATTTATGGGACGCCTGGGTGGCTCAGTTGGTTAAGCGGCTGCCTTCGGCTCAGGTCATGATCCTAGCGTCCTGGGATCGAGTCCCACATCAGGCTCCTTGTTCGGCGGGGAGCCTGCTTCTGCCTCTGCCTCTGCCTACCACTCTGTCTGCCTGTGCTGGCATGCTCTCTCTCTCTCTTAAAAAAAAAAAAAATTCTCTTCTAAAGATTTTTATTTATTCATTTGACAGAGAGAGAAATCACAAGCAGGCAGAGAGGAAAGCAGAGAGAGAGGAAGAGAAGCAGGCTCCCCGCTGAGCAGAGAGCCCAACGCGGGGCTCAATCCCAGGACCCCAGGATCATGGCCTGAGCCGAAGGCAGAGGCTTAACCCACTGAGCCACGCAGGCACCCCCAAATATCTTTTCAAATTAGCATTTTTTATATTCTTTGGGTAAATACCTAGTAATGGAATTAATGGCTCATATGGTAATTCTATTTTTAATTTTTTGAGGAACATCCATACTGTTTCTCATAGCAGCTACACCAGTTTGCATTGCTGGTATCTTGCTTTTTTCCCCCTTACTATTACTTCATAGGAACTTTTATATTTTGATTAATAGCTTTAACAGTTTATTTATTAGCTACATAACATTTCATCAAGTGGGCTACAACCAAAATTTACTTAAATCATCCCCCTGCTGTTGGATATTTAGATCATTGCAAGTTTTTGCAGTTATAAACTATTCTGCAGTGAACATCTTTATGCAAATAGCATTTTACTGGCATAAAGTATTAAGATTCTTTACTCCTTCTTATATTCACTACCACTCTAGGCCTGATCTTAAGCATCACATCTCCGAATTAACAGATTAACATGCTACCCAGTCTCCCTTGCTTCCAATCTATCCTGCAGAACACTAAGAGATTAATTATCTTAATACACCACTTTCATCATGTCATTTTCCCACTTAAGATATCCTTATTTGCTTCCATGTGGTATGATTGGACTACACTATTATAACTCTTACAGACCAAAATTTGAAGTGTGTTGAATCCCCAAAGGTTAAGTAAACAGCAGGAACCAGGACATAAACTGGAGCCAGTGGGACTAGATTCATGATACACCAACCCAGAAACAATAGTGGGTCCCTAAATGCATATTACAATGTCCACTGAAGCAAGAAAAATTTGGGTCAAGTTCAAGTTGGATCCACCTGGGAGGCCTTATCCAGTAAGGACACGGCATTGGTGGTCACAGAGGGGTGGTAACACACACAATCAAGCAGAACCAAAATCAAAGTTCAAGAGGAGTTTATCCAGGTTGAACGAGACTGGGTCAGATACCCTGGTCAGATACCCAGGGGCAGAGGAGCCAACATAATCTAGACAGGGGATCAGAGTGCAGCCAATTGGTCTTGCTTTGTGGTATGATTCCAGAACTACCAGATTACTAGAGTGCAAACAAGGAACCAGGGGAGAAGCCCAGTTGTATAAAGCAGGCCCATGTAAGTATTTGGGTTTTGGGGGTATCACTACACAAGATGTCTGATTGAGAGCAGCAGACTACATCTAGAACTAGTGGACCTAGGTTTTTTTTTTGACCTAGGTTTTTAATGAACTACCCATGACTGAAAAGATCTATTTATTACAAATTCACAAAGACTTAGCACCCCCTATCTGCCGCTGGTAGCAACCAGACATCCAGAAAGAGCCTCAAACCAAAACTCAAGTGAAAACACGTGCCCATGTATGAATAATTAGATGCATATGTATGGTACAATCCACCAACCTTTAAGCCTGAGGGCGTTATAATTGTTAAAAAGATATGAAATGCCCTACCAACTTCACATAAACAATATTTCAATGTAAATTCTCTATTTTTCCTCAAATTGAGAGTTAGCTAGAAGCTAATATGGGTTGAAGGGAAAAGGAGGCAAGAGGAATTCAGAGCTGGCAGTGGGCTATTAGACATTGCATTAGTCAGTGTTCTCCAGAGAAACAGAACCAACAGTCTATATGAATACACAAAGAGACTGATTTTAAGGAATTGGCTCATGCAGTTGTGGAGACTGACAAGGCCAAAATCTGCAGGGCAGGCCAGCAGGCTAGCACCCAGGAAGAGTTGATGTTGCTGGTTTTGGTTTGCTTTTTAAGATTTTATTTATTTTGAGAGAGAACATGAGTGGAGGGAGGGGCGGAGGCAAAGGGAGAGAGAGAATCTCAAGCAGACTCTATGCTGAGTTTGGAGTCCAAGGCGGGGCTCAATCCCACAAGTGTGTGATTATGAGCTAAACCAAAATCAAGCATCAGATGCTCAACCAACTGAGCCACCCAGATGCCCAATGTTTCAGTGTTGATGTAAAGGCGCCTAGAGATAGATTTCTTCCTCTTTGGGGAATCTCAGCCATTTTCTCTTAAGACCCTTATCTGATGGGGCACCTGGGTGGCTCAGTTGGCTGAGTGACTGCCTTTGGCTCAGGTTATGATCCCAGGGTTCTGGGATCAAGCCTCACATCAGGCTCCCTGCTC
Organism: Neogale vison; assembly: GCF_020171115.1. Classification (NCBI taxonomy): domain Eukaryota; kingdom Metazoa; phylum Chordata; class Mammalia; order Carnivora; family Mustelidae; genus Neogale; species Neogale vison. The sequence continues at coordinate 120,936,024 of NC_058102.1, read as the reverse complement.
AGCGAAGAGCCTGCTTCTCCCTATCCCCCTGCTCATGCTTGTTTTCTCTCTCTCCCTCTCTCTGTCAAATAAATAAAATCTTAAGTTAAAAAAAAAAAGACCCTCATCTGATTGGACAAGGCCCACAACGTTACAAAGAGTAACTGTTTTACTCAAGACTCTACTAATTTAAATGCCCGTGTCATTGGACAAATAGCCTCTAATATATTTGGCCAAATAACTGGGCACCATAGCCTGGCCAATAGAGAATTAACCATCACAGCCACTGAAACAAATCCAGGTCACTCAACTCCTGAATATGGGAGACAGGTCAAGATAAATGTATCTTTTCCCAATTAGTTCAAGATTATGGAAACAAACCCACATTTCTCATTTTTATGTTTAAGTACTTATCTCTCATGGATCCTGAATACAACCTTTTTCTTGGTGAGTCAGGTCAGCTCTGCCTCTTTCTTATTCACTAGCATTCACCAGTAGATTATGGGCATTTCTGCTGCTGTAAATCTCAATTTCTCTTCCCATGCAGACCCCTCACTTCCTTCAAGAACAAGTTCACAACAGTGCTCCTCTACCAAGATCTGACAAAATCCAAAAGAAAAGATATAATGAGACATCAAAAAAAAGCCAGAGAGGAATGAGAGCTGGAGCTAGATTTTTTTTCCCCTCTGCATATTAACTAACCTGAAAGAGGACTAGCTACACAGGGAAATACATTTGAGAGAGTCATTCTCCACCTAGTCATGGTGCTCAAGAACACTGCAGCATCTCTTCAAGGTCAAGAACACTTATTTATAGCTAAGTCCTGCTTCCTTTAAATTTTTTAGTTGCATCATATATTTAGGTGGCTACAGCCAAATTAAGCACAGATAATAATACAGACTTGATTTTTTAATTGAGATAAAATTTACATGCAGTTAAATGTATAAATCTTAAGTATATGGTTAAATGAGTTTTGATTAACATACACACGTGTAAACACAACTTCCATCACTATAACTCTGTCATGGACTTGACTTTTTTTTTTTAAGATTTATTATTATTATTTATTTATTTGACAGAGAGAGAGAGAGAGAGATCACAAGTAGGCAGAGAGGAAGGTAGAGAGAGAGGGGGAAGCAGGCTTCCCACTCAGCAGAGAGCCCAATGCTAGGATTGATCCCAGGACCCTGAGATCACGACCTGAGACGAAAGCAGAGGCTTAACCCACCAAGCCACCCAGGCGCCCCTGGACTTGGCTTTTTAAATAGCCTCTTCTCTGTTTATTTTTTCTTTCTTTCTTTCTTTCTTCTTTCTTTCTTTTTTAAATAATAGACTGTGGCACTTGGCTGTCTCAGTCCATAGAACATGTGACTCTTGATCTTGGGGTCAGTTCAAACCCCACGCTGGGTAGAGTTTACACTAAAAAAAAAAAGTATGTATACATATGTAAAATAGACTTTCTTTTTAGGGCAGTTTTAGGTTTATAGAAAAATGAGTAGAAAGTACAGAGTTCCCAGATACCCCCTTTCCCCTCCATACTGTTTCCTCCATTGTTAACATTTGCATTAGTATAGTGCACTTGACAGAACTGATGAGCCAATATTAATAGATTATGATTATCTAAAGTCCAAATTTACAGTAGGGTCCATACTTTGTGTTGTACATTCTATAAGTTTTGACCAATGCATAATGACATACATACACCATTATAGTATCATATTTTCACTGTCTTAAGAATCCCTGTGCTCTACCTAATCATTCTTTCCCCCTACCTTCTAATCCCTAGAAATAACTGATATTATTCTCTCCATAGTTTTGCCTTTCAAAGAATGTCACATATTCAGAATCATGCGCTATGTAGGTTTTTCAGATTGGCTTTTTTCATTTTGCAAAATGCAGTTAATTTTCCCCCATGTCTTTTTGTGGCTTAATAGCTCATTACTTATTCATCACTGAATAATATTCCATTGCCTGGATATACCAGATTCTATTTACCCATTCACTTGCTGAAAGACATCTTGTTTGCCTCCAAGTTTTGGCAATTATGAATAAAGCTTCTGTAAATCGTGTGTAGATTTTTGTGTGAATGTTAAGTTTTCAGCTCATTTGACTAAATACCAAGGAGCATGATTGCTGGATCATATGGAAGGGGAGTATGTTAAGGCTTTATAAAAAATACAAATCAAACAAAACAAAACAACAAAAAACAACTGTTAAATTGTCTTCCAAACTCACTGTATTATTGTATATTCCCACCACCACTGAGTTCCTCTTTCTCCACAAACTCAGTGGCATGTAGTGTTATCTGTGTTCCAGATTTTGGCCATTCTAATAGATGTATAGCAATGTATATAGTGGTATCTTGTTGTTTTTATTTGCAATTCCTTTTGATATATGATATTAAACACCTCTTCATATAATTATTGGCCATTTGTGTAACTTCTCTGGTAATGTGACTATTCAGATCTTTTGTCCATTAAAAAAATTGAGCTGTTGAGGCACCTTGGTGGCTCAGTCATTAAGCATCTGCCTTTGGCTTAGGTCATGATCCCAGGGTCCTGGAATTGAGTCCCACATCAGGCTCCCGGGAGCAAGTAGGCTCCCTGCTTGAGTTCCCTCTCTCGCTGTGTCTCTCTCTGTCAAATAAATAAATAAAATCTTTTTTAAAAATTGAGCTGTTTGTTTTCTTATTGCATTTTAAGAGTTCTTTACATATTTGGATACCAGTCTTTTATCAGATATGTATTTTGCAAAGATTTTTCCTCTCAATTTCTGGCTTATTTCTTTGAACAGTGTCTATTGCAGAGAAGTTTTTTAATTTTAATGAAGTCCAGTTTATCAATTTTATCTTTCATGGATCATGCTTTTGGTGCTTTATCTGAAAAGTCACCACCAAAACCAGTCACTTAGATTTTCTATTTTATCTTCTAGGATTTCTGTATAGTTAAGTTCATAATTCATTTTGAGTTAGTTTTTTGTGAAAAGTGCATTGATTCATTTTTTTGCATGTGAGTATCCCAATTATTCAAGAACCATTTGGTTAAAAGACTATTATTTATCCATTAAGTTGCCTTTTGCTCCTTTTGTCTAAAATGACTGTATTTGTGTGGATTTATGTCTGGGCTTTCTATTCTTGGATTAAGATTGCACTAAGTCTACATTAAGTTGGAAAAAACTGACATCTTGACATACTGTGTATTCCTATTCATGCGCATGGAATATCTCTCTGTTCATTTATATCTTCTTTGATCTTTATTTCCGTTTTGGTGCTAACGTATATAGTACTATGTTTTAAATTTCAAATTCCACTTGCTTGTTGCTAGTACATAAAAAGTCAATTGACTTTTGTATATTAACCTTGTATCCTGCAACCTTGCTATTACCTAACTTTGTTTCCGGCAGTTTTTTTGTTGTTGATTTTTTGAGATTTTCTACATAGACAGTCATGTCATCTGCAAACAAAGACTGTTTTACATCTTCCTTTCCAACCTGTTTATCTTTCCTCCCTTTTCTTGTCTTATTCCATTAGCTATGACTTCAAATATGATGTTGAATAGGAGTGGCAAGAGAGTATATTTCTGTCATGTTCCCAATCATGTGGGAAAGTCCCTAGTTTCTCATCATTAAGAATGATGTTGAGTAGGCTTTTTAGTATATATTCTTTATAAAATTAAGGAAGTTCCCCTCCATTCCTAGTTTTTACCATGAATAAATGTCAGATTTTCTGCAACTATCCATATGCTGGTGAGTTTTCTTCTTTAGCCTGTTGACATGATGGATTACATTAATTGATTTCAAATGTTGAACTAGCCTTGCATAACTGGAATAAATCCCACTTGGTTGTGGCGTATCACTTTTTTATTCATTGTTTAATTTGATTTGCTAATATTCTGTTGAGGAAGAATTGATTTTTGAGCAGCAGTAAAACATATATTATTTTACAATAATCCACATGTGTTTGTGCAGAAAAAAAAGGGTATTTTTACATTCTTTGTATAGTAGAATGATCAAATACTCATGTTATTGGGGCTATATATTCAAGAATATAAAGTAATAGGATTGGGTTAAAAAATGCTATCTAGCTATCTTTTGTATTTGTCCCCTCTCTCCATCTAAGGCATCTCTCTCCCATTGTGATACCCTCCCCTCCACTCTACCACTCTGAATCACACTACCTTTTAGGAAAGCTCAGAAGGATTTCCAGTTTTTCATGGTAGATTAAACTAAAGATCACATTAACAAAGTGTTTTTACCTGCTCACTCCTGAAACCAAACAAAAATGATAGTAAAGAATTAAAAAATGCAAAACCACACATGCATGTGCACACACACACACACACACACACACAAAAGAAGAAGGAAAGGGAAGGAAAATGGAAAACAGATGGTGGAGTGGAAATTTTCTTAGCAGGACAGGAGAGAGCTAAAAAAAAAAACCACAACCAGACTTGTTGGCAATAACATGCCGACAAGAAGCAATTCAATTTACCAAAAAGAACCCTGGGAAGGCCTGGACATTAGAGGTACCAAATAAGACAGAAGGTGGTTGTGAGAATGGGATTAAAGTGTCTATAAAAAAAAAATCTCTAATCCTCCATAAACTCCATTACCAACCCACAGAAGGGGTAAGACATTTATTTTATTTTTGGAGAGGCTTAACCCTACACTCTGGCCATGGACACTTTGTAGAGGGAGGCAATGAAGAAATGTCCCTGAAACATTTTTGCATGAAAGTCTGCATAGTGAATATCATTCGAAGTCCCTTTTCCCAGTGTCATCTCCCAAGCTTATACCACCAACCACTAGTGCCTCACACCACCACCCCTCACCTACCCCTAACCTCCTGGAGAAAATGTGCAGACATTTGCATTTGATAGTTTACCAATACAACAACTATGCCAATTAGCCTACAGTGAAGCCTACCAGACAGTAATCCTATGCATACAACAGCCCTATTTATACACATTAAGCTTCTAATTATTATTTTTTAATATCTTATTTCTGTAGGTAAAAGGACAGGCCATTGATCACTAAACAATTGAAGAACACCTCTAATGTTCTTTTTCAAGAATTATTTGAATATTTTAAGTCCTTTGTAATTCTACCAAAATACAATTGGCTACTCAATGTCTACAAAAATAGCCTAGTGGGATTGAAATCAATTTGGGGAGAAGTGACACACTGGCAACATTGGGTCTTCCAATTCTTCAACTTGGTATCTCTCTCCATTTCTTGAGATTTAAAAAAAAATTTTTTTTCTCAAAATTATTTTGTAGTTTCCAGGATAGGGGTCTTACATATCTTTTGCTAAATTCTTCCCAAATGTTGTAAATTTTGACATTACTGTAAATGGAATTATGCTTTTCATTTCCACTGGCTGTGGCTCAGTCAGTCAAGTGTTGACTTGATTTTTGCCTCGGTCATGATCTTGGGGTCATGGAATCAAGCCCCACGTTGGCTCCTTGCTCAGCGAGGAGTCTTCTTAGACTCCTCTTCCTCTGCCCCACCCCCAACGCTCATGCACGCACTCTCTCCCTGAAAAAAATTTTTTTTCATTTCCAATTGTTCGCTCCTAGTATATAAAATTAAAATTCATTTTTGAGTAGTAAATTCATATATTGCAACCTTGCTAAATTCTCATCTTTTTTTTGGAGATTGCTTAGGATTGTCTATGTCAACAGTCTACAATATAGATTAATTGATGCACCTCTGTAACCCAACAAGATGTAGAACATCTACATACCCCCCAAATATCTCTAGTGTCCTTTTGCAGTTAATCCCACCAGAGGCAGTAACTGTTCTTAGTTTTTGCATCATAAAGTAGTTCTGCCTCCTCTAAAACTCTCCATAAATAGAATCATACAGTATGTACTCCAGTTTTGTTCACTCAGCATAATGTCTATGAAATTCACTCATACTATTACATGTATAAATAGTACATTTTGATCAGAGTAATATTACACTGTACACTTATGTCAACAATTTAAAATCCATTTTCCTACTGAGAGATCTTTTGTTCCAGATTTTGGCTATTATGAAGAGAGCTGCCACAAGTATTCCTATCCAAGTATCTGTGTTGGCATATATTTTCATTTCTCTTGGGTACATACCGAGGAGTGGGATTGCTGGCTCAAAGGAAGGGATAGCCTTATACGAAACTACCAAACATTTTCCAACATGATTTTATAATTTCACATTACACCAGCAATTTATGAGAGTACTGGTTGCTTTGAACCCTCCTCTCAACATTTCTATCATCCTTTCTAATTTATTTTAACCATTCTAATGCTATCTTGTGGGTTTTGTTCCCAAGTGGGTATTTGTTTATTTTGGAGACAAACTCAAACTTACAGAAAAGTTGCAGGTACAGTGCACAGTACTTTTCCTCCTAAGCCAGTTGAGAGAAGTTACTAATATCCTGTTCCTTACTCTCAGATACTTTAGTGTTTACTTCTTAAAGGCAAGGGTATTCTGCATAATCACAACACCATCATCAAAGTGAGGAAATTAACATTAATACATTACTATTTAATTTTTCTACCCATTTAAGTTTCACCAGTTGTTCCAGTAACAATCTTAATAGCGAAAGGAGCCAGTCCAGGATAATATACTGCATTTACTTGTCATGTTTCTTTTGTAACCTTCTCTCTGGAATAGTTCCTTGGTACTTTCTTGACTTTCATGACCTTGACAATTCTGAAGATTACAAAACAGTTATTTTGTATAATGTCCTTCAGTTTGGGTTTCTCTGCTGTTTCCTTATGATTAGATGCAGCTTGTGAATCTTCAACAGGAGTGATCACAGAAGTGATGTTTTGTGTATTCTTCTCATTGTGTTCTAGCAGGTGGTTCAGATTTGTTTGTCCCATTACTAGGGATGTTGCTGTGGCTCATTCAAACCTTGGCGGTGGTCACAGCTAGAAATAATATAGTTGTGTGTATCTATGGATATCTATGGATACCCACATACACATACATATATTATATCCATATTTGTGTGTTTACTTATATAAATAAATTCCAACACTACTAGTTGACTCTACTTTCTACATTGATAATTTCCTTCTCTGATAATAAAAAACCTAGCTCCCACGATCGTTACTATACATTAATAATGCATTCAGTTTGTTTTCTGTTTGTCCACTTCATTTTTTTTCCCTTACCTCTTTCCTTCTTTTGGGTTGTTGGAATACTTTAGAGTATTTCATTTTTATTTCTTTGTTGGCTTTTTAGCTATATATCTTCCATTATTTTTAGTAGTTACTCCAACGACTTCAATATACATCTTTATATTACCACAATCTCCTTACTACTTCACATAAAATATAGCAACATTTAATAATCATAGTTTTATTTACCACTCTCCCAACTTGGTGAGATTTTTGTCATATCTACTATATGTACTTGTGTTATAAAACCCACAATACTATGTTATAAACTGCATTATGCAATCCTATGCTTTTTCAAGAAATTAAGAAAATGGGTACAAGGGACCCCTGGCTGGTTCAGTTGGTGGAGCATGTAACTCTTGATCTCGGAGTTATGAGTTCAAGCCCCACTCTGGGTATAGAGATTATTTAAAAATAAAATCTTAAAAAAAAAGGAAAAAAAAGAAAAGAAAATGTGTGTATTTTCTCATGTTTACCCCTAAATTTACCATTTCCTGTGCTCTTAATTTCTTCCATTGAATCCAAGTTATCATCCGATGTCATTCACCTCCCACTTAAGAATTCCCTTAAGTATTTCTTATAGCACAACACACCAATTCTTAGCTTTTATCCATCTGAAAACATCTTTGTTTTTCTTCATTTTTGAAAGATAATTTTGTAGCATATAGAAGCTGGGTTAACAGCTGTACTTATTTTCGTACTTAAAGGTGTTATCCAATAGTCATCATGGGTTGGGTTTCCTAGGAGGTAGACTCTGAGGTGGAATTGAGCCAGCAGAATGTTTACTAAGGAGTCTCCTTGGTATCAAAACCTGTGGAAAGAAGAAGGAAGCAAGAGTAGTCAGAAGGAAAAACTGAGCTCTGATGCGTGTCCTTTGGTAGCCTCAGCCAATGCCCCGGGGGGAGATCTGGAGCAAGAACGGCCCTTCAGATTTGTCTTGCATTGGGCCAAGATGGTCAGGTCCTGCCCTGATCAACCACTGGCTGTAGGTATCCCAGGAAGAGGCTTGATCTTAAGTCAGTGCTCTACAGCTGAGTCAATCCCTCCTAACGGGGCTGAAAATGGAAGGGTGTCTGCTAATGGCACTCCTCTCAGCTGGGGCAACTGGGTTTTTCTACTGGTGTGATCTGGGTGTGTATCACAGACTTCTGGTCTCCCCTGTTTCTCGTGAGAAGTCTGCCTTATTTGTATTGTTTCTCTCTAAGTAACATATAGGCCTTATTCTTCTCCTGACTCCTTTTTCCTTATCTTTAGAATCCAACAGTCGGTTGTATGTCTAGTGTTGTTTTCTTTGTATTTATTTTGTTTGTGCTTTGCTGACCTTGGATCCATTATTTTTTTACCAAATTGCTAAGTTTTCAGCCATTGTTTCTTCAAATATTTTTTCTTCCCTATTCTCTTGGCTCCTGGTATTCTAATCACATGTATTAGACTGCTCGTGTTTAAGAAACCAGAGCTCTTTGAAAAATCCATTCATATTTCTTCTCTTCTCTCCCTTTTCTGGAATTTGAACAATTTCCATTTACCTGCTTTCAAATTCACTGATTCCTGGGCATTCCCTAATCTGCCACTAAGCATATCTAGTAAGTTTTTCATTTTAGTTTCTGTATTTTTCACCTAGAATTTTCATTTGAGTCTGCTGTAGATGGAATGTGTCTCTCCCTGCCATTCACATGTTGAAATCCCAACCCCCAGTGTGATGGTATTAGAGGAGGTGGGGCCTCTGAGAAGTAATGAGATCATGAGGTGGAGTCTTTGTGAATGGGATTAGTGCCCTTGTACAAGAAGCCCCAGAGAGCTCCTTCTTTCTGCCAGGCAAGGACACAGTGAGAAGATGGCCAACTCGGAACCAGTAAGCAGAATGTCATCAGAGAGCAGACCTGCTGGCGCCCTGATCCTGGACTGCCCATCTTCCAGAAGTATGAGAAATAAATATTTGTTATTTAAGCCACCCAGGCTATGGTGTTTTTGTTAAGAGTAGCACAAACAGAGGAAAATGGACTTTTCATTCTATTTTGCTGCTGTTTCGCCATCTGTTCATTAATGAAGACTATATTTTCCCATAAGTTCTCATACATATTTATAATAGCTGCTTTAAAGTTTCTGTCTATAGTGTGCCATGTAAGGTTTAGTTTTCTTTGGTTGTTTTTTCCTTCTTGCATATGGGTCATATTTTCCCATTTCTTTACACATTTGGTTACTTTTACTGTATACTAGACATTAGAAATTATACATTGTAGAAATTCTGGATTCTGTTACATTGTTAAGAAGACTGTGATTTTTGTTCTAGCAGGGAGTTAAATTGGCTGGACTCGAACTCCTAAGTCTGTCTCTTCTGTTCTGGGTGAAGGCTGAAATCTCTGCTTAATTCTTTCAGTTTCTAGTAGTCACTTTTTCTCTGTACTCTATGTGGTCTCTCCTACTGATGCATATTTCAGCAGCTGAACCAGAAATTCAGCAGAGTTTATATGAAGATTTAGGTTCACAACCTCTATGACCTCCTCCCTCCTAGGATGCGCCCTCGCAGCTCCCCAGCTGCTCTTCCAGTCCTGAGCTCTATACTCTAACACCAATATTCAGTAAGGTTTTCATTCTGAGCCACATAATGGACTGGTGAACAACTCTGAGCAAAAACGACAAACTCAAAAACCACAATGGTGTAATTCTAATCTTTTAAAGGTAGACTCCTCAATATCTGCTTGTGTTTGGTCTCAGTCCAATGCCTTCAGATAGTTGGTTTTTAACATTTCCAGCCAGACTCTATCATTGTTATCTGTAGGAAGATCAGCTTGACCGAGCTACACTACCATTACTTGAAGTCAAATTTCCCCATATATTACCATGGTGTTCCACACTGGAATCATACTTAAATCCTGATTTGTCTATATCAGTGTTGTAATTCATTTCCCTTGCATTGGTGCTATGTTTAGGAAGGGTCATAGATCATTCTATAAAACCAGAGCTAGCTATAAAGGGCTTTAAGACAGGGAATTGGTGGCTTATTCCCCCTCCCCCCAAGAAACTTAAGAGAGCAATGGTTAGAGAAACTGCTACTGACCTTCTCAATCTAAAGTGTTCAAGCAGGTGGTTTTCAAAACTCACCTTGAAGTTTCCCCAGTTCTGGCTGCAACTGTCTGAGAATAATGAGCTCTCCATTACTTTGGCTCAAGGTTGCCTCTCATCAGTACTCTCTAGCCTGGGACCATACAACAAAGGGGAATCTAGCAAATGTAGCTCCTGGCTTCTCTTCAAAGGAAAGGAGACTTTAGAAGGGGTGGTGGTAATGCCAAGTTGACAATACAGAATCCAAACAAGGCATGTGACCCAAATTAGCCAAAGGCACAGGAGGGAAAGGGAGCTGCAGAGCTTCTGGAAAAAAAAAATTTGCTAATAAACTAAAAAAACAAAAAACAAAGAAAAATGAAAACAAAACAAAACAAACCCCAAAGACTCACAAGAAGAATGGTCCCTCTTCTTACAATGGATTTTTTTCATATGATTCTTGGAACAGAAGCATTGATCTTATGATTATGATGAGCCAGCTGAGATGGAAGCAAATATGGTGTCTGAAGCCTGTCCATTCTGGACATCCTGTTGTGAGAATAAGTGTTATTATTTAAGATATTTTCAAATTGGTTTATTTTGTTACTTGCAGCAGATGAGGCACCTTATATAGATCCCAGAAGAAACCATTTAAAGGGGTGAAAGTGGCAGCCTTTAAGGAGTAAGACTTGGGGTAATGGGATGTGGTACGGTGCACGTTGGCTTTTAATCTATGTTTTGTGCTAGTTAACACTGTAAAGAAGTTATATGCACTACTTGGATAAAAACATTAATTTTTTTTAAATTATTATTTATTTATTTATTTTCAGAAAAACAGTATTCATTATTTTTTTCACCACACCCAGTGCTCCATGCAAGCCGTGCCCTCTATAATACCCACCACCTGGTACCCCAACCTCCCACCCCCCCCGCCACTTCAAACCCCTCAGATTGTTTTTCAGAGTCCATAGTCTCTCATGGTTCACCTAAAAACATTAATTATAAGAGACAATCTGACAACTCCTCTCCATCTCCACATCACAGTTTTCATACTTAATGCTGATCTTAGCACAAAAGAAAATGGCAGCTAAATGCAACAGTTCTTTCCTGCTTTTATGTCAGGTGATCATCAGTTTTGGTTGCCTGTTGAAGAGCTTTCTGAGTGAACCCTATCTTTATCCCCCTCAATCTACTGTCTGTCACCAAAATTATCATTCCGAAGGGCAAATATGATCACATCTCTCTCCTGCTTAAAACCCCTAATTGGCTTCATTTTGTCTCTACAGGATAAAATGCAAATTCCATAATAGGGCATCCAAGACTCTTCAAAATCTGGCCTCTTGTGTTCTCTAATGCGTACATTCTACCTGTTTTGAAAATCTTGCTTTTCTCCACTCAGACATCCATTCTTTTGGAGTTTCTTTGGTTTGGAACACCCTTCCTAAAAAATCCACTTTCAGCTACCTGTCCTGTGAAGATTTTTTTCTTCTCCAGTTCTCCTATGGTCTCTTGTTCAGATGTGTTGTAGATACTTATGGCCTCCCATCAGCGTGAATTATATGACAGCTCAAAAACCAGCTACTAGAAAGTCTGAATGGAATCAGAACATCTTTTAAAACTGAAATTTTTTTGGTAACTCATTTGGTGATTGGATCTGAATTGAACTACTTATATTTATAATCTCAATTTATCCTACTTTGTATTAATATTCATTAATTTTGCTGCAGAAATATTAATGGGTTTCACTGCAGAGTGAAGCCTCAGACCCCACTGGTAACAGTATGTAACACATGGTATACATATCTCTACTCTATGCATCATTCCGAAAATGGCTACTGCAACGTGTTGCATCCCACATACTCTTCTAGAACTTTACCACTTATCAAGAGGGGAGGTCTATTTTTACTCCCCCCTTGAAAATGGGAGTGATTTTATGAATAAAAGTAGTAGAAGTGACACTGCTTGACTTCCAAGGCTAGGTCGCAAAAGGTGATATGTCTTCTACCTATTCTCCATTCCACTCTCAAAATGCTTGCCCTTAGAACTCAGCCACCATGTTGTGAGGAAGCTCAGCCATGTAGTGAGGCCACCTGTAGCTGTTCTAGCCCATAGCCCCAGCCAAGATCTCAATTACTAGTCATCATCAACGACCAACCAGCATCACGACCAGACATGAGAATGAACTGACATCTTCAGGTGATGCCTATCTTTGATACTCAAGTGCCCCCACCTATTGGCTGAGCAGAGCAAAGACAAGCTGACACCACGCCTTGACCCAAACACAGATTCATGAGAAAGGTACATGTTTTTGCTTTAAGGCACAAAATTATGGGCAATGTTCTGCAGCCACAGTGATTGGAATCTCCTCCTATTACCTTGTAAAAATGTGAAATATTCTGAGTTCTAAAACCCATGAAAGATTTCAGATAAGATCTTCAAACTAATATCATGTTTACATAATTATTTTTCTATAGAATTAGAAGTTCTTTGAGGACAAGAATCAAGTTTTCCTCTCTTTCTTTCTTTCCTTTTTTAAGATCTTGGTATTCTCAACAGCTACCGTTCTAAGATTGGGTAGGTCATCAAGGCATTATCTATTGAAGTAATGTTGAATGTATAGATGAAAGAAAAAATAAATACAGTTCCAAACAAATGGTTATTTTGAAATAGTTTTTCGGTAGACTATACTTTCATTCAACACAATCCATTGCTCGAAAATAACTCAGAATACCTTATTTTTATAACTATTTTTTGTTTATGAATGATACAAAAACTTCATCAACTTCCCTAAGTTGTTTTTATCCAGAAGTGTTATCTTCTTTTTTAAACATTTATTTTAGAGACAGAGAGAGAGCACATGTGAGTAGGGCCAGGAGGAGGGGCAGAGGGAGAGAGAATATCAAGCAGACTCCCCACAGAGCACAGAGCCTGATACAGGGCTCAATCCCACAAATCTGAGATCATGCCTTGAATCAACACCAAGAATCAGACACTGAACCCACTGAGCCACCCAGGCACCCCCAGAAGTGTTATCTATTATGATTATGTACTTTATCCATCAAAGCATGTTCCAAATTATCCTTGGCTGTTTCCAAAAGTCAAATGCATCCTTAAGGAAGAAGATTTCCCATTACTGAAGATAATCAAAGTAATTTGACGTAGACTCTGAAGGTTATACCCAAACAGGAGATCCCAATTTTTTGAACATTGCAGTGTCAAAGTTAATGCAATATCTGGAAATAATGCACAGATGCAAAGATTGAAGCATTCATGTTGACAGCTATGGAAGAAAAACATATTAATTTGGAGTGTAAGTTCTACCTTGCATGACCAAAATATAAGTTTATTTCTCTCATGCTCATGTCATATATACATCATGTCACACACATACTTAACTACGTGAGGAAAGGGAATGAAGGTAGAGAGAAAATCCATAATGTCACAAAGACATGAATAGATAGGGTTGATTTGTTTTTTAGTGTTCCCGTCGGGAATAACAGTTCTAGCCCCCCTACTCCCCCCAACAGGGAATTGTATATGATGAAATCAGGAGATACAAGTGCTTCAGTTTTGCTACCCAACAACTGTCTGATCAGAATTTAATGGATCCTTACTGCCCTGCTTTACCCTCCCTTCCCCTGTTGTGTCAACGGCAGAAGCTGGGTTACATGTACATATATTTCAGGACCATTCACGCTTGGAGGAAATCTCTGTGAAAGCAAAAGTCATCAGATAAAAATAATATTAACCACAGTCTCTCAAAAAATGCCAAGAGGGGGACGAATCTTACAATCCATGGCACAACTTCTAATCTTTTCTTTCTCTTCTCTGGTGTTTCATGGAGTCTGGCAGGAACACTGCCTCCAGACCTCCTCCTTTTCTGTTGTATTCCTCCAAAAGCCCCCTTTCAAATTCTCTTCCAGGCCCCCTTGCACACATAGAGCACCCTGTTCTTTTTCTGCCTACCCCTCTCATCTTCTCAATCTGGTATTTTCTCATCATGCTGCTTCCTCAGATCAATCGAACTGGCCTTGGCTGTATTAATTCCCTTCCTCATGCATTAACCTGGTCCCGTGCAATCCTGGGACCAGAGACACAGCGCAGATGAAAAGAAACTCTCTCTTTCAAGGTGAGGAGGGGAGAAGCTATGAATCCTGAAATATGAATCTTTTTCCTTGTCATACCAACATCTTACAAGCAGAATTCCATTTCACTAAACAGCAATAGTATGATAAGTAACCTCGGCCAGACACTATCAGGATAGCATACAGTACAACATGACCCGCCCACGGATTCTAGATGAACAGTTCAAGGACCACACACTCACTAGTGTCTATTGCTGCAGGCCTGCGGGGGTGTGGATAAATTGATATTGATTTAAATGGATGTGTAAACCATGTTATGAAGAGCTATCTCATCCCTGGGGCAACCTCATTCCTGGGGTCCCTCTCCTTTCACTGAATGCCTCAGGTACCACTTTTCTAGGCTTCCAAGGGGGTTTAAAACCCCAGAAATTACCAAAGACCTAATAACGAAAGCCAAGTATCGACTCCTATATCCCCTTCTCCCTCTTTTGACTCTGAATCCCCAAATTTCTGGGGGTTGAAGGGTGGAGATGCTGCAGAGCAGAAATTCCCATTTATGATAAGGTTGCAAAACAAAACACGATACACTGAATTAAGTCTGAATTTCATGTAAAGAATGAATAATTTTTTAGTATGAGTAGGTCCCAAATATTGCATGGGGCATACTTATACTTTAAAGAAAAGCATTCATTATTTATGTGAAGTTCAAATTTAGCTGGGTGTTCCTTTATGAGTTATGCCCAGAGATCTGTTAACCCTAATTTAGGACAATCAATGAGAAGAATACCAACCAGGAATGAATACGTTAGGCTTAAAAATGGGAATTCTTAGGTAGATACTGTGTCTTGAGTTGTCCATTAAAAATGTACCTGGAGGCACCTGGGTGGCTCAGTTGGTTAAGTGCCTTCCTTGGGCTCAGGTCGTGATCCCAGGACCCTGAGATGGAGCTCCGTGTCGGGGTCCCTGCTCGGCCAGGAATCTGCTTCTCCCTCTGCCCCTGCTCATGCACTCTCTCTCTCCCTCTCACACAAAAATAAATAAGTAAATAAATAATCTTTTTTAGAAAGTAACTAAAACATCAGAATATCAAAAAATAATAGTAAACTGTCTCTGGAAACAGCAGAATCAGACACAGAGTAGTAAGATGGTTAAGTAGCTGGAAATATGTTATTGGTGTACTAGAGAGAGATACTACGTCAGTTTGTCCATAAAGCGTAAATGATTTTTTTTTAAAGATTTTATTTATTTATTTGAGAGAGAGAGACAGTGAGAGAGAGCACGAGCGAGGAGAAGGTCAGAGAGCGAAGCAGACTCCCCAAGGAGCTGGGAGCCTGATGCGGGACTCGATCCCGGGACTCCAGGATCACGCCCTGAGCCGAAGGCAGTCGTCCAACCAACTGAGCCACCCAGGCGTCCCAGCGTAAATGATTTTATAGCAGACCTCCAGTTTACTTGTTTTGCTTTGCTTTTTAAAAAACTACAGGTCCCCCCTAAGATAGAGATCTCATTCAAGCATTCCTAAGCAAGGATTTTAGCTACCCAGGATGTGTGGAAGCAATGAGAGGCCCTTGGTTGGCCCCACTGTCGGAGTGGGCTGTGTTAGTTCTGGGGGCAGCAGCAGCAGCCATGGGCTCATAGGGGGTGACTCGGCTCCTGTGAGAGCAGAGCACCCTCTGCCCCAAACCAGAGAACACAGCAGGGCATCAAGGAGAGGCACTCAGGGCGTGAGTGAAACAGGGCGAGGTCTAAGGGACAGTGGTGCAGACAACAGCTAAGAGACTGTCCTGAGATGCCTCCTCTAGCAAAGTCCAAAACTTAGGCTCTTTTGCTGAAATACAACTTCAGAGTTGTGATGACGGTTAATTGTATCTGTCAGCCGGACTGGGACATGGGCACTCAAATTAAATGTTATTTCTTGGTGTGCCTGTGAAGGTGTTTCCAAATGAGATTAACAGTTGACTCGGTGGCCCTGGTTCAGTAGATTGCCCTCCCCAAGTGGGTGGGTGGGCATTATCCAAACCCTTGAGGGTCTAAAAAAAACAGGCAGAGGAAAGAGGAATTCACCCCTTTGACTTCCTCCCTGCCTGCTTGAGCTGGGACATCAGTCCTTTCCTGCCCTTGGACTGAAAGTTACAGCCTCAGCTCCTCTGGTTCTCTGACCTTCAGACTTGGACCAGGCTACACCTCTGACCTTCCTGGGTCTCCAGCTTCCAGAATTGGACTGTGGGATTCCTCCGCCTCCGGGCCAGTTCCTCAGATCTCTATATCTGAGTCTGTATCTATATTCCCTATTGATTCTGTTTCGCTGGAAAGTCCTGATTAATATAAGAGTAAAAACAAGACTATTAAACATCACAGAGGGAAATAAACTTAGACCCACCCAACCTAGCGACCTCTTCCTGCACGTCCCCTCTCCCCAGCCCTAATCTCAATTCCATTTCCCATTGTGCCTTCCGTGTTTTAGAAGTGATGGCCCACTGTAAACACAGCAGCTCTTTCTCATTTTATTAGCACCACGCTCTAACCAACTGAGCTAACCAGCCAGCTGCTCTTTCTCATTTTAGCAGCTGACCGAGCTGTATACCACTGAAGGCAGGAGCAGTCTCCCAGAGACCTGTATTTCCTACATGGCCTAAAACCTAGAAGCAAGTGCCTTGCACATAAGCAGGAGTTTCAGTGAATTAATGAAAACAATCTCCAAATTGCTAATATTAACAACACTTACTAGCATTGTATTATTAATCTCAAAAACAAAACCAAATTGGATCACTAGGAGATCATCCCGTCTTTACGGTTCTCCCCCAGATGCCTTGAGAATGAGACTGAGCACAAGGTCAGGGGAATGAAGGGCAGACTGCATTCTCCTGAGCTATGGGTTTGGCCCCTTTTACCAGCATTAAATTAGCCATAAGAAAAATGAATGACAGTCCTATCAGCATGCTATACACTTTGGGGAAAAGAGCAAATGAAATCATATTGACAAAATAGGTCTCCTTTTTCTCTAGAATTGTTCATTTGATCTTTATCCCAAAGCTTCTTTGACATGATTAACCAAAGACTGAAAACTGAAGATATGAGACACACAAAAGCCTATTAGATTATCTAGTCCATTTTTTAGGCCACATGTACAATTACGTGTTCCCTATAGAAATATTTTCTAGAACTTTGTCTGCCCCTTTCCCAGTAGACTTCTCTGAATGTCTTAAAGTCTTTTCTGGGGAGCGTGTTCCATTTAGGCTCATCTTAAGACACCTGACAGTTTTTCTGAAGCTTCTATTTTCATTTGTCGTATTTAAATTTTGCCCCATTACTCCTACTTAGGCCCTTTTCCCGTCACCATATTGTAGATAGTTTTCATATTCCATTTTAGGCATAATTTAACCATGCTTCACACATTAACTTGAGTAGACAGTATATGGTATAAATTACACACAACAGCGATGTGTGAAGACATTCTGTGGTGAATAAATTAAAGCATTAATTTCAGACATATCAAACTAACACTTTTTAAATTTGTGGTTCCTATAATTTTGAGGCCTGTTTCTAAAGTCTCTACAGTGGGGGAATTAAATGGAAGAGATTCTTCTAAAACTTCTCCTTTCATTTCATAGGTTGGAGATCAGCCATTCCCATGAATATTGAAAAGAGAAAGAATTTTTTTTTTTAAAGAACTTAACACAAAGGTCCTAGTCAGATTTAAGGAGATGTTGCCATTCAGACATATAGGTGAAAAAAGATGAGTTTTAGGAACTCTCCAGACATCGTCACCAACAATCTAACGTTAAGAGAACATTAAGGAAGAGGAGTTTATTGCTCACAGAGTATATGTGAAACTAGGTGCGATGAATCTGAGTTGTGCACGTGTTTATAGTATGAGAAGAAGATTTTAAAATAAGAGAACCTAACTCCAATTTTTTTTCATTATCAAGGATCTAGTTATTTGACAGAAAGAGAGAGAGATCACAAGTAGGCAGAGGGACAGACAGGGGTGGTGGGAAGCAAGCTCCCTGCTGAGCAGAGAGCCCAATGCTGGACTTGATCCCAGGACCCTGGGATCATGACCTGAGCTGAAGGCAGAGGCCTAACCCACTGAGCCTCCCAGGTACCCCCCAACTCCAATTTAACCAAAATTCCTCTGTGTGAAAAGGAAAACTTTCCCAGCACAGGCTCTCCAGCACAGGAAACCTGGGGTTTCTGGTTTCCACAGATGACACAGAACCGCCGAATGGACAAGGATCTGGTACCAAAACACATGTGCACACAATTCCTTTTAAGTAGTGAGATCTGAGAAGAATCAAATTTATCCTTGCTCCCAATTTTAGTTTTCACCATAGTATTTAGTACGTCTACATCATTTTTTAGTTTATTTATTGTCTGTGTCCTTTGGCTCTCATCTAGAATCTAAGCTCCACGAGGACAGAAATTTTTTGTTTTTGTCTTGTTTTCTCCTATACCCCCGTGCCTAGAACACTGCCTGACCCACAGCATGCAGTTAAGGATTGGTTAAAGGAAGTCATTTATTTGGCACTGACTTCTCCATTTACAGAGTCAGACAGAAAAATAGCATGCATATTCTCTGCTAAAAAGAACTAGATCCCGCCCCCCACAAATTGTTCTACTATGGGGAGAAATTTTTTAAATTCTTGAGGGTAGGCTTTGAGATAGTATTTGTCCTTAAAATATAACCTCAGAAGTATCTCAAATCTGACCAGGTAATTATGGTGCTAAACATGAGGCTCCATGAAGCCAGAGGGAGTGTCGGATTTTTCTCTCCATGTCAGCACATGACACAGACCTGGAATGAGGAATAAATAAGATCGGTTGGAATAGCTAACCTAGACTGTGCTAGCCACTGGTCTAAGCACTTACAGGCATTAATTCATTTATTTTGTACGATAGTTCTACCTGGGGGCACAATTCTTATCCCCAGTTTCTAGACGAAGAACATTAAAGCCTAAGAGAAAAAATAACTGCCGGATATCACTGTATTGTCCCTCGACTCCAAACCCACCCTGCTTTGCCCAGTTTGTGAGCTGGGACTGGCCAAATATTGTGTCAATAGAGGGCACCAGTGGGACATGCCAGGAAGACCCTCCCCTCCAGGCCCTGACCCTCCATGTTTGTTCTTCCGTCAGGAGAAACCAGAAGGCAGCTTGGAGGAGTCCCAGCTGTACCTGGGGCCACACTGTCCTCCCTAGCGGCTTCTGCAGCACAGCTCTGGTCCTACCTTCTGGAAAGTCCTTCCCCACCAGCAGGCTGCATACCACAGCTTCTCTGAAGAGGACTGACTCCCACCCTGGCCCTTAGTTCCTTTATTGTCTCCTCTCTTCAGCCAAGAGGTAGTGGTTGGCACACAACTTTTACTCCTGTAAGTAGTCAGCCCCCTTCTACTAGTGAGCAAGTCTTCATATTAAATTGTCCCTAGACAATTTTATTTCAGACCCCAAATAGTCCCAAGACTGTACCACTAGGAAGCAATCAAGCTGGACTTCAAACCCAGTAAATCTGATAGCAGAGGGACACTCCAAATATGATGCTACAGTCTCCTGTGTTTGGGATAGAATCCGGATTAACTCCGCCCCCAGCCTGGACCCTCTGAGGCTGCAAAAATGAGAACTGCAGTACAGGAGAAGCAGGCTCCCGACTGAGCAAGGAGCCTGATGCAGGACTCGATCCCAGGACCCTCGGATCATGATCATGACCTGAGCTGAAGGCAGACACTTAACTAAGGTGGCGCCCCTCAGATCCCTTTTATATGCAGAGTTTCACCACCAAACAACTCTGTAGAGTTGATAAGGCATATGTTAGCATTCCTATAAAGAAACTGAAGCTCACAGATATTAACATTTTACACAAGTACACTCAAGTCTTCCAACTTCCAGCCAGAACTCTGTCTATAATATCATGATCTTGTCTTGAGGTTTAGTTACTCTGGAGGCAATTGGAGTGTGAGACCAAATAATGGATCTCCAAAAGATCCATGTCCTAATTCTCAAAACCTGTATGTATAACCTTATATGGAAAAGGGAACTTTGCAGATGTCATTAAATTAAGGGGAGAGAGGAGTGATCCTAGATAATCAGAGTAGCCCCTAAATGACATCATAAGAGTCCTCATTAGACAGGGGCAGAGAGAGACCTCATGCACATACAGGAAATGATGTAGTGAAGATGGAGGCAAAGATGGGAATGATGTGGCCACAGGCCAAGGAATGCCAGTAGCCTCCAGAAGCTGGAAGAGAAAAGACACAGAAAGAAATAAGGAATAAGAAATAAGAAATAAGCAATTCAGCAACGTGGCAGGATACAAAGTCAATGTGCAGAAATCAGCGGCTTTCTTATACACTAATAATGAAAATACAGAAAGGGAAATTAGAGAATCGATTCCATTTACTATAGCACCAAGAATCATAAGATACCTGGGAATAAACCTAACCAAAGAGGTAAAGGATCTGTACTCAAGGAACTACAGAACACTCATGAAAGAAACTGAAGAAGACACAAATAGATGGAAGACCATTCCATGCTCTTGGATCGGAAGAATAAACATTGTTAAAATGTCTATACTGCCTAGAGCAATCTATACTTTTAATGCCATTCCGATCAAAATTCCACTGGCATTCTTCAAAGAGCTGGAGCAAATAATCCTAAAATTCGTATGGAATCACAAGAGACCCCGAATCGCTAAGGAAATGTTGAAAAACAAAAATAAAGCTGGCGGCATCACGTTACCTGATTTCAAGCTTTATTACAAAGCTGTGATCACCAAGACAGCATGGTACTGGCATAAAAACAGACACATAGACCAGTGGAACAGAGTAGAGAGCCCAGATATGGACCCTCTACTCTATGGTCAATTAATCTTCGACAAAACAGGAAAAAATATACAGTGGAAAAAAGACACTCTCTTCAATAAACGGTGCTGGGAAAACTGGACAGCTATATGTAGAAGAATGAAACTCGACCATTCTCTTACACCGCACACAAAGATAAACTCAAAATGGATAAAAGACCTCAACGTGAGACAGGAATCCATCAGAATCCTAGAGGAGAACATAGGCAGTAATCTCTTCGATATCAGCCACAGCAACTTCTTTCAAGATATGTCTCCAAAGGCAAAGGAAACAAAAGCGAAAATAAACTTTTGGGACTTCATCAAAATCAAAAGCTTCTGCACAGCAAAGGAAACAGTCAAAAAAACAAAGAGGCAACCCACGGAATGGGAGAAGATATTTGCAAATGACAGTACAGACAAAAGGTTGATATCCAGGATCTATAATGAACTCCTCAAATTCAACACACACTAAACAGGCAAACACATCAAAAAATGGGCAGAAGAGGGGCGCCTGGGTGGCTCAGTGGGTTAAGCCACTGCCTTCGGCTCAGGTCATGATCTCAGGGTCCTGGGATCGAGTCCCGCATCGGGCTCTCTGCTCGGCGGAGAGCCTGTTTCCTCCTCTCTCCCTCTCTGCCTGCCTCTCTGCCTACTTGTGATCTCTCTCTGTCAAATAAATAAATAAAATCTTTAAAAAAAAATGGGCAGAAGATATGAACAGACACTTCTCCAATGAAGACATACAAATGGCTATCAGACACATGAAAAAATGTTCATCATCATTAGCCCTCAGGGAGATTCAAATTAAAACCACATTGAGATATCACCTTATACCAGTTAGAATGGCCAAAATTAACAAAACAGGAAACAACATGTGTTGGAGAGGATGTGGAGAAAGGGGAACCCTCTTACACTGTTGGTGGGAATGCAGGTTGGTGCAGCCTCTTTGGAGAACAGTGTGGAGATTCCTCAAGAAATTAAAAATAGAGCTTCCCTATGACCCTGCAATTGCACTCCTGGGTATTTACCCCAAAGACACAGATGTCGTGAAAAGAAGGGCCATCTGTACCCCAATGTTTATAGCAGCAATGGCCACGGTCGCCAAACTATGGAAAGAACCAAGATGCCCTTCAACGGATGAATGGATGTGGTCCATATACACTATGGAGTATTATGCCTCCATCAGAAAGGATGAATACCCAACTTTTGTAGCAACATGGACGGGACTGGAAGAGATTATGCTGAGTGAAATAAGTCAAGCAGAGAGAGTCAATTATCATATGGTTTCACTTATTTGTGGAGCATAACAAATAGCATGGAGGACAAGGGGCGTTAGAGAGGAGAAGGGAATTTGGGTAAATTGGAAGGAGAGGTAAACCATGAGAGACTATGGACTCTGAAAAACAACCTGAGGGGTTTGAAGTGGCGGGGGGGTGGGAGGTTGGGGTACCAGGTGGTGGGTATTATAGAGGGCACGGCTTGCATGGAGCACTGGGTGTGGTGAAAAAATAATGAATAATGTTTTTCTGAAAATAAATAAATTGGAAAAAAAAAAAAGAAATAAGGAACACTTCTCCTCTAGAACTTCTGTAGGGAACACAGCCCTGCTGACACCTGACAATAGCCCAGCTTTACTGACTTCCGATTTCTGGCCTCCAGAACTGTGAGAGACTAAATTTCTATTGTTTTAAATCACCAAGTTTATGATAAGTTCTTACAACAGCTTTAGGGAGCTAACATACTGATAAACTCAAGTTTAAAAGAGAAGTTTATACAGATAGAAAATAATTTCTAAACACGACATAAATAGTTTTATAAAAATTAGTTTCATTAAAATAAAGGATGCTGGGCACCTGGGTGGCTCAGTCAGTTAAGCCTCTGGCTCTTGCTTTGGGGTCAGGTCAGGATCTCAGGGTTGTGAGATCAAGCCCTGTGCTGAGCTTGGACTGAGCATGGAGCCTGCTTGAGATTCTCTCTTCCTCTCACTTTGCCACACCCCCACCCAAGTGCTCACAGACACACTCATTCTCACTCTCATTCTCTCACTCAAAAAATAAATAAAATAAAGGATATTTAGAACATGCAGAATGGGGACAACTGGGTGGCACAGGTGGTTAAGCCTCTGCCTTCAGTTCAGATTATGATCCTAGGTTCCTGGGATCAAGCCCCGCATCAGGCTCCCTGCTTAGCAGCGAATCTGCTTCTCCCTCTTCTTCTGTCTCTCCCCTCCCCAACCCCTGCTTGTGTTCCCTCTTGCTCTCTCTTTCTCAAATAAATAAATAAAATCTTGTTTTATTTTCTTTTTTTTAAAGATTTTTATTTATTTTTTGACAGAGAAAGACACAGGGAGAGAAGGAACACAGAAAGGGAGAAGCAGGCTTCCCGCTGAGCAGGGAGTCCAATGCAGGGCTTGATCCCAGGACCCCAGGTGGATCATGACCTGAGCCAAAGGCAGATGACTGAGCCACCCAGGTGCCCCCAGCAAATAAATAAATAAAAACTTAAGAAAAAAAACTAAAAAAAAAGAACATTGAGAATAAAAACACAAACTACATAGAAAATAAAATCTTCTAAAATCGAATCAGGGAGAAATAGAAAATATGAATATCCCAATTACTAGTAACAAAATTGAATTGATAATCAAAAAAGTTCCCAACAAACAAAACTCCAGGAAAAATGTTTTCACAGGTAAATTCAACCAAACATTCTACAAGGCCAACATTCCCTTGATACCAAAACCCAGACAAAGATGTTACAAAAGAAGAGAAAGAAAGAAAGCAATAGGCCAATAACTCTGATGAACATAGATGCAAAAATCCTCAATGAAATATTAGCAAACCCCACTCAATACTACAATAAAATGATCATTCACTATGTTCGAGTGGAATTTATTCTGGGGCTGCAAGGATGGTTCAATATCTGCAAGTTGATCAACATGACATCCCACATTAAGAAAATGAAGGATAAAAATCATATGATCATCATAATAGATGTGGAAAAAGCATTTGACCAAATTCAACATTCGTTTATGGTAACTCTCAAAAAAGTGGTTTTCAAGGGAAAAAAACCTCAACATAGTAAAGGCCATATGTGGAAAAACCCACGGCTAACATCATACTCAACATTAAAATCTGGAAGCTTTTCATTTAAGCTCAAGAACAAGACAAGAATGTCCATTCCCTTCACTTCTATTCAACATAGTACTGGAAGTCCTAATGACAGCATTCAGGGAAAAGAAATAAAAAGACATCTGAATAATTAAGGAAGAAGTTAAACTGTCACTGTTTGCAGATGACATGATACTGTACATGTAAAACCCTGAAGATCCCACCAAAAAACTACCAGAAATAGTTACATGACTTAAATAATTCATTAAGAATTCCATAAA
The DNA here is from genome assembly GCF_020171115.1 of Neogale vison. Lineage (NCBI taxonomy): Eukaryota > Metazoa > Chordata > Mammalia > Carnivora > Mustelidae > Neogale > Neogale vison. Next base: position 120,911,527 of record NC_058102.1, on the reverse strand, counting down.
ATTGCAGGATGCAAAACCAAAATACAAAAATATCTTGTGTTTCTTTTTTTTTTTTTTTAAGATTTTATTTATTTATTTTAAAGACAAGAGATCACAAGCAGGCAGAGAGGCAGGCAGAGAGAGAGGAAGGGGAGCAGGCTCCCTGCTGATGGAGAGCCTGATGCGGGGCTCAATTCCAGGATCCTGAGATCATGACCTGAGCTGAAGGCAGAGGCTTTAAGCCACTGAACCACCCAGGTGCCCCATATCTTGTGTTTCTATACACTAATAACATAGTAGCAGAAAAAGAAATTAAGAAAATAATTCCACTTATAATTACATCAAAAAGAATAAAATACATAGGAATAAACCTAACCAAGGAGGGGTGAGAACTATACTCTGAAAACTATAAAATATTGATGAAAGAAACTAAAGACAACACAAATAAATGGAAAAATAGTCCACAATCATGGACTGGAAGAATTAATATTGTTAAAATGTCCATATTATCCAAAGCAATCTACAGATTCAGTGCAATCCCTATCAAAATACCAATAGCATTTTTCACAGAACTAGAAAAAACAATACTGAAATGTGTATGTAACCACAAAAGATGCCAAATAGCCAGAGGAATCTTAAGAAGGACAAAGCTGGAGTTATCACAATCCCAGACTTCAAGATATACTACAAAGCTATAGTAATCAAAACAGTATGGTATTGGCCTAAAAATAGACACATAGATCAATAGAACAGGCTGAAAGCCCGGAAATAAATCCATACTTATATGGTCAATTAATCTATGACAAGGGAGGCAAGAATATACAGTAAGAAAAAGACAGTTTCTTCAACAAATGGTGTTGGGGAAAAGGGACAACTATACACTAAAGAATAACACTGGAGCACTTTCTCACACCATCTACAAAATAAACTCAAAATGGGTTAAAGACCTAAATGTGAGACCTGGGACCATAAACTCCTAGAAGAAAACATAAGCAGTAATCTTTCTGCCATTGTCTTAGCAACATTTTTCTAGATATATCTCCTCAGACAAGGAAAACAAAAGCAAAAGTAAACTGTTGGTACTACACCAAAATGAAAGTCTTTTGCACAGCGAAGGAATCCATCTACAAAATGAAAAGGTAACCTGCTGAACGGGAGAAAATATTAGCAAATGATACATCCAATAAGGGATTAATATCCAGAGTATATATAGTATACAACTCAACACAAAACCAACAAATAATCCAATTTAAAAATGGGCAGAGGCACTGAATAAACATTTTTCCAAAGAAGACATACAGATGGCCAACAGACACGTGAAAAGATGTACAACATCACTCATCATCAGGGAAATACAAATCAAAACCAAACAAGTTATTACCTCACACCTGTCAGAATGAATGAAATCGAAAACATGAGAAACAAGTGTTGGTGAGGATGTGGGAAAAAAGGAACCCTTGTGAACTGTTGGTGGCAATGCAAACTGATGCAGCTTGGAAAACAGTACAGAGGCCCCAAAATATTGAAAACAGAATCACCATATGATGCAAAAATTCCATGACTGTATATTCATCTAAAGAAAATAAAAATACTAATTTTAAAAGACATATGCACTCCAATGTTTATTGCGGTGTTATTTACAATAGCCAAGATATGGAAGGAACCCAAATGTCCATGCATAGATGAAAGGATAAAGGAAATGTGGTACAGATATAATGGAATATTACTCAGCCATAAAAGAGAGATATGTTGGGGTGCCTGGGTGGCTTAGTTGTCTGCCTTCAGCTCAGGTCATGATCCCAGGGTCCTGGGATTGAGCCCTGCATCCGGCTCCCTGCTTGGCAGGAAGCCTCTTTCTCCCTCTCCCAATACCCCTGCTCCTGTTCCCTCTCTTCCTGTTGCTGTCAAATAAATACATAAAATCTTAAAAAAAAAAAAAAAAGATGTGTTGCCAGGTACAACAACATGCATGGATCTGGAGGGTATAATGTTACATGAGATATGTCAGAGAAAGACAAATAGCATGTGATTTCACTCACATGTGGAATTTAAAAAACGAACAAAACAAACAGACAAAAAAAAAAAGAGAGAGAGAGAGAGAGAAATAAAAGAACAGATTCTTAAGAACAGAAAACAAACCGGTGGCTGTCGGAGGAGAGGTGGGGGTTGGGAATGGGCGAAACAGATAAAAGGAATCAAGAGCATACTCACCTTGAGGAGCACTGAGTAAAGTATAGAATTGTTAAATCATTATAGTGTGCACCTCAAACCAATATAACACGGTACGTTAATACACTTCAATTAAAATAGACAAAAGCAAATGTACAAGAATATCCATCAACAATAGAATGGATTAAAAAAAAAACAAAAACCTGTGGTAGATTTAGATGATGAAATAACACAGGGCAGGGGCGCTTGGGTGGCTCAGTGGGTTAAAGCCTCTGCCTTGGGCTCAGGTAATGATCTCAGGGTCCTGGGATCGAGACCCGAGTCGGGCTCTCTGCTCACCTGGGAGCCTGCTTCCTCCTCTCTCTCTGCCTGCCTCTCTGCCTACTTGTGATCTCTGTCAAATAAATAAATAATATCTTAAAAAAAAAAAAAAAGAAAGAAAGAACACATGGCAATGGAAAAGAGTGAACCGTCCCTCTAGCCAATATGAATGAATCTCACATACAGGACGCTGACCAAAAGAAGCCCGACACAAAACAGCTATGACTCCATTAACAGGAAGTTCAAGAACAGGCACATATGGAGGTATGGTGACAGAAGTTAGAACTGTGGTTTCCCTAGGGGATTATCTGGGGTAGGGGTGCCACAGGGGAGCCTGCTGCTGGGCTGGAAATATTCTGTATCTTAATCTGGGGGGAGGGAGTTTACACAGATGTATACCTAAGTAAAAGGAATTGAAGTGTACACACCATATTTATATTCTTTACCAAATATAAATGAGATCTTAATAAAAAAGAACATTAAATATTTATTTTAAAGAAACGACAGAAATGTAGAAATGCACCTTGGTTGATGCATCACATTTAAGATAATCACAAAACCAGTATACCATTTTGAAGTTTCACTAAAAAGAGTTTTAGGATGCCTGTGTGGCTCAGTTGGTTAAAGCAGTTGCCTTTGGCTTTGGTCATGATCCCAGCATCCTGGGATGGAGCCCCAAGTCGGGGTCTCCTCAGCAAGAAGTCTGCTTCTCCCTCTCCCACTGCCTGCCACTTCCCCTGCTTGTGCTATCTCTCTGTGTGTGTGTGTGTGTCAAATAAATAAATAGAATCCTTAAAAAGAAAAAAAAAAGTTTTAGGATTTTCCTCATTTGCAAATTCCTCATTTGGTAGTAATATCTACCAACCTCATATAGCAACTAAGAGTATTAGATAATGTAAAAATATCAGTGCTATAAGGTAATATTTGTGGAGCCTTCCAAGATACCATTTTCACTTAAGTAATCTCTTAGAAATACAACTTCCATTCTTGTAAAATACAATAAGTAAAACCCATAGTGTAAATGAAAGAGGAACTTGAGTTAGGCCAGCAACAAATTGATAAATTGATAATTGGTACTAAAGTAGCGCTGCCCACTCTTTCCATGACCCTTCTGATAGGCAATTCTCATTCAACTGAAAAGTTAATGTTTATCCTAACATTAAATCTTCCTGAAGGATTCCAGAATCTACCTGGGGCAAGATACTCAATTCCAGAAACTCCAACTAAAGATTTATAAAGTTTCAAGCCCAATAATACCATCCTGCTTATCTCCTTTTTGAAAGTTATTAATAAAACAAACAAGGTTGCAGTTGTCTCTCTGTATATAAATAGCATGGATCAAATCATAATTCCTATAAATCAGAGCTGTCCAGTGTGGTAGCCACTAGCCATATGTGGCTACTGAGCACCTGAAATTTCACTAATCTGAATTGATCTGTCTGTCCTCTAAGTATAATATACACATCATCTTCAAAATTTCGTACAAAAATGAACATAATATATCTCATTCATATTTTTATATTGATTACATGTCAAAATGATAGTATTTTTAATACACTGGGTTAAATAAGGTATACTACAATGAATTTAACCAGTTTATTTTTAGTTTTTCTAATGTGGCTAACAGAAAACTTTAAATTCTTTATAATGGCTGGCATTATATTTCTATTGGACAGCAGAGATCTAACTAAAGATGGAAAGTTCATAATGCTATTTCTCTTAAGTTTTCAAAAGAGTTTTAAGAATTAGGATGAAGCTTGCTTAAATGTTTTCTGGCCAAATTACATGTCTTTACCAATACTTAAAATCTATGTTGAATCTTCATAATCAACTGAGTTTTTGAATGCTCATCTGATGTTTGAGCCCCATGAAGCCACAGGTTATTTAATTTCCCTGAGCTTTAATAATATGTAATATGTAAACCTGTAGTTCTAAAGCATTTCAGGGCTTTGTACAATTGAGGCAGAGAAATGACCTCCAGAGAAATGATCTCCAACCTGACTTTCCAGGATGCCCCAATACAAATGATACATTCAATTCACCAAAAATGCTATTAAATGAACTGTGTTCTCCTAAATTCATATGTTGAAGCCCTAACCCCCAATATGACCATATTAAGAAGTGGGGGCTTTGGGAAGTAATTAGGTTTAGATGAGGTCCTAAGGATGCGGTGCTCATAGATTAGTGTCCTTATAACAGAAGGAAAAGATCAGAACTCTCTGATGTGAGGACACTGTGAAAAAGCAGCCATCTACAAACCAGGAAGAGAGCTCTCACCAGGAGCTGAACCTGCCAGACCTTCATCAGGGACTTCCAGTCTTCAGAACTGGGAGGAAATAAATTTTGATAGTTTAAATCACCCAGTCTACTGTATTTTGTTATGGTAGTTCAAGCAACAAACACAGATACCCACTGCTTAAAGCAATCTCTTTCTTTTTCTTTTCTTTTTCTTTTTTTTTTTGACAGAGAGAGATCACAAGTAGGCAGAGAGGCAGGCAGAGAGAGAGGAAGGGAAGCAGGCTCCCTGCTGAGCAGAGAGCCCAATGCAGGGCTTGATCCTAGCATCCTGGGATCATGACCTGAGCTGAAAGCAGAGGCTTTAACCCACTGAGCCACCCAGGCGCCCCACAAAGCAATCTCTTTTTTATTAAATATCATAATTAATCTTTATCTAAGGCTATGAATACGTACTTTTGTTATATAAAGGCATAGTGATTTGCACAATGTGAAAAATAAAAAAATAAATATTTGTTGATTTTCTCTATGTGTTATTAGGACAGGTCTGACCCATGGCCTCAGTAGACCAACTCACTCATAGACCACCTTTGCCGAACCAGGAAAAAGGGTCAAGGAAAATTATTACTATCTAAAAACATTGTTACTTCAAAATATTTCATTCTTGGGGTGCCTGGGTGGCTCAGTGGTTTAAGCCTCTACATTTGGCTTACGTCATGATCTCAGGATGCTGGGATCGAGCCCCGCATCGGGATCTCTGCTCAGTCGGGAGGCTACCTCTCCCTCTCTCTCTGCCTGCTTCTCTGCCTACTTGTGATCTCTCTCTGTCAAATAAATAAAATTTTTTTAAAAAATATTTCATTCTTAGTTATATAAAAAATATTTTCTTCAATACATGGAACTTCTATTTCTACTCTAACTGAAAATGCAAAGGTGTTCTGTTCATCTCTCCCCTAGAGATTTTCTTCCTGGTGTGACACCTGCAATGATTTCACCAGAGTTTAAGCATAATAAAATCTCATTTTATGCTCCAAGGCAGGGACGATCCTAAATGTTCCTCAACCAGTATGGTATGCAACCTTGTGGTTTTAGGGAACAACATTTAAGTAAACATCACAAAAAAGAAAGGGTCCGAGCCTAGATAACAAAATGGAATGTTTGTTTCTTCAGAAACATTCAAAACATCATGAGATGTGTACTGCCTGACTTTGAAGAAAGAAAGGGAGAGGTATGGAAGAGAACCAAATAACATAGTGGATTTAATCCCTTTTTATCACTTTAATCCCTTTTGCTACCTTTTAGGGCTCCAACGGGTCTAAGTTACTCCAAGAAAACTATACAAAATTTTGTGTGTCCTCTACATATTTTCTGGGAGAAGGACCCTTAGGTTTGAACATAATCTCCAAGGAAACAATGACCCAGAAAAGGTTAAGAACCTCTTGTTTAAGGTTTGTTTAATGAAAGTGAAGGGACATTTCTCCTCACACCTGTCCAGGTAGAACACCCAGCCTCCTCACTTGCAGCATACTGCCTTACAAAAAGACCTTAGAAGGTATACCAGGCCCTGCTTCCACTATCTGATTACCTTATTCCTTGGTTTCGTTTCCTGGTGTTGTGTATCCTAGCTGCCTTCAACTTCCCCCTTGCTCAAAGTTGTCCTATTCGTGTATCCCAGTTAAACAGAGGTACTGTCTCCTCCTCTGAGTGTGACCCGTGATGAAATGTATGGCATTTATCAACATACCCTTTTCCCTTATTCCTCGCCACTCTCTTGGGGCCACGTGACTTTGCCACCGGCTGAATGCATTGTCCATCTCTTTACTCTCTTTTGTATTTAGGTCTAGGGACGGTCAGTTTGGTGAGGTACTTTTAAGCATGTCAGATTACTGTCCTGTACTGCCATTCCCAGGTGGTATAAAATTCTCTTCCATTCCCACCCTAAAGATGTTCTAAGAAGGAAATGGCGTGCTCCTAGCTCCCCAGAGAAGAATGTTATATAAAAGTAATAAAAGCATTGTTGCTGTCAATTATTTTGGCACTATTACACCAGGTGGCAGAGTCCCCCCCACCCCCGCACCTGCCTTGGCCGTTTCTTCTCTAAGAGTCAGCAAAGCCACCGAGCACTCACTGACGTTGCACCCCTTGTTCCTTCCACCCGCTCCAAGCCCCACATTCCAAGTTGTCTCCTTGAATATAACTCCGGATCCTTCTACAACCCTCTTTGTTGGTGAAGAATTGAAGCTCACTCTTTTCTATACTCTTCTTACCAGCAAATTCTCAAATCTCTTCGTTTCCTTGCAGAGCGCGGAGGGTAAGTTGTGTGTGTGTGTGTGTGTGTGTAATTTGTGTTTCCTAAAACTTGCATGAAGCCCGTAACTGTGGCCCTCCGTGTGTGTGTGTGTGTGTGTGTGTGTGTGTGTAGTGTGTGTGTTTCCTAAAACTTGCATGAAGCCCGTGAGTGTGGCCCTCCGACATCCTGCCTCTCAAGGCAAGGAGTGGGCTGGCCGGAGGGTCCCCGACACCCAGCACTACGTATAACAAGCTCGGCCCCGGGAAGCGGTGGCGACAGGCAGGCGAGCTCGGGGCCGAGAGCCGGGTCCCAAGCAACAGCGCCCCGACCCCCCGACCCCCGCGTTCAGCTGAGCCCGCAGTCCCCGCGGGAAGGCCGGCCGGGCGGGCCGAGGGCGCTGCGCCGCGGCCTCCGGCTCCTCTTCAGGGCGCCGCGCGTCCAGGCCGGTGGGTGGCGGCTGCCCGGGCCCCCGGGGATGGCGGCGGCCGCGCTCCGCCAGCAGGTGGCCCCGGGGTCCCGGCGGCGCCGCCTCCTCCCCGGTGCCCCTCCTCCCGCGGGGGCGGTCAGCGCCCCGACCCGGCTCGCACCCCGCCGCCGCCGCCGCCACCGCCGCCGCCGCCGCCGCCCTCGGCCCGCCCGCCGCGTCCCCGGGGCCGCGCTCGCCGCCGCCGCCGCCGCGTCCGGAGCAGCGCCCAGGCCGGCCCGCGGCCAGCGCGCAGGGCGCCGGCAGCACCCGGCCCGCCGCGCCGCGCCCTCCCCGCCCCCAACTCGCTCCCCAACGGAAAGTTCGGCTCCGGCTGCGTGTGGCACAGAGACCGGGAATGAGAGGGGGTCGGGGGGCGTGCTGAGGGGACCGGGCGGCGGCGGCGGCGAGGCGGGGGCAACTTCTCCCGGGAAAGCGCCTCCTGCCGACCCCGCAAGCCGCAGCCCCCGAGTGGGCTCGAGGTGGTTTTTCCCTTGCCTTTGCCTCCCCCTGCGGATTCAAGACACGGACCTTGGTCCTGGCGCTCCCGCTGCCGGGTGACAAGAGCCAGCGCCGCCACCACCGCCGCCGCCTCGGCCGCCGCTCCCTCCGCCCGCCGGCCGCCCACCGGCCGCAGCCCCTGCCTCCTGCCAGCACCATGGAGTTCTCCGAGAGGAAAAGGAGCAGGAAATCCCAGAGCTTCAAACTGGTGAGCCGAGGTAAGCGGCGGGCCGCGCCGGGCCGGGCGGGGGGCGTGCGGGCGGCGGAGGGAGGACTTGGCGCCGCGTAAACATCCCCGCGCCCGGCCCGCCGCCCCTCGCCCCGCGCCGCGGCCGCGCGTCCCAGCCGGGGGTCCGGGCTTCCGGGACCCCCGAATCTCCTCCCGCGGGGGCCGCGGCCGCACACGCCGCGCGGCGGGGAAAGTTGTGCGGGGGGAGGCAGGATGTTATTCAGCGTAAACAAGTCGGAGGGCACATCAGGAAATTAGCAAACAATGACACTTGGGGAGCCGAGAGCCTTCTTTGGTATTCCACTCTTGTGGCTAGGTTGGGGGGTGGGGGAGAACTGCCTCTCCGTCAGGCCGTGCACACACGGATACCGACCAATGGTTGTGGGTTTGCTTTTTTCCCCCAAACAGAAGCAAAAAAAAAAAAAAAAAAGGTGGTGGTTCTCTTAAGAACCAGAAAGAAGCTCGTTAGGTGTACGAGCCCAAATGAGAATTGTTGACCTCCGGCATCTTTTCTAGAGACGTTATTTGGGTTGGAAAGGTGTTTGGGAAGAGATCACTTATCGGTCAGAAAAGTATCCCTATTTAAAAAAAAAAAAAAATTCCAGCGGGTTGCTGACGATTTAACAGGTGTACATCGCGGTCTTTGGGCTTGGGTCTATTTTATCAGGGGAGGGGAAAGTTGAATCGCCTTGTCTGTGTTCAGTTACTTGTCAGAGGCTTTCTTTTCCTGACTGGACTTTGTCAGAGACGATGAGAACTCGAGATAAGAGCAGAAATAAAAATATGTCTATTAAAATGCATTGTGTCACCTTAAATAAGAGAGAGGTGACTTTTCTCGTCCTAATGTCACAAGTCCTGATACTGAGTTTAGAATCACCTTGTTGAACTATCTTCTTTGAGTCAACTTGAGGTCAAAACCAAACCACAGAACCTGTCCCCTTTTCTCTGTTGTTTTATCTAGCATTGGCATCAGAGTAGAAAGCAAGGCGATTGTTTCAGCAACCTGGGGAAGTCACATGTGAGCTGATGAAAATTAGAGGGTGATTCCAAGTAATAGAGCTTTTCAAGCTAAGCTGAGCTAACTATGATGTAGATTCAATAAAGCCTGCTTTTGGCTAGCCTGAAAATGGTCTGATTATAGACATTTTGAAGATCTGTTCATGTCTATTCCCCCTGATTTAGTTTGGATACTGTTTAATGAAAGAGGCCTGAGATCGTTTTACATATTCAAAATATTTGGCTCTTCCCTCTTTCTCTGCGTGGATTACTCAGTCATTTGTACTTTAAAAAAACAAAACAAAACAAAACAAAAAACTCTCCATATGTGACTGGCCTGTTGGTCTATTGATTCATTCAGGAATGTAGGTTGCTTTCTTATTTATGACCTCAGGAAACTTCCTACTTTATCTGAAAAGTGAGAATAGTTTTGTAGACCTTGTCCTGTCAGGACTAAAGTTTGTTAGTCACAAAAAAAGGAATGGCTGTTAAGAAGGAACCTCTATTTTCTCACCTAGATGATCCTACTTTTTAGATAATAGACCATGGGCAAGCCCAGGAGCCTCGGTAGAGAAGAAGGAAGCTCCTAAAGTACTGTATTGTAAAGTTTGACTGACATAGCAAGTTTTTCTTTTTACTTTTTTTCCTCTCTTTAAATTATGGGTCTGATTCTTCTCTCTGCAGGTGCATTTTTAGCAAATAAACTATTGCATATTAAAGTGCAGTAGCTGAATGCAAAAGATTGTGAGAAAGATGAGAATCTCGCGTTCTTATCTAGATTATACTATATTTGAAATAACAAATCAGTATTTTTCGTGTGTGCTTTCTGGTAAGCTGCTTAAAGGCTGGGATTTTGCTGGGTAAACTGAGAAAACTGAGTGTCGGGTTACCCTAAAGCATGCTCTTGATATACTGTACTCATGGAAATGAGTTGAGATAATTTTGGAATCACCCTCCTGGCCTATGATTGGGCAAGGTTTTTCTTTCCCTTATAAACATAGTTATCATTTGAAAGCAAAGAGGCCTAGTAATTGGCATCTCTGGGCCAAATTTACTGTGAAAACCATGTGATCAGCAAAGCTGTTTTCTAAAGTCAAAGTAATATTTCAAGTCTGTGTACTTCTTCAGAGTAAGCAAAGTTTTAGGGATTATTAGTGACTATAAATTCGGTGATTAATTGAGTTCTTGGAAATTATGTTTATAATTTAAAGTATAGATTCTACTTCTTATATATAAGGAGAGTTAGTTTTTATTATTTTTTCATAACTTGCAGGTCATTAGAATTTTAATTTTTGGTTGTTTTCTCATCCCAGATTATCACCATGAGGTATATAAGATCTCAGAATTCAGCAACGATGTTAATGGGGAGGCCAAAGAGACACAACCCATTTATTTAGGTAGGTTCCTATGTCAATTAATTTCTCAGCAAAACAGTGTGGCCATTTGCAGTTAGGGGGAAGGGGAAAAAAAAAAAAAGATTGTGCCAGAACGGGAAATGTCTGCCATTGCTTAATGTATGACATTCTTTTCAAGACCTTTTATTTTACAGATTGCCAATATATCCCTTATTAACATTGCTAAAAGTTGTAATTTCAGACATAAATGTTTATTAGTGTCTACACACAGTGCTAATTATCACTCACTCTCAGAGCCAGATGCTGACTGTGCAGGTTTGTCGCTCTGTGCTCACCCCATTTACATTGCATATTCGCTGGCATGCTTCACTGGCAATAGTTTGTGTAATTGGGGTATTACATCTTTGACATCTGGATAACAGAAATTCAATTTTCAGGAAGCTGCTATTTGTTTGGTTTTGCTTCTGCCTTGGGTGGGATGGAGGATTAATATGCTGTCTTATTATAAAGTCCCTTCACCTCTGTGGCCTGGTTGCTAATCCTGCCATGACAAAATTAAATTAAATCTACAGTCAAAAAGCGTAAGGAAAATCAAAGTGTGATTGTCCACCTAACCACCTCTTGAGAATACTAGCTATCATTTTCCTGGACCTGTGTGCATTTCACCCCGATACCTATGGTCAGGGTGACTAGCCATACTTTTTGCTCTTACCATCCTCATTCCCAGCTCCCCTTAGGGACAGGCCGAGCAAAAGTGGCATCCGGGAGACCATCCGACAAGGATAGCTGCATGATGAATAAGTAGGTGGTCAGAAGCATTGCCACTCTCTCTAAGTACAGCTTTTGGGACAAATGTCATACAGGAGAGAACTTGAATGTGCAGTTCGTTATTTGCAGACTGTGAACCCAAAATGCAAACAACTTGCGATTTTGCCACTAAGAGTGGAGTACCCAGAGAGGAGGAGAAGTAGGATTAGAGAGTAAACAGTGGCATGTGGCTTCCACCTTGCCCATCCTGAGCATCCCCACCATCTTTGGTAGTGATGTAAGAGCTGGGTGCTGCATGGCAAGGGAGCCTAAAGTGGGAGACAGTTGGGGCAAGAGTGATGAAAAGCAAGGGTCAGCTTTGCCTGCTCCCTGGGGAGTATCGAGGGCTGAAGGACGTAGGATTGGTGCAGATCCCAACAACGTGAAAACCACATGGTGGAGTCCTCAGCCACCAGGATCTCTCTTTCTGGCTTTGAGAGAGAGAAACGGTGGGATGCGGTGGACTGAGAAATGAAAACGGATACTTGAGTGAGGTAAAACAGGAGGGAAGTATCAGCAAACAAACTCAGTGGTCATAAGTGACCACTGAAAGCACGTAGATCTCTGTATTCAAGCAGAGACTGTCACTGAGGCCGGCAGCTGTGCTCAGCACCTGTTTACGGTTAAGAGAACTAAAAACCAAAAAGTGAATAGTCAAGTGAAATGCTACAACCCAGAAGGAGAATATTCTTGGTTGGCACTCTCTTCAGTTCCTTAAACTTAATCAGTTGGAATTTTGTATTTTCAGTTCCTTAAGCTTGATTGGTTGGAATTCTGTATCTAAGTACTACTCGATGTAGTCATTGGAAATGAGGAATTTGCCCATTAGTAGAAAATTTACATTTATCATAAAAACGGAACATCATGTCCTTGGTTGAGTTATTCTCCAACAAAGCAGGCTTTTTCCCCCGTCCTGCTGTGTGTTTGGAAAACAGTAAGGATGCTATACAGTGAGGTAATTCTGGGTATGACAGAGTAGGGGGCTGAACAATAGGAAGATGCGAGTTCTCAGAATTCAGGAAAATGCAAACTCTTGAAAGTGGCACACGTTGCTGCTTTCATTTTTCCCAGCTCGAGTCCAGGAAGATAAGAGAACATTAGCAAAAGACCAGGGTCAGGATAAGCTTTGCAAGTTACTGGTCAAGAAGGCCTCAGCCATGAAGAGACCAAAGATTGAACAGTGCAGACGTGTGCCTGACTTACTTCTCAGTCTTGCTCATCCTGGGGGACGTGAGATGTAGTTCCCAAAGAACATTTGTATTTTGTGATTTCCAGTCATTTTTTTAAAAACTACAGGAATAAGTGGTTACGCTAACATAATTTCTAGAGCAATTGGGAATAGTTACTGAAAACATAGGAAATTAAGATTTTTGTTGTCTATGATGTTCTAAAACAGGCATTTTTTTAGTTTTTAGGTTCCCATTTCAAAACATAGATTTAAAGCATGCTTGTTTTATAAATTGCTTGAGTCTATCCGTGATGTTACTTGCTAGGGTGTAGAATTCAGTGTGAGGTTTATGACATCCAAGGGAGTTTGTTAGCCAAACACCAGAAGAACGGTTTCAAATACAATCTAGTCCTAATACATGGCCCTTAGGATGTTGTATAGTATTTTCTGTGTTCAGACATATGTCGTATTTTTAATACTATTCGCACCTATAAGATTAAAGTTCACATCTCAGGAAAAGAGAGTGAGTTCTCCAGGTTTTGGCAGTGTTCTCACATGAAATTTATTTCTCTGGAATATTTTTAGGCTGTTGACTAATGCAGCACATCCAACATGGTAGGATAGCTCAGTAGTGTGAATGGCTTGGCTGAGTCCTTTCAGAGTTACTCACACATTTTTAGTGTGATCATAGGGCCAGAGGAGGTTACTTTGCCCTGTGGACATTGACATTGTCAGGCGGGCTGTGATGGGCGACCATAAAAATTTGAGTCCTGTTTGGAGAAAAACAACGATCTGTTTTAATCAACTCAACAGATTTTTTTTTTTTTCCTAAGAAAAGACTATGTGCTCAGCGCTTTTCTGGGATGAGAGTGGGATTGGGGGTAACCAAAGAAATGGAAAGGACAGAGACCTTGTTCTTAAAGATGAAATCCAGTTGAGGAGATGGGGCACATTCAGAGCACAGTTAAGGAACAATGTTCAGTGACTGTAACAGCTCCCGTCGCTGGGCACTTTCTGTGCACATGGTGTTGACCTGAGTCCCTCACATGAATTATGTTCATTTACCTCTCGTGGCAAACCTGTAAATCATTATCCTCCCCATTTTGTACAGGAGACTTAGATGTTTAGTGGCCTGCCAGAGGCCGCTCAAGTAGCAAGTGCCACAGCTGGGAGCCCAATGCATCCGCCCATGCTGGAGACACCCCACTGCAGGCCTCTCGGTGTGAACGGTAATTAGCCAACAAATACGGACCAGGACCATCGGGGCAGTGAGCCATAGCAGCATGGGAAGGGAAGGATCAAATGGAGGGTCAAGTGGGGAGTCTCCCTCAAAGTTGGAGGCAATTTGCATAGACAGAGGGGAGCTGGAGAAGGTTCCAGGTGCAAAGGGTGCTGTAAGCTACAGCAGGGAAGTGTTGTCAGGATCAGATATTAAGTGAGCGTCTTCCATTTAAGAACTGCTTTCACCTCTGTCATGCTGTGGTTTTGACTTCCTGTAAGGTCACTGGGGCAGGCATTCTTATTCCCATTACTTAGAGGACAGACCTGAGGCTCAGAGTAAAGCAACTTGCTCAGAAATAGCAGAACCTGGAGCGGACCCACGGCTCCTGTCCAGAGACCTTTCCTCTCTACCACGCTGGGCCAGACAATTCAAGGATCATCAGGAGACCTTACCGAAAAGAACAGGGCACTTTTGGAAAATATTTTAGTGAGACAGCAAGTTTATTACTCATAACAATAATACAAACTTTTGATAAAATCTCTTTTGAGATGTTGGGCTTTGTTTTAGGTTTACTGTCATAAGATATAAATTTGGAACTTGTCTATTTCTCAGGTGTTCGATCTCATTCATTTATTCATTCGACAAATATTTCTTGAGCTCCAATTACATGCCAGGCCCTGGCCTTGTCCTCGTTCCTTTCAATACTCGGTTCGGTTACACAGCTTTCAGAAGACAAAGAAAGCACATGTTGTAGCCATGCCAGTTGAGCAGGATCGAGATGTCGGAATTTTGAAATCTTTGTCCGTGGCTTTGCCAATGACAGCCACCCCCACTAGGGTCCCAGAATCTCCTCAAAGATGACACACTCAAATAATCCCTACCCACTTTTCCAGGCTAGGGCGCCAGCCTCTCATGACAACGTAAGTCTCCTTCCCGGAGACGTAGACATGTGTGTGTGTTAAATGGGGGTGCTCTTCACCTAGAGTCCGGCAACCTGGGTCCCGCTTGCTTCCTGTTTCTTCCCCAGAGGGAAAGGGCCCTGATGTGTTACCTTACCTGTGGCTGGAGTTCAGTGAGTGAGAAACAACCTCAAATATCATGGAGGTCCGTCCAAGTGGGCCTGAGCGTTTCCTGGGGTTGGAAACACAGCCAGTAACTGTAGGGGTCATTTTGGAAGAGCTGGCCGTGTGCCAGCCACCATGGTAAGAACTTCGCGTGTTATCCCAGGTGACACATCCCATCCCTACCTCCCCACCTCTGCGGGCATCTGCACGGCTTTTAGGGCACTCCTGTCACCGTGGAAAAACCTCTGATCGGAATGGTTTCTAAGGTTTCCTACAGCACTAACAGTAGACCTGCTCATCCTCTAGGTCCACAAATGGCTTCTCGAACAGTTGCAAGCAAAGTCAAGGTTGAGAGAGCCTCTTGAGACTCTTGAACACTGATGGCTTCCTTGAGTAGACGCGCGCCTGTAAATGTGCTTCTGTTACCTATAGACGCAGACAGAGACGCTCTTAGATATTACTCATGGCCTCAAGTTCGGGCGAAGTTTGCCGTTAGGCCTGTCGCATACCGGGGTTAATCATTTAGCTAACATCACAACTGCGCATGAGGCGGGTGTTATACCGGCTATATGGGCAGGAAGCAGAGCTTGGAGGTGAAAGTGATTCGTGCCAGGGCACACAGAAATTAGTAGCTGAGCATGCTTTAGACTCCGGTGTCTTGACGCCCATTCCTGCCTTCTTTCACCATGGCAGTTCTGCCAGCTGTCCTGCCTGCCCTTCCGCACGCATGGGCTGAGTTGGGTGTGTAACGTCTCATCCTCTCCCCGGCAGAGCGGGGCCCCAGATGTGGGGGGGTGGGGCACGGGCTCTTGGTGGAAGGGAGGGGTGGGCGGAAGCTTCCACTGGGCAGAGCCTAGGATCCACTTGGGAAGAAAGGAAGCCCAGTTAGTCGAACATTTGCTGTATGCAGGGCTCTTCCCGTACTGGAGAAGTATTGTTATTTCCATTTTTAAATGAAAAATAGGCGTCTTTGGAAATGTCCGTTTGCCCAAGGTCAGAGAGCTCACAGGTGAGAGCCTGGCTGTGGACATGGCTCCCACGTTGTTGCTGCTCTGCTCTGCGAGGCAGCCTCTGAGAAAGCCAGGCCCCCTTTCCTCCTCCCTTTGCCGTTCGTAGTCTGCTTCCAGCTCACCTTTCTAGCCTTATCTCCCTCTTCCTCCTGCTAAAAACATGTGCTCATGTCAGCCTGGTCTCTTAGCATTCCTTCCTGGAGCACCTTGCCCTGCCCAAGTGTGCACCTCTCTCCAGCCTGTTCTCTCCAGGCGCTCCCATGTCTTAGCCTGTTTCCAGACTCCATCTATTACAATCCTATCTCCTATTGGTTTTCAAAGCCCAATTCAAACATTACCTAAGCCCGGAGGCCTTCTCAGTTTGTCTAGCACAGTAGAGAGAAGTCAGGTTTGAAGTCAGAAAACCTTGGTTTGAGTCTCAGGTTAACAGTTAATAACACCTTGCACAAAACTCTTGAGGGTTTTTCTTTGTCTTCCGTAATAGAATAATAATGTGGGCCCTGACCTCCCCCGCAGGTTCTCCTCTAGCATGTAGGAAACCCCAATGACAAAACACTTTTTCAAAGTAGGAAATGCTGTATTCTTATTTTTATTATCCCCTTGTCTGTTCTCTTTCTGAAATAGAATTTAAATGTTCTTCTGAATGTCTTAGCACTAAATAATAACATCACTCTTTTATGGCGCTTCCCATGTACTGCCTAATACCTACTAATTTTGTACACAGCTTTATTGCACTGCAAGTTACCCTGCAGACATGCCCATCATCCCCAAACCTGGACAATTACTGCATTGAACTGTGGTTGTTTATTTGCACCATCTCTCCTCCTGTAAATTGTAAGATCACAGAGCGAGTGTGACCTGGATTCTTTTTCATATTCTTTGAAGCACCCAGCACAGTATTGTGTTCATAATAGGTACCCAGATGATAGGTACTCAAATATCTAAGTGCGTGAGTAGCTTGGACACTGTCGTAAAGACCAATGAAGAGTTGCTTTATTTTTTTTAAGGATTTTATTTATTTATTTTGAGAGAGAGAAGGAACACTAGCGGGGGGGAGGGGGCAGATGGAGAGGGAGAAGCTGACTCCCCTCTGAGCATGAGCCTGACGTGGGGCTTGATCCCAGGACCTTGAGATCATGACCTGAGCCGAAGGCAGAGGCTTAACCCGTTGAGCCACCCTGAAGAGCTGCTTTAAAATACACCACTCTGGGGACGCCTGGGTGGCGCAGTTGGTTGGACAACTGCCTCCGGCTCAGGGCGTGATCCTGCAGTCCCGGGATCGAGTCCCACATCAGGCTCCCAGCTCCATGGGGAGTCTGCTTCGCTCTCTGACCTTCTCCTCGCTCATTCTCTCTCTCACTGTCTCTCTCTCTCAAATAAATAAAATAAAATCTAAAAAAATAAAATAAAATAAAATACACCACTCTGGAGCACCTGGGTGGCTCAGTGGTTTAAGCCTCTGCCTTTGGCTCGGGTCATGATCTCAGGGTCTTGGGATGAAGCCCTACATTGGACACTCTGCTCAGCAGGGGGCCTGCTTTTCCCTTCCCCTTCCCCTCTGCCTGCCTCTCTGCCTACTTGTGATCTCTGTCTCTGTCAAATAAATAAAATCTTAAAAAAAAAAATAGAATAAAATATACCACTCTGTTGAGATTTGGGGGACATTTAGTGAGCCAGACTAAAATATGCCTCATTTAACTGGAAGAATCTTTTATAATATATTCAACTAGCGCTGAAATTTGGGATTTCTGATGTTGATTTGTGAGATACAACTTGAAACCTATTTTCCCCCTTCAAACCTAGAAATACCAAAAAGGAGAGGACCTTGCATATGAAAGCCAGAGACATGTTGAAAATCAAAACAAAAATAGTCTGAGCTCTGCTGGCTCTCTATGTGCTGTGACATTGGTACACCCTCTTCAGGGTGCTTAAGAGAGGACTGACCTGTTTATCAACTGATTTTTGGAATTGTCTGGGTCTCAGTTTCCAAAGGAAGCAAGTTTTCCTACCTAAATTTCAGAAAAACCAAAAGCCAAGCCTTCAGCAACAGACCTTGGTGCATGTGACACGGTGAGGGAGCACACGCGCTGTGCCCCCTCCCCAATGCCCTTCCGTGTCCCCAGGAAAAGTTGCTTCTTTCTGTTTCTCCAGACGTGGTGTGGCTCAGGAGCCACCCTGGGGGTAACATGTATGACAGGTTGTGATCATTGGCTGTTCCTCCTCTGATTGTGACCAAATCATTTAAAAAAAAATAATAAAATAAAATAAAAAATTAAAAAAAAAAAAAACCCTCCAAGAAGGACAGGCTCTAAGGAGATGTATTAACAATTTAGCCTCTCTGGTTCCCATGGGAATATGGATTTTTACTTTTGGAAGAAAATAACATGGCCATCTATAAGATAAAATAAAGATTTTGGAACAGTGTGTTTTGCATCTCCAAGTTAAAAATAGATCTAGGACATTTACAAAGCAACTCTGTTATTCTCATAAGTCACAGATTCCTGGAGCGGATGCTACCTGGAATCGATGTGCCCGAGTGTGTGCACGCAGTAGTGGGGGTGGTAGATCCTGCAAGGGGCATGTGCCCAACCCTGCAGGGATTTGTCCAGGTGCTGGGCCACTTGGGTTGCTCCTTGCCGGAACATCTTCATTATTTGTGGCTTTCAGGTTTAGGATTAAGACTCCTCAGCCTGACAGATAAGACTCTGAGTGAACTGCCACCTGTTTCTTTGGAGCTCATTGCTGACATTGTCCTTCGCAGGCGTCACCCATACCAGACCTCTTTTATTCCTGCAGCAGGAATCCTTCCTGGCCTTTGAGGCCAGGCACTTTCTCACCCTGGTGGCTGCACAGAAGCCGTAGAAATTCCTTTGCTTGGAATTTCACACTTGCATCATCCTCCCTCTGCTTGGCTTGGCTTTCTCTTTTCCCTAAAGACTTCAAGTTGATGAAACTTCTTTCAGGAAGTCTTCTCTGATTGCCCTCACCTCTCCCACACAGCCTCCAGGGCATGGTGCCATCACAGCCAAGGCATTGCTGGTTTACTTCTCTCTCCCTGCTGGGCTGTGAACTCCCTGAGAATCATCTCTGTGTCCCCACTGCCTAGCACCATGCTGGTCACGTGATAATCACCAGTACATGCTCAGGCAATGAGTAAGATGTCCACTTTTAAATGCAAAATTAAGTGGTGGATTCAGCTACTTTGAAACTTTATTATTCAACTCTTACCTCCAAGTTCCATCCTGGCTTCAGGGGGTGAAAATTTACACTCCTTTCTTAGTAGCTAACTGGACTTCACATATCAGGAGTAAAATTTGTCAACACTGATCACAGATGATTTAGTTTTCATTTCCTATTTTTGTTCTTTTTGATTAGTTAATGGCAGGGCCCCCTCTTAAAGTTAAACCCTGAGAGAGGACGCATCCCTGTGCCTGTGTACGTGTACCAGCCCTGGCCCCCGGGGCCCTGCAGGTACACCATGCTGTGCGGGTCTCCCCGGATGCCGCAGTCCAGTGGGCCTGGCATCTGGCCTGCTGGGCTCTGCCCACCCCTGCCGCCCTCTCTGTCTAAGGCTTCATTTTTCCCATCTCAGCTTGAATTCCTGCAGGCCAAGACTCTGTTGACTGTGTTCCTAGTACACGATACTTGACACAGAGTCGAGTCTCGATAATTCTTTTTGAATAAACAAGTAAGTACCATGTTTAAAACATGTTAAAAATGCAATTTGCTGCCAATTATCTGCTGATCAAGTGGGACAGTCTGTTGTGGCGAGACGGTTTTGTTGTGCAGGACTGTCCTGCGTGTTACAAGAGGACTGAATGTTGGCAGCATCAGTGTACATAAATGTCAGGAACACACCCCCTCACCCCTACTGTGATGATCGGAAGTGCCCCCTACACATGTTGGCTGGCATGTGGTCCTCTGCAGGACAAGGCTGTGGGGTCATGTAGCTTTGAGCAGAGAAATGCTATTACACTGCTCTAGACTACACACCCTTCGTCACCAGCTGGCTCCCAGATGCCCATGTGAAATGGGCAGAGAGGAGCGGCCAAGGTGGACCCACTCAGCCACATCACCATACCCAGAGCAAGATCAAAGGGCACATTCCATTCACGGTCAGATTACTGAGCCTCCTTTCTATACAAAGTACACCTTGTTACATGCATATTCCATCATATATTTTAAAATCATTAAGAAGTTTAGACAGATTGCCTTTGAGTGTTTCAGACAATCAGTATCCTTGTAAATAAGAATCCATAAAATTGTTTTCTTAGTATTGCTTTTTTTCCCAAACATGTCCAAGTATACTGTATCATTTGAATTGCAAGGGTTTTACAATGTTTTTTTACTTAGAAATCAAATTTTATATCTGAAAGGTTAATGGAGAAAACTAATTATGCTATCTGGTAACCAAATGTGTGATGAGACATTTGTCTCTGTAATTAACAGCAAGGAACTTTTATAGTTTCATAAAATCGAATGCTACATAGAGGATTCTGTGAGCATTTGTTTGGATGAGGTGTCCAAAGCAGAGATGTTTATGGATGATATAAAGTTGAACTGAAATGTAATGCAGGTGTCTCTGCCTCTCACGGCATTTCTCATTGTTGAAATGGAAGCCAGAAGATTAATAACTTTACTTTGTCATGATAAAATAAGTAATGTGTTCTTGGAACAGTGGTACGGTACATAAGTTACTCAGTAATTCCAAGAATTTATTCTGTTCCAGGAATAATATCCTTAACAATTTATTTTTACAGAAAAAGTTGATGCAACATAATAGCCTTATGAAGTTGCTTGTATGGCTAATGGAATTATATCTCAAATGTGACTTTACACCTCCATATAAAATGTAAAGAACCCCACAAAAATGCAAGGTTAAGGTACAAGCTAAAAGTAAAAAGTCAGGAGATGCAAAAGTTAAGGTTCTTCTGTTAACATTAACTCATGCTCATTGCACATATATAATTTTTTCAATTACTAGCAAGACTTTAATGGGTACCGTAATAAGCATTGTGTGAAATACGGTTGAAAAGGAGTTGCTGCTGGAATATTAGCCTTAGCTTTCTCTGTGCGTTCGCTGTTCTGCTGTCTAGCTCTGCTCTGGAAGACAGAGCCTGCTGCCTTGAGCACCACAGACACACGCAGCTCAGATCCGACTTGCCTTCCTCTGGTCTGCTTTGGTCAATCTGGGCAAGCAACTTAGTCTTATCCTTTGTTAAATGGGGCGGGTGAGTCCCTGTCTGTCACCTCTGATGAACTAGGAATGCGGTGAGGATGAGCTGTGTTCCTTTGGGAAAGCTTTCATAAGAAGACATGATTGACTTTAGACCCCAAATGGCCTCTGCTTCCAACCCTACACACCCCGTGGACTTGAGAATCTAAGAAAGCACAGATAGTCTACGTCTTGACCTGTCAGTAGTGTTTTCTTTGTCAGCTCCCCTCAACTGCAGCTTCTCTGCATATCTGATGCTGGAATTTACTTATTCTTGTGTTCATTCTGTGGGTATTTGTTGAGTAACCATTAGTGCCAAGCTAAAAGATTTTGAAGCTCACTAGGTTGCCACAGGGAGTTGAAGGATTCTACGGGAACATGGAATGGGGGAGGAGGGGACTCACCAGGCTTGGGGGATTAGGGGATACAGCTTGAGAAGATGACATTCCAGCAGACACCTGAGGGGTAAATATGGGGCGGGGCTAGAGCCAAGGCTCTATGAGGGCCCGTCAGTGAGAGCACTTCTGGACCACCGAGAGACCTTCCTTCTAAAGGAAAGCAGGGGTGCCTGTGTGGCTCAGTGGGTTAAGCCTCTACCTTCGGCTCAGGTCATGATCTCGGGGTCCTGGGGTCAAGCCCCGCATCGGGCTCTCTGCTCAGTGGGGAGCCTGCTTCCCCCTCTCTGCCCACTTGTGATCTCTGTCTGTCAAATAAATGGATAAAATTTAAAAAAAAAAAAAAAAAGGAAAGCAGAGGACCTCCAGCTGTTCATTTTGACTACTAATTGGACTGGTATTTAATTGTTCTGAAGTGAGGCCTGGGCACTGGTATTTTTACAGAGATGTCTAGGTGATCCTAACTGCAGCCAGACCTGTGAACCAACCCCCACCCCCAAAACCCCGGGTAAAATAAAGGGAATGGGGATGGGGGAGGAATGTGGCAAGAGCTGAGATGGGAAAGAGAGACCAAGAAGGTCAGATGTGGAGCGGAGCTCCATCCTGAGGTGGTTGGCATTCCACTGTGGTGTGTCATGTAATGAGGTTTGCATGTCTGAGAGATCACACTGGCCTCGGGGTGGAAGAGGGCTTGGGGAGAGGGGCTCGACACTGGAGGCTTTTGGCAGTAGCCCCATCAAGAGATAATGGGGACAGGGGGATGGAGAGAAGTGGAAGGATTCAAAAGTAATTTGGAGGGGCACCTGGGTGGCTCAGCGGGTTAAAGCCTCTGCCTTCGGCTCTGGTCATGATCCCAGGGTCCTGGGATCGAGCCCCGCATCGGGCTCTCTGCTCAGCGGAGAGCCTGCTTCCTCCTCTCTCTGCCTGCCTCTCTGACTGCTTGTGATTTCTGTCTGTCAAATGAATAAATAAAATCTTAAAAAAAAAAAAAAAGTAATTTGGAAGTCACCGTAGGCAGGACTCTATGATTAACTGGCTGTGGGAGGGCAGGGAGAGAGAGAAGTCCCAGGTTTCTGGCTTGAATGGCAGGGTGGGTGCTGTTCAGTAAGGCTCACAGAGAGTCAGCATTAAATATGGTTTTGGACATGGCGTTCAGGCTGCTTTTGAAGTGCACAAGTGGGACTGTCCAGTGGGCAATTGGATGTGTGAGTCTGGAGCCCCGAAGTGGGATCAGGGCTAGAGTCCTCACATACAGATGGTCCACGGAGAAGGACTAGAGAGAAGATCTGTGGGTCCAGAAAGGGGGTGTGGAGTGAGAAGGCTGCCCAGGTAGCATCCTGAAAACCTTTGACATTTAGGGCAGTGCTTTTCACACCAGTGTTGTGACCTATAAGTGTGTCATGAAATCGATTTAGCAGATTGTCACCCATAGGAGCGAACAACAAGAACGGTAATAATAATAACAACAAAGAGAGAGTAGAATAGAAAATGTCAGAGTGCACTGCACGCAGGAAGGATAAATTCATGAATCTTTTATAGTTACATACGTAGTGTGTGTGTGTGTGTGTGTGTGCACGTGCACATGCATGCATATGAAAGTGTGTGAAATCATGAAAAATGTATTTTTTGCTGTGAACCCTGGTCAAAAAAGGTTGGAACCCACCGACCTAAGCCATGGCTGCCTTACCCTTGGAGCTCTGTCATTAGTGTCACTCAGGAAGGGCTACCACTCTCCAGGTGCTTTGGACCCAGACTCAGCGGAGTTCCCTGAAATCCTCAGGAAAAAAGGTGCTGTGAATATGATCCGTTTCTCGTCACCAGGAACACTATTCGCACTGAAGATGAGACAGGACAATAGCGTGTATATAATATAACTAGAAATATTTTAAAATTTTAAATGGCCGAAGAAAAAGTGTGGCCTTTTTCTTAAACACGTTCACACTTAACTGGTCTCTGAATGGCACGTGTAAACTGAGGCTCGGGGAGAGGAGATTTGCACTCTGAGCATTTTTTTTTTTTAAGATTTTATTTATTAGTCATAGAGAGAGCACAAGGAGGCAGAGTAGCAGGCAGAGGCAGAGAGAGAAGTAGGCTCCCCACTGGACAAGGAGCACCATTCGGGACTCGATCCTAGGACCCCGGGATCATGACCTGAGCCGAAGGCAGCAGCCTAACCCACTGAGCCACCCAGGCACCCCCTGAGCATTCTTTTAGAAGTTTTCTGTACAGGAGAGCAGAGGATCAGCACTTCAAATTCTGTCGAAAAGGACTCTTTCCAGACCAAGTTATGAACATTTTACCTCTTGTTGAATAAAGGCGAGATTTAGGCTAGGCCACTACAGGAATACGGAAGCAGCTCCTACCCTAGTCTTGTTATATTTAAGCTCTGTCTATTGCCAGCATTCAAAGACTTTTGCTGTGTTTCACAGGATCGCGAACATAAATAAATTAGAGGATTGCGCGTCCTCTAAGTGTTAATATTTGGCTTTTGTAGAACTCACAGGATTCACGTGAACCGTGCTGCCAATTTAAAAAGAAATATCTGAGCCTTATTCTCCTTAGTTAGAAACAGTACAACTAAGCTGAAATTCATAGATGGTTTGGTGCAATGACTGAATTGTTTCCACCATATGTGTTAACATAACGGGTGGTTAAGGTGCTAACTGGTTCACACAGCACCCAGTGTGTGTCCTCACTGCTTCCTGGATACCACGTGGCTGCATTATTTTGTGAATGGCCTCATTCCTGCCAGTCAGCCTGTTCCTT
Source organism: Neogale vison (assembly GCF_020171115.1). Classification (NCBI taxonomy): domain Eukaryota; kingdom Metazoa; phylum Chordata; class Mammalia; order Carnivora; family Mustelidae; genus Neogale; species Neogale vison. The sequence goes on along the minus strand of NC_058102.1, from coordinate 120,887,342 downwards.
GAGCGTTTTAGTAGAGTAGTTCATGGACATTGGAGCCTGACCTACCCCGTTTAAAACTCCAGTCTCAAAGTCTCTGTTATTTCCTGGGTAAAATGTATTCATCAACTTTCAAAACTCTTACCTTGTCATCAGGATTAAAAGTAGGCAGAGTTTGCCTGAGGGCCTGGTACATAGTGAGTACTCCATAAATGGTGACTGTAACACTTTTCCCACTACATACTGCCAAATTACTTAAAATAAGAATAATAATAATAATAATACATGGGTTGGGGTGCTTGGCCGGCTCAGTTGGAAGAGCATGTGACTCTTGATCTCAGGGTCATGAGTTTGAGCCCCACATTAGCTATAAAGATTACTTACACACATACACACACACATACATAAACAAACTTAAAAAAATACAGAATATGTGGCTTGTATGAGCTTCAGGGGAAAGTTATCTTGGCCTGTACACCAAGAGTTGCAAAAGAGACTGCACCCCAGCATCCTCTTTCCTTGACTTGCTTTTGCTGCTGCTACCTCTAGCCCCCTTTTACTCACTCCTGTCCACCTTCGTCTTTCCTGGGTCACATTGTAAGATGCTTTCATGTCCAAAGCTGCCACTATACCTAGCTTCAGAATACCACAGGGAAAGGATCGTACATAATTCTTCTAGGTCATTTTTTTCTTACAAAAAAATAATACGTTTCAAATAATTTCAAAATCATTTTTAAACTTAAAATTGAGAAAGGTGAAAAAAAAGGTAGAAAGTAAAAAGGAGAGCATCCTGTCCCCATCAGACTCTCCAGTAACAAGCACTGTTAACAATAGAGTTGTTATAATGAAAGGAAAATGGGACTATGCTATATAACGTTTTATAACTTTTTTGCTTAACGGAGGCTCCATGTATTCTATAAGAACTGAGTGGCTAGTTTGAGGCAGACAGTCAGCCCTGGTTATAAGGTAGTGAATGAAGTCACTGTGATATCAACCATCACAAGTTTACAGTTTGTCTTGCACATACCTCCAAATGACTATAAAAAGGGCTATTTTGTTCTTTACAGGATATGTAAACATATATCATAATATCATTATACCAGCATGCCATTATTCACTTATCTGAAGCTCCATTGACAAATGTTTGGATGATTCGCAGGGTTTCATGAGTACAATAATGCCGTCGTGCATATCCTTGGATAGATGTCATGGGTACTTGGTGGGATGTTTCTATAGGATCAATTCCTGGTAGTGGAATTGCTGAATTTACCTCCAGAAAGTTTCCCTACCAACAGCATGTGAGAGCAACTGTAACCCTACACTTCCACCAAAAATGGGTTTTATGAAGCTACAGTTTTTGCCAAATTAATAGATAAAGAATGTCATATTATTTAATTTTCTTTACATTAATAATTATGGAGATAAAGGGATTTAAACTGTTTCTTATTTTTTAAGATTTTATTTATTTGTCAGAGAGAGAGAGCACACAAGCAGGGGAAGTGGCAGGCAGAGGGAGAAGCAGGCTCCCCACTGAGCAAGGAGCCTAATGCAGGATTCAGTCCCAGGATCCTGGGATCATGACCTGAGCTGAAGTCAGATGCGTAACCACTGAGCCACCCAGGTGCCCCTGGCTTAATTATTCTCGAACATTGTTTAAAGTGATGGCTTCTGATAACAATGGCTGGAATTACACATCCAAAGAGCATTCAGTTGGACAGCCGTGTTGTAGTTATTATAAAATAAAAGTTCATTTTCCATGATACAAGAGCATTTGAGGGAGTGATTCTGACTCTTGGAATTGGTTGGGGAGTTCCAGCTACTCTTTATGTATCACAGCGAGTCTCATGGAAAAACCTTGTTGACTTCCTGACATTGCGGGATAAAGTAAAAGCTTCAGTGTCTTTCTGTTGCTCACTTGGCCCACTCCGTGCCTCAACTCCAGCTGAGTTAGCTTGTTTACCATTACCCATTCTGTTTTTCTCTGTGTTCAGTCTTTGCTCGATACCGTTCCCTCCCTCTTCTTCCCAGAAGTGCCCGTGGAAATGCCAGCCGTCTTTACTGACCCGCTCACATCAGGCATCTTCATGACACTGGCTGTTGCGCTCCCAGTTTAAAACGGCCTCTCAATTCCTTGTAATTCATGCAATGTCCAAGACATTTCTCATGTAATCTCTTGGTTTTGTCTGTTCCGTCATGGATGTTAGAGATGTTCTCTTAGAAAGTCGCTGGTGGGGGAGGGGTGGCTCCTGGATGGCTCAGTGGGTTAAGCCTCCGCCTTCAGCTCAGGTTATGATCTCAGGGTCCTGGGATCGAGCCCCACATCGGGCTCTCTGCTCGGCAGGGGGCCTGCTTCTCCCTTCTCTCTGCCTGCCTCTCTGTCTATCTGTGATCTCTGTCTCTGTCAAATAAATAAATAAAGATTAAAAAAAAAAAAAAAAAAGAAAAAGAAAGAAAGTCACTGGGGGCATTCAAAAGCCTGACTTAAAAAGCCAAGCCCTTTGCCTTCTGTAACAGCCCAGCGTCTCCTCCTGCTGACCAGTCCAATTTAACAGGAACCTGCACTTGATGGGTAGAGAACAGAGTAGAATACTGGCATTTATTTTTTAAGGTAAAATATGAAGACTCAAAGAAAATTATTCCCTAGTCCCTTTTTAGGACTTTGCGTCCAAACTTCTTCTATGTGTTTATTCTCCTTTGTAGGTGTTCTTTGAGGGACACATTTGAGAAGCAGTATGACAGCCCATTTTCTATAGCTGTCCAGTTGATTTTATTTATTTATTGAAAAGTAGTTGATGTACAACGTACGGTAGCTTCAGGTGTACGGCAGAGAGACCATTCTGTGCATTACCCGGTGCTCCCCGTAGACACCAGACAACGTGATTACAATATTATTGACTAGATTCCTGATGCTGTCCTTTTCATCCCCTTGTCTTACTGTACAACTGGACTTTTCTCCCTCTTAATCCCCTTCATCTATTTTGCTCATCCTCCTATTCTCTCCCCTCTGGCGACCCCCAGTTCTCTGTGCCTTAAGAGTATGTTTCAGTTTTGTTTGGATGATTTGCTTTTTAGATTCCACAGATAAGTGAAATCCTATGGTATCTCTCTGTCTCTGATTTATTTCACTTCACACGACACCCTCTGGGTCCATCCATGTTGTTGCCAATGGCAAGATCTCATTCTTTTCTTACAGCTCAGTACTAATGCTGATGGCCCATTTTGAATCGCTAGGCTTTGCTTCATTTCCTGGTCTGTCTTTGCTCTTTGGGCCCTAAACAGTCGTCTCAAGTTCTTTTTGCTTTGAAGGCCTATTTTCCAGCTCGGATCCATGGCATCCTCTCCTGGTACCTGTCCTGGCTTCATAAGCCTTCAATAAAAAGAGCTCCAGCCTCCCACCCTGGCTTCAGGTGGCTTATCATGGGTGAGCCTTCCATTCATTAGAAGAGGGGCATCGTGTTTTTAAAATTGTCTGTACATTCAAGTGTCTGCCCTGCCAGACTGCACACCCTCACAGGGAGCCACTGGAGCTTATATCTCTTTTCTTTTCCTTTATTTAGTCCCACAGTATCTCATATTTAGTAGTAGTACAGTAAATATTTATTGAATGGATGAATGAACCTGTTATTCCCTAAATAGATTTGAAAGGATCTTAGTGGCCCTTTAAATGAAAATGCCATGTATATACTGAGCTGCTTAATTATTTGCACTTCTACCTTTCAGTTTAACTGGGTCCCCACACATGTGCCAACGCACACGCGGCTGAGATATTCCTTACCATAGTGTTTGATTCAACCAAGCAAATGATTCTGGAGATACTCTTTGCCTCCTTCCGTCTCAGTGGCATTTAGACTCCGCGGTGTGGTGCCCACAGAGTTCCTGAATGCGCCCCAGGGACTGATGCAGGAATGTGCGTTCTGCCATGTTCTCTTCAGCAGGCTTTACTCTGCTTTATTTATTGGGGTCCCGCTTAAGATTGCATTAGAGGAAAGGGCTCACGTGGAAACGATTGCTCTGTAAATTCATGCTTTTCAGACCATTTTTGCCGAGGTAGAATCCCAGTCTTGCCTGTGCTTTGTCAACACGGCTCTCAGCCCCGAGGGTGGCCAGGTGGAACCTTGATAGCCTGTGTGTGTGAGGATGGGCTTGGAACGAGGATGTCGACCTCAGGCCTCCCCACAGCACAGCGTCTGCTTCCCTTTCCTCTGCTCTGAGACTGTTTGTTGAGATTTGTGCTCAAGAAAGATGTAGTGTTGGGGCGCCTGGGTGGCTCAGTGGGTTGGACTCAGGTCATGATCTCAGGGTCCTGGGATCGAACCCCACGTCGGGCTCTCTGCTCTGCGGGGAGCCTGCTTCCTTCTCTCTCTCTCTCTCTCTCTGCCTGCCTCTCTGCTTACTTGTGATCTCTCTCTGTCAAATCAATAAATTAAAAAAAAACTTAAAAAAAAAAAAAAAGAAAGAAAGCTGTAGCGTTGGCCAGAAGCACCCTGTCCCCTTCTCCTGCTCTCTCTCAGTGCTGTCATTTGAGCCGCTGTGGGTGAGTCTCTTCTACAGCGGGGCTCCGTGCTGCTTCTACTAGTGCTTGAGAAGACATAGTTGGACTGTTTAGTATAAATCCGGTCCTCTTAGTGCTTCTTACTGATGTACTCAACTTCTTTATCTTTTAACACTTCATTACCTGAAAAACACAAGAAGCTTTAAAGCATCCTTTCTTTCTTTTTTTAAAGTATATTCAGTATTGTGCAACACCACCTCTATCCGTTTCCTGAACTTCTTCATCATCCCGAACACAAAAGCATTCTTGTCCCTCCTTCTGCACATGTTCTCTGCTGCATCTCTGCTGCACGGTTGTTGTTTATGGGCTGGAAGGATAAGTTCTTGAAGACCAGATGTGCCCAGCCTCCTGCCTAGAAGTTCCAGTGCAATCCATTTCTCCTTTGGTGATAAAGAACAACGTTCTACCCATAACAGCCCATAGTATAGTTGAAGTCGAGTCACTGGAAAAACGTTTATTTCTCAGTGAAACACCCAACTCCAGTAACCTGTCCTTGTCCCTTTAACCTTTCCTGTTGACTTTTCATGACATCCTAAAGATTCTCAATGACCTCTTTAAAATAGGACAAAACTGGACATGACAGTATAATGAAGGTCGACCAGTGCCAAATATGGTGGAATGGTCCCTCGGTTCCTTAGGATTCTGTCAGTCCTCCTGTTGAGGCATGGTACCAAGGGTGGCACTCCCGTGATGGACTTCTTGTTGGTGGCAGGAGGGAGGGAGGGCTTGGCACTTCTGATTTCTGACCAAGGTGACTGTTGCTTGCCCAGGGGTCAGAAGCCCAGGAGGAATGAGGTGACCCACTTTGCCAGCTTGGAAACAGATGAGCTTGTGGCTCTTCTCCTGTGGACATGGGACGCTCTCCGCATGCTAGATTGATAGGAAATCTGGCGTCTCTGTATAAGGTACCCTTCCACCCCTGAGTTGTTAGTGAACCCCAGGGGCTTACTCGGCCCAGAGGGCTGGCTACTACTGGTAGTGGCAGTGGCAACTATTAACAGGATGGCTCTGGAGTCTGCTTCATGCCCCAGCCATGAACGCGGCTGCGTTCCCAGTTGCCTACTTATTGTCGGAATTTTCTTTGTCAGAACTATCATTATAACCTCACTCCACAGCAACCTTTTTTTTCTAATTCCCAGTAGAAAACGTGGTGTCCTCTTTCACGGGTTCTCGTCCTTCACCACCCCCACTGTCCCCATGTCCAGCCCATCACCAGGTCTGTCTGATGAAGCTTCTTCAGGGTGTCTCTCTAGCTGCAGCCCCTCCAGTCCTGGCACAGACTCTCAGGTCCTTCACTGAGCCATCAGCAAGGACACTGTAACTAACTGGTTTTCTTTCACCACACCGCATTCTCCATAGTTTTACCAGAATTATTTTTCTATGGGATAGACCTGATTATTTACTGTCCTTCTAGTGAAAGAGATATGAATCTAAAATTACCCGGAGTAGTAACCTAGTATCTCCCGTGTAAAATTATTCTTCCTTCGCCTGGCATGTATGGCCCTTAATGGGATGACCTTGCTCTACAGTTCAACTTCATCACCTGTCCTTCCCCTTAGAGAGCTTGAACTCCTGGCACACAGAACCGCCGTTGAGGAAGAAGGGGGAGAGGGGACAGCTCTGGGGCATCTACTCAGACAAGAGTAAGCTTTCTCCTGGGGCCGGAAGTGTGATGTTTTGGGGAGCCACCATCTCCAGCCCCAAAGGGAGGGGCTTCAGGGAAAGCAGGACCATCAGGGAAGGTCTTCAGCTTTAGCAGGAAGGAAATCATTGGCAAATAGTAGGGTAGTTCGCTGGTTTAAGTCCTGCGGCACAAGGTCCACAATGTTAGAGGTCAACGGGCCAGGAAAAATCAGGACCATTTTTCACAACAACCGATCAATATAAAGCATTCTGGGTAAAAAATGTCAAGAGATTTGGAGAGGGGCTATCTTTTAATTTGTGCCAGATGATCTTTACATCTCTGAGGCCCAGAAAGTGCTTGATAAATGTTTGTTGAACAATTTATTTCTATGACTTTTTTCACTTCACTCTATTAGTATAGTGTTTGCTTATAATGTTAATATTACATTTAATTCTACTGGATTCATTCTGGTTTCAAAAAGCCATTTCTTTCATTCACTTAGGAAAATTTTATGGACTACATACCATGCATCTACATGAGAACATTTGTAGGGCAAAGATAGGATAACTGTTCTCTGTGAATCTTCATAGTAAGACATTTAGAGGTAGACACCAGGTGGCTCAGTGGGTTAAGCATCTGCCTTCGGCTCAGGTCATGATCCCAGGGTCCTGGGATCAAGCCCTGCATCAGGTTCTCTCCTCAGCGGGGAGCCTGATTTGCCCTCCCTCTCTCTGCCTGCCTCTCTGCTTTCTTATGATCTCTGTCTGTCAAATAAATAAAAATCTTTTAAAAAAATAAACTTCATTTTTAAAAGAAGATGTATACACATAATCTCTTACAATATGTTTATATGTTACCAGCTTTTTCTTTTATCATCCCAGACCATGATGATTTGTGTAGCAAATCCTTCTCTCCTGGCCAACTTAAGAGAGATCATGTATGATCTCTGTGTTGCAAGACTTTGTATGTATTATTATGCAGAATCATCATATTTAGGATTATTATTATGATATACCTGTATGTTGTTTATGCAAAGAAAAGTGATCTGGTAGAGTCTGGAAATTTAGCCCCAGATAGAATTCATTCTGCAATTTTTTTTAAGACCTTGTCCAAACTCTCAAAAGGATTTTAGTGAGGTTTTTATACCTTTTAGTAAAATTTCTTTTTGTCTTTCCTAAAAAGATTCAGCCCCTTGAAGTTGAGTGTAAGTAAAGACATAGATTTGGAAAGAAATGAAGAAAGTGTGCACGTTTCCTTATAGAATCATGCTTGCGGAGCTTCCTTTTCCTGGCATTAAACATGGCGAAGAAGCTGATCGATCCCAACTGGAAAGACAAGTAAAGTCAACTAATGCTTCCCATCTCAATCTCTTACATACTTTTCACCCTTTTGTTTTAAGTCAAAGAATTTGTGCCCTCTCAGCCTGCCTCCTGCGTTCGGCACCCACTCCATCCCAGTTTATGTCCGTTTACTCGGATGGTTTGATCTCTGGCTCTCGTTTCTGACCCTCGCTCCATCTTCCCCCAAGCGTGGGGTAGGTTCTCCCCTCTCTCTGCCAAAGACTGCCATCGCCCGTAGGTGTGGCAGGACTCCAGGACCTCTTCTTCAGGTGGGATTTTCAGGGCTACTCCCAGCTTCTCTGGCCAAAGGAAGGACAGTTCAGTTACCCCGACGACATGTGCACACATCCATCTGGTTGTCCTGTAGGGACGCCCAGCCTGTCTCTTCTGAGGAGCTTTCTGAGCTCAGCCTTCCTCCGCCTTCCCCACTGACTTTCCCCTCATTGACTGCAGCAGGTCTCTGTCTTCTGTCCTTGGAGATCCTCTGCAGGCAGATAGACTGTGAGCTGTCCTCCTTCCCAGCACTGTGTCTTCCTCCTTGGGCCCCACCGGGTCCTGATTTGTTGTCATTTGGTGGGTTTTTGTTGTGACTTCAGAAGAAATGTTTCTAAACATTGCTGAGATGGCCCCTAACCAGAGGCTCCCTTTATTCTCTCCTCTCCTCTTGCAGACTCAACTTGTAGGGCCGGGTTCTGACCCTCCCCACAAACACAGAAAGCATGTAAAACTCAAGTGGCCTGTTCATTCATTCTGGTAATTTTCAGAACTAAGAAACTCAGATTATGACAAAGCACGTTGGCTTTTAGCAGGTCCCAAATCCCGTAGCTTGCTTTCTCTCCGTCTGAGGACAGCCCTCTATCGTCGAGCTCAATCTCCAAAGCAGAGGTGGAAGCTCTGAAGAGAGAGCATCCCTTTGGCTCGATGTGTCAGGGTTCGTGCAGAGAAGCAGGTTGGCACCAACCGGAGGAGCAGGCAGAAGGTGGCCGAGTGGGCACAGCTCCTGCCAGGGTGCCAGGAGGGGGGGCGTGGCAGCCACCAGCCGTGCCCGCGGAAATCAGCCGGTGCCCGGCCTCCCGCATTGAGAAGATGGAGGAGAAAAACCCCGCAGGAAAGCAGCTTCTTGCCCAGACTGTGCTGGTCACCAGCCAGGAAAGTATGTGTTTGGGTGCTGAAACTAACACCACGTTTGTGTGCAGCTTTCCTTCGGAATTCCTCCCCGAGCTCTTCCAGACACACCCTGTGCCGTAGATATCCTGAGGAGGTCGTAAATTTTGCTGGCTCTGCATTATTTAAATCGTGCTTAGTCATTCATTCTCCTAAGATCTGGCATATCACTTACTGTTTCTGTGTTGTCTTTTTCGCAGGTGTTCGAGGTAAAAATAGTTTCATCACAAATGAAAATATTTCTCCTCTCAAGCAGACACCAACACATAACAATATTGTAAAGTTGGAAATCTGTGCCATTTGTGTTCACGCATGTTAGGTAGTAAAGGCAGAATTAATACTTTTATTACCTTTTTAAAAATTGGAGATACTTATCTTAAAGCAGTATATAAAATTTCCTTATATTCAATAATATATCCATATATTAATTAGCTAAATATCTAGCTAAGCAATACAAAATACCTAGATTCATTATACAGTTACCAATTCTACAAAGAAATCTGGCTTATATGATGCTAAGTGCATTAAAATATCGTTATAGTAAATGTGCTGTATTTACCTGCCAGAGCTGTGCTTTTCCTGATAGATACTTTCTATAGATCTTTTGTTTTCATCATAGTTTAAATTTCAAGCATTTAATGGAGTGACCGTGTGAGACTTTTATTTTAACTCCCAGATATGGGCGTGGGGTGCAGAAATCCTGGCATAAGACTTCCACTTTAACACCCAGGGGAAAAAATCCACTTCTCTCAATCTTTGGGAGGACACCAGGTGATGCCCACGGTAAAAAGACAGGAGGTCCAAAACAGCTCCTCATAGCATCTTCTAATGTTATTATATATGGAAACAATTTTATACCTAATATTAGACTTTTCTTTAAGTAGTATTTATTGTACCCCCAGTGCAATCCAGAGATACCTTAGTTCAAAAACAAAATCCCTTTAGGGAAAAAGAATCTTAAAGTCATTGTAAAAGTTCTGGAGATCCGTTGCACAACAATGCAAATATCATTAACTGAACTACGCACTTAAAAATGGTTAAGATGGTGAGGTGCCTAGTGGCTCAATTGGTTAAGCCTCTGACTCTTGATTTTGGTTCAGGTCATGATCTCAGAGTCGTGAGATTGAGCCCCTCATTGGGCTCCCCGCTCAATGGAGAATCTGCTTCAAGAGTCTCTCCCTCTGCCCCTCCCCCCACTTAATTGAGGGTGTGTGTGGACGCGCGTGCTCTTTCTCTCAAATAAATCTTTTTAAAAAAATGATTAAGATAGTAAATTTTATGTTATGTGTTTTTTAACCGTAATTGGGGGGAAAAAGTGAAGACACATAGTTACAAAGTGGATGGCAGTGGATTTGGTCTGGGTAGGTCCAGGAAGGCATAGTTGCAGGGACGTCTCCCCGCGTGAGTCAAGGCTGGAGAAAGACAAAACCCTCTCCTCCATTGCCTTGGATATCTCTCTGCTCCTACACTGTCATTTCTGAAGGTGATGCCTCTAGCAACAGCATCATACTGGGGTGTCTCCTGTGCCGACAGCCTATTCTCCGAAAGCTCTCTATCTCAACCCATGCCACATACTCTTCCTGGTACTTGCACCTGCCGGCCCGGTGGGTGAGCGGGCTGGCTGGCTTCCACGTCCAACCCAAGTGAACGTCTAGATGCGGCAGAGCCAAGCCCAGGCTTTCAGCTCTATTGTCCCATCGTGGGTCTTTTGCCTCAGCTCATTTTTCTTATGACACCCTCCCTCAGAGGGAATTTAAGATGTGTTCCAGAGGAAACCTGCTCAGGATAAGTTATTTTATCCTAAGAGAACTTAGCCAGAAAGAAAGTTAAAATGAGATGCACCAGGAATATGATGGGTTGCTTGAGACCATAGCCAGTTTTCTTGCCTTTAATTTTTATAGATTACTTAAGTTTCTGAAAGCTTGCTTCTAAACTCAGGAATCGTTCCCATTTCCAAAGAAGGGGTGTGTTTTTGGGCAGTGGATTATTTTTTCTTCTGTTCATGCACAGTGATCTCTTTGGCCCTGTTTCCATTAGGAGATGAAAGCATGGAAATTAAAAAACAAATCACAGGAATGAGAAGATTACTGAATGATAGCACTGGGAGGATCTATCAACGTGTAGGCAAAGAAGGAGAAAAATTAAAAGAAGAACCCCAGGATTTGGATGCAGTCTGGCCTCCACGTTTGAACTCCTCTGCTGAGGCCCCACAGAGCCTCCACCCTCCTTCACGTGGTGCATGGAATGAGTTACCACCCCCCAGCGGGCAGTTCTCAGGGCAGTATGGCACCCGCTCTAGAACCTTCCAGAGTCAGCCCCACACCACTGGGAGCTCCAACGGTATGGTCATTATCAGACATTGAAAATGCTCGTGGGGGTAAGGGGTGTGTCTGAATGTGTTTTATTTCTACATTTTTAGCATGGTTTTGAGTTCAGTACATTAAATCCTCCCCTAGTTACCTGCCTTGACTGAGTAACGCAAAGTATAAAACCAGATTGAGAAGCAAGACTGAGGCTCTGTGTTAGAAGTAATGATTTCTTATTAGAGATTTCAGCCCTTTAAAAAGTGAAAGCTATTATTTGCCAACATGCAGATACTTTCATCACAAGAGACTGAACATTAGGGCAGAAGGAGCTCCCCTTTGTCATCAAAGGGACCTTCCAGTCATATGTATATTATGATTACATCCTATTTTTTTGGTTTTTTGCTTTTCTTTGTGAGCACTAGACTTGTGGTGAGAGGAGGGGGACACATATCCCAACATCCTAGTGACACCTTCGCTTTTATGGTACGTTCCAGCAACAGCAGCAGGTGACCCTTGTTGTGGGGCAGGCTTCATTGGGGCTGAAAATTATCCCTTTAGAATAAAATTTCCTTAATTTAAATTCCCAATTGTTCAGAAAGAAATTAAATGGCATTTTTTTCCCAGAGCTTAAAGAAATTGAAATTTTTTTTGGATGTGTTAACTTTCCATTCAGTAACCTGGGATGTTAGTTGTCCCATAAATTATATATGGATGTGCAGATATCTAGTTTTCAGAAAGAGAACAAGAAAAAGCAAGACTGCATTTTTCATTTTCCTTGAAAAGTTAAGGGTTTCCTTTTTCCATTCATTATTTCTTCAAGAAGAAAACTGTTTTGATTATTTTTTAACACAATTTGCAGTAACCAGTTCAGAGGCATGAAAAGCCATCCCGAGGCGCAGCTGATGAGACAGGAGGGACCCCAAGAGACATACGGGAGTCTTCTCTTTCTCTCAATATTGCATAAGCCAGATCACATTCATGTGCTGGCATGCTTCCAAGTTAAGGGGACATGGCTCTTCAAAGACTCCTCCATAAAAATAAGAAGTCAGTTCTCTTTAAAATTAGAAAATGATTTATAACAAGCTGGAAAGGGTTGATTTGGTCCTCTAAAAATGATAAAGACAGTACTTAGCGTAGTGACTAGGAATATTCTATAAGACCCTCCTAATTTGACTGCCATGGAAGAAATGGTAAGAGAAATAGGACACCCTTAGGTGTGTATGAAGTTAGTTCACCCAACATCAATAAGTTCTGTGTAAAGAGTGTTCTGTTTTACAGCACACAACAAGGATGGTGGATTTACTTGGAAAAATGTTATTAATGTTAAAAGTTACAAACATAAATTCCCCCATATTGGTTTGAAAACAGATTTTTTGTGTTTATTGTTTGCTTATTTTCAGTAGACATTCATCCTCTATAACTGACTACTTTGAATTTCATTGAAATTGTTGGCAGTTTTTAAAGTTATAACATTTCTGTTTGGTACAACTTTGAGTGTAAATAATTACGGTACCCCAAGCCTTAAGTTGTCCGTACGTGAAGTTTTCTGTAGTATCCTCAAATAATGCATACCGTAGAATTAAAATTGCATTTAATGTATAACAAAAGATACCATTAGATCCAATCCTTCGAACTTTCCCATTGCGCCTAGGGACAACCTAAGTAACAGCAGCACATTTCCAGTTCCCAGTGGTCGGCCTGGATACAAACACTAGAGGGAGTGCTGCAGAAAGAGGGATTTTTCAAATGTTCCCCTGTATCCATCCCAAGGACAAGGGGACAACCTCTGTTTACTTTAATAGGACAGTTTTATTAAGGAAAAGATACTAAATTGAAACAGAGATAAAGAGGCTAAAGTGATGGAAATGTAAAACATGGGGATGGAGAAAAGATGTATGAGGATCTCCTTCATTAAGGTGGAGGAAAGCGAACACACCCCCGGCCCGGAATCCACTGAGTCTGAATACAGCCTCCCATGTACATTGTGCTCCCCTGGCTCTTCCCCGCCCTGATGTCCCACTCCCCAGAGAATGTTCTAAAAGTTTTAATGTGTTGACAGTTCTTAATTTAGGGAAATACTAGAAAAACTATATATTTTTTTAAAGATTTTATTTCTTTATTTGACAGAGAGACAGCGAGAAAGGGAACACAAACAGGGGGAGTGAAGAGGGAGAAGCAGGCTTCCTGCCAAACAGGGAGCCTGATGCGGGGCTCGATCCCAGGACCCTGGATCATGACCTGAGCTGAAGGCAGACACTTAATGACTGAGCCACCCGGGTGCCCCGAAAAACTATTTTTTTTAATAGTTAGATAGATTTCATTTTTAACATGAGATTTTAGAACAGGTGGGTCCCAGGTTTTTCTGGAAGGCCGTTTTTTTCAGAACTCATATTTTTGTACAAAGGAGTGTGTGTTTCTAGTGAACTTTTACAGTGCTGTCCCCTGAGATACACCGGTGTGGCACTGGGGAGGCCTGCTGTGAGCGAGTGTGGGCCCCCGACATTCAGGTGGTAACCGTTATTCGGTCCATATCCCTTGGGCACTGTCTCATACTACTGTCAAGATACCTTCCTCCCCCCTCCCCACCCCTTTGTAATTTTGTTGTTGATGCTTGGAGTGGGCCATTCTCTTCTCTGATGCTTAGGAGAACTTCCGGCCATGAATTCATCCGTTGGATCAAACTGCTGTACTTGCAATTGCCAGTCGACGTTGCAGGCCATCCTCCAAGAACTCAGGACCATGCGGAAGTTAATGCAAATTCAAGCAGGTATCGAGACCAGGCAGGGGAGGAGGCTTGTGACGCCTTAGGCCTCTTGGGCTGGGACGGTTATTGTGCTCTTTGTACCTGGTTCTTCCCACCTTGCTGTCCGCTGTGCTTTTGTTTCCTCAGCTTTTGCTCCAACACGTTTTTCCCGTAGCAACTCTAACAGGTTTCTCATCGCTGATACTACTTCTCACACGCTGGTGCACACGTGCTCCTCAGAGTTCGCTCCCTCATCTCCAAGGCCTTGACACGTGTCAGTTAACTGTGTTTTGAAAACAGTCATAAGTGAAGGTGGGCATAGTTCTTCAGCTCACTTTCCCTGTGTGAGTCAGCAAGGAAGTTCACCTCAGAACAAAAGCATGGCTGACTTCTCTTACCTCCTGAAGTGCTCCATTTGGGGGCTACATGTGTGCCCGTCCCCCTCCCTTGTGGGGTGCAGCGCGACAGAGGGGAAGCCACGCACTGTCAGGAGCTGGAGGAGCTGGAGGGCACTCTCGGGGCGTGGGCTGTCCTGGAAGAGACATTCACGAGCATAAGCACATGAGGTGTTGCCTCTTAGGCCCTGCTTCTGGCTTGTCTCCCTAATATTCAGCATATAGAAGCCCAAAGACACTGGGCATCCTGTCTTCCTTAGTTACACGATGCGTCTTCTGTTCTCACTCTTGTTAGTCAAGTGGAGGGATGGGAGAGCCATGAGTCTGCAGGGGTCAGGGTCCTTGCTCTCCTCATGAAGCTGTGTGACTTCTCTGCTCTCACATTTATCCTCTGGAGCAGGAACGTTAATCTCTAACTCGCAGGATGGTGTTCAAAATAGGATGAGTTAGTAAACATAAATGAAGTCTGTAAAGCATGATACAGGCAGCAACTATTTCATTAGTGTTGTACTAAAGACCAGGAGTGGGTTCACCACAGCGGCTGTGGTGTTTAATCTCCATCAATGGGGGGTGGAGGGGTGGGAATACAACTTTCTGGTCACAGGTCCAGAAAATACTAAGTCATTTCATTAAGGCCTCCTCTGGTGAGGGAAGACTGGTCCCTGAGCAGGAAATAGTACAGTCATATACGGTCAGCCTTCCCATCCCTGTACTGGAAAGAGATTCAGGAAGGTCATCCTTCCAAAACCGTACTTGGCGCCATTTGGTGAATTCTAGTAAAATTATAATATTCAGTGATGTGGTTTTGATATAAAAAGCTTAATACTTAGACACGCTCATCACCCAAGAGCACAGGAAAGGAAAGTGAGCAAAAGGGCCCCTGAGAAGCAACATTTAATTGTATGTGCTGAATTTGGTTTTAGCCCGAGGAAGGAATAAGCATTTTGGTCAGGCCAGTAGGTGTTCACTCATCTTGTTCCAACACAACAACCCATGTTCTTATTGACCTGGCAAAAGTTAACATCTCTTAAATGAGGAACACAGAAAGAAAGTTTACGCCATGATGTACAGGTTCTTTTCTCGGAGGAAGAGTTTGGTAGCACTTAAAAAAATATGCATATGAAATTCTAATGATTTATTTTGTTACTTAAGCTCCTTACTACTGAAATGGCAAACTACAAATTGCAACCATTTAAATCCTTGACTGAAGCCCTTTTGGAATCTATTAAGTAAATGCCACTTTGTCACCGTGTTTTCTTTTCTGAACCTTTGCAGATTAGGCCGGTAAATGATTCCAGAGCTCATAGGAGAGCAGAAAGGATAAACTGAAAAAATTACTCTTCTTTAATTTCCTTAAACTTAAGAATCTGTGTTGTGTGGGTAGATTGACTTAAGGCTTATTGCCTGTAACATGTAGATTTAAATTATATTCAGAAAGTTTCACCTTTGCTTAAGGGAGAAGACAAGGAATACGATGAAATGATAAGATACTGGAAGCAACCGAGGACAACTGTGTCTAGACTTGCCAACGGAGGAGAAAAACTCAGATAGCCCCTGTGTTCTTTAAAGCCAAAGCATTTTCACTTCTACTTTAGAATAGCGAGGCTTGGAGAGGTGTGAGTCCTAGACCACTAAGAGCTGATTCCCTTGTCTGTTTGACTTTGGGTGTGGAGACCTGGCCTTCGGTGAAAGTCCAGAGAAGAGACAAAAGTTCTTCTCTCGGGCTTGTACACTGGAATTACCGGCAGAGCTTTAAAAAAGATCTAAGTGCCCGGGCGTCATCCCTGCAAATTCCAATTCAGTTAGTCTGGGGTAAGGCTGAGGCACAGACTTTTTTTTTAAAAAAAAGCTCCCGGGTGATTCTAATGTTCAGCCAAGGTCAAGCTCCAATGAACAAGACTAATTACTGCACAGGTGGCTAAAAACTGTTTCAGTGCTCCTATGAAGTGCAAGTAGTTGGTTTCTTTCTTTCTTTCTTTCTTTCTTTTTAAAGTAATCTCTGTACCCAACGTGGGGCTCAAATTTACACCCCCAAGATCAAGGTTGCCCACTCTTCCAGCTGAGCCAGCCAGGCTCTCCAAGTAGTTCGTTTCTAATACTTGTAAATTTCTTGCCAGTCTAGAGATGCAAATACCAAGTTCAAAGTATAAATACCCTTTATTTGCAAACTGATAGGAGATGATCCATATTTATGTGCATTTAAAAATCTTTGGTTTTCATTTGGCTTCTTTCTGTAAAAAAGCAGGCATATCCTCTGATCATATTTAGTAAGCCATATTGATACATGAAGATTTAAATAATGATACCATATTTTTCTCTAACACTTTCCATCAGAATATTTCTAAATGGTTAACAAACATGATTTGCCAAAGAGCGTCTGTGAAAACTGTACTTACTATCCTTGGTTTCCTTAAGTGTAGATTCAGTACTGGTACTTGGCCTTTGTTCGGTGCTTTCGTCTTTGGAACTCCCTCTGTTTCTGGATTTAACTGGTCTTCTTGACTTGCGCAGAACTATGTCATTCCTATCTTTTAGCTACCTAAAACCAAGGTATGGAGGGCAGCCTGGGCAGAATGCAGTAGTGAGTGTAAGGCTGTGGAGATAGCTGATGTGTGGACAGTATGGGTTTGTGCGGAAGCAGTAACTGTCCCTGAGAAATGACCAGCAGGCTTTGACCACATACAGAGTAGTCATTCCAGACTCGTTCTTTAATAAATGGTCACCATTGCTTAGTCTTAGTCAGTTTTGGTGTCTGTAGATTGCTAGCAATTGATCATTTTATCCTCAAAGGACAATTAGAACATTCCTGAGTTTGGCTTACCAGGAAGCACGGACAGCTACACCCGAAGTTAAGTTCTGGGTTCCCATTTTTATGAAAATGTCCTGCGACTTGTGGGATCAGGCTCAGGTATTTTCCTACGGCTCATCAACCCTCTCTTCCCCGGAGCCCAGCTGCAGCAGTCAGTGTCATCATTTACCAGCGTGGGGGACAGAGTTTTCTCTGGGTTACTCTCCTGCGTGTACAACTCGACAATGCTCCAGAGACCACCTTTGGTGACCTACAGGTCCCACGGGAGATTGCCTTTGGTCTGCTTCCTTGACTGAACCCTGTTTCAGTCTCAGCTTGTGGAACATGTAGATGGGTGATAATTTCTCCTAAGTTAGACTCAGGTGCCTGTACCCTATTTTTGTTCATTCTCCACAGTTGGAACCCAAAACAGACAACAACCCCCAATTTCCCTTATATGCTCCCAGCGAACTGCTGTCTCACGCAAGAGAAATAAAAAGAAAAAAGTGCCCCCAAAGACCGTTGAACCTCTGACCGTGAGGCAGAAGCCTGGCGTGTTAGAAATGGAGAAGAAGACAGCCGGGGCCTCCGAGCAGCCTGGCCCCCAGGCTGCCGAGCCCCCCTCTGCCGGGGAGAACCGCGTGCTGGGATTCGGCATTGTCCTGGAGTCGCCTGCCTCAGATGTAAGTCTATGTTCTCTCGCGGCTGACACTAAGCTGACGTCACTTGCAGGAATTTTGTAGCATTGTACACTTTCTCCGTAGCTGGTTCCTCGCAAGAACACTAGAGAAACTTGCAAAAGACATGTGGGAAAGAGGAAAGGAAGACTATCAATAATTTCCTTGCCTAGAATTTTCTCTTCCCCAAATCTTCTACTTTCTTTATTTGAACCTGCCTCCAGCCTTTATCCCTGCACGGAGGCTGATGGAGTAAATAATCAGCTACTAATTTCTTTAACAGTTTTAATTCTGATGTGGCCGTTTTCAATTTCCTCATCGTAGAGAGCTAAAGGAACATAATTAAATCCTTTGTAAATGGGCATAAATGAACAGAGCCTTACAGATAAGGTCACACCTTTCTAGAAACACAAACTAATAATAAAGAAAAAGAGCAGTAGTGCTAATTCTATTTTACAGATGCAAGCCACACTGCTAATTAGGTCACAGTGCCATGCCATTTACTCTGTGTAATGATAGGTTAACACTCTGCAAAGGTTTTTCTATTTTAATATCCTGGCTAGAAAGTTGGTGCAGTCCCAGATGTTGGATGACATCTAAGATATCCATCCGACCAGCCATTTTATAGTCCTATGATCATAAACTCATGTCTTTAAGAATATGCATCTTTGCAACTGCACACGCTTTTCACAACATCTTTATCTAAGTACATGGATGTGAGCCCCATCTTGTTGGGGGAGTTCTTAAAATAAACAAGAATGAGTGATCTATTATTATCAGTTTGCATAGGATGAGAATCCTGCTGAGAACACCCACAAGCCTGTATGGGATTGGAGTTCAGTCCTACCTTTTAAACTTTAAATAAAAAATAATTGCTATTAAAAAAAAAAAGTGTTCCCTTTTAAATTGCAGTTTGCTAGTATGTATCCACATTGGGTCTTTACTAAAGGGAGGTGACATTCTTAGACTAGAAAGTCATTTGAACTTTTGCCCAGTCCTTAGTGTGAAAGGGTTTTCTTGTTTTTGTTTTTGTTTTTGTTTTTTTATCTTTGAACACGTGCTAAAATTATGAAACAGTTCTTATCAACTCAAAACTAAACTTCAAAAAAAATCACTAATGTTGATAATGTTCTACCCCAGGCCAGTCAGCTGATTTGATTATATCATATGCTTACTGCAACTAAGGCCCCGGTTTCAAAACACAGATAGATCACATATTTGGAAACAGAAGTGGATTATTCCATGACACAAAATACATTCCATCTTAAGCAGTTTTCGTAAAACTTTTATATTTTTCTTGAACATTCCTAGAGTTCTTTTCTGATAGACACTAATGTATCAGGAGCCATCATTTGAATTGTGTAACCCATCTCCTAAAAGGGTCACTTCCATGCTAATAACTGAACTTCCTCCTTTCTTTATTTTTAAGCTCCAAATATACTTCAGAGGTAAATTGAGGAAGATCTGATAAAAGCCTTATGTACACTAATAAAACAGAATAGAATTTTACCAATATCAGCATAATTTTGTTTATATGCCAAATAAAAACAAATTGCCTTTTATTCATTATTATTTTTGCTAACAAGAGCTGTTAAATTTAACAAAGCACGTTCAGAATTGTCCATGAAAACTCAGTTAGATGCTGATTATCTTTGAATGAAGAATAACATGCTTCTAAAAGCAAAAAATATATAGAGATAATTATCTTTACATTATCCAGCTGATATACCATCCGATTCATCTGTTCAGCAGAAACTACCAGCGCCAAGAGCTCTGTGCAATGAATCCCATCAATGGGTGAGGCAGTTCTGTCCACAGATGGTGTTCATTGGCATTAATGAGCCAGCTTCCACGGTCACTGGGCAGGGCAGGTATGGGAGGCAGGGGAAGGTGTATGACTTGACTCCCTTAGTGGACAGAATCATCAGTGCAAAGGCATCTAGATTTAGGTACCCTTCTATTCTTTATTATTTCTTAGCCATGGTCCTTTTAAATCTGGTGGAAATCCAGAGGAGAAAATAGGAAATACATAGTGATCTTGTAGGAATTGTTCTATAGAATGAATATGAGAAAATGAAATATAATTGGATTATATATAGGTGGATGGGAATTCTATATTTGTGGATTTGAAGATGGCCCCTAGGAAGTACCCAGCAATGGGAGGATTAGGTCCAAAGCTGTAGGATTGGGCAAGTGGCCCAAGACTGCTGGAACAGCTGTCTGACCAGCACTGGTAGTGGATGATGATACAAAGGTAGTATGGGGCCAGGTAGTGAAAGCCCTACTATGCCATGCCGATGCCCTCGACCTTCATCTTGTGGACACTAGGGAGCCATTGCAAGTTCCAAGTAGAGGAATGATCACACCTGTGTGTTAAGAGTGGAGAGTGGCACTGTCTTGTAGATGAGAGAGAGATGGAGAAAAGATGGTAGAGACCAAGAGACCAGGAAGAAGACAGAGTCGGTCGGGTCTGGGAAGGTCTACATGAGCAGTGAGCCTGCAGAAAGAGAAAGGAGCCATTTAGGAAGCGCACAGAGGCCTTGGTGGCTCGGTCGAAAACAACCCCCACATTTCTCTTTTGGATAACCAGTTAGGCACTCAGTTAACTGAGATGTAGGCGAAACAAGGGCAGAAGCGGGCCTTCGGCTCCAGATGGGAAGCACAAGTAAGTTTGTATCACAAAAAGGTTCTTAGGTGTTTGGAGGGTGGCAGAAAGATTAGAGCTAGAAGCAACAAGAAAAAGACACGTAAAACTTGTGCTTTCACGGCATTGTTAGGTGTAAAAATTCACATTAATTTTTTTTTCATTCACAGTGTATTAAGTCCTCTGTTTTGCACCGTGACTTTTAGGGTCATCCCAATACAGATTTGTCTAGGGGCCGTGCAGGGCCTTGCAGGGAGACCGCCCGTCATCTGAGCCACAATGGTTACCCCTACTCAGATATGTAAAAACACTGCGCTCTCACCAAAGCCAACAGCACTGACCCGCCGAGTGTTGTAAACATTAAATGATGGAGAGCATGTGCGACTGCCCTCCTGCAGGGCCTGGCACGTAAAAGGTACTCAATAAATGTGACTTAGTCTGCAAACAACAAAGCAGCTGCATTTGCATGAAGCACAATATACAAAATAAACTTTGGAAACTTTAGATGTAGGGTTCAGCTTTAATTAGAAACCTCTCTTCACCTTAACTCCCATTTCTTTGTTCTCTCCTCGTTACGCCTCTCAGTACCCCTTCCCTTCCCTGGGCTCCAAAGTAATTTTTTTTTTAAGATTTATTTATTTTTTTGAGAGAGAGAATAAGCACTGGTGCATGCATGGGAGTGTGGGGAGGGGCACAGGGAGAGGGAGGGAGAGAGAGAGCACAGGCAGCAGGGGCAGAGGGAGAAGGGGAGAGAGAATCTCAAGCAGACTCCCTACCGAACATGGAGCCCAATGTAGGGCTCGATCTCAAAACCCTGAGATCATGATCTGAGCTGTGATCAAGAGTCAGATGGTCAACTGCCTGAGCCCCCCAGATGCTCCCAAGATAATTCTCTTCTATAGAACTTTTTATACTAGTCTGTAATTATTTACATGATTTCCCTTCCTTCCAGGAAGGAATGCCAGTTTCTCCAGAGCAGGGGCTATATGATAATAATAGTATTTGTGTGCCCCCCTTGGCTCAATAATTTTTAAATCGCTTTCATCCCCGCTCTCTGAGGTGTCATTACTGTCCTCGTAGATGAGGACATAGTGGCATAAAGGGCTTACGTAGCCTACTCAGGGTCCCAGCCAGAAAGGTTGAGCTGGTTCTCACACTCGGGTCTGCAGTCACCCATAATCACTGAGTGACACACTTGGGCATCTGTTCTAGCTCTGTTCCTGTATGTGACCCTCACTCAGTAACTGGTCACAGGACGATCGTTGTGTGAGGAGAACAGAAAGGTGGGATCAAGGCAGTTCTGTTTACTTGGAAGGTTCTAGGAGAGAAGCGAATGGTGAAATCTGAAATCAGGCTGCCTTTGTGAGAAGCTCAGCCAGGTAGCCCTCGCCTCAGTTTTCTCTCCATAAAATGGGAATAATAGGAATGCTGACCTCCTAGAACTGTCCTGCCAGAAGAGTTACATGAAGTCATCTATGTGAAGCACTTTGAATAGTTCCTGGTATTATTTAAACACTCAATAAATATTGGTTCTTTTTTGAACCGTAGCAGTTCTAGCTGAGTATATTATAGGGACAGATCTAAATGTTTGTTAAATAAACTGAAGTGTACATGTAAATGAATAAATATGCACGAATAAATAGTGTTTATAAAAATAGAGTGGCCAGAAATGTTTCTACTTTGGGGAAGGAATATTTGACCTATTTTAAATTAGCACATTAAATAAAATTCAAGTTCCACAGATGCCAAACCAGGAGCCCAAAACCCAAAACCGAATTTCAAATTTAAATACTATATATATATATATATATATATATATATATGTAGTGTACATATATATGTAGTATATCATAAACATATATATGATATAAAAATTATATTTTATATATATATGATATATATCATATATATGATAATTAAAATTGTATATTAAAATAATTTTTAATAGTAGAGCACTTTTTTCTCTTTATTGGAATTATTGTGAATACTTTCCAGTAAACCTAGATTATACAAATTTAAAAGGTATCAGAAGATAAATCTATGGCTACTCATTAACTGAAGATAATTTCATTAATGTTTATACTAAGTCATTCTTCCAAAAATAAATAATTTAAAATGTATTGCTGCTCTCAACAAAAGTAACTTCTGAAATCAGAATCTGGTTTCTTAACACCTTCTTAGCCCAATAAATATGTCACCCACTGGGAACTAGTAAAGCCAATCAGTCAAGCAGGTGACTGTTACTCACTGACACACTGCACTTCAGGCAGCGTATGCTTAAGTGAGGATGTTCCAGTGCCAGCTGTTCAGGTTCAAATCCTGCCTTTGCCCCTAATTAGCTGGATAATCTTAAACCAGTTATCTGACCTCTCCAAGCCTTAGTTTTTGCATTTGCAAACTGGGAATAATAAAATACTCACTTCGCGGGGTGAGGATAAAAGTTAGAAAAATCCACTTCACGTGGGTTAGCCTAGGGCTTGGAATATGGAGGAACAAGTAAATGTTAATGACCTCTCCATTTTCCGGGGCATACCTAAGTGAAGGAAACAGCCCTTGACCTGCAAGGAGTATAGGAGGAAAACACAGAAGCAAGAGGAACGGTGTAATACGTTGGAAGGTCTAGTTGTGGCAGTCAGAAGATGGCAGAGGAGCCTTCAAGAGCAGAACTGGCCCTTTGTCTGGAAGGTCAAGGACAGGCTCTCTGAGGAGCAGGTGCACTGGAGTTGAAGAAGCAAGAGGGCCGTGGCTAACATCTTACATCTTCAACATTTGGGCTCAAATATCTTTAGCATAAATCAAGCCATAGTGCTTCGAGTCATTAATTTACCACCTGAGGAAGAAAAAAGACAAAAACATTTCTAAAAGACGTTGGAGTGTCTCATTATGCAAGTGCACGGAGAAATTTCAAGGGGCCAAGTTGTATTGTGTTTTTTGAAGTTAAATGCTTAGTTCTACCAAAAGTTTGTCGAACACAAAAGTCTGTAAAGGCTTAGCCCTTTAATGACTTCTTGTCATTTTCATCCAGTTCAACCTTACATGTACGCTAGTATATAGTTGAGCTAGAACTTTTGCCTGAGCATTTTTTACCTACTGCCGAGCATTCACCTTACAATCGAGTCTTACTATAGCTCATCCAAGATGGAGACTCTGCCCCTTCAACACTGAGGCTCCTAGCTCCCAGCCAGAACGGCTGCGGCAGCCCAGCCTTGTGATCTGGTGTATTCTCATGGCTACCCAGCTCCCTGGCCATCATGATGGCATTGCATTTAATAAACAGTAATAGTAGTTCCTGCTTCACCTACCTGGAGCAGACCTGAGTTAGAGGAAATGATTTCAGTTTTTCCAGATCACATTTGTGAGCAACCGAACCAGATCACATTTTTGAACAAAATAAAATCCACTGTGAGGGGCTTTTGTGGTTTTTTAAAAATGTCTTTTCATAAACTAAAGCTCATTTGCCTAGAAATACATCTAATTCTGCAAAGTAAATATGAAACGAGAATAAAGGATCATTGTATATGGAAGTACTAGGAGCAGAAAGACTAAATTCATAGTCTTTACACAATCTTAAAAATTCTGTTATGGGTTTTCAGCCCCAAAATCAGTCTTATTCCCCAGAATCCGGCCTCTTCATTCATGGTTTGTTTGAGTTTTTTTCTTGAGCCCGTCTGAAGCTCAACTAGCTAGCCAGCAGAGTATACCAACTACTGTGTGTAATTTACTAACTGGCAATTGAAAACCTGAGGTTAATGTCCGGTGTGAATATTCACACAGCTGTTTTTTACTCCTTTAACCATGGACCACATTTAGCTATTTACATGTTATACTATAATTCAACATTGATAATACCTTCTGGAAAATAGCCTCTATCAGAATTGTTCCTTCTGTGATTCACTGATATGATCTCTTTAAAATTGCTTTACAAGTGTTTCTTTGGCTTGTACAAGGGAATCACATGATACCCTCACTCACAGAGACTGAGGGGGAAATCTTTTAATTTACCTGGTTAGGGGAATCCTCCACCCATACTAGATCCTGCCCTCAACTTCTACTAAGCAAAGGAAGGCCTCAACTGAAGTGCAAGGAGAAACAGGAGAGTTAATGCCCCCAGGCCTGAGTCCCTGAATATTTTTAAGGGCCATTATAACTACAAGTGGTTTCTGCCTCCAGACTTCCCGGGTAGAGGACCTCCCACCACAAGATAAAGAAAATTCAACCTCTGATATGCTCTGGTCCTAAGTAGCTGCAGTTCCCAAAATGGGCAAGACATCCATGAAAATTTATAGCACAAATTCAGACTCTTAACTCTTAAGATGAGGACTCTAAGTGTCGTAAATTCCACCCCAACCCCACACTTTGGATGTCCTCCTTTAAATCTCAAACTACCTCAGTAAACAACAGAATCTGTCAGTTAGTGTATTAGAGACCTGTCTTTGCTTGAATAGCGGAGAGTGAAGCTGTCAAAGAAAGTCTAGTTTGTAAAATGATGCTCATTTGGAATAGTGTGGTTTCTATCACAGCCATCCTTAGTAAGCAAAGAGAGCTCGTTTAAGCCAGCAGCAGTAAGCAAGAAGAGGCGATCCAATGATACAACTGGAGTTTTAACCTGTTTTTAAACATGCGTGCAGTTACAGCTCATCACATGGTAGTCCACGGTGATTTTATTTATAAAATGAAGGAAATCAGAAGGTTTCATAGTGAAATTTCGAGATTTGTTTTCTTCATGTCTCAGAAAATAAAGCGACCCTCTTTTTTGGAGTTTGTTGCTCTGTGGCCCTTGTACACAGGGCGTTGGCACTCCTTACAAGGAGCTACAAGAATCTGCATAAGAGGAAGGGCTGGAGAGCAGGAAGGGGCCAAACACCTCTGCTCTTGCTGCCGCTGCTATGGCCGTAAGTCAGAAAGCTGCCCCCTCTGTACGCGACTCATAACTGGGCAAGTTCACGTGCCTTGATCTGGTAAGAACACTTGAAAATAACAATCTTTGTCCGCCAGTAGAAAGTGGACTAGGAAGCACTGCCAGCTTCTGCATTAGGACAGCGTCTCGGAAGTCAACATGCTGTATGATCCCATAGGGAGTCTCCCGGCTCCACAGAAACCTCCAGATACCCAGTTTTAGGAGTCGCAGCAAATGCTAGAAACAGCAACTGCATCTCTGTCTTCTAAATGCTGCTGTAAGACCCTCATGAAATGCCATCCCGGCCCCTCCCCAACCCCGCTCACTCCTCACCCACCAAATGCTTCCTAACGCCCTGAACCTCTCTTGTGGCATTTATCACCTTGTACTTTATATGACAGATATTTATGCATGTATCTCATCTGGGGATCCCAACCCGAAACCCCCTGCACGTGGAGCTACACACACAATAAATACGTATTGACTCAGTTCAGTGCCCTCCAAGCAGTCTGCGCCTCGAGCGAGCACTTGAGCTGCCCCGAGGAAGACCGTCAGCTCAGCCACGGCATGGCAGGCTCTCAAACATGCTCCCTTTGCATGGGGCCAAAGGTCTCTAAATCAATACAATTTTTTGAATGAATGAATTTTGAATGAATTCTTACATAGTGTTTTGTTTATTCTGACAAATACCTATTGGGCAGTAACAGGGCATTTGGCTCTCTGAGCATAAAAGAATGCCTATTCTTATGAGAAACACAAACTCCCAACCAAAGAAATGCAGTGTGGAAAGTGCTAGAAACATAGTTGCTAGAAAAGACGGAGTCTGTGAAGAAAGGAGGGGCTCAGTTTTGCCTGATGGCTAGATTAGGTCCACAGTCCTCAAACCAGGGTCAAGTCCTGCCGGGTGGGTCCTGGGCGGCTTCTGGGAGTCTCCGGTCAGGTGGCTGAGTGTGAAGCAGCCGGTTGATAGTATCAGAATTCAACGGGGTGTACGAACCAGAGTGACTGGTGTCTTCCCCTTTTGACTCCTGAACCTCTAAAAGCTTCTATACCCCCTTAGCCCCCCATATAGCTATATGCAGCTGCTTCTGTAAAGTAAATTGGGATTCCTTTTTTTAATGGCTTCTAAATGATATAGGAGCACTTAGCAAAAATCTAAGATCAATTGATTTGGAATAAAGTCTGAATGCAGCCATTGATAGGCATAGCAAAATTCTGGTTATGAATAAAACTTCATCTTAGATGATGATGGTAAAACTCTTCTCCATCTAATATTCCCACATCGACTCATTCGACAAACATGCATGGAGAACCCGGTATGGGACAGGAGTCAGAGTCACAGCCTCTGGCTCCCAGCAACGCCCCTACACACCCTCTACCAGCCGCAGGACCCCAAACTCAGCAAATGGTCTGACAGCCCTCTTTGCATAACGATGTTTACCAAGCATCCAGGGACCACAAGTTGAAAGCCAAAGTGTAGCAGAGAAATGAGATGTTGTGGATAATCCAGTCGAGAATAGCATTTGGCAAGGGCAGGGCCTAAACTTTCCCCATCATCAGAATCACTGACACCCTCTTTACATTGATCATAGTGTGCTAGGCATTTTTGAGAAGCACTAGGACAAATAAAACTAATAATTCCTACTCACCAGGAGAAGAACAAATCCCAGATCCTCTTGTTTCCAATATGGTTTTAAAAATCTAAAGTAGGACCAGATTTGCAAAGTGTTAAGTATAATGATCCAAGAATCAGCTTTTATAATACATCTTACTTACGTGAGATTTTCTTCCTTTTTCCTCATGAACATTTACCAATTGCATTTCTTCGTATTAA
The DNA here is from genome assembly GCF_020171115.1 of Neogale vison. Classification (NCBI taxonomy): domain Eukaryota; kingdom Metazoa; phylum Chordata; class Mammalia; order Carnivora; family Mustelidae; genus Neogale; species Neogale vison. The sequence continues at coordinate 120,860,402 of NC_058102.1, read as the reverse complement.
GGTCATTATTTGAGGAGCACCTGGGTGGCTCAGTGGGTTAGACCTCTGCCCCTCAGGTCATGATCTCAGGGTCCTGGGATGGAGCCCTGCATCGGGCTCTCTGCTCAACAGGGAGACTGCTTCCCCTCCTCTGCCTGCCTCTCTGCCTATTTGTGATCTCTCTCTCTTTGTCAAATAAATAAATAAAATCTTTTTAAAAATAAAGTTACTATTTGAGAGTTATGTTGTAATCAATAGCCAATGACATAATAGTTTAGATTATGACTAATGAACTTTTCTCTATTCAAGAATTTATTGAGTACTTACTATGTGCCAGGCCTTGGAGATACAAAGTCTTAAGTTGCAGGCATCAGAAAGGGCCACATCTAAGAAATAATTATCCAGAGTAATAAATGCAGCCATGTGAGTATGTCACATAAAGAGCAGTCAGAGTACGTGGCCACCTCCACGGGAAGGAAGGAGTTAGCAAAGGCTTTGAAAATGAAGTGTTCACTGGGTTGCAGAGGAAAAGACAGGCTGTAAGCATCCACGGAGTGCTGACAGACAATATATTATCACCATCTGAGCTCATATCGTACCACATAGAGTCCAGGTTGAAAGGTGCCTTATAGGTCTTCTGCTCCGGCAGCCCAGGCAGAAAATCCCTGACAGGGAAGCAGGGTGACAGGTGCATTGGTTTCCGAGTTGTGCTGTGGGACCTGGCTGCAGGTTCTCCTCCCAGGGGTAGGGGTGAGAGGCAGAATCAAACTGCCTGGGGCACCTGCTCTTCCTGTCTATTTATTTTATGGATTAGTTTCCATAAGTTCTCACTGGAGGAAAAAAAATACAGTCCCACAGCCGAAAACCACTGGCAGAGTAAAAGAGCAGAGGCCTCTGGGTAGGCCCGTATTCGTGTGCTTAGGCAAATGAAATTATTTCACGTAGGAGAAAGTAGCCTGTCAAGTACAATGCACTGAGTACATTCAGATTATTTTTAAATCATTTTATTATTATCTCTTTGGACCTTAGTTCCTTCATTTCAAGAAAAAGAAAATGAGAGTATTTCACCTAGAAATCTTAAGCCCCCTGTAGCTCTACAGTTCTATGAATTTGAGTTGATCTGCCTTCTCTTGACTGTTTCTGAGGACAAGCATACCTTTTCAGCATGCTCCTGTCCGTTGCTTTGGAAGAGACTTAATGCTGGAATTAGAGCATCTTGTTTTGTAATAACTAGTCACTGGTTTTATAAATTGCAAACACTGGTGCACAAAGCCGAAACCACCTTGTTTATAGGATACGGACATTACAGAAGCTAGCGATGGGTTTTTTGTTACGCATATGCCCGAAGTCAAATGCTTCAAATGTTGCTTTTAATGAAATATTTATGTTCTTTTGGTAGCCAGAAGTGCAACTTGCTGAAGGCTTTGATGTGTTCATGCCTAAATCACAGCTGGACTCTATATTGTCAAACTACACTCGCTCAGGAAGCCTTCTGTTTAGAAAGCTGGTGTGTGCATTTTTTGATGACAAGACTTTGGCTAACTCCTTACCCAATGGGAAGAGGAAAAGAGGACTGAATGACAACCGGAAAGGACTAGACCAAAATATTGTGGGTGCAATCAAAGGTTGGTGTGCGTCATTTCATTTTATGGGTTCTTTGTTGAGCTTTGCCTTCATTTCATAAAGATGCAGTGGAACCTGTAGTCACGTAGCTAGAGGTCACTTTAATTTGCCCTTGGCAATTTACACACCGGTGTGGCTTTGGGGTATGAGCTCTGTAACTCAGCACCCCAAATATCACCAGAATTTGGTATTTGAAGGTGACGCTGGCTTGTTAAAATTGTGATTTCAGAGCCAGTTTGTTCTGCTGTGGAACCAAGAAGTTTTTCCCTAAGTGGTTAAGAAGAAAGTATCTTTCCTCTTAGTAATTTCTAACTTAGAACTTCATCAAAATATGATTTTGACTTCAATTTTTAGTTGAAAGGATAAAACTATGATGTTTTTTGGAAAATAAAGGAAAACAGTTCCTTCCAAAGTTCAGAAGTTGCTTCACATACATAGGTCATGGCTTCTAGAGTCAAGACATTTTAAATTTAAATTGAAAAGTGAAGCCAAACCCTGCGCATCTGCACCCATTCCTGGCCTGCTCTGCTCCCTCTGGTTCTGTGCGCGGAGTCACGCGAGTTATGTGCAGAGAAAACTGTGTCTCTCTCCCCCTCGGCACCGTGAACACACACCCGAGCTCCACACGCGACAGTAGCCGTGCAGGCGCCTGTGTGAGTAGCTTTTCATTTATATCCAGGTCTGCATCCTAAACCCATTTCTTCACTTTAAAAAGTCCTTATGTAGAACTCTGATAAACGTAATTTTAGGTAATAGAAGTCCTTAAACGTTATTTTCAAAAAAGAACGTAAAAAAAAATGAATTCTCAAATATAAACACAACTACCATGAAAATGGCATTTGAGATCAGGCCTTAATTTACACTTGAATTGCTGATAAGGAGGTTCTTCATTCTGGGGTTGCAGCCTGGGACTGGACGTGGAGTGCCTTCCTCCCCACTCCTGCTCCCCGTTATCTTGTGAAATGAGTAAATGAATTTAATAGCGCTTAAAGGATACTTGTAAACCCACAATTAACTTTACAAAATAATGTGACTTTTAAATGGAGTTAGCAAGTACCCAGCAGCCTTTTTCATGGCCAGAAGGACACAAGCCTTGACTAACAGAAAATTTCTCATTCTCTGACAGAATTTTTTTCACTTAAAGTGACAGTTGAGTTGTATTAAATAGGAAAAGCTACAGAGATACTACAATCTGTGTCATTTCTGAAAAGAATGATTCAGCCTGAAGTGACACTAAAAACTAGATTACTGAATTTGAAAAACGGTCAGTGATGTAACTGAGACCAGCTAAAGTCAGGAAGGGTCCCATTTCCATTTAATGTGGCTGGAGCCTTTTAGAAACATGAAGGTCAAGGTTGATGACACTTTTCATGCTGAAGCTTTTAAACACATTGAAATGTCACCAGGAATAGTTTTAATTTTCTTTTTTCAGGACAGTGTATAACAGTATGAAAGAATCTAGAAATTAGGGAACTGGAAGTGACCATGTTCCATTTTAATGACAGTAGAGGAGTTACCCTAATGATAGATGGTGATGAAATATGTCATTACAAGTAGTGATAGGGTTTATTCTACCATTTTCACGTGAGTCTGATCATCATACGATAGTTTGAAAAAGCATATTACCCAGAGAAATAGAGAATATGCCTTCATTTCCTTCACAGCCCTCCTCTTTAGCTAGAAATAACAATTGTAACAAGGCTTCTGCTCCTAATTACAATAAAGCAGATTATTCAAATCAAGGAAATTAAATATTCTATATACTTTTATTGTTGAACTAAATCTGGCATTAAAATTCTATTAAAAGAAGAACATTTTAAAACAGAGAAATCCAACCATAAGCCACCAACTTAAGTCAACAAATACTGTATATTCCCTTGTTTCCTTGCAGTATTTACTCATAAATGTGTGTATTTTGATCTAGATTTTTCCCCTAGTTACAAAAATAGTACATGCTTGTAAAAATTCCAAACCATAGAAATGTATAGAAAGCTAAAAAGCCTCCGTAGTCACATTCTTCAGAAGTTACTATGTACATTCCTATCTTTTTTCCCCATGAAATCTTTGTTCAGAGTTTGACTCTGGTATCAGATTTGTCTTTCTTACAAGGACATTCTGTTTGTAATGGTCAGCCATCATTTTTACCTGATTTATTCTGGTAATTTCTCATAAGCACCCTGAGGACAAGCTCTGTCTTAAATATTTTTTATAACCTTCGATGCTTCACTAAGCTTTACATATAGTGGGGTTTCCATCAATACCCGCTGGGTGAGTGGACAGACATGGGTTTTTATTTTTTATCTTGACTTTGGCCTTCATGTATTAACATATGGTTCTTATATGAAATACCCATCTTTATGTCTTCAACTGATTTGAAATGATTGACATCGAAATGTTGTGAATTTCTACCAGTTAATAAAATGCCAGTGAGAGGGGAAAAAAAAAAAAAGGAAACCAAAATTCAGTATAAATTTAGGTACAACTCTCTTAATTCCTTAGTACGTTTTTCCTTTACATACATTACCATACTTCCACTAGAAAGTTCATTAACACACATAATTTAAAGAGGTCTTTGAAAGTAGCTAGTAATTGAAGGTCTTATAACTCTCCCTGGCTTTTCTTGCTAATCATTGGTAGAGATAAAAAGGGAAGTTTACTTCCCTAACCCAAGTCTTTTGAATCAGTGTCATCTAGGCAAGTGAAAAAAATGGCTCCTTTATATATAAGGAGGCAGAACCACTCGTGTCATTGCTGGTGTCTGCCACAGATTTGGACAAGATCTTCCAAATATTAAATACTGTTCTCCTTCCTCTATCCTTTCAGGGATAATACACCAATACCGTATAAATTCAAAAGTTCTACAACCTAGGAATTTACAAAGACTTGTCAATTTTATAAGACATTACAACTAAAAATAGCAGTAGGGGCTGAATTTTGTTTCAAATGAAGTAATTGGGCTGGTTAAAACAGGAGTGGGGGAAAAAGATAAATGAAAATCTGTAATATGGTTATAAATAAGAACAGACATGGACTGAAGAAGAGTTTGGGGTTTTTTTTAAAGATTTTATTTATTTATTTGACAGAGAGACATAGCAAGAGAGGGAACACAGGCACGGGGAGTGGGAGAGGGAGAAACAGGCTTCCTGAGGAGTAGGGAGCCCAACATGGGGCTCGATTCCAAGACCCTGGGATGATGACCTGAGCCAAAGGCAGACGCTTAACGACTGAGCCACCCAGGCGCCCCAGAAGAAGAGTTTATTGTGGGATTATTAACAAGGCTTTTTGTAGTGATAATTAATATTCCCCATGACAATATCTTGAAACTAAGACATAAGTATTTCTAGAGATCACACTTTTCACATATTTTAATCTGTTTTATGGTGGTTAACACTTATTGGTAATTCATTAAAAATTCATTTATAAATATGACCCAAAGTATTAATGATGAAAGGATCTTTAATTAGAAGCATTTACCTGAGCACTTGGAGTTTAACTCTGGAAAGAAGCACCTATGATCTTATTAAGTGGAGCTTTAGATTTTAAGGCTGAGGATAGTTTAGTATCTTGGATTGAATTCAGAACTTACTTCATGGCCAGAACATAGAATAGAGGTCAAGACCCAGGTACGTTCTCTGAAGACCAGCTCATTCTTGCTATATGCCAGGAGACTGTACAGTTTGCCTTAGTGAGCATTATCTGAATATTGATGTAATCCTTGGATCTCCGACTGTGTTCGGAAAATACAGTTGCTGTAAAGCAATTTTTAGGACCCGGGTTCTGGTTTTTAATTCAGTTTCATGGTGATTAGTTGAGAACATTTTATTACTATCAAACTCTACTAGATTCTTGAATCTTCTTGCATTCAGAGGAAATTCTGTATGCCTGTCACGTGAAAGACCCCACCAACTGCTCTCAGTTTACTCCCTGCAACACATGAATACACGCTGGCCCTCCCAGCGGGCAGTCAGCGCTGACGTTAGCCGTGGGGGTCACAGCCTCCCTGAAGGGAACCCTCCGTGGCTGGCAGGCCTCCAGAAACTTAACTATGCCTCTAGCAAGAATGGAAAGCCCAACCAGAGTTGGCATCGCCCTCTCAGAGACTCTGCCGAGTTCACCACCAAAACCTCGCATTTTATCCCGGCAACTCTGGGGACTTGTAGGACCCATAGGAGTCCTTTCAAAATACTTCAATTTTCCATTTTTATTGCACATCATTCTGCTTTTCATTTGACCTCACAGAGATAGAAATTAATATGGTTGTGGGATTTGCCTCTGATTTATTATTTATTTCTTGATACCTCTGTGCATCCTGAGAACTCTCTGTAAGATCAAGGATGGGCCATCAGCTTGGGTGTGAACAGCCTCATGGTGTCGGTGATTTTATCTTCATTTTCAGGAGAGCAAACTGAAGATCTGAGAAACTGAGTAACTAACTTAAGGATAAACCTCTAGTAGGTGGTAGAGCTGGGACTTGGCCCCAGGCCTATCTGGCTCCAGAGCCACTGTCTAGCACAGTCCTTTCCTTCTCCAAGCAGTATCTGAAAGGAAAGAAGAAAGGTGTCCCAACTTTCAATTTCTGCCTGGAAATTTAGCATTTTTGGATCCCTTATAAATTCCTAGGAAGGTGGCTATACTAGTCATTTAAAATGACTAGTCGGTTACTGTATATGCAGAGCACATTCACAGTGAGTTTCTGGGTAAAGGGTAGGGCTATAGCTCAGTTTACTCCACAACTTCAAGGGCAAGGGCTCCGCTGAAGCTAGTGAGAATTGGTCCCATCATGCTAGGGAAAAGAGAAGTGCGATCCCCTCCCCAAGGAAAAGAGACACTTCTGAGACTCTTCCAATACGTGGAGCTTGGAAGTCACACTGCATGTAAGTAATTTTTCAAAGTTGTCTATAAATTTAATTCTAGCGGAACTGTTTGGCAATTGAAACCAATTGATGAATGCTCTAATTCAAGAATCCTTTTGGAAGATGCATAATCATTTGTTAATTTATCTGTTCATATTTTTACATAACAGATCAGCTTAAAACAGGATAAACTGCATAATATATAACAGCAAAATAATATGTAACAGCTCTATAATTATATCACACACATAGCTGTCCCCGGCTCAGGAACTCTTACGTAGTTGTTATTGAGGTTGTATTTTCCCACTTTTTATGGAGACCCGGTGACAGATAGGCAGTATTGAATCTTGGCCGTTCTATGCAGAGAGCCCTATATTCAACCCCTTCTATAGCGAGTCTCACATTTTAGTATGCATCAGGATCACCTGAAGTATTTTGAACCGAAATTCAGATTTCTGGGTGCCCTCCTCAGAGACTGATTCAGCAGGTGTAGGGTAGTCCCAGAAATCTGACTTTGGACAAGCAACAGCGGGTGACAGTGACGTAGGTGGTCTCAGACCACCCTTGGGAAGCCACGCCATCGAGCTCCTGATGCTGATGGCAGATTCTAACATACGAGCGATCCTGTGAAACTCGGTCTCCTTCTTCTGTTCTTCAAGAACAGCCCTTTTTCTGAAGGCTGCCCTACTTCTCTTCTGGAGCAAATGAGAAAATAACATAGGTCAAGGCTCTCGTCCTTCGAACCTCTGGGGCTAGGAATTACTCATATCGGTTGTGTTGCAGGAGGGTCCCGGTTTCAGACATGCCTGCACCTGAGTAATGGCCTCGTTTATCACTGGCAGAAAGGCCTTTCCAGACATCAGCACGACTCTCACATCTGGATCACTAAATAAATGCTGTATAGTTTTCCGTATGGCCTTCTCATTAAAGGCTTGAAGAAAGCGTCCTCTCTGTTGTTGGCAAGCTCACGGCCAGTCTCCTCGATTGCGAGTTTGGCGCACTCAGTGTAGCCAACTTCTTCACCATGCATGACAGCAAAGCTGTGGTCCTGGCTGCTTCTCCAGTACCGGGTCAGTCACGAGAATGCCAAAACCTCCACAGTAGCACCCACTACTGAATGGAGGGAGAGCACGGAGGAGGGACAGCCCCGAAAGAGAAGGCCTCGCAGAATAGGTGACTCTGAACTAGACCGTGAAGGATGAGAAGTGGATCAAATGCAAGCGGGCTGGAGAAGGTTAACTGCAGGATAAGTTCAAGGAGGCCGAAATTAAATAAAACATTGGATGGAAGCCTTTTGCCCCCAGAACTGTTTAAAGTCTGTTCTGAGTTGTTGGGCCTTGAGTCCTCACTGACCTGTTTTCCTTGAAGTGTTTAAACTCTGTGAATGTAGATGCCAGGGAAACACTCCCCAGGGGTTTTCGGCCCAAGCTGTACTTCTGGAAGTTTCTTCCCAAGCTTCTGACTGTCTCCCCGTCAGACCTGAGGAGTCAGAATTTGGGGGGTTGTGGCCACAGCAAGTCAGAATTCTGTCCCTCCTTAGTCACCGGTCTTCCATAAGCTCAACAAAGGAATCTCTCCTACCTCAGAATTCCAGATCCATCTGCTTGCTACATAAGGAGCATGTGGAAATGGGAGAGATATTTCTTAAGGTTGCAGCTTCTCGTGGCTCTTTATTCAGCCTCTCACGGAATGGACAGGAAACAGCTGTGGACTAACCCACAAGGATCCAACTCCAACTCCCAGTCACTGAATTCTTACAAAACCCACATTTTAACACCTGGGTTGACCAAAAAAGCCTCCTGTCAAAAGAGATAAGTTTCTGTGGCCCAAATAGGGCCACTCCAGCGTGACTGTGCATTGCACAACATTACAGGCAACCTTCCCATTGTTGACTTTGCCGATTTGTCTCTTCATTATGACAGTTTCCTGGCAGGCACAAGTACAACGTCCTGAGGAAGGGGTGCCTTCCTGGTTTGCACGGCGGCACCGAACGGCCCAACCATGGCCCCGGAAATAGAAAGCGGTGTTTTCATGGCCTGTCATCTTTTTTTGCATGGATTCCTCAATGACGTAGCTGATCCAGAGCGCTCACCAGCATCGTAAGGCAACAAAGCCGCATCTCTGTTTTCTTTCCCACTATAGGGGAGCAGACTTGTAGAGGAAGCCCACCGCTGGTCATGTTACACTCCTGGTAGCTTTTCTCCTGGACCTGTCATGGGTGCCAGTGACCTGACACAAGTTCCAGTTCTGTTCCATGAATGGTGGTTGACGATCTCCTACAAGCTATGCCTCCAAAATCTGAGAGACGCAGAAATTGAGACTCGCATGAATTTCTGCCCTAAAGTGCGTGTGCAAACGATCGTGGAATACTTCTAGTCCATGTAGTACCGTGCAAAAAAAATTGAGGGTGTGTGTCAGCTTCCATTAAGAAATCCCCTTGAAAATCCATAGACCTTCATTTAAAATTGAACTGAAAGTGGCATTGATCGTGGCCATCTTTGTCTAAAAGCAGGCGTGGCTGCATCTATCCTGTTTAAAGAACCCTTAGAAGAGAGGGAGGCTGCCTCTTGGACTCATCCCGTCTTCCCACAGCTGCTCCTAACACTTGAGTCTCTTGTTACACTGACTGTGTAACCTGGAAAAGGCTCTTCTTTCTTGCTCCGGGCTCTCGGTGAGATGTTGACGCCTCTCCGTGGCCGGCTTCTGGTAGCTCTCAGAATCGGAACCTCCTCTCATCAACCGTGTGCCTTTGACCCCAGAACAAACCAGTACTCATTAAGTACATCCCTCCCACACCTCTTCATCACCACCCAGACTATCAGTATAGCCACCAGCAACTAAGTGGGGACCGATCCTGATTAGAAATGGGCACAGAAGCCAGGAGCAGATGAGACAGTGGACGGTGGGGACATGGAGAACACGCCAGCTTAATCGCAGGGCTTGGGGCCTGGCCTGGCCTCTTCTGAAAGAGTCAGGTGTGTCCTCCTTACCCACACAGCACACCCCTTGAAGGGTAGCATGGGACTTCTGACATAACACCCCCTCACAATCACACTGTTGGCTGAGACATCAACATTCTGCTTTTTATGTTTGAACGCTCAGAACCTTCTTTGGTGCCTTTTTGCCTTTGCCCCTAATCCTGCCTACTCACCCAGCCCTGTCTGTTCTCTGTCTTCACTCCCTCATCACTGGTAAGCTCCTAATCCAGCCATGCATCACCTTGGCCTTGATGGTCTGGAAAAAGACCTCTGTAAATATCCTCCTGCCCTGCCTTTCCCCCTCCAGTTCCTGCTGTATTAGCATGTGGCCAAGTAACATTTACTTATAAAACCAAATTTCCTACCATTTCCCCACCTAACCTGTCTTTGCCTGTTAAGTCCAAACTCTGGCCTCTTCCAGACTTGACATTACTGGAGTTCTCTCTCACAACTATGTGTCCCAGTGCCTCTTCCTACCAGGTGAGCCAGCCCAGCATTGACACTGTTCCCCAGGGGTCACGTTCTCATCATGGACTCTGAGTTATGCTGGGTTCTGGGACTGCCTCGCTCTTCTCTCTTTAGACCAATCCAGCTCTTCATGGTCTGGCCACATCTCACGATCTCTACCATGAGACTTTCCCCAGTGTCCCAGCCTGCCCTGATTTCTCCTTTCTCTGCATTCCTGTCGCGCACATTACCTTTGCGTAGTTTACCCATAAATCTCAACCCTTTGCTTTGGCACTCATGGTTTATGTGGAAGATGACAGTATCATTTATTTCCCAAACCATGTTGCTTTGGAGAGTGAAGAGGGGGCTCTCAATCATTTCACCAGGAAAACAGGCATTTTGAACTGTCCTGGACAAAGCAGGATATGTGGCCATCCTACTTAAGCTTGCACCTCTCGTCTTCTCAACAAGACTGCAAGCCCCGTGGGGCAGAGACCACGTTCTAGATTTGCTTTGCATGCTCCCCGGCGTGTGACACAGTGCTACCCACATAATCCATGATGAATAAATAGAGGAAGGAAGGAAAAAGGGATGGAAGGAATGAGGCAGTCAAGGTCTCTTCAAGGAAAAAGGTGTTTTTGGTTTTTTTTTTAAGATTTTATTTATTTATTTGACAGAGATCACAAGTAGGCAGAGAGACAGGCAGAGAGAGAAGAGGAAGCAGGCTCCCTATGGAGCAGACAGCCCGATGTGGGGCTCAATCCCAGGACCCTGGGATCGTGACCTGAGCTGAAGGCAGAGGCTTTAACCCACTGAGCCACCCAGGCGCCCCTAAAAAGGTGGTTTCTTAAAAATGCCAACACAGCTCCACTACATTGGAGGCACACAGGGCACGAATAATGGGAGAACTACACAGCTTCTCCATGAACCCTCAGAGGAGGGCAGCTGAAATTCCAGAAGGCAGAATGTAAGTCTGCAGATGAGAAGAGACGCCAACCGACAAGTCAAGTTGTGCACCACAGTCGAGGCTGGTAGAAATCTTGTCAGCCAGAAGCATCACGATGACCCTGAATGTCAAACCCGCTTTGTCCAGTGGAGACCTGGAAATCCCTGACTTGTCAAGTGTCATAGAGCAGCCTCCTCGGTCTGCTGCATGGAAGGAGCAGAGTGGCATGCCTGCCTTCATACCGGAGAATAGTCCTCTTCAAATGTTACGTATAATAATGGCATTGTGGGACTGTGATGGAAACAAACCCCATCGTGGAACCCAATTGCTGGCTCAGTGTGCCAGTTCCTGTCTTAGCCATCTCAAGTCTTCTGGAAACCTGAGTGTACTTACCCATCCATGTGTGTTTTTTAGCACTCACCATCATGGCAACGTGGTGCCTCAAAGACAGTATCAAAGAAAAGAGAACTTATATATTGTCAGCCTCAAAATGGGAGCCCCCAAATTCTCCTTTAGCATATCTCCATTAGAGGAGGCGGTTATCAGCATTAAGAAAGAACAGGAAACAAAAGCCTCTGAGGCATTGGCCTGCCCAAACCCCAGCATCGTCACCCTGAAGTCACACCACCATACCACACATACCACACAATGCCCACAGGCCAGTAGCGGCAGGGATGGTGGCGAGCGTCCTGATCCAGTGACCTGATCCTCGTAGGTGAGGCCCTGTCACTACCACTGCCCTCCTAGCTCATCACTCTTATTATTCCCCCCCTTAGCCATCTCTGAGTATAGGTGGTTGTGAGGTCCAGGACAGTACCTGAACTTCCAGAATGTTCCCTAACTTACTCTGGTACTGTGGGTATAGCTTCCAGATTTACCGGCCAGGGCATGAACTCAGCACCTCGTGGAATGACCTCAAAAGTTCATATTGCATGAAACCCTAGTTTATTCTTTATTTTTATTTTTTTAAGATCTTATTCATTAGAGAGTGAGAGAGAGAGAGCACAAGCAGGGGCAGGAGGCAGAAGGAGAGGGAGAAACAGGCTCCCCACTAAGTAGCGAACCCGATACCGGGCTTGATCCTAGGACCCTGGGATCATGACCTGAGCCGAAGGCAGATGCTTAATCGACTGAGCCCCCCAGGTGCCCCAGAAACCCTACCTTTAAAAACCGGAAGAAAAAGTCAGTACATTCTCCTTATCATTTACATGCAGAGCAGGCAAACACAGCAGCGCCCGGCGCCCCAAAGGTTGGAGAGTGCCTTATGCCACTTGCCTGACTTCTTGAACCGATGGTTCTCTCAGCTATGATCTAGAAAATAAGTGGGTTGTACTATCTCCAAGATGTCTTCCAAGTAGAATTTCTATAAATCTGTGATTTTTCCAGGCATTTTTTCTGTGCCTGAAAAAGGGAGTAAATAGTAAAACCACCATGATATCAAAACTGGTTATTATCCAGACCTTAATATTTCACAGATATAATTTATTCCCTTGAAATATAGCAAACATGTTAAACAAACATGTGTTGTTGGAGCAAGCCAAAGGAAAGTGTTCATCATAGCTCCCACTAAGTTGTATTATACATGAGTTCTGCTGAGGGTTCTCTCAAATCGAAGTAAATTTAAGATTAACTTTGTTTAATCTGAGAAACCACTAAAGGCACTTTCTTTTAGACAGAGATGCCATTGTAGGGAAAGGAAGACAAGGGATATTGTTCTTTTCTCCAGACTGTTCTGGCCTCAAATCTTTGAGGATCGCTGTGATTAAACAAGATTGCTCAGACCTCAAAGCCCCACCAGTTTGGGGATCCTGAAAGGAGCATTGTGGGTATAGACCCACTCCTAATGCTGTGATTAAGGTCTTGAAACATTACCTTCTCTTGGGGCGGGGGAAAGAAAGGAAGAGGTGTGGGTTGGCTGATTTTTAAAATCTCTGCCAGTTCAGAAAGTCTATGGTTCAGTAATTTTAGTCCACATTCTCAGAAGTAATCCTAGAGAATTAAGTAAATATGACTGGGAATCAATTTTATGGAAATTACAGCCCCGCATGGGGATCAGCACTAGGGGACAAAGAATACGATGGACATTACGGTCACCATTCTGCTTGACCAGCTGACTCACCTGCAGTCCCCTGCATAGATAATCCAGGAGGATATTCTCATTTCATCACTGAATGCATCATTGTTGGCACTGCTGTATTTTCTTCACTTGTTAGCTTTAAAGATTTCATTTTTTTAAAAAAGTGTCATTTTTAGGTGCATTAGTTGATGAACTGTGCTGAATCTTTTGATTAGATGAAATCCCAAATGAACTTGAGGGGTCCGTGTAATCTCAAGACCTACGGCTGTTTACTGAAGAAATTCTCTAGTTCTTTCAAGTGAAGCCACAGACCCGAGCAAACTTTTTCTCAGGTTTTATTCTTTCACGAACCGCTGCCTGCCATGGGCCAGCCACCATGTGCGAAGGAGCAGCGATCTCTGCCCTTGCCAAGTGCAGAGTCTCACTGATCACTACATGCTGTAATTCTGAAAACCACTGGTTAACGAGCTCAGGGGGCCCTTGGCTGAGAAGGTCACGTTTATTTCAGCTGAGAGCCCGGGAGAGGGGCGGGTGACTGATGCCTTCCCCTGCTGCTTGGGGCAGGCAAAGTACTGAGTCTTCTCTGTGATCCCCCCTTTGCCAACAGAGAGTGGATATAGGCAGCAGACTTGAGATCCTGTCAGAACTGACATTGTCCCAGCATTGTCCTAGGAGAAACTGATTGATTCATAGGCATTTGTACCCATTAGCAGTGGTCGTTAGGCCAGAAGTAGAAATAGTAGCATTCTTCTTCATCTTAAATACGTTGAAGGCATTTTCTCTCCACCGTGCCCCTGAGGTTTAAAACAGATGTTATATTTACTGCATACCCACCCTTTTTTTAAATTAAGAGTCAAAATGTTCGGGGTGCCTGGGGGGCTCAGTCGGTTTAGCATCCAACTCTTGATTCTGGCTCAGGTCATGATCTCAGGGTCCTGAGATCAAGCCCTGCCTTGGGGCTGTGCGCTGGGTGTGAAGCCTGCCTTAGATTCTCTCTCTCTCTCCCTCCTTCTCCCTCTGGACCTCCCCCTCCTTAACAAAAATTAATAAAAATATTCTTCTACCATCTCCTTTCTTTCTCCCTCCCACTCCAGAGTAACCTGAGGTTGGTGTGAATCTTTCTCCCTTATGTTTTCCACATTACTGCTTAAGTGTGTGTCCATAAATCACCCGCACTACTGTCTTGTGAATTTATGAATCCACACACACAGCCTTATACTGTACTTTTGCAACTTTGTGAGTTTTTTTTTTAAAGATTTATCCATATCGATACATTATAAATCTCGTTGATTCAGTTTAACCACTAACCATCCTATCCACACAGTGATTTTTTTTTTTTCTGCAGTCTTCTGTTAAGGGTTAGTTAGGCTGGCGACAGATGTGGGCGTATCTCTGGGGGACACACCGGGGAGCAGAACTGAGGACACAAGCGTCTTCAGCTTCATTAAGCATTTTGCCAAATGGCTCTTTCATGTGACACCTCACTTACATATCCCCCAGCAACAAATAAGAAATCCTGTTTTGCCTCATTCTTGCCAACCTGTGGTACTAACAAGCTTTAATCTTTGCCTGTCTGATTGGTCTTAAGCGGTACCTCAGTGGTGGATTCCCTGATCAAGAACGTTGACCATCCTTTCCTACTGACCACTCTTTGGTTATTTTCCCTCTGTGAATTTCCGTCCTTTTCCTGTCTCTCCAATAGGCTATTGTGTTCTTGTTGACTTCTAAGAATTCTTCTGTCAGTTGCACATGTTACAAATGTTTTCTCTTATTTTCTCACCTGTGAAAACTCTGTCTCTGACCACTTACCACACCAAAGCTGAGATCTAACACCAGATAGACTACTTTATGCCTTTTTTTTTTTTGATGACCGTTTTAAGAAATTTTTCCTACCATGATAATATATAATGATATTCCAATTTTTTTTTTCCCAACCAAGTTTTAAAGTTTTATCTTTTCCTTTTGGATCTTTCATCCCCTTAGAATTTTCTCTTGCCTAAAATGTGAGGGAAGGATTTAATTTGTTTTTCTCTCTGGGCAATAATCATGGTAACACCATCCTCTTTTTTTACATGGATTGTAATTGCCCCTCAGTCCTACACCAAGCTCGCACTTTACCTGTTTACACTTGGTCTTTTGTCTGCCTCTGAGCCAGTCCTACAGTTTTCATTAGTTTGGCATCACAGGAGCGCCTAGTATCTCAGAGCTTATGCCCTCCCTCCCCCTTCCTCCCCTCCCTGATCCCCTCTCCCTCCTCCCTTCTGCTTTCAGCGCTCTTCTTCCTCAGCTACAGCCTGTAGTAATTCTTCGAGGGTCTGTGTGGTACGTTGCTGCAGTCTCTGTTCTGACCATTTCCCTATTTCACCCTTACTGTTGAATGGTGGGCAGTCCAGTGGGGCACTGTGCTCTAGCCTGGGGGCGGCTTTTACAGAGCAATTTGAAAACATCCCATGTTCTTCAAGGTTTGGTTGCTATTGTTGGTCTATTGTTCTTCCGTAGATAATCTTTTTCTGTCCAGTTGCTTTTAAGATCTCTTTGCCTTGGTATTCTCTGTCTAGGTATATATTCTTATGAATGTGCTTGGTTGCCTAATTTGTAACCGTAATGGTAATGGTAGGGTTTGGTGGTCATTCATGTGTAATTGGTGGTGAATTAAGAATCAGGTTTTAACTTGGGGCATCTGGGTGGCTCAGTCAGTTGGGCGTCTTGACTCTTGGTTCCAGCTCAGGTCTTGATCTCAGGGTCATGAGTTTGAAGAGAGGGAGAAAAAAAAAAAAAAAAGGAGGAACGCCTGGGTGGTTTAGTCAGTTAAGTGGCTAAGCATCATGGTGGCTTCGGCTCAGGTCATGGTCCCAGTGTCCTGGGATTGAGTCTGCATCGGGCTCCTTGCCCAGCAGGGAACCTGCTTCTCTCTCTCTCTCTCTCTCCCTGACAAATAAATAAATAAAATCTTAAAAAAAAAAAAAAAAAAGAAAAAGAAAAAGAAAAAGAAAAACCAGACTTCAATGTGTATAAAATGTTCTCTTCAAGAAGGCTCTTTTGGTCTCAAAACACAGTGT
Source organism: Neogale vison (assembly GCF_020171115.1). Taxonomy (NCBI): domain Eukaryota; kingdom Metazoa; phylum Chordata; class Mammalia; order Carnivora; family Mustelidae; genus Neogale; species Neogale vison. The sequence continues at coordinate 120,844,440 of NC_058102.1, read as the reverse complement.
CACTAACACTCCCTTAGGAAGAAGCTAAGTTTTGCAAGGCTGCAAAATAGACACACTGTTGACTGCCTGCATGCTGCCTCCCTTGCTTCCAAGCGACACTTGTCAGTCTCTCTGTCTCCCTTCTCTCTGCACATCTGCTCCTTCTCCTCCTTACCAGCTGGCTTCCTCCCCTTGCTTCCTTCCCCTGTCCCACCCCCGCCCCCGACAGTTGTGGTTTGCAAGGTGTGTTAGGGCCACTCGCACCATGAGGTCTCGGCTTTACCTATTACTGCTCAAGCCCTCGGCCTCTCCTTGCTTGCTATTCTGAGAAGCTCATCCTTTTGTGCTGTCTGTGGTCAAGCGCCCGTCACTGCTATGACTGAGCTGAGAGCGCAGGTACGAAACATTCCTGCCCACTTCAGCAGCAGGGGTCAGGGGCATGGGGCGGGTTCCAGAGGCATCTTTGAGCTTGGCCAGCCCCACACCATCCAGGTACCTTTGCTTCAAGTCAAGCCTTCTGTTGAGTTTTTCATTCCAGCACCTTGATTCTAAGAAGTGAGAGTACTGGGTTATGACAGATGTTCCACATACTAGGAAGGTAATCCCCGCTTACGCACTAATTAATTTCGTTGTCACTTATTGATTAGTTCCTTGTAGGTCTAGTCACTGTGAGCTGGTTTCTCAGGCCTGAAGCCCTGGGTGGTCTGAGACAATCAGAGTTTTGAAGCTGCACGCTGAGAGCCCACCTCCAAACCAGCAGCACTTGCCCTGAGATCTGAAGCATTAGAACACCACGCAGCATCCTCCAGTCCTTCTTCTAGCTCTTTCCCTTTCTCTCCTAGTACGTCCACGTTTCTTGTGACTAATAAATTAGTGGAATGGGTATCAAGCCTATGACTTGTGGGATTTCACCTGTCCCCTGGAATCTGGGAAATGAAGCACCATATTATCATCAAAGAAAAGATATTCTCTGTTAGATCCATATAAAATGTGGACCAAGGGGCACCTGGGTGGCTCAGTGGGTTAAGCCTCTGCCTTCAGCTCGAGTCATAACCTCAGGGTCCTGGGATCGAGCCCCGCATTGGGCTCTCTGCTCAGCAGGGAGTCTGCTCCCCACCCCACCCGGCCTCCCTGCCTACTTGTGATCTCTGTCAAATAAATAAAATATTAAAAAAAAAAAAAAAGTGGACCAATTCCTTAATCTCAGAAGTTGAAAAAAACCTGTATGCCCATCCTCCTCAAGGCCCACTCTCCTTCTCCCTTCCTTGCCTCAGGCCGACCAACCCCTTTGATCTAGAGGGGAGGTGATCTCACAGACACCAGGGTCCTCTCCCTTCTTGTCCCCCCTTGCTTCTGTTTTGTGTAGATGAAAGTAAGACCAACATTCACAACATTAAGTTAGCTATTGATTTGCTTATATTTAGAATTCAGTCATTATTCTTCTACAGAATCTATGTGCTCGTATATAACTTTAAATTACAAATTAGGAGGCACTTGTGTGGCTCAGGTGGTTAAGCGTCTGCCTTCAGCTCAGGTCATGATCTCAGGGTCCTGCGATCAAACCCCATGTAGGTCTCTCTGCTTAGTAGGGAGCCTCCTTCTCCCTCTCATTCTTTTCTCTGTGCTCTCTCTCTCTCTCTCAATCTTTAAAAAAAAATATTTAAAAAAAAATTAAATAATTTATGTGGAAAATAATCCCTATTAGCCATGCAGTCTGGGACAGGTTACTTAACCCACCTGTACTTTGATTTTGTCTCTAGTACAATATCCCAACACCAGTACCATCAGGTTACAACGACCATTAAATGAGATAGATCTCTAACGGGCTTATTAGCACGTAGGAAGCTCCACATAACAGTTTCAAAAGAGCAAAGGGAAGAAGGGGCCATGGGAAGGTGCTGGTGGTCTTCGGGTGGCTCACATGTGAGAAGGGGGACGGCCGGCCACCTGCAGGAAGACCTCATTGACTCCCCCTGCAGGCTGGCGCCAGGGTTCCCTCTCCTTGGCACAGCCCCAAAACCTAACCACAGAGAGAGCTCCTTCCCTGGTCCCTGGCCCCTCTCATGCTTGGGAACATGGGCAGGGCCCAGGTGGACCTGGCTTCAGTGTGGCTTGATGCCCGCGTTGATTACCACTTGTCTGTTTGACCAAAACATAAAACTGCATCATCACATCAGAACTTGGGCTCTCTCTGCTGGCCAGCTGTGGCCTCGTCTGAAGGTGCCGCAGAGAAACGAAAGCTCTGCAGGTCTCCTCCTGCTTCTCTGAGCATCTCTGCCATCCAGTGACTTCCTTTAAACACCCTCTCCATGTTCTGCTTTTCCCAGGATAGGGAGCCAGAAAATTCCTCCAGGAACCACTGTGTGAACAGATAGCTGTTTGGGGAACGCGGCCAGTCCACCGTGTCCTCAGCAGGGCACAAGCAGACACCCTATAGACCGCCTGTTCATTGATGATTACATTAGACGCTGCGTTTCCCAGGGACGGATCTGCTCAGCCACCACCAGCTTATTCATTATTTATATACAATTAAAGGGCACGGTTCAAATGAACACAAGCATATGAGAAAAGTCATTACTCATGTACAGATCAAACTGAACATTTGTCATTTCCCTAGTGACTTAACATACCCTTTGTACCTTGGGACCTCAAATTATATGAAGCGCAGGAGATGCTTCAACTCTTTTACTTAGTCTCATTGTTGGCTCTAATCCGCTTGCTCGGATTATTCGGACTTGTTTAAAATTAGTCCTTGCTTCTCCTTAATACATGAAAATAGAAAAAAGAGGGAAATTTCTTTTTAGTACCTATCGCATTCTAAGGATGAATGCAAATTGTGCTATGATTCTTAATGACCCACCATTAACGTAGTAGGAAACCCAGTGCATTAATGCAATGCCTCTTTTCACATCATTACTCCTAATGGAACTGTTACCAGGATAATAGCTTGACCTTTAGCTATAGATTCAGACAGCAAAATATATTCTGCTTACTCCATACCTCTGTTCACACAGCGTATTGAGCATTTTTGGATCAATACAATGACAATCTTTTGGCCTTGTTCTAAGGCCTCATCTGCACATGTAACAGAATAGGATTTCATCTTCAGGAGATAGATCCAAGTTAAAAGTCTCTTTTAAGTTTGAATGTGATCCATGAAATAGAATATCAGTAATACAGCCTGTGGAACTATTTGTTGGTGTAGGTATTTTCTGAGAAGCCTAATGCTATGCCTTCAAAGGTCTCAGACGCAGACCCAGAAGACAGAGATTTCCTTGGCTTTTTATTGTGACTGGATGAATTTTAACTGAAAGGAGAAAAAAGAAGTTGAAATTATTGCCTTTTTAGTGAGTGACAGAATATTTGAGCCCAAGATTAGCTTAGAAGGATTTGCTTGGAAGTCCCTCACAGAGTGGGAGAAAACATTCCAGAGCCTTCCCTTTGGTTCTCCTAAACTTGGTTATTGACATGCGTGGTTGCTAGGAGTCATTTCGATGTTGGCATAACCCACATTGACTTTGTAATTTGGAACCACTGTCTTCTAGTGTGTGCTAATTTGGACACAGGCTTTTCACAATCTAAGAAAAGAGGGGTTGCTATAGAAATTAATTTTAGAAATAATATCACAGAGAGGGAGATGTTTACCTGGTAAGATGATATATTCAGTCATTTTTGTGGTACACATTTTCACATAAATTAACAGTGTGCTACATACAATTATTTTCTTTTTGTTAAAATAGAACTTGGAGAACCTTTTGGCAGTTCTCTGATTAGCAAGTGTTACTGTGGGCATTTGGATGTAATTCAGTCTTGTTTAACTATATTCCATGAACTAAAACTTCCTAATTAGTCTAAATTCATGAGCTATTGTATCTGTTGCCATTAGAAACAAAACTGGAAAATATGTGTGTTCATCAAATATTTATTGACCTCTCGTTCAGTACAGGGCACTGTTGTCGGTGCTTTGAGGGAGACAAGATACATGAGGACCCTTGAAGTGGTCTCCAGTCTGGCACAGAAGATTCAAGGACACACCTACCCCCCGGGAATAGCACGGCATCTGCCTCCCTCCCGAGTAGAGAGTAGAGACCACAGGGCTTGCTGATGCCCACAGGCCGTATACTAGATGGCCTGGTTGACATTCTCCCCCATCCTCAGCCCTGCTTTCTAATCGTCTCCCTTCCTCTGCTCGGTGGAGGCTGGAGTGGACCCTTTCCATCAAGGCTCTTACCACAGCTACACGCCTTCCTCTCCCTCTCAGGTCTTGCTGGCACCTTGAGTGACTTCACGATCCTCATGAAAGATCCTGACCCTAGCCACACCATGTCCAGACCCAGTCCCCTGTGACCACACCTCAGCATTCTCGCCCAGAACCGCTCCCCCACAGATGTCGTCTACTCCAGCGTGACATCTCCTTGCCAACCCCACTGATTCCACTCCCTCATCCCCAGAGATTTTTTTCCAAGCGTCTGAGCCTTTTTCTGGCTTTGCTTCCTCCCCAGATTTGGGGAGGGGGCGGGGGAGTGAAGAAAACAGAGGTCATGGACTCTCACTGGCATCTGCAAGGGCTTTCTGTCCCTGTCCTCCTGCCAAAACCGTCCAGCAGAATCCTGACCTGGGCCAAAACTGCCGTCCAGTGGCACCACTCCTAGCCCCGAGCTGCAAGCTGCCACAGGACTGTTGCCACCACAAGTGTATAGGCTTCTCTTTGGCTCGCCATGCTCACGTCCTTGGTCTACCGCTGTCCTCTTCCTCTTCTTCTCAGAGGCAATGCCAGACATTCCCCACACTCTCCCTACCCTTTGCCACTGAATCACTGAGGTCTCAGGAGTGACTGCTCCAACCTAGACCACTTCTAGTGCACCCCAGCTCCCACTCTCTCTGGGCTCAGAGTGGGGAGTCTTCCTCCTCTTCAAGGGCAGCTCCTCCCCCCAACCCGTTCGGGATCCTACCGCCTCAGTTCTTCTGACGTGGTTCCTTTGACTGTCTCCTTCCTTCCCCTGGATCCTGCCTTCTCCAGAATGGAAACCATGCTCATGTCTCTCCTGCCTACAGCCCTCCCCCAACCCCGCCCCTCTTCTTCTTCCCCCACTGACCTGGTGTTTCTGGAATGTCATCTGTGGCCGCCCCACCTCTCCTTTGAGGGGCTCCAGTGACACCTAGTAAAGCGCTGTGCCTGACCCTCTCTTCTGCACTTCAGACTATTGTCCCTTGTCTTTCTTAGCGCCCCTCACTGGTCTTTACAGACCGCACTTCCCAGTTTTCTGGATTTCGCCAGTCCTGTGCCTTCATCTCCTTCCGTCTGGGGTTTTCTCTGGCTCTGGGCTTGGCACCATGCTCTCTTCACTCCATATGCTCTCCTGGCCAACATTTTTTTCTCATTGCTCTAACTACCACCTATAGATATGTGCCCCTTGGGTCCGTATCTTCTGCCTGGACCCCTTCCCTCAGCCTCAGGCTTCCGTGCCAAGTAGCGGCTAACCATTGCAGACACCCCAAATCAGCACGACCCAAACCAAACCCAGCACAGTGTGCCTTTCCCCTCAAACGTGCCGTTTCTCCCATATCTACCGGGTCCAGTCACCCCCGCCGCCTGCTCTCTAATGTTTGAATGGGTCTGGTCCCCACTGTTGATTCTGTATTAAGTATTAGCTTTTTAACGTCATTTCCCTAATGTAGTGACATAAAGCGTGTTCTGTGATTCTTTGGTTTATGTATCGGCTGCCAAGTCTCCTGGGCATACTCTGTCCATTTATCTACAGAGACTTTTGAAGTAGTTCTTTTACTTGAATGAACTTTTTTTTGGTGGTGAATATGGAACTTCTTCGGTCGTATTTAGCACAATCGGCTTTTTTAAAACTGGTGAAATGTTTCTTTTTTGTTCAGTACAAGTTTTACAGTTGTAGAGAGTGGAATCTGTCAACATTTCCCCTTGCCCTTTCTTTTTAAAAGAAACCTTTAAAACATTAAAACTGCTAGTATTTTAAATACCACAAAAGCAGGGGAGCTGACACATACGAGGTCTTGTCCTTGCACAGATAAGGGTATGACGGTGCCCAGGAGCGGAGGGAAGCGGGACTGTCTACCGAGAGGGCCACTGTCCCGCCTCCCTTGTGTCCCATCGCGGCTCCCTCCGTAGCTCCCCATACACCACTCTCCCAGGTGCAAGCGCCACACACCAGAAGCTGACTCCTAGTACTGCCCAGATTCTAAGACACCCCTGCATCATTGTTCGAGTGTTGACTGAGTTAGAGGGAAACACTGTGAGAATGCCATCTTTTTGTATCATCTGGCATTCGATTTTGTATGATCTTGCCCGAGATTCAATTTACCAACAGTACTAATCCATTGGCTGAATTCTGTCATGGCGCCAAGAGACCCAGAGGAAGCTTTTTCTTCTCTGCCCATAAGAGACATGTACACACATGTGGAACAAATAGAAAGAGAGGTTCCATTAGATCTACTCATGTTCTATGGCCAGTTATATCCTGAGGCACCATCCAGTGTATGTGAGGGGGGTCCTGCCAGCCTCCATCTTTACCAAGGGAACGTAGTATAGACGTTGAAGATACCCACTTTTAGGAAAACACATTTTTTTTTTCTTTTTGGGATGTATTCCTATTTCAGGTCTGCATGGTTTATTTATGAAAGTATTTAACAGTATTTCATATTTTCTCTCAGTCTTCACAGAAAAATACTGTACGGCTAACCACGTGGATAAACTTCCTGGCCCGAGAGACTGGGTACAGATTCTGCAGGATCAAATCAAACTGGCCAGAAGAAGGTTAAAAAGAGGCTCAGGTATGAATCAGCTGCAGGAAAAGATTCATCACCATCAGCCCTTTCCTGAATTCTTAGATGCGGCGAAGTACAGTTCCTCTGCTCTAGTGCGCTTTGCTGTCTTTTGTCTTTTGAAGGAAGAGCTCTGGAGAAGGTGCCATGATTTTGCATTTTAAAGTCTTACTTGAGTGAGTTCTGAAATTCACCTGAAGGTTAAATAGTAAAAATTACATCAGGCCATTTACTTTTACTAGTATGAAAGAAGAAGATTACTCATCTTGTTCGTGGCCTTGTGTGTCTTACCTGTGAAGCAAGGTCTCTCTTTTATGATCCACTTCTATTTGCTGTTGAGTTTTATTTGTTTGGATCTGCATGACTTTATTAAAAAGTACCAGCTGCTTGAGGTGTAAAAAAATAAAAACAAAAACAAAAAATAATCCTCCTACCAGAAACACCGCATGAAATAGACAAAGGGATTTTAAGTTGCATAGATATTTTTTCAAATCTGGCTTAGGCAGTCTGGAGATGATTTTACCCAGGAACGTGAATACCAGTTGAAGTAGGACTACTTAGATTTGGTGATTTGCGGTCCCAAATGATAGTGGGCCGATTTACCAGTGAAGAATTCCTTTGAGATCAGTTTTCTGCCATCATGTAAGAATAATCATCTCTAGGAGGCCACAAACCTCTAGACGTTATTTTTTAAACAAACAAACAATTCCCATCAAACCTCAGGACGCCTGGCCGGCTAAGAGCCTCTGTGCTTCTCTAGCAGAGCGCGCAGGTGTGGGAGCCGAGCTCCAGATGCTGACCGCTGCACAGCTGGCTGGTTCGGAGGCCCCGAGAACAGTAGCACACGGGGGCCTGGGTCTCTGCATCACTTAGGTGCACTCGCAGCGTACTGAGAACAGTGACCAGTCTCCGGTGGGGAGCCCCGCAGCTCAGGCTGGGAACACCCTCCATGCAGCGAGACACGGGCGGCAAGGGACCAAGTACGTCTTCAGGGTGAAAAACCTTACAGCTCTCTTCCATAAAGTAGCTATCAGGACTCTACAGTACTTAGCTGTAGATAATTTTATTTTTAATTAAAACCTTCCCTTCTTCTTTTTTTTTTTTCCCCCCCATTTGCTTCCTTTTATACGAACTGGTGCTCTCCATAAACAGCAGTGGACGACTGGTATTTGTCCTTGGTAGAAACGTAGTGTCGCATCAGGTAGTAAGTTGTAGTGGAGTCCAGACCTGACGTTCAGGTCTCTTCTCTGCTCTTCACCAGCCCTGGACCCCGGGCAAGTCACTCCAGCTTCCCAGTCCTCAGTGTCTCAGTCATGAAGGGACGGAAAGATAAGCCTGCATCACGAGGTTCCAGACGTACGTCATACGTAAATGTCTCCATAAACAAAACCTGTGTGCCTTCTGGAAATGTCTGCATTCATGGGCAGCAGCACTGGGAAGGGGCTGTCCTAGGACAGGGGCCCAGGCAGCCCGCCCTGCCCGGCAGTCCTCTCTGCTCCTGTTGTCCCAGCGTAACTGCTACTAACACCCTTTGTGCCTGCGCAGGTTTCCAGGCTTGGATAATGAATAAATAATACACTCGCCCTTCCCCCGGGTCTCTCCTTTTCCTCCGCCTTTTTTTTCTTAATCTACAAATCACCGCAAATAAACTCAGCAGGGGAGCACTGGGAAGAACAGGTCTGACTTCCTAGCTCCCATCTGCCATTTCCAAATTCCTGGGACCTTCTCTGAGCCCGGGGCTCTCCGTTTATATATCGAGGCTAATACCTGCCTCAGGGCTGTTTTCAGAGTTAAAATCAGACCATGTAAGCATTGCCACTAATATAAAGATAATGGGTAATGCTCAAAAAATGTTCAGGCCCTGATCCTCCTTCCCTTTGCCAACCCCAAACAAAGCAGAACTATTCCTTTATCCCTGCCATTTCTTAGAACCACCACCATCTCGTTCTCCTGGATGACGTTGGTCAGATTTCCTCCCAGAGGGTTTGCATTGCCAGAGTCAGCTTCCCTGTGCCCACTCACTTCAGAACCCATTGCCTTTTGCCCTCTGCCCCGCCCCTGTACAGAAACTCCCGCTGCATTCGCGTGGGATGATCACATTCGCTCTCTGCTTACATTAACACTCCATTTGACCTGCTTGTTGATTGGACTCCATGGGGTCTGTTCCCCTGGGCTCTGGGGCCTCCCTGTCTTTGCTTGTCCTCCCTGTTCTCCCACACCGCCTTCGGTCTAGTTCACGGGCGCTGCCCCTTCTGGGCGCACCTCCGAAACCCCATGGCTTGCTTTCTTGTTATTCTAAGGCCTCACCCAGGACTTGACCCGTCCCACCGTGGATGGCTTACCGGTTTGCCGCTCCAGACTGGCTGCGTGCCGATTCGCTCTCTGAGAATTAGGTACTTCCTCTAGATTTTTGTCTTCCCCAAACACAATCCCTCATACACCGCCCCCTTCAGCACAGCAGGCAGCGTCCCTGACAGCCAGCCCTACCCTCCTCACCCACTTCTCCTGCCCCAGCCTCACCAGACGCCTCCCTGTTGTGAACCTGCTGGGCTCTCCCTGGGAAACGGCACCTACTCTTGTCACAGATCTTAAAAGACACTTCCTCCCGGAGCCTTGATAAGTGGCCCGTGCTCTTTCTGCCACCAGAATAAGGGCACTCCTGTCTCTTCCACTGACCACGAGATCCCCAGGAGCAGGGTCTGCACCTGAGTCGTGTTTCTATCCCAAGTGGGTGGCACAGCACAAGAATATTTGTCGAATAAACCCACAAATCAGTCCGTGGAAAAGAAGACGCAATAGTCCACAACAAAAAGGTCTTATTGTTTAGCTCATCCTGGTCATGTAAGATCCTGGAAACTATTCTATTATTTCCTTACTTGACATTCAAATACTTATCCTATGGCCCCCAGAAGCCACAGGGTGACAACCTCACTGAGCTCTGTCCCTGGGGATGAGGTCCCTAGGACTCCTGTGCCTGTGGCACACACATGGTCATCCTTGAGTGTCCCTTCCTTCCTCCTCCTCAAGCCTTCTCCCATTTCCTTCTCTGCACCCTACCTCCTTAGTCCCCTCCTGATTTCCTTTCTTCCCGCTTCCTCCCCCAAAGGTTCCGAGTCTTGAGTCACAGTGGCCTGACCTCACTCAAGATAGACACACTGAATAACAATTAGGAAGGTTAACTCCCCTAGTGGGTCTCTCACTCCTTCTTATGCTAAAGGTCTTCTGCCTGCCTCAGCTTTGTTTGCCTCTCAAAGATCGTTTTATTACTTCAGCCTCCAGGAAAGTGTTGGGGGAAAGGGTCACAGTTGAATGACAGGTGTTCTCAAAGACAACTGCCCAGTAGACCACACAGCAAACTGAGCACTGATGTCATGCTGAGTGCCGTATCTCCTCAGTTTTATATCCCAAGTGACATTCCGTTTATTAGGCCTGAATAGTGTCTTTGCTAGTGAGTATTTCATTGGTCCTGTGTTGCCAAAATTCTACCTTGGCGATCTGGACTGTTTGCATATATAGGAACTTCGTTTACCTATTGAGGAAATTGTTGAAGCCCCAAAAACAGAGATGCTAAGGAGAATCGTCAGGCTTGAGAGAAATCTGAAATTTGCCATAGCAAAGAAACCTGAATTTAATAGTCTGTAAGCCTGAAAGAGAGGGAAAGGCCCAAAGTACCCAAGATCCGGCCACTTGACAACACTGGTCCCAGGAATGCCACCAACCTCTAGTCCGAGGGGGGTTAGCGTATGCGTGCCCTTCTGTTCCTCAGCCTAGAATCCGCAGAAGCTGCCTGGTCCCTGCCTGCTCCACAGAGGGTTGGGGGGAAGGCAATGGGAAAATGGGAGAAATACTTGGAGCAACTTGGGAACTTGGGGAAAAAGAACTGATGAATCCAGAGTACCGATACTGCTAATTCAGGAAAGATAGAGCCAACTCCGAGGAAGGAGGAAGGGGGCTTTGTGTTACAGAACACGTGCCTCTAGCTGAGGAGAAGGACTATAAGTCCCTGGGGGACCTGAAAAGTTTAAGTCTGAAGAGGAACCTCTGAAGGTAGAAGACATGAAAAGTAGGGAGGGTATCGAGTATACAGAGTGTATTGTGGAAAGCTATCTTTAGAGACACAGAAACAGCCTTTCCGGTGTTAAAAGGAAACCCACAGGCTCAAAATGGAGTCTCTTGTGCCAGGCTGCATCACCAGACTGGGCTGTCATCCCTAATCTGCCTGCACTTTCAACCTCCCCTGGGAATGTACTCGTAACTGGTCAGTCAGGGATTTGGGGGTCAGCTCCAATAAAGTAATCGGTCACATGGACCTTCTCCGTCTCCCCAAGCAAGATGAAGTAATCTACCTACTAAGACCCTTCTGTCCCCAAAGAAGGTGACCTTACCCACAATAATCCTTTCTTCTGTTGATGACTTTCTCATCCTGTCTTTTAAAACCTTCATGCTTTGCCAGAGCCCTTTGGAGCTCCTGTCTGTTTGCTGGGTGGGATGCTTCCCGATTCCTGAATCCCTTCATAGAGCCAACTGGGTCTCCACATTTACTCAGATGAATTGTATTTTTCAACTGGGAACGGCCCACATGACTAAAATAGGAAGTTTGGTTTAAATTTTGTTTCTTTGTTGTAAGGTAGCATGGAAACATCTTCAACATATAGTTGGCGGGTTTTGTTTGTTTGTTTGTTTAAAGAAAAAGGAAAATCCACTCGCAAGCTGGTTGGGGGAAAAGTTGATCTTGATATAAATTTATATTTGATTAAAAAAATTTTGTTTCCCTTGTGCTATATCTTTTATCCAGAAGCACATCTCCACCCCCCCTACCCCGCCCCCCGTGTCAGATGCTGAGACTGATTAGGATGAGCTCTAGTCTCCATTCCCTTCCCTGCTTCCCCCCAGCAAACACACTTGCACATAGTGGGGATTTTCCTCCACGTTCCTGCTTCTGTTTCCCACTAATCCTGGCATCTGTATTAGTAATTCACGAGGACACACACATTGCACAGATGCGCGCCTGCTTGTGCAGAATGGGGTCCAAAGTGTGGACCGCTCCCCCACCCTTCCCTTCCTGCCGGAGCCTCTCACAGGCTCAGACGGTGTCTGCCCCTTCCCTCGTCATCCCTGTATTGGCCTGAGGGCATCTTCACATCTGACCACTGGGTTTAGGCGATCTGCCTAGCTGTTTGTGGTGGACACCTTGGCATACCTCTGCCTTCTCGGCAGGTCCCTTCTGCATCTGAGAAGGGGGGTGAACCCAGGCTGGGCGAACCCAGCCCTGACCTACAGGCCAGACTAGACCAAGGCACAGCACATCAGCGGTGACCTGCCAAATAGCTTTTCCCTTCTAGTTTCATCAAATATTGTTACACTTCATTCTTCTCAAGCGGCACCAAAGTGGGACCCTTGCCTGGATTTCCTGAGGCTGATAGCAACTGAGCGTCCTAGATCGATGTTGGTCCCGCCATGTTCTTTTGTCTTGATTATTCTCTGTCCAAATGATCATACGAAGAGTGTCCCATAGATGTTCCACATCCTCAACCTCATTTACCATATTTGGTGCAGTTCCTGGGATTAGGCACAGACTCCCAACTGGGCGAGCTCATTGGCTTGCTGCTGAAGGAAGCCCACCCTGCCTCCAGGAAAGAGAAGTGCCCCACACAGATCTGAAAGGTGGTTCTGCAGGACCGAGTAGAAATTCATTGAGGGGGGCACCTGGGTGGCTCAGTGGGTTAAGCCTTTGCCTTCAGCTCAGGTCATGATCTCAGGGTCCTGGGATCGAGCCCCACATCAGGCTCTTTGCTCAGCAGGGAGCCTGCTTCCCCTCTCTGCCTGCTTCTCTGCCTACTTGTGATTTCTTTCTCTGTCAAAGAAAGAAAGAAAGAAAGAAAGGAAAAAAAATTCATTGGGGGCTCTCCTCCCATGTAATAATTTCCTCTTGTAACTGGAATGATTCCTTTCTCAGTGTAGATTTTTAATCATTTTCATTAGGTTATTTCCTCTGAGCTTGCAACCACAGTTTTTTATTTGTGTTAGATCTAAGAGCAAAGCTGTCACTGCTATTAAATTTTTATTGAACTTGCTCAATCTTTTCTAAATTTCACAACTTGACTGTCACCTGAGAAGAAAGACTATGAGTTTGTTGGTACAGACAGATGTTATAATTAAATTTAAGGAACACAGCCGTGCTCTTCAGCTGTGTCACTTGGCCCTGTTCGTGTAGCCAGCAGACACTAATTTGCATACAATAATTTGTATATTTTTCAGATGTATACATTTTGTTTTTACAAGAGCACAGGACTGCCTAGGCCTGGTTTTTAAAAAGTAAGGATGGTTAAAATTACAAAGGGTGGGGTTTTGTTATAACTAAAGAAAAAGTAATTAGACATGTAGAGAAAGTAACTAAAATATAAAATGAACTAGAAGTTGAAGATTTTCAAAATTAGCTCACAGTGATGCAGGCAGTATATGTCTGGACTGTTAACGGTAAAGAGATTAAGAGCCCAGGCATGAACCTGACTCACAGCCTTGGCCACTTACTAGCTACAGCCCTTCCGTCTCTCTCTCTCTTTTTTCAAGTTTATTATTATCATCATCATTATTATTATTTTTAGTAATCTCTGTACCCAGCGGGGGCTCAAACCCATGACCCTGAGATCAAGAGCTACACACTCTTCTAACTGAGCCAGCCAGCTGTCCTGTATTACCTTAGTCTCTTAACCTCTAGTAGTTTCCATTGTCAAAACAGGCATATTAACTGAGCTCCCTTGTAGGATTTTCTAAGAGTTAAATGACATGACGTATGTCAAGTGCTCAGTAAATGGTAAACATTTAATAAACGGTGGTGGCTCTTGTTGCTATTATTGGTATTATTACTGAAAATCTTTTTTAAATCCTAGGCAGTGAAAGGACTACCATGTAGTTCATCTCCCTAATCAAATTCACTCAAGCCAATTAGAAGAAAATGGTGTCTTCTCAATATAAAGATATTGTATGTTCATCATTTCATAAATATTTACAACGGTTTTAAAAACCCAAAGAACAAAATTTTAAATGCCTATAGGCCTCTCCTCCAGAAGGAGACACTGTTAACATTTTAGTATGTCCTGTATTTTGTCTATAAGCTTATTTAAAGATTTTTAATCTTCTCATTTATCCTCACACCTCAATCGAATGTTTTATGTTACTAAATAGTCCCCTACAGCACCATTTTAGAGAAGAACAGAAACTCTTCTCCAGCCCAGCCTGGCCTTGACTGCTGTGTCCTCTGGGTGTTTTCTCTGTGGTGGATTCAGCCGGTGGGCACACAATGGGTCTTTCACTGAGGCCAGTCAGGGTGTAGCGATCTGAGGACAAGGTGTGAGAACATGAACTGGAGGGGAATGTTCCCGGCCATATCTGCCCCCCTGATTGGGTTTAAAGCCACAGCAATAAAAACAGGAGCACAGTATTACTTTTGCTGCCCCCCCCCACTCAACATTCCAACGCGATGGCAAATGGTAGCCCCCACATGACTGGCCTCACACGCCCCCGTGAGAGGGAGCCAGCCCGGGGATGCAGGGAGCAAATGACCCTGACTAAATGTCTTGACCTGTTCCCAGCAAGTCCCGGAGCCCGATCACCCCATCAGTTATCGCGAGACATGGGAGCACTCTCTTTTTTGTACTTAGTGGAAGGTTCTCTGTGACTGAAGGAGATACCTTTGGAAAACTCTTAAGAAGATTAAAACATATCAGGCATGAGCAAAGGTTTGCATTTTAAAACACAGACGTGACAAATCTTTTGAAGAGACACTTATTCCTTCTGATTTTCTTTATGACTGAATTGATGCCAATTTTAGACAGGTCGCTCTGGGATCAGAGTTTCTAGTCATCTCCAAAGAAAGGCTCGTTTCCAGGATTTCCTAAGCCTCCCCCACCGGGATGGTTCTGGGGATGACATGGAAAATTCTACCACAGGGATTCACTGACTTCTATCCTTCCATGATCATATTTAAACAATTCCCCCCAGATACTGGGTGGATATTTAAGCCTTGGCAAACAAGGGAAAATGAACTGAAATCATCAGTGATTGACAGAATAAGGTTCATAAGATACCAGAAAGAAATTCAATGCAGGAGAAAAGATGTTATATCATTATCTTAAAAAATACTTTACTTAACTACTGGTACTAAAATATGTAATGTGAACCAACTGAAGCTGAAAGAGGGGGGGAGAAAGTTGAAACTATTATGCATTATTGGAGTTTTTAAATTGTATTACTGCATTCAGGAAAATGAATGTGCTCCCTGAAACTAATGAGATTTGTGTTTTATGTTTGTAACCAGCAGAGGTAGCTGACGGTGATGAAAGACTGGACAGCATTTCCCTACCACCAACAGGTAAAACACATTTACATTTTCATCACCCGCTGGAAAATGCAGCACACGAAAATATTTGCATTGAAAATGTTTGTAACGTCACAGACGCAGATGCTTGAGGCAACGGCTTCTGGCCCAGACCCTAGTGATCAGAGGTTCTCAGTGCCCTGAGTTCAGAGATATATTTACCCTGAGTCTGAAAAGCTCCCGTTTTTCTCACACTGTCTCACATTCTCGAGAGCCTCAGAACAGCAAGTCCTAAGAACTTAGAGTCATAACATCGTGCTTCCCCAAACCTGTGGGCATTAAGAGGACTTTTACGTGACACGATATTGCTTTCTAGAACAAGGATCACCCGTGTCCATTCTGTCCTCGTCCACCTCCCCCAAAAGGGGTTTTGAGAGGCAGTAGTGGCTCATCATGAAACAGGCACCCAGTGAATAGTGTGAGTGCATGAACAGGCCAGTCCCTCCAGCCCGGCTGCCAATTCCTGGTCCTAGAAGCAGATCAGCCTGATAGAACATTCCAGGCAGCATTTGCTGCAGCGGGAAGCCACAGACATCATTCTGACTTCATAGTATTTGACTCCCACCCCGGCCTCTTGCCTCTCTGTTCGCTTATCCCTGAGAGCCCGAGGGACGGGCCCTGATCCCTGAGCCACGTGACTGCTTACTCCCTGACTCTTTATTGGCCTCCCAGCAAAGTCAACCTGACCATTTTCTGCCCATAAAACCCAGACACCCCAAAAAGCCCAACTCCAGATATAAGGTGGTAAGTTTTAAGTAAAGTCTAGCAAATATAAGTGGAGGAGCTAGTCTTCGTAGGAGCCCTGCTGGGTCGTGTGTTCCCTGGGAGCACCTGTCCTGAGGAGGCAAGGTGAGCAGAGCTCCCAGCTCCGGGACAGACCCGGGTCAGGGCCGTGAGAAAGCCGGGCCGTGTAAAGGTCATCCAGCTCGCTCGGTTACCCCGTGGCTAAGGAACAGATGGACGGGCACATAAATGAACTGTGGCCCCTCGTGCAAAAAAGCTCTGCTTACATCAAGCCCTTACCGTGTGCAGCCGTCATACGAAAGGAAATCTAAGACTGCTTGTTTGGCTACATTTCCACATTTATGAATTAAGATAACTGAAATGCATGATCTCTACTGTTCCTTCCCATCGTGTCCTTGTCCATCAGTACAGCTCGTATGAGCCTTGTTCTGATCACACCCAGCCCGCTCCCAGTAGACACAGGAAGTATTACCGCCAGGCATGAAACCGTGCATGGAGGCAGGAGGCAGTCCGGAGGAATCCCCACTGCCCCAGTTGTGCCAGTCCAGCCTTCCTCCCCGTCCCCCCCAACCCCTTCACTCCCAGAGCCCACAGTGCTGCCCTTCCCCATGATCTTCCTGACACTGTGGGCGGGCTTTGTGATTATTAGCAGTACTGCTATTATTATTTGAAAGCCATTCCCCTTGAAATAATACCTTTGCATTTTCCTGTCTGAAGATGGAGGCAGAGAGATGTTTCAGATGAGGAAATTGAACCCGGGATGGTAGAAACACCTCACGGAACTGAAAAGAATTTCAAGGAATCTGAGAAAGAAGGAACGTTAGATATCATCTAGTCCCCTCCCTTCTTTTTATCCAGTCCTTTTATTTTACAGGTAAAAAAGCCTGAGGCCCAGAAACACTAAATGACTCTGTCAAGGTCTCCCAGCTGGTTGGTGGCCCGGCCGGACCCCGGCCTCTCGACTTCCAGCCCTTACACCGCGTAGCTTTCTTATATCTAAGCCAAAGCCAGCTTTTCTCTGCATGTTTCCTAAAGATCTTAAGAGTCACTGGATGTGCTAATCCCTTTAGGATTCCATTCCACTGTCTGTCTTCACAGTTAGAATGTCTGTTGTAAGCCTACCTGAAGTCCTCTGCTGTTTAAACTCACTGGAGTTCTTTCTCGAACCTTGCCCAAGGTGGTGAGGTCCTGACGGACACAGAGGACTAGGCCAGGTCTTTCACTAGTCTCTTGACGTTTGCTACAGGTTATTGAGCAGCATGATAAATAATACCGTTTATCAATTTAGAAAAGGGGAAACGAAGTCACGGATTGGTGCTCAAATGTCACAGTATTGGAAACAGATCATCTTGGTTAGACTAGTGTGTCTCCATCGCCTCAGCCCTGTTAGGTTCTGGGAACAAATGCCCGCCCTCGGGGAAGCCTGGTCCCATGTGAGGCAAGCAGGGGGGCGGGGTGGGCAGTGCGCTCTGAGAACCCCGAGAAATCACCCAGGACTGGGGAACAGGCTGTGTTGGGGAGAAAAAAAAACTACAGAGAAAGTAAAATCAAAACAGTGCTTTCTAAAATTGACAAAGAAGGCTTCTTAATTTGAAAGAGGAGAGAGCAGAGCTCACCTGGGCCTAGCAATTTTTGTCAAAAATGGGCCATCTTTTACATACTTCTAAACACTTAACAGAAGTAAAAGAAGAAAATTTAAATTAGTTTTACCACTCAGAGACAGCCATTAATGGGTATTTTCCCCCCAGACTTTTTTTATTTACACATCGGACACGCAACTACATAAAATTTTTGTTTCCTGAGAGTTTTTCTCCCTTTTTTTTTTTTAACCTAACAAACATTGTCCACTTTTCACAAATCTTCGTACACATTATTTTAATAGCTGCATCATGTTCTCTCTTACAGGTAAACCCTATTTTATTTAGCCCTATTCTTATCCCGGACACTATGTGGACATGCTCTAATAGTGACACAGTGTCATAGACTTTCCTGTAAAAATAATCAGTACAAATCTCCAGGGGCTAAAATTGCTCCCAACTAAAGCCTTGGCTGAAAAATCAGTGATTTAAATGTGAAGCCGATACTTCACCAGTGAGGTTCTCCAGCCGCCCAGCCTCCTTGCCTCTTGCCCAGTCATTGAAAAGTGTGTGACTCCCCTTTAGAGGAGCGGTCCCCCTTCATTGTCTTGTCTCTGTTGTAGGTCATATATTTGACACCAGGAGAGAAAACACGGAAGACACAGAGCCAGATTTCACTGCCTAGACTTTCCTTTTAGTGACACTGTTCATTAGCACACGTAACTGTTCCGTTGAATTCCTTCAAAGATCCACGTAGCATTTCAGGTTCCTGCAAAGTGTGGGCGTTCTGTGAAGTTTTCCCGTCATATCTGAATAGTTGTCATATACTTTGTCGTGTGTGATAATCAAGCCTCCAATTTGGTGTTAAGATTTTTAGAAATCATTTTGAGAGTTAACTCATTCCTTTCAAAAGTTTGGCGTCAGACCAGGGAGTTCATTGTTCATTAAAAAGCAACAGTTCTCTCTCATTTTTTCTTTTTTTCATACGCTCAATGTGAATATATAGAGTTTTGAAGTGTATTTTAATGTACACTGCTTAGATGCAGAATAAAGGAAAACAGCTCTTTCCAGCCCTGGGGAGCAGTTGGGAAGGCCAACATTAATTAGGCCTTCAGCGGCTTCGAAGATGAAAAAGTTGTTTTGGGGGACAGGAGAGCTCTGACCCAGTAGATGAAATCATTTGTGACATCATTTCCTCCAAAGATAGCCATTTGTTACTGAGTAAGTGCAAATGATCTAGGAACTCCAAGGAAAGAAAGACATATCACAAAGATTGTATCAACACAGTGACAAAATAGAAGGAGAGAAACTCAAAGTAACCAGTGACCCACATGATACCTGACAACTGTTTTCACAGAGGATTTTAAACTGCGGGGTCCAGGGTTTTAGACAACCAGCCACAAAGGGACTTAATATTATATACTTTATTTGGCTCTAAGGACGCTCGCCCTCTGCTTCCTATGAAACCAACATATGAAAATAAGGGTTTACACTAAAGAGATATCTTGCCATGTGGGTATTTGTTTTACAGAAATATTTACCTCCACATTCCCTTCTCCAAAAAGATGGTGAATTTAAAAATACTGTTTTACTTAGAAACATTGCACGTAGATCTCATTCACTGTATAATTAAATTACCATAAAGTCTTTGGCACTTGACCCAAAGGCCAAAAATCGGCCAGAAAGAAATTGGGTCTGTAGCCGGGCCGAGCCAGAGGGGGAGAGAATGGCTGTCATTTCCCTAACACTTGTTTTATGAGTCACAGAGCATTAGAGCTCCAAGTTCTTGTAGAGCTGCCCTGTCCAGGGGACATGTGCCGTAACACGCCAAGCTGCTCCCCCTGCTCGGGGGCGATGCGGAGTGCCACCAAAGACCAGCTCATCAGCCAAAGATGAGAGCTAGGAGGCGTCGCTGAAATGTGACAAAGCTGGTCACAGGCGTGGCTTGCAGAATCCACCTCCCTGCTGGAGAGCTCCATCTCTTATCCGTGCGTCTTTTGTCTTATTTCTGAAGTTACAAGAAAGGTTCAGAGAAACGGTTTCCGTCACGTCCTGTAGTTATTAGCCTTTTACATTTCTAGGCCAGTTAGGAATCCCTTCCCTGAAACTGGTCCCACTGGTCATCAAGCGGCCTGATGAAGTTCTGCATTCAGGGCTTTTGTTTTTCCACAACGTGTGTTTTAAAATTTGTCTTTTGCCCCTCAGCAGGAGATATTTCTCAAGGGAATTGAAAAGATTAATTAGTGACCTTTCAACTCTATTACAGTGAGATGAGTGTGTTGCTAATAAAGGTAGAAACATTTACCTTACCACTGTGGGATCGTCACAAACCTTTGAAAGCACTTCCTTCCAAGACTGGGTGACAGCTTGGATTTTTCAGTACTTGAGGGGGGGGACTGCTCAACTCACAAGTATGTGCAATGCAGCCACAAATTGGAAATACATATCACAAAACTGCAGCAGTAAAATCATATTTTGTACATTAAAATTGTGTTTACTTACTGTGACTACTGTTCAGACTTTATTCAGAAATCCTTTTTATAGGCTTTCTTAGTAAAAAAAAAAAATTCCATTATCTATGGATGATGTCTCAATCTTCTGTATATATGTTTTATTAATATGTAAATATTTAGATTTTTTAAAATTACTATGTTCTTTAAAAAGAATTTCAACACAAGGCTAGTTGTGAAATGGTGAATAACATTGTGTTGTGATATCAATTCCCAAGATGCTCTTTATGTCCGTTCCAGAAGAATACAATAAATTACTTTAATTGAACATGCCTGTTTCGTGCCTGTGTGCCAGTCCTCCTGTGCTTATGAAGAGGAGTCAGGGCTAATCATTAATTAAAAGGTATTTATTAATACTCGGGTGATCTTACACAGAGGGTTACATCTCCTTAGGAGGCTGATTTTTAAAAAATAAATAAATAAACTAGATTGCCACCAGAAAGATTGTCTTCAAACACAGAAAATCGCAGGCTCTGCCTGGCAGTCCCCGTGAATGGCTGAAGTCGGTCCCCCTTGTACCACTGGAGCATTAAGTACGGATAGGCTTGAAGCCTAATTTTAAATGAATTAGGTAGCTTTATAATCTTCACTTAAAAGGTTAAGCCCTGCTTCTATGGAAACAACACATCAGAAGGACAAATCAGTCTTCTTTAATGCAAAGTGGCTGGTCCAACATAATCGCTTTCTTCTCCTCTCTGAACACAGGAGGGCGCTGCCTCTCATGGCCCCCACCCCACCCCAATGCTCCCCAGCCTGGAGCGTACCCAGGCTGGTCTGTCCATTCTCTCCTGGCCTCTCTTCGGGGTCTGGTTCTGGGGCCCTACTTGGGAGGGCTCTGAGCTCTTCTGCAGCTGCCACAGAAGAAAGCAGCTGGATGGAGGGCGAGAAGGCAGCAGGGCAAGGTGCTTGCAAGAACAGGAACACCCGAACTCCAGCCGCCCGCAGACTCTCACATCCCCATGCCTCCTAGAAGCTGGGAGCCTGACACCAGCCGGCCCCAACTGCCACGATGCAATGGCCCAAGGCCCTAGGATGCCCTCGCTCCCACAGATTTGTCACCCAACGGACAGCCCTAAAGGGCTCTCCAGGGCAGTGTGAGGGGTCCAGGTGCACCATGGGAGGTGTCACCAGGAAGGGGACCATGTCCCATCCCCACAGACAGAAAGCTCACAGACTTCCTTTGTCACCTCCCTTTCCATAGGCCTGGCCTCACAGCATGATTGGGAGCAGTCGCTGGCTCGTTCCCCAGGGGCACCTCGAGCCCAGCTCAGCCGTTCACTAAACACCCACTGTGGGCAAGTGCTGCATTGGCTCGGTCCAGCAGGGACACTTGGAAGCAAGAGACAGAGCAGTGAGGGCCAAGACTGGGGAGGTCGGCCCCAGACCAAATAGGCCAGGCCGTGCAGACCATCCCAAGAAACTGGGAAGACACAGGGCAGGGGTGGGAGGTAGCGAGGGCCCCTGAGGCACCCTAAGAGCTCTTGATCAGATTCATAGAACTTATTGATCTGTCTGGTTGAAATATGGTACATTGGGCACAGGCGAGCCTCAAGTAGGGAGTCCCATTAAGAAGCTGCTGGAATAGCTAGCGTTAGATCGAGCTGCCATGAGGACACAGCCCTGAACGCCCAAGCAGGAGAGATCCAACAGGACTAGCTTGGGGTAGAAAGGGGAGTGCAGCTCTAGGGAGGGGCTCTGGTTGGAGAACCTCAGGGTCCTTTGTCCTCCTTAAGGTAGGGAACACGGAGAGGCGCCATTGGGAGAAGAATGACAGGTGCGTTAGGGTGTGGAGGTGACTCCATTCATTCATTCAACATGTGTGTGTTGAACATATAGAATGTGCCTGGTGCTGTTCTAGAGGCCAGGAGAACAGTGAGCCAAAGTCCTCGCCAGGACCATCATTTACAAAGTGTGAGCCCTGAGGAAACACCAGGATATAAGGTACAGTACGCTCCTGAACCAGAGAAGGCACTTGAACTTGGAGCTCAGCCCCAAACTAGAGGCAATCAAGATTCGCAGCACCCTTCATGCAGCATGATTCGAGTCTCAACTACACATCAGCACAGAGCGAGTCCTAACCCGAGGCTCATAAGAAGCCTCCATCAGGTCACAGGCTCCGTCTGTCTTGTCACTTACCACTCTCTGACACTGCCTTGTTTAACAACATGATTGTTTATGGCCTGTTTTCCACCGGCATCTAAGCCTCATGAGGTCAGGGACCTTATCTGTAAGACTATGAAGGAAACGTTAGAAGCCCTGGTTCAGACATTTTCTGGATGTCCCTCTCCCCAAGAAGGGGTGGACTGTGACAGATGAGGGGTGTTGTATGCTGCCTTCTCCTTTCTTCTGTCCCCTAGTCTTCAATCCCATGCCCTTTCTCTGTCCCTTTATGGACACTCTTCATCAACAGAGCACAAGTGCCACACAAGACATGTAGGTGGGACCCATGAGAATTGGGGAACTCAAATGATTCAGAGCAACCCTTTGAATTTACACAAATCATCTCAGTCTGTACTTTGTAACCTCAACAGTAGGCAACAGATAATTCCCCCTAAAACTACACACACACACACACACACACACGAAATATGCATATGAAAAAGCCAAAGAACAGTCTGGAAACAAAGCCCAGATGGGATAACCTGAGTATGCTGTGCATTACACATGCTGATATTTCAAAAAGACTTGATACTTAAGGGCCTTTTTAATTGTGTGGGTTGGGTTTTTTTGTTTTTTTTGTTTTGTTTTGTTTTGTTTTTTGCCATTTTTATCTGTTAATGCTAAGAAATAGGGGGACATCTTAAACCTTAAATTTGAAACTAAGCTACCTAGATAATTCCTTTTAAAATACTTTCCCAAAATGCAGCTGATGGGAGCATGGGAAATGGAGGCGTTGGTCAGAAACTGGCTCTCTTGACTTTCAGGTGTTCACACTCTCCACCACGCCACCGTAACAGATTCAAAACGTGGAGGGCCCTCGATGTGAATACAGAGAGAAAAATCAATTTTACAAAGGAAATTGAGCGTCCTAAATTGGTTCAATGAAGTGGTGGACCAATTGCATATCCTGGTAGAAAAAACGACCTCCTGCTCTACTCTAGCAACGGGCAGAAAAAGAGAATACATTAGAATAGATGGCACTGACTCTGTATATTACTGAATTAAGCATCCTCCAAAAGTGATGTATTTCTAACCCCTGGAAACCAGAAGCAACTCAGCTAACAACCCCTATGCTAACCCCATCCCCCTCTTGTGAGGAATACTGTAACACTGTCCGGTTAGGGGAACTATTTCACAGTGTGAAGCATTGCTACCTCCTTCCACTCCTCTTGCCAATTCTCCCTGTAACAGACAGACCCACAACTGTGGACAGCCTTGACTCTCATCATGAAGATTCTCATGATGAGAAGACTCTCATCGTGAAGATTTGGTTTGTGTCCTGCACTGTTCAAGTATGTCTGTCCTACCCACCTCCATCGTGTTGGTATTCCTTGGGGAGGCAAGAACCACAGCTCATCTTTCCTGTACTTTGTCCTCATGGGACTGGCTCACCAGTCCTGGTGGGGTGGGTGTATTTCAGCATCAGGCTGAGTCCCGGACACAGGCTACCACCCGTGTGAAGCAAGAGGAGTCAAAATGCACCTCGATTATGCCCAAGCTAGCAAAATATACAGTTTTAGAAAGTGAACAAACTCTCAAAGACCAAGAAATGACTTTTGATTGGAAAGTACCCAGTGACTTTGGAGGTGGGAAGGAGAAGGCGGTGGAAGTTGACAAAATTAGTCTGAATTCATTGGACAGATTGAATGCAGGAGAAGAGCCAAGAAAATGCTTTAGGAACTGTGACAGAATCTTACTCCCCTCCCTTCATTCCCTCACTTAAACATATTATAAAACTACAGAAATTGAAGCTGTGGTTTTGGTATAAGAATAGATCGATAAAACAGAATGGGAATTTAAGGAAAACCTTACCTATAGAGACATTATAGCATATATTAAGGATATTGTAATGACAAAAGGCCTAAATATAAAGGGGGCTCAAACGAAATACAGATTTTTTTTCCCCTCTAACTCAGAATGGCCCAGAGTGGGTTGCGTGGTCCATACTGATGGTAGGTAGCTCTGTTCCATGAGGTCATCTCGAAACCCATTCATATCTTATTGTTCTCTCATCTCCTAGAAGAGGTCTACAACCATGTTGTCAAAGCTGGCTCACCAGCAGAAGTCTACGTTTGAGCTCATGCAAAGGTAGGGAAAAGTTACTGGAGGGGAACAATTTCCTTAGGAAAACTTGATTTGGGGGTTGCATAGATCACTTCTGCTACAACAAAGGAGGGGCTAAGAAATATATTTCTAGTTGGATGGCTATGTGTCCAGCCAGAATTTGCATTCTGTTACTATCAAGAGGAGTGGGAGAATGGATACTGGGGACAACGAGTTATTGGTTCCACAAATATCATTTTAAATGGCGGGAAAGGATAAATGATTTGATAAATAGCATTGAAGATAACCAGCTAGCCATTTGCAAGAACAAAATTAACTCAAAATGGATCATAGACCTAAATGTAAAAGCTAACACTATAAAACTTGAAGAAAACAGAGAGGTAAGTCTTCACACTCTTGGGGCAGGTCATGGTTTCTTAGATAGGACACCCAAAGCACAAGTGACAAAGAAAAATAGATGAACGGGACATCACAGAAATAAAACATTTCTGTGCTTCAAAGAAAGTCAAAAGACAACTCACAGAAGGGAAGAACAGATTTCCGAAGCATATATCTGATAAAGAATTTGTATCTAGGATATATAAAGAACTTTTACAACTAAAAAATAAAAAGATAACCCAATTTAAAAATGGGCAAGAGATTCCAACAGACTTCTCTCGAAAGATATCTAAATGGCCAATAAGCTGATAAGCACATGAAAAGATGCTCAACATTACAGTCATTAGGGAAATGCAAATCAATGCCGCCAGATACCACTTCACACCCACAAAGAAGGCTGGAATCAAATGACAGACAACAGTGTTGTACGAATGTGGAGAAATTGGAACCCTCAAACATTGCTGGTGGGAATGTAAAATGGTGCAGGCTCTTTGGAAAACAGATTGGCAATTCCTCTAAAAATTAACATAGACTCACCGTAAGACCTAGCAGTTACACTCCTAGGAATAGAACCAAGAGAACTGAAAACATGTACACAGAAGACTTCTACATGAACGTTCAGTCTACAGTATGTGAATTTTCTGTGTATGAATTCTATCACAATGAACAGGTCATAAAAACTACTGATAAAGTTAGACCCTCCTACCTTACCCTGTATGTGCCAATTGATTCCAGGTATTTCAAGGATTCAAGCAAAACAAATAATAAAAATACTAGGAAGTTTTAAATTCTTATTTCCATAAGCTTGAGGAGAGAAAGGATTTCCAAAACATGAAGAAATTATCAAGTAAAAATGAATTCATTAACTAAAAACACTTAAATCATACTTTCAAAATTTTACCAAAAAAGTTTAATTTTTTTTTTAAGATTTTATTCATCCATTTGAGAAAAAGAGAGAGAAAGAGAGAGAGCACACAAGTGGGGCAGGGAGGGACAAAGGGAGAGGGAGAAGCAGACTCCCCACTGAGCACAGAGCCAGAAGTGGGCTTGATCCCAGGACCCCAAGATCATGACCTGAACCCAAGTCAGACGCCCAGCCCACTGAACCACCCAGGGGCCCCTTAAAGATTTTATTTTTAAGTAATCTCTACACCCAGTGTGGGGCTCGAACTTACAACCCTAAGATCAAGAGTCACATGACTCATGGACTGAGCCAGCCAGGAGCACCAAAATTTCACAAGACTTAATAACAAATGACAAAATGAGAAAAATATTTGCAAACTAAATGGTTGTTAAAATTATACTTATTACACATCCAAATCATAAATCAAATGGCCAGTAAATACTAAAATGCTCAAATGAAACCAAGAAATACAAATTAATTTAGTACCAGGAAATATTTTGGTTATTCATTCAACTGGCAGAAGTTTAAAGAAAGGTTACACTAGTGTTTCTTGTAATGAAAGGCACTTAGATACGACCGATAGGCACGTTAATTAGTACAGTATTTCTGGGGGGTGGTTTGGCAACATAAATCAAATTTGTTCAAAACCTTTGACCCAGCAATTGTGCCCGAAGGAATTTTTCTGAAAGCGATAAAGATCTACCCAAAGATCAAGCCACAAAACCACAGCATGTTCATCACACATAGCTAAAGTAATAAAAGCAACCAACCAAGACAATTTACAATGACCAACCATAGCTTAAATTCCAATACCTCCTTAAAATGGGATACTATGCAGCCATTCTAAGTGGTGTACATAGAAATCCACAATCAGTTCATTGAAAAAAAGCAGGTCACAGAAAAATAAATACTGCAGGATCTTTTTTTTTTTTTTTGAATGCAGAAAATCATAGAAAAAAAATTCGAAGAGAGCATACACCCACTTGTTGATCAGTTATCTCTGGATAGTAAGATTATAGGTTCTTTAAAAGTTTCTTCCTGTTGTTTACCTAAATTAATATTGTGATCAAGAACATGCTGCTTTTGCCATGAGAAGGGAAATTAAAGATTTTTTAATAATGTGGGAAACTGAATGGCGTGGAGAAACGTGGTATGCTTACCGTTAAATAGTATGTTCAGC
The DNA here is from genome assembly GCF_020171115.1 of Neogale vison. Lineage (NCBI taxonomy): Eukaryota > Metazoa > Chordata > Mammalia > Carnivora > Mustelidae > Neogale > Neogale vison. Next base: position 120,817,775 of record NC_058102.1, on the reverse strand, counting down.
CTGTTCGTACTTCTTAATTTCAGAAATGCACTTCTTTTTGTAAAGTTAGAAGTCATGGTCATTGCAACTACAAACACAGCCAGATTGCAGGATGTCCCCAAAATGTATACCAACAGCCACCTACTGCTTTAAAAAGGTACAGATGATGTTTTACTATCAGCTTAGTTACCCTTTGTAAAAGAATGACGTGTAGGAAGAAAGGGCACTCAGTGGCCTATAGATCCGTGACTATGTAATGCCGCGTGGATGCTGTTAGGAAATGTCTGAAATACCAGCATAACTCCTTGTAATGCCGCCTTCTGAAATGTCACATAAGTTCCAGTGAAAACTTCAACTCGCTACTCCAATGGTATGTACATTGAACCTATTTACAGGACTCTGAAGGTTAAGGCTTTGCTTTGAAAGGGGGTGGGGGGAACAACCATTGCACAGGCTAACCAGAAAAGGATGTCCTCTCAGTAACTTGAAAGGAAACTGGAGATGATGCTCTGTAAAAAATGTATTAGCGGCAAGACAAGAAGCCCATCGGAGCTACAAGGGCATTTGACAAATCAGTTCAAAAAAACGACACCATCAGGGCCTTTGGGATTCGGAGGACTACCTGAAAACAAAAACAAAACCACCACAGTGTGGGGGCGCCTGGGTGGCTCAGTGGGTTAAGCCGCTGCCTTCGGCTCAGGTCATGATCTCAGGGTCCTGGGATCGAGTCCCGCATGGGGCTCTCTGCTCAGCAGGGAGCCTGCTTTCCTCTCTCTCTGCCTGCGTCTCTGTCTACTTGTGATTTCTCTCTGTCAAATAAATACATAAAATCTTTAAAATGCAAACTATTTAAAAAATAAAAATAAAAATAAAACCACCACAGTGTGTCGGGGGTGGGGCGGGGGCGGGGGGAGTTGCTGAGGCAAATGAGGCCAAGAATTTAAGCAGTTCAGGCCATGTGGTGTAACTAGAGTACACCCAATTATTATCCTCATTTAACAGGTGGAAAAAAGGGAAGTAACCTGTTTCAGCTCCCAGACCTCAGGACTGGTTTTAGTCAAGATTTGAAACCAGGGAATGGGACTCTGACTCCAGGTGAGAGAAGTGCTCAGAAGGACCCGGGTGAGATGGGCATATATGATATTCCTTTCCAGTGCTCTTTATACCTTAGTTTGCACAAAAACATGGAGCCAGGATTTTGCACAAAAGCATTGAACACATGTGTATTGAGGCTTCTTCAGAGCCAGGAACTGTCCTCAGAATCTTACCCATACTAATTCAGTTAATCTCCGTTATAAGTCCGGAAGTACTATTATCGTGCCCATTTCACAGATGAGGACACTGGGTCTCAAAGAGCTGAAATAACTCTCCCCCCATCATATACCTGGTATGTGACTGAGCCAGGATTCAAGCCCAGGCATTCTGATCTAGAGGCCATGCTTCTAAACCTTATGGTTTAGGATGTATTTCTACGTAAAGGTATTGGCTATCTAGTCTATGTCGGGCCTTAAGTGTTTTACTTGAATCATTTCCTTTGAAATATCCTCAACATAGTGCCAGAAAGAGGCCGAGAAGGAGCTCGTGTCTTCAACCTGACGATAGGTTCTTTATTAAAAAGCTTTCAAGAGAACACAGCAGAGTGCTAAAAAGAAGGAGTTTTGCAACCAGAATGACCAGAGTTTAAATACTGGATCTGTCACTCACTTAGCTCTGGTGTCTTTTTATCCTCGATTTCCTCCCACTCCCCACTGTCCATCTGTCCGGACAGGAATCGGGGGAGACTAAATGGAAGAAAGACGATCTCCAGAATGAAGAAAGCCATGGAAGTCACGGAGAACCCCCTGATTTAGGAGGGAGATAGTTCCTGCAGGTGATGCCAAAAGTCAGCGCTCCTCAAGCTGGCATTCCCCAAACGGGCAGCATTGCTGTCACCCTGGAACTTGGAGGAGCTGTCAATCTCCAGGAGCTCACCCAGAGGCTCTGGGGCGGGGCGCGGTGGGTGTTAAACCGCTGCCACCCCCCAAGCCTCTCCTGATATGCGCCAAAGTTTGGAGCCACAGCCCCAGAACACCTGGGAGGTAGGCAGGGCCCCATCCTCGGAGCCACGAAGGGGATTACCAGTAACTCGTGACCAACGAGAACAAGGTGTGAATTCACTCCCTCAATTCGAGCAATTCAAAGCTTTCCCTGTGACAGCATCACTGCCCTTTACCTTCTGACTGGAGAGAACCAGATGGCATTATAGAAGCAACGGGAAGTGCCCGGTTCTCCAGGGACCCCCGTGAAGCCGGGGCCAAGCGTGGGAACGGCTGCTATGGGGAAAATTTGAAACCCAGCCCCTTCTTTTTTGTGGCTGCTGTGATCGAGGACCCCAGACAGCAGGGAGGAGTTAGAGCAAGGACTAACACTAGACCTCTCCTCCTTGGGCACAGACTCAACCTGTCACTCCCTTCCCTAAGTCCGCGTCGGCCAGCGGGTTCCTCCCAGACCTCCCTTCCCTCCCTGCGCATGGCTGCCCGAGCACCCTGCCCTCCAGAACGACGCTGACACCACCAACATCACGTCCCAGGAGGTCTAGCCGCAGCAGCTGGAGAAGATAGCAAAACCACCGAGTCCCAAAAGACGGGAAACGAACCAACAACCGTTTACTGCACACCTGCTGGACGAGGGCCCTGCACCCAGAAGAGAGTCTAAAAGAACCTACGCGGGGTCACTGCTTTCAAAGGGTCAGCAAAGAGACAAAATGTCAACACTTCCGGAGGTCATACCGGCTCCATGACTCCTTCCTCAGGTTCGATCAGCTGGCCTGAGTGGCTCACAGAATTCAGAAGCACTTTACTTCCTAGATGATCAATTTATCATATAAAAGGAGCGGACTCAGCAACAGCCAGATGGAAGGGGGCACAGGGCCAGGTGTGGGGAAAGGGGGTGAGGTGCCTCCGGCTCTCTGGGCGCGCCACTCTCCCCAAATCTCCCCGTGCCCACCAGCCTGGAAGCTCTCGGAGTCGTCTCCTTTCGGGTTTTCATGGAGGTTTCATTACACAGGCACGTTAGACTCAAACTCCTGTTTGAACTCAACCTCCAGCTCCTCCCCCTTCACCAAAAGGGCCGGGCCGGGCCGGGCCGGGGCGGGGCGGGTGGGGGGGGGGGGGATACTGGAAGGAGGGCAAGTCTGGTTCTCCTGTCAACCAGCCTTAGCCTGAGGTGGGGTCCAAAAGTCACCTCCTTTACATAACAAACACCTTTGTGGCTCTCATCATTGAGGAAATTCCAAGGCTTTGGAGGAATTTTGCACCAGAAACAAGCCCAAATACCTATTTTTTACTATAAACCACAGTATCACGGGTTTACAGTCTCCTAGGCCTCACGCGTTTGCATAGTCGTCCAGGTTATCTTACCTCCAGGACCTCTTGAAATTGTGGATCTTGAAGAGGGAGATGGATGCAGCGTTTTCCAAACTTACTTCCATAGGGAACCCCTTTCTGGGGATGAGTGAGAAACTCCAAGTGAGAAACTTGGTTATTGATTCTGTAGGGTAGGCCCATTTCTGTTGTGCCCTCCTTAGGAGCTTGTTTCAGCGGGGCGCACCTGGGTGGCTCAGTGGGTTAATCCTCTGCCTTCAGCTTGGGTCACAATCGGGTCATGACCATGATTTCATGGTCCTGGGATTGAGCCCCACATCGGGCTCTCTGCTCAGCGGGGAGCCTGTTCCCCCTCTCCCTCTGCCTTCCTCTCTGCCTACTTGTGACCTCTCCCTCTCTCTGTCAAATAAATAAATAAAATCTTAAAAAAAAAAAAAAAAGAATAAGGGAGGAGGTCTGTAATAGGCCTTTTGAGGCAGAAATCATTACCCCAGGTGAGTCCAATGTGTAATCAGGCTTGGGAAACATTTGTTTCCATTGGTGCAGCTGAATAAGGTGTCAGTGATGATGGGGAGAAAAAGATGGGAGAAGGGTGAAGGAATAATGAACAAAAACCCTGTGGCTTGGATATGGAGGTGTGGAGCGGGGAGGGGGCACGGAGGCGAGAAGGGCCTGCTAATGGGTAAGGAGGACACTTAGGGGACACAGAGGTTACAAATGGTCAGGAGCAGAACAGAAACTGGAAAGAAAACCTCACTTTCTGGTATAAACAACTTCACACCTGTGCAGGGGTTCCTGGTTTACAAAGTATCTTCCAGAATCCCAACTGTCTTCCTTACAAATCTCGTGAGGCACAATGATCCCCGTCTTTCTTGGTTTAAGGAAATCAAGGCTAAGCCAAGTGGACGGGTGCTGTTTTTCACTGCCCCGTCCCACATCCAGCCTTCCTGCCTGTGGCGAGAGCGACCACAAGTCCCTCCCTGCATCCCATTTCTAAATTAGCCAGAATAGGTCTCCGTAACTTCCAAGAAGTCTGATTTGAATCAGAAAGGTTAAGTGTGGGCACGAACTCTCCTCTCAAGATTCACCACTCAGCACATCTTCTGCCGTGCCAGGCTGTGGCATTGAAAAGTATAATGAGTTCGATTTTAGTCATACGATAATGTCAGTGATGAATATCCGAGTGGGAATTTCCAGTAGGCATTTGGAGATGCCTAGTAGAGGGGATAAAAGTCAAGGTAGAAATATGGATTTATGAATCAATTCTATAGAAATTATAGGTGTTAATGAAATATCTTATAACATGGGGCAAGTTGGGACAGCAAGCCCCGAAGTATCCTGGTGATCCGAGGAGTGCAAAATAGTTTGGAAAGTGCTCCTGAAGAGCTTTGGAAAGAGAACAACATGGCAAGAAATGTGGAAAGGCCAGACATTCTGGAAGATTCCAAGGTAGAAGTCACCGAAGTGTAGAGGCAATTTCCTAATATAGCATACTACTATAAAAATAAAACTTCCACTCAGCAGTATGCACTGTGTGATCCCATTTTATTATTTTTTTTAAATGTGTATATTTGCATTTGAGTCTGAAGGATCTACTACATCAAAACATTTGCAGTGATTATCTCCGGATGCTGCAATGTTTTTGTTTCCTTCTTATCTTCCACATTAAGCCTTCAAAAATTTTCCCCCAGAAATAATTCATAGACCATAAAACTAACCATATTAAAGTGTGCAACTCAGTAGTTTTTAGTACAGTCACAAAGTTGCACAACCATCATCACTACCGAATTCCAGAAACCCTGCACCCGTTAGCTCCTTGACCCAACCTAAGCAACAGCTAATTACTTTCTGGTCTCTCTGGATTTGCCTGTTCTGTGTCTTTCACATAAATGGAATCACCCACAGTGACTACACTTATCAAAGTGATCATTTCAGAACAAACGCACAAGATGGATCACTATGTTATATACCTGAAACTAACAATATCATATTCAAATAATCACGAGAGGGGCAGCTGGCTGGCTCAGCCGTCACAGAATGCAACTCTGGATCTCAGGGTCGAGTTCAAGCCCCACACTGGGTGTAGGGATTACTTAAAAAATAAATGACTTTTAAAAAATCAGAAGAAAATAAATAAATAAATAAAAATAAAAAATCAGAAGAGAAAATACAATCTGCCAGTGAAAAAAATAAAACTTCTACATCAAAAAAAATTTTTTTTAAAAACGGAATCATACCAAGGTGTCTTTTATGACGCCTGGCTTCTTTGACTTAGTACAATGTATTTATGGTTTATCCCCATTGTAGCATCTACCAGTGTTATCATTGCTACTTTTGGCCAGATGATATCCTACCATGATTTGCTTATCCACTCATGAGCTGATAGATACCCAAGCTGTTTCTGCCTTTTGGCTATTGTGAATAATGCTGCAATGAACATCTATAGGCAAATTTTATATAGATGCATGTATTCGATGCCCTTGGGTATACATACAGCTAGGAGCGGAGCTGCTGGGCCAAGGGTAACCATGTGCTTCACTTTTTTAAGGAACGACCAGATTTCCAAAGTATCTGACCCTTCAATGCCCCACCAGCAACAAACAAGTGTTCTGGTTTCTCCATGGGCTTCCTAACACTTGTTAACCTCCCTTCTTAGACCTGACATAGTACATGCATTAAGGAGGTGCAAAAAACCTACTTTGTTGGTTTTTTTCCCAAAAGATTTAATCCTTTTTGTAATTCTTTTTGCAGATGCAATATACACAGGAAAAGATTCTCTATAATAATAATGATACAAAAGCTGACATTGATTAGATTCTGAAAATTTGCAGAATACCCTGAGTTTGGAACTTACTGGAGAGATGATGATGAACACGAGGCAGAGAAATGTAGTGACTTGATGAGCTTGATAACACTAACCCATAGCCAAAATTCTTAACCGTTCGTTGTGACATCTAAAAACTTGCCTCTCCCTTCAGGCTGTTCATCTGAAGAACAGTTCCAATAAACCACTGTGTGTCATCTACATATTTTCCCACTGGAAAAAAAAATCCTCCTCGAGATGATTTTTCACAAGTCAGTCAGGTACAATTTATCATACTCTGAATGCTAACAAATTCTGGTGATGCAAAACCTATAGCATATGTATAAATAATTGGACTCTGCAGCGTAAACATTAATTCAGTGCTTTTTTAAAAAATGAACAACCTTGTTTCCCTGAGTTGTGATACTTCTCTCCTTCTGGATTTTTTATTGGCTCATTGGTGCCAATAGGAACGGCTTCTAAAACTGATTAGCCCCAAGAAAGACTTTGTAGTCAAATAAATCTCAAGTAAGGCGTGCTTTCAATTTTGTTTAAAGGGGAGTTTTTTGTTTTTTTTTTTTCTTTTTCCCAGCTCTGCTTTGTTTCCCCGAGAAAGCTTGGTATCTTTTGTGTTCTAAAACACGTCCGCTTCTGTGATTTCAAAGGACAGGAGAACAAATTCTGTTTGTAACTGGCCAATTTCAGCTCCAAGAAGACCATGGAGAAAGCCGTCTGTGAATAAGATCTGAATAAAGCATATTATTAGATCTCAGAGAGAATCGATAAAATCTAATGTCGTTTTCCTTGCATTGCATCAATAAAGCAACGTTGTTAGGAAGGAATTACAATCTTGTCTTCTCTTGTTGGTTTGAAAGCTTGTCTTTTTTGTTGTGGTAGCTGATTTTGCCCCTAGGTCGACCGTCCCAAAGACTCATTTGTTTCATTTTGTGATCCATCATCCCTGCAACCACACTGAAGGCTCAGAACACCTGGGGAGATAAATAGATGTTATTTTTATTATCTGTGCTTTATACATAAATTTTAACCTGGAGCGATTACACAGTCAAAGTCACACATTCGGCGGCGTGGGGAAGGCTGAGGCGCAGTTCTGCGCGGACCCATAATCTGTTTAGTTGGGCTGAATCTGGGGGATTGCAAGCTCACCCCTTATTTCACTGCTGGAGACATTTATTTTCTCACAGTTCTGGTGGTTAGAAATTGGACATGGAGTCATATGCAGGACTGGTTCCTTCTGAGGCCATGAGGGAAGGGATTGTGGGAAAATACATTTCTGTTGTTTAAACCCCTCACGCCCTGGAGCTTGGTTAGGGCATCCCCCCCCCCCGCCCCCGCCAGCTAATACTGGGGTTGTTGCTGCCACTTTGCCGATGATGAATGAGAGACCCCTGGTCTCCTGACAGCAAGCCCAGTGCCCCAGGATCACGTCTATGGGGTTTCCCATGCCAGAGCCCAGAAAGCCCAGACCGACCAGATGTTTGGTGCTCACAAGGTCCATGTTTAGCTTAGACATGGAGTAAATCTACTGCTCCACTCTTCTCTTTGGTCAGCAAATTTTTTTTTTTTTTTTTTTAAGATTTTATTTTGGGTGCCTCAGTTGGTTAAGCAACTGCCCTTGGCTCAGGTCATGATCCCAGAGTCCCAGGATCGAGTCCCGCATCCGGCTCCCAGCCCCACGGGAAGTGGGCTTCCCCCTCTGGCCCTCTCCCCTCTCATGCTCTCTCTCACTCTGTATCTCAAATAAATAAACAAAATCTTAAAAAAAGAAGAAGAAGAAGAAGGCAGGTCCGAGTGCACATCACACCCCAGGGCCTCCCTGTGGCCTGACGGAGCAACCATCCCACAGGTAGTTTCTATGTTAAGAAGGACGGGCTAGTCGCTCCTGATCCCTTCCCTCCCACAAAGCTGGTCCTACCTGGAGGCAACGCTTCCTCTGAGCAGCTCAGCTACTCCTTCTTTAGCAACTTAGAGCTTCCTTAATACTCCACAAAGCAATAGTTTCCTCCTCTTCGATGTGAATGATAAGTTCCATTTTTCTACATTTGTAAAATAGATCTGTATCCAGAAATAGGCCATTTGTATTTATTTATTTATTTATTTATTTTAAAGATTTTATTTTTTATTTATTTGAGAGAGAGAGACAGTGAGAGAGAGCATGAGCGAGGAGAAGGTCAGAGAGCGAAGCAGACTCCCCATGGAGCTGGGAGCCTGATGTGGGACTCGATCCCGGGACTCCAGGATCACGCCCTGAGCCGGAGGCAGTCGTTTAACCAACTGCGCCACCCAGGCGTCCCTAGGCCATTTGTATTTAATGCAATCTGCCCAAGACTTACTTTTCTTGTTGTTTTAGCGGGCGGGGGGGGGGGGTCCAAATGCTTTCATGTTGATGAACAGCCATCCCAAGCCTTCCCGGCAAGCTGAGGCCTGCAGCTTTGGTCATTCGTTTCTCAATTATCTTGGGAGAAGTAGGTCAGGGATGAAAGCAGGCCCAGGAAGCCACAGGTTTGGGAGAAGGACCATGGGAAATGGCCCTGCCATGAACTAGAGTGACCTCGAGCAAGTGCAGGAGCCGACCTTGGGCACCTGGCACCCCACAGGCCTGGGAGAGCTGTGACCCCATACTTCTCGATGCAGTGGCGGTCCACAGTGGCCCCTACTGTCCTTTAGAGACGTGCAGCCGCATGGCCTGGACCAAGCCTCCTCCTTGGCACCTTCTCTCACCAGATCAGCCTGTAAATAGGACAGCAGTGAGAGAAGTGGCAGAGAGAGAAGCGAGGGGAAACAGAGGCTTCTGACTCCTGGTGTTTGCTAGATCTTGTCTCTGTAGCTACTCTGGGGCATGAAGCAGATTTGGAGGCCACTTCTCTTTCTTGTCCGAGTATCCTGCCACTCCCCTCCCCGGAGAGCCCTTCTTCCTTCCTGCCCTGCTCCAGCTGCAGCAGGCTAAGCCCCCTCCCCTGCATCCCAGCTCCCCCCTTCTTCAGCCCTGGTTCTCTCTCTCCCTGGCCGGTGACCCAGCGTCGATATTTACACAGCATTCGCGGCAGACAGAGCATGATGGCTGGGCACTAACAGTACTGTTGAGTCACTGGCTTCTGAACAAAAACCACCAGATGGGGGGGAGCGGTGCTGAATGTCATCCCACCCCCCACCTCCCCATCTGCGCAGGGCCGCTGTCATCAGAAAGGCTGCCTGCGGACGGTGGCAAGGGGAAGTCAGGCACTTGATGTGTACATGTGTGACCTCCTGGGAGGCTGGCCAACCTGGGGGGGTGGGCGGTTGTTGCATTTTGAGACACACGGCAAGGGAGGCTCGCTGAGATCCCTGGGTGCTGAGGGGATACCCTGGTGTGCCAACCATTCTTAAAAAGAAACTTGTTCGTGTGCTGACGCAGGGCCAATGCAGAGCTGGTTAAGAGGCAGACCCTGTGGGGTGCTAAGGCCCTTCTCCTCTGCTGGGCAATCCCCCTCTCTGGTCCTTGCCCTCACCCCTCAGTGGTGTGGGCTCTAGGATCCCTGAGCAGTTAGGGAAGGTGGGGTCCTGGAATCCAGTGGGGAGGGCAGATACCTCGAAGCCTCAGTGACGCCCAGTGGAAGGGGAGGGGACAAACCATGAGAACCTGGGGTAGTTCGGTCCCTGGGAAGTGTGATGAGGTATTAGTTTGCACTCGGTTGCTTGACCTAGTAATGTGGATCTGGATAACTGGTGTGCGTAAGGACAGTGACAGATGCCTGTAGGACCCCTTGAAGGATCACTGCGCCCCTTCAGCTAGCCTCTTCTTTTGCATGCGCTCCCTCACTGTGGTCTTGACATTGGCCTGGAGGATGAGATCCAGTGCTTCCAGGGTCCGCTGCCTGCTTTTTAGGCTGCTGGAGGAGCAAGGCATTCACAAACCCGTGACCAGGCCTTTCAGTGCTCGGGGCTTTTAATCTCCTTAATTGAAATTGATTGGCCTCTTGGGAGGCGGTTCTGCATCAGCCCTGAGCTTCAGCATGTGATCAACTTTTCTTCTTTCTTTTAAAGACCAATTGACACAGCAGGGCATCTAATCTTATCCCTGAATCCCGGGCCCCCTTCCAGATGAGGAGCAGAACCAGAAACAAGCACACTTACAAAAACAGCTCAGGAAATAAAAGCGCCTGATAAAAATAAGGGGAGAATATTCTTGTCCCATTGTGGCTTCGCATGCTACAAAAGGCCAGTCGAAACCCCATTACCAAGGAAAGATGTAATCACATGCATGGGGAAGGAGCCATGGGAGTGGGGGTGGGGGTGGGGCGCCTTCTGAAACTCACAAGATCAACGGACTTGGCTAGAGGGTCTCTAAGAACAGCTGCAACACAGATTAAACGAGAAGAAAAGTGAAAGCGCTTCTTCAGTTAAAAGAAAACCAAACATTGAGAGAATTGTTTGAGCATCCAGATTTGCATTACGCCAGACAGCCAACAGTCACCCCAAAGTGGCTGGAGCTGGCTGACAAACCGGTCTGGTGGGTCCTAATCTCTTGGTGAAGACTCTGATAAGGTCCCTTCCTTACCAGACTGATGGCATATCCTGGAAATATCCCTCCGGGGGCTCTCATGTACCTCCTGGGGGTCATTTCACCAACTGGACACAGGGCTTCAAAGCAGCCCAGTTGGGGAGGCTCAGGCGGCTTCACAACGTCCAAGTCCTGGGCTCTGTCCCTGAAACGGCAGCAAGGACCAGCACCAGGACACAAGGAGTACCTTGGAGGTAAGGCAGCACAGCAGTAGCCTGCAGTAACAAGGAACCATTACGAGCCACAATCTCATTCGAAGAACATCTTGCTACCTTGCCTTCTAATGGGGCCACCTGGGTGGCTCAGTCGGTTGAGTGTCTTGACCCTTGCTTTCGGCTCAGGTCATGATCTTATGGCTTGTGGGTTAGAGGCATGCCTGGGGCTCTGAGCTCAGCCGGGGAGTCTGCTTGAAGATTCTCTCTCCCAACTCACAGGCATGCTCTCTCTTTGTGTCTCTCTCAAATAAATAGATCTTTTTTCTTTTCTTTTTTTTTATATGTAAAGATTTGGACAGAGAGAGAGATTACAAGCAGGGGGAGCTGCCAGCAGAAGAACAAGGAGAAGCAGGCTCAGTGGGACTCAATCTCAGGACCCTGCGATCTTTACCCGAGGTGAAGGCAGACACTTAAATGACAGCCAGCCAGGCACCCAATAAATAAATAAATCTTTAAAAAAATAAAGATCAAGTTGAAGGGGATCAAGATATTCCACCCAAAAATATGCTGCCCTGGCATAAGAATTATTTTAAGCTGAAGGCATCTGAGAATCAACAAAATGCAGGAAGGAAGAATTCTCCTCCCTTCGCTTTTCTGCCTAAAAGCAGAACATAAATTTCCCTTTGTGAAGGTGTCCCCATCTCACATACTAGGAAGAGAGTGACTCTTATCACCAAGGGAGTCATCACGGAGATGAATCTGCATTAACAGACCTTACTAAAAAACCCCTTCATTTTCCCGTATATATCCTCATCACTTTGCAGTGTATGGCTCCTTAAAGCCCAAATCTCCTTTCCATTGATAAAGACGGCATACAAGCCCCAAACCAAGTCTAACCACCTCTTTTCTGTGAACTCCTTCGCAAGAAATAGATTAATAAAATTTGTATTCCTTTTCTCTTATTTGTCTGTCTTTTGTTGCTTAAATTTGCATGTCCCCAGGCACTGAACCTAAGAGGGTAGAAGAAAAGTTTTTTCCTCCCCAACAATATCAAGACATCCAGATTTAAAAAGCAGAGTCCTGGCTTGTTTGCTAGAGAAGCTGCATTCTCAAATAAATTCAAGTTGAAAGTGGTTCTTGGTCTCTACTTTCCCTAGCAGCAGAAATGTGATATAAGGATGAAGGAGAGGGTGAGCTCTATGAAAATGAAAGCTGGATCTGTCCCAGTCATCACAAAGCTAGTGTCTAAGGGTGCCTAACTCATGGCAGGCACACAACACATCAATGGACGAATGGGTATGGGATGAAATATCCAAAATAGAATCAGAGCAAATGCATAGCGTAGAAGGTAAATCTGTAGTTTATTGAATACAGGCTCTCATAAAATAACACAAGGACGATCTGTTGATAAGGCACAGCTCTTGACATGAAGAGAGTTTGCTTCTCGGCTGTTTTTTTTTTTTTAACATTTTATTTTATTTTATTTTTAAAAGATTTTATTTATTTATTTGACAGATAGAGATCACAAGTAGGCAGAGAGGGAGGCAGAGAGAGAGAGGAGGAAGCAGGCTCCCCACTGAGCAGAAAGCCCAATGTGGGGCTCGATCTCAGGACTCTGAGATCATGACCTGAGCTGAAGGCAGAGGCTTAACCCACTGAGTCACCCAGGCGCCCCCTTCTTAGCAGTTTTAACACCATCTCCGAGGAGGGGTGGTGAAATCAGGGCTTCAGCATTTATGGTGGGTGTTTTGGTGTGGGGTGGATTAGGATCGGCTAAGGCTCATGATATAAAAGGTCAGGATTGCGGGCACAGCAAGGTGAGTTAATAGTCCTTTACTGCTATCTTTTGAAGTTAAGCAGTTTTAAGTGGGTTTTGGTAAGTTCCTAAGACAACAGCCATTTACGACTTTTATCTTTGGCGAGTGTTTCTATAATAGAGAAAGTATATTGGTAAAGACTGTGGGATTAAGTCACGCTTAGTGAACACCCACGTTGCTGTGGATGACCTGAGCCAAAGGCAGAGGCTAAGTGGGACTTGGTGGTTTCAGTCCTCAAGCTAAATGGCTTAGCTTACATTAACCATTCTCTTTCTAGAACACGATGTAAACAGACAAGTAGTCCTATGTGGGTCCACAGGCCCTAGAGTAGGTGGGACGGCTAAGTTCTGGCTGTAGAGGGCTGATAACATGCTGGACCTCCTGAGGGACAGGTAATTCAGGTATGTTTTAGACTGGGATAGCCTTGGGGGCCTGGGTGGCTTAGATGGTTAAGTGTCTGCCTTCGGCTCAGGTCATGGTCCCGGGCTCCTGGGATCAAGTCCTGCATCGGGCTCCCTGCTCTGTGGGGAGCCTGCTTCTCCCTCTCCTGCTCCCCCTGCTTGTGCTCTTTCACTCTCAAATAAATAAATAAAATCTTTACCAAAAAAAAAAAAGACGTCTTTAGACTGGGATAGCCCCTGAAGATGGCCCTGAGAGAGGAAACGCTGCATGACTTGAAGAGCCCAGAGCAAAATGAAAATGCAGGGCCCCTTGTTCAAAAGCTAATGGCAAAAAGTTTGGTTGTTCCTCAAAAGCTAAACACAGAATTTCCATGACCCAGCAATACTACTCCCCGGTATATACCCCAAAAATTGAAAACAGGGACTCAAACACATATTTGCACACTACATGCCTTTGCATCTACAAAGGTAGAAACAACCTAAGTGTCCATCGACAGAGGAATGGATAAACAAAATGTGGTCTATACACACAATGGAATATTACTAATCCATAAAAAGGAATAAAGTTGTTATTATTTTTAATTTATTTATTTTCAGCATGACAGTATTCATTATTTTTGCACCACACCCAGTGCTCCATGCAATCCGTACCCTCTATAATACCCACCACCTGGTACCCCGACTCCCCACCACCCCCACCACTTCAAACCCCTCAGATTGTTTTTCAGAGTCCATAATCTCTCAATAAAGTTATTTTTTAAAGATTTTTTATTTTTATGTAATGTCTACACCCAGTGTGGGGCTCAAACTCACAACCCCAAGATCAAGAGTTGCAGGCTCTACCAACTGAAGCAGCCAGGTGCCCCAAAAGGAATAAAGTTCTGACACATACTCTAATATGGATAAACCCTTAAAACATTATACTAAAAGAAATAGACCTAACACAAAAGGACAAATATCGTATGATTCTACTTACGTGAAATACCCAGATTAGGCAAATTCACAGAGACAGAACCTGCGTTAGAGGCAATCGCGGCTGAGGGGACGAGGGAAGGTGGGAATGAAGGGTCATTGCTTAATGGGTTTAGATTGTCTATTTGGGATGACGAAAATGTTTTGACGACAAGTAGTGGTGACAATTGCACAATATTGTGAATGTAATGCCATTGAACTGTACACTTCAAAACGACAAATTTTAGGGGCACCTGGTTGGCTCAGTCAAAGAGAACGAGTCCTACACTAGTCTTCACACTGTGCATAAAGCCTGCTTAAGACTCTCTCTTTTTTTTTTAAGATTTTATTTGTTTATTTGACAGACAGAGATCACAAGTAGACAGAGAGGCAGGCAGAGCGAGAGAGAGAGAGGGAAGCAGGCTCCCTGCTGAGCAGAGAGCCCGATGTGGGACTCGATCCCAGGACCCTGAGATCATGACCTGAGCCGAAGGCAGCGGCTTAACCCACTGAGCCACCCAGGCGCCCCTTAAGACTCTCTCTTAACCTCTGCTCCTCCTGATCCCAACTCGAACATACTCTGTGTCTCTAAAAAAAGCCAAAAACTAGGGGCACTTGGGTGGCTCAGTGGGTTAAAGCCTCTGCCTTCAGCTCAGGTCATGATCCCAGGGTCCTGGAATCAAGTCCCGCATCGGGCTCTCTGCTCAGTGGGGAGCCTGCTTCCCCCCTCTCTGCCCACCTCTCTGCCTACCTGTGATCTCTGTCTGTCAAGTAAATAAATAAAATCTTAAAAAAATAAAATAAAAATTTTTTTTAAAAAGCCAAAAAATAAAATGGCAAATTTTACTACCCAAGTGTTCATCATTGGATGAATGGATAAAGATATGGTAGATATATATAGATATATATAAAGGTATGTGTATATGGGGCACCTGGGTGTCTCAGTGGTTTGAGCCTCTGCCTTCAGCTCAGGTAATGATCTCAGGGCTCTGGGCTCGAGCCCCACATCAAGCTCTCTGCTCAGAGGGGAGTCTGCTTCCCCCTCTCTCTCTGCCTGCCTCTCTGCCTATTTGTGATCTCTCTCTCTGTCAAATAAATAAAATCTTTAAAAAAATGTGTATGTGTGTGTGTGTATAATATATATATACATACACATTATACAGGTAATATCTATAATATATAATAATATATAATATACAATATATAACACACATACATATGCATGTCACATGTGTATATATAATATACACACAATGGAATATTGCTCAGCCACAAAGAATGAAATCTTGCCATTTGTGACAACAGGGATGGAGCTAAGTATTATGTTAAGTGAAGTGAGTCAATCAGAGAAATACCAATCCCATAGGATTTCACTCGTATGTGGAATTTAAAAATCAAGACAGATGAACAAAGAAGAAAAGAGACAAACAAAAAGCCAGACCCTAACCACAGAGAATAAGTTGGTGGTTGCCACAGGGGAGGTTGGTGGGGGGATGGGTGAAAAAATGATGGGGAGAGGGAGCGAACTGGTTGTCACAGGCACTGGGTGACAGACGGAAGTGTTGAACCCTATTGTACACCTGAAACTAATATTACACTGTATGTTAACTATCCTGGGATTTTTTAAAATGGCAAAATTTATGATACGTTTTATTTTTAATTATGGTACAATACTATGTTATATATATTTAACCACAATAGAAAATTTACTGGGGCACCTGGCTTGCTCAGTCATGGGAGCGTGTGAACTCTTGATCTTGGGGTCATGAGTTTGAGTCTCACATTTGGGGTAGAGATAAAATAAAAATTAAAATCTTAAACAAACAAATCTATATATATATGAAATAAGAAAAAATAAGAATTTCAACACGGTGGCAACAGAGCATTCCTCAAGGGCAGGTCCCTTCTGTGCCTGAGGTTCTATGTGAAGCCAGCCCTGCCTAAGATGACAGAGACCCTTGGATTCTGGGGGCATGTCACATTCTGGAGACTAAGGGTCTACATCCGGGCACTGAAGACCTACTGATGCCGCCCGCTCTCCAGAGTCCGCGCGGTGCTCGGTGAGGATGGCGAGAATGGAGAGCCCTCACCTTCCCACCACCACCCCCACTCTCCTTGGCCTCCTCAAGATCAAGCCCGAGATCCAGATTCAAAGCTCAGAAGACTGTGCAACGTCAGCCCTCGAGGTGACAATGTTTACGGGACAGTTTTCTTCCCATCAGTCATGTGCCGTCAGCCCTCTGCTATTGCTTCAAGGCAGACGGAGGTGGCCAGGGTTGCAGAGGGAGCAGTGATCTATCTACCTTGAGTCGCTTGGCTGAAAACTAGGTGAGCAGCCACTAACCACATTTCCTCACCTGGCCTCACTGCACACACTCCCTCCCGTTTCTTCTGTTTTTCCCCTTCCTGCAAACCATCTCCCTGGCTTCTCTGGGCCCTCCTTTCACTCCCTAGCATGCTTGGTGGCCGGTAGGCTGGTAGGTGGGGGTGGCTGGTAGGTGGAGTCCTCAAGCAGGACCTGGAGGGGAGAGAGGCAGCGGGGGGGGGGGGGGGGGGGTACCAACTGATGGAGTCCAACCAGAGTCTACAAATAGTCTAGATTAGGGGCTGTGAGAGGTTGGGGGACGGAGGAGAGAAGAAGGTGAGCCAAGCATGGCTCTGCCCCTAGAAACCTGATGAAAGACAGATGCCTTGTCCCCTTTGTCACACATACCTTCGATTACAGGCCCGTGGTCTGGGGCTTCCTGAGCAGAAAGAATGCCCTTCCTTTGAGGCAAAACAAACATGGGCACTGATGGGGTGAGCCTCCTGCTCCCTGCGGCCGTCTCTTGGAGTACCTGCTTGGCCTCTGAGTGGCCACTCGACAGGGGGTGGGGACGCTGCTTCCTGGCAGGGGACAGACCCCTCAAAGAAGATATTTTGCACTGAAGTCCAACAGTTCCCTAGCCCAGACCCTGCCTGCCACTGGAGACTAACTCAGCCACCACGAGACCTCTCAACCTTTCCGGGAATAGTGTCACGGGGATGTGTGTGTCCCCTCACAGCCAGGCAGCATGCACTACCTTCTCAACTCCAGCTCCGCTTCCCTACAAGGAGAGGTGCTACCCCACCCCCCACCCCCCAGCAAGGGGCCTCCCCCTCATCCTGCCTCCCGTTCACGTGTCTGTGGTCCAGCAGGGGCTACTGGGTAATTCCCCCAGGACATGGATGCCACCCACCTGCTGACCCACCTTCTCCCTCCAGGAAACAGAACCCTGGATCATTCCCATCCCCACCCCCACGCTGGGCCACTGTGGAGGTTCCTGAATACCTTCAATGTCCAAAACGGTGATGGGTGGCCTTGCTGTGCTAAAAACTGCCCTGCAGGGATGCCTGGGAGGCACAGTCAGTTAAGCATCGAACTCTTGTTCTCAGCGCAGGTCATGATCTCTGAATCTTGAGATGGAGCCCGCCTTCAGGCTCTGCAGTCAGTGCCCAGTCTGCTTGTCCTTCTCCCAACCCCTCTGCCCTCCCCTCGCTCTCTCTCTCTCTCAAAATAAATAAACTCAGATAAATACGCCTTTCAGGATTGGAGCTAGAACAAGGATCTGCCTCACCAGTCCCACAGCAGCCCCAGACGAGGCCTGAATCCGGGGATATAAAGTCTGATCAGCAACTCTCGACATACTCGAGACGGAGGGCCCAGGGATGTCACAGCAGGGAAAAATCAATATATTTTCAAGTCCTCTTCCCCTTTTCTTCCTAGAGGATACCTAAGATTTAGCATCAGAGGGATGAACCTGGTTTGGGAGACGGGAGCCTGAAACTACACCACGTTCTACTACCTTCTTTGGGAATTTTAGAGTCAAATTCCTCTTCCCTCAACCACATATTGAACAGAGCTGCTTTTTCTAATATATTTTTAAAGATTTTATTTATTTATTTGACAGAGATCACTAGTAGGCAGAGAGAAAGGAGGAAGAAGGCTCCCCGCTGAGCGGACAGTCTGATGCGGGGCTTGATCCTAGGACTCTGGGATCATGACCTGAGTTAAGACAGAGGCTTTAACCCACGGAGCCACCCAGGCGCCCCTCTAATATATATATATATATTTTAACCAAAAGATGCTACTTTTGGAAAATGTTCTTATATATATATATATATATTTTAAATTTTGTCCATTTATCTGTCAGAGAGAGAGAGAGAGCACGAGCAGGAGGAGGGGCAGAGGGAGAAGGAGACGCTGACTCCCAGCTGAGCCGGGAGCCTGACGCAGGACTCGATCCCAGGACTCTGGAACCATGACCTGAGTGGAAGGCGGATACTTAACCAACTGAGCCACCCAGGCATCCCTGGAAAATGTCTGAAATAGCTGCCTCAATGGAGGGGCTCCTCCATTACCATACCCTGCTTTCATACCCCCACCCCACCACTATTCACAAGAGGCTTTCTTTTAAAAAAACGTACCTTTAACAAATAATAAGAGCTCACATGCACTGAACCCGCTCCAGGTGCCAGGCAAGCTCACATGGTCTCATGTGATCCTTACAACAACCCTAACAGAGAAGTATTATTATTATCCTCTCCACTTTACTAATGAGGCACGTGTTCAGGGAAGTGAAGCGACTTCCCCAAAATCGCAGAGCTTGTTAGAGGGGGGCCCGGATGCTTATATGTCTACACGCTATCAGGGGCCACATCCTGGTTTCCATTCAGAAGAACCATAGGGCAGATTTCCACTGTGCTAATAATAACAGCCAATCTCTAAGAACCTACTGCACGCCGGATGCTTTAGTCTGTTTGTTACTTCTTTCTTTCTTTTATGTTTTATTTATTCATTTTTCAGAGAGAGAGAGAGAGAGAGAGCGCACAAGCAGAAGGAGCAGCAGGCAGAAGGAGAAGCAGGCTTCCCACTGAGCAGGGAGCCCGATGTGGGACTTGATCCCAGGACCCTGGGATCACGACCTGAGCTGAAGGCAGACGTTTAACCAACTGAGCCACCCAGGCGCCCCCAGCCTGCTCTTTCATTGGACCATGGGGCCCGGCGTGTATTCATCTCTAGTGTCCAGATAAGGATCCTGAGGCTCAGAGACTTTGAGCAACGTCCTGACTTTACGCGGGAGGCACTGATAATCTGGGCTCCGGAGTCCCACGGCCTGGGTTCAAATCTTAACTCCTCACTTACTAGCTGTGTGACCTCAGGCAAGTTACTTCATCTCTGTAAATACTCATTTCCCCCCTGTACAATAAAACACGGATAGTGCTTCTCTCCAGGGATTATGACAGGTCAGCACAAGTCAGGTGCTTAGAACCATTTCTGCGACAAAGTCAGAAGTCAGCAAAGGCGAGGTGATTATTAATCCAAGGCCCGTGCTTTTTCCCCCACACTAGACTGTTCTGTCTTCCAGTCTTCCCTAAGAGATAGGAATACATTACATACTAAAATAAACAAGATTCTATAACTCCAATGATGCAAAAATGCTTAGATAAAGGAAGAGAACAACCATTCAAACTCATCGATTCCATGACTCTTCTTGAATATTCTTAGGGCAGTGAAGCCTGTGAAATGAAGGCCCAGGAAAAACAAGGCTCACGGTGAGTTATGATGTATACTCAAACCTCTCCTTTGTCTACCCCATCTTCTTCCTTTCCTTGATCAGCAGGCTCAGAAGGGTAAATTTATCTTTTTTCTTTTTTAAGATTTTATTTATTTATTTGACAAACAGAGATCACAAGTAGGCAGAGAGGCAGGCACAGAGAGAAGAGGAAACAGGCTCCCCACTGAGCAGAGAGCCCGATGCGGGGCTCCATCCCAGAACCCTGGGATCATGACTTGAGCCGAAGGCAGAGGCTTTAACCCACTGAGCCACCCAGGTGCCCCTAAGATTTTCTTTTCTTATAGAGAGTGTACAAGCAGGGGGAGGGGCAGGAGAGAGAGAATCTCAAGCAGACTCTGCACTGAGTGCGAAGCTGACATGGGGCTCGATCTCACGATCAGACGCTCTACGACTGAGCCATCCAGGTGCCCAAATTCATCTTTTTGACCTTGGAAGGTCAAATTCTCTGTAAACACTCCCACTTGTTACAGTTTCTACCTTAGTCTATTCCTTCTTCAGTATGGGGAGAAGGGTCTAGAAGTCAAAGTCTGACGATCTAGAGTGGATTTTCTACTGTGTGAGCAGGCATCAATACACTAATCCCTGAAACTCCAGTTTTGTCATCTGTGAAAAATCACAGACGTGAGGATTAAAGTAACAATGTGTGTTAGGATGTAGGAAGCATTGCAAACTGCAAACCACACTGTGTGGGAAAAGTTGCGTGCCTTCCATCAGCTGGCGGGAGCTCCCAGGTCTGGGCGTTCCCAGTGATCACACGCAGGAGAAGTAACCTCAGGCTTCCAGAACATACTGTCCAAGAAGCTGTCTAGAATGCCGCCTTCCTTGGGCCAGCTGGGCTCAGGAGGTGTTGGGAGACACTTGCTCTAAGACGGTCCCCGCCGAGAAAACTTTGAGAAGTGGCACCTTCAGAGAGGATGGGGCTGGGGGGAGGGAACCCTACTCAGTGACTGGCGGTAGATTCCAGAACAAGTTGGGTATCACACCAAGTCTGAAAGACTTTTCAGCCTGGGGAACTTGATCCTACTTTTTTTTTTTTTTTTAAGATTTTATTTATTTATTCAACACAGAGAGAGAGAACACAAGCAGGGGGAGCAGCAGGCAGAGGGAGAGGGAGAAGCAGGCTCTGCACTGAGCAGGGAGCCCGATGGACCCAGAACCCCAAGATCATGACCTGAGCTGAAGGCAGATGCTTAACCAGCTGAGCCACCCGGGCGCCCCCTGACCCTACTTTAGGGAGACTGGAAAGCTCTTGGGGAGAGGACTCAGTGGCAACATTTATTTCTTGATGCATAATCTCCCATCTGGGTGATGGGTGAGGAACAAAGAAGAAACTCCAGGGTAGCAAGTGGGGCTTAAGAGCAGAAAACCCATCACTTAGCACTTCCTCACAAAACCACGGACTCCACCAACAGAGCCGCGGCTGACGGCCGATCAGCGGGGATGCTGGGCTCCATGTTAACAGCACGTGTGTCAACGGCAGGTGCAGAGAGAATGGGGGGGAAGCAAGGGTTGCTCTTCCAGCCTGGGTGGGAGGGACAGCGCTGGCAGGACAGGCTCAGGGATGCAAAGGAGGACAGGATGAGCAGGGTGCGGTTGCCGGGAAGAGGGCGCCACTCCAGGCGGCTGCGCAGAACCGTGCTCTGTTCCTGTGTCCACTGGCGTTGCTGCCAGCATCTTCCCCAGGAGCATCTCGGCCACCTGCTCGGCGGGCAAGCGACGTTGCCGTAAAAGACAAACTTGCAAAAATATCAAAGAGGCCTCTTCACTAAAAAACCACATAATGAAACGTGAAAAAATGTATAACATATATAAAAGAACTTTATTGCAAAATACAAAATATCTGAACACGTTGAACATGTGTGTAGATTCAGCCATAGGTGGCACAAATAACTGATTTTATCTTATGGGTTGTACCTAACCACTAGTCTTCAAAATCTCTCCTCTATAATCTTATGCTTTCTCTCTGTCTCTTTCTTCCTCTCTCTCTCCTTTTCTGTATGTTGGTTCATTTCCTGATTTGACGGCACACTTTTTCTTTTTTTGCAAAAGTGTCTTTCTTCATTAAGAGAGGTTTCGGCTTCCAAACACTACGACGCATGTCTGTACCTGAGTTTTACGTTGCCCTGGGAAAGTCGCTGCACTTTGAAAGCCTCTATGCTGTTGTTTGTTCTTGGCATATCGTCAGATGTCCATTGATAAATGGTCCAAAGTTCTATGGGAAATGTGGGTTCAAAACTTTGCAGCGTTACATAGACAATTAAGAGGGCTGAGATTTATATACAATAAAAATGGGAGTACTGCGTCAATGAAGAAATAAAACCCATTGATGAAACCAACAAACTGTCAAACCAAACGGTCAACCAGCTATGTTTTTTTTTTTAATCTTTTACAGGAAAATGGCCTTACCATCAATTAGCTACCCAGCAACGTGGCTTACAACAAAGATGTTCACGGGGGAACTACCCAGAACCACGAAAGGCCTCCCCACACCATCTCTTCATTTATACAAATGTCCGCCAGTCACAGAACAAACGCACCCCGGGGCCTGAATCAGAGAAAGGCAAAACCAAGAGAGCGATTCTTGGCAGCCCATCTGTGTCAATGGCCACTAGTGGGCCAAAGTTTTGAGACACCATGGACTAGTTTTCATAGCCTCTCCATCACTGCCTTATCATTGTCAGAGTCTTGAGCACCTATAGGGAACTGCACAAAATTAAGTCTTGGGATTCTAGGCTATGCCATACTGATGGGTAACACAAAGACCAGAAAGCTGCAGAGCTGTTCTTAAAACACTGGGTGATAGACAGGCTTCAGCGTCCAGAATTGAACCGCACGGGATCGGCCCCAGCTCCCAGAGTTTCCAGTCTTTGGGTAACAACACTTTCTGCCATTTTGCTCTCCTAGCCCTCTCAACAGCTTTAAGACAATTCCCTCTTACTTTGAAATAGCTAAAGTGGTTTCTGGTTTTCCTGACCACACCCTTACTGATGGACCCTTGATTTTTTTTTTTCTTCTGTACATTTTTCTTGTGGATATTCATGGCGATGCCCAAGTTTTTGTGTTTGGCTCCCTATCCTTTGTCCTCAGAGTTCTTTGACAGGATCTTCCTGTTGCTAATTTTGTAGTTGCTGATGTTTCTTCCTACCACCCTCTGGACATTGGCAAAATTGGATGCTTGCCCTTAACCGGGTTCCTCTTTTAGACCCAAGTTACATTCAACTGCAAAACAGCCTTAAAACACCGAGCAGACCCCCATTCCTTTCTCTGGGAACACCTCCAAGTTCCAGGGAACCTTTTGTTCCACTGGGTCATTAACAAAAAAGGTCCGCACAGCAGGACTGTGTCCCTGTTGATGGGAGCTATGCATAACTAATGAAGAGGAAAATTGGGAGCAATCCGGCCTGATCAGTCTCAACATGTTTCTAATAACTTCTACACCGTCCGATCTTCATTTCCCTATATGTCTTCTTTCCTTCCTAAATGAATATTCCAAATCCTCCTCAGCCTACTAACATTTTCCAATCTGGATTTTCTCTCCCTTTCCTCCCCATCTTATGGTACTTTGTTTCATAGAAGATTACCTCAGCTTCTTAGTCACATTGTGCACAATTTATTTTCTTTATATTTTTAAATATTTTATTTATCTATTTGAAAGAGAGAGCACATGAATGGGGGGGCAGATGGAGAGGGAAAAGCAGGCTCCCCATTGAGCAGGGAACCCGATGTGGGGCTTGATCCCAGGACCCTGAGATCATGACCTGAGCCAAAGGCAGAAGCTTAACTGACTGAGTCACCCAGGCACCGCTGGTTTTAAATACTAGTTGCCTTGGTCTCTAGTTGTGCACATTAAGATGTCCAGACGTCCAGCCACCCAAGACTTAAGAGTAGAATTTATCTTGTAGTACTGAAAATACCCCCAAGTCCTAGGTTCTAGATTTGTTTCAAATATGAGCTGGCTATGCTTCCATGATGCTTGGAGGACTTTATCACTTGTCCAGAGTCACAGAAATTATAGGAGGCAGAGTCAGGGTTTGAATCCAGATCTTTCTGATTCCATGGCTGCTGGCACCATTCAGAGGCAGAGCCTCTCCTAGTGACAAAGGGAGCTGGGAGAGCCTTCCCAGAGGAGGTGTAAATGCCAAAGAACTGTAGAAAAGCCAAGACCAACATAAACAAAAGCACTCAATTTTAAATTCCAGCAAAATTCTCTCTCTCCTCTGTCAGCATGAGGTACCTCTTGGATGAAGAATTCATTCAAGTGTTTCTTAGCAACTAGAAGCATTATCATGAAAACCTCCAGACCGGAAGTGTCTGCCAGGAGTTCATTTCCCCTGAGTCACCCATGTATGTGGAATACAGTCATATGAGCAAGGAAGAAGGTGTGGCAGGATCCACAGACAGGGAGGAGTGAGAGCTGACAGGAAGTAGAGAGATAATTAGTTTCACTTTTCTACACCTGTGTTTCACTTGTTATACCAAGCACATATTTTATCATTTGAAAAACATCAAATGAAAAAAGTTTAGAAGCCTATGGCAAATGCCTTCATCCAATCCCACTTTATTTTCTTCTTCCTGCATCCACGAGATAACTAAATTTCCCAACATCCTGCGTGCTTAGGCTCTGGTTATGTAACCAGGTTCTTACTGAAGGGATGCAGGCAGGAATGATATATCTCATTTCCACCCCATAATATCCCCTATGGCATCATCCACACTCACTCCTCCTCCTCCTTGGCAAACCTTGAGGACATAGGATTAAGATGACACAATGGCAAGACAAACAGAGCCTAAGGCCTGAATCAATCATTGCAGGAGAGCCGCTGGACCTCCAACAAGCAAGGACCTATCGGAATAAGCTACTAAGAATATGTGGTCTGCTTGTTACCGCAGCACTCCCGGCCTATCCAGACTAATAGGGTGCCCATACGTGCCCGGACTTCCCAGTGCACCACAGAAGTTCTGAGAGAACCTCTTGTCTACTTTATGCATGGAAAAAGCCTTCCAGTGTATTTGCTAACTGGATTTTTTTCAGTGCTAAATTTGTCTCGGACACATTTCAGAGTATAGTTTCCTTCCTTCCTCTACCTCCGAGTTACCTTCCCCATTCCCACTTTGTTTTGGTGTGTTTGTTCCATAGGGAAATAAATCAAGGGCTTATCAGAAAGGAAGTAGTACCTGCACTTTACATTCTTGTTTAAACAAGACCTGAACGGGAAGGAAATTTTATGACATTTTCTTCTCCTCAGGGACCATTCCGCATTTTACTGCCCTAATGTTTACTTATTGTTATAGTAAAATCTTAGATAAACCATCAGGGGCTGAGCTGTTCCAGAGAAGTGTTTCAAAGAACTAAAGTTGATACATTCAGGCAATAAAAGGCTATTGACTTTTAAATATTTTGAAGAAAATATTTACGAAGCATATTAAATGAAGGATGGTGACATGTTCTACCTTTTCTGGGTGATTCTGGGTGAACCAAAATTCCTGGAATGTTCCATGCTCCCTTGAGGGGCTTGAATGTGCTGTTACCTCTGCCTGAAATAGTATTTCCCTTCCTCTGCCTACTTAACTTATCCTTATCTTTCGGATGGCAGTTCAAAGACCAGTGCGCCCCAGCCCAATTGTATAAATTTCTGAAAATTCAACAAATTGTTCACTTGAAACAGGTGAATTTTGTGGTATGTAAACTATACCTCATTAAAGCTAGTTTTAAAAATCCAACAATACCGTCAAGGAGGTAGAGCCCCTTTCCCTCTTAAATGTGGGCTGCACATAGTGACTTCCTTCCAAAGTTGATAACATGGAAAGGGAAAGAGGGAAGGGAGGTACCTCCATCCTGGAGAAACGTGACAAGAACTGTACCAGCCAAGTGATCATGGTCAATATCAACAATGATAAATCAGGTTGAAAGTAACCCCATAACACTGTTACCCCAACCTAACCACGAGAAAAATTCCAGTAAGGAGGCTTCGTACAGTATAACTTGTTAGTAGTCCTCAAAACTGTCAAGGTTATCAAAAGCAAGAAGAGTCTAAGAAATTTTCATATTCAAGAGGAGCCTAGAGGAGATATGATGACAAAATGTGATGTGAGGGGTACCTGGGTGGCTCAGCTGGTTAGGTGTCTGCCTTCGGGCTCAGGTCATAATCCTGGGGTCTTGGGATCAAGGCCCACATTGGGCTCTCTGCTCAGCAAGTAACCTGCTTCTCCCTCTCCCTCTCCCTCTGCCACTCCCCTTATTTGTGCTTTTTTTCTTTCTGACAAATAAATAAATAAAATCTTTACCAACAAAAATTTAAAAACTAAAAATAAATAAATGTGATGTGATGTCCTGGATGGGCTCCTGAGACAGAAAAAGAACATTAGGTACAAACTAAGGAAATGTGAATTAATAATAATATACTTAATAATAATATACCAATAATGGTTCACCATACATGACAAACATGCCACCGTGGTGGAAGATGTAAATAATAAGGGAAATTGGACGTGAAATATCTAGGACTCTCTGTACTGTCTTTACAATTTCCCTGTAAATCTAAAACTGTTCTAAAAAATAAAGTTAATTTAATTCCCATAAAAAAAAATTTCCGGGACGCCTGGGTGGCGCAGTTGGTTGGACGACTGCCTTCGGCTCAGGGCGTGATCCTGGAGTCCTGGGATCGAGTCCCACATCAGGCTCCCAGCTCCATGGGGAGTCTGCTTCGCTCTCTGACCTTCTCCCCTCTCATGCTCTCTCTCACTGTCTCTCTCTCTCAAATAAATAAATAAAAATCTTTAAAAAAAAAAAAAAATTTCCCCAGCCCCACACCCCACTCAGCAGATCAAGTGCCCTTACTTTATGTTCCTATAGCAGTCTAGACAGTTCACTAAAAAATGAACGAATTTATCACCATATGCAATTACAGCTGCGTGTCTCGTGCAACTTGATAGGCGCTTGGTCATAAACATAGAGTAAATAACATAAAAATATAAGTTTAGTGACAACAGGTCTACCTAGAGAGCACCCAGCCCATGGTAGACACACAGTAAGAAAAACTTCCACCCTAGCCTGAGGCAATGAATCTTCTCTACAGACGTCTGAACTTGGGATTAAGATATTTTAGCTCAGGGGTGCCTGGGTGGCTCAGTCCATTAGCGTCTGTCTTCAGTTCAGGTCTTGATCCCGGGGTCCTAGAAGTGAGTCTGCATTGGGCTCCCTGCTCAGCAGGGGAGTCTGTTTCTCCCTCTGTCTCTCCCCCACTTCTCGTGCTCTCTTTCTCTCTCTCGCAAAAATAAAGAATAAAATCTTTAAAAACAACAACAAAAAAATCTCTTAGCTCAGTCTGCAAGATTTATTAAAACAGCCTACTGAGGTGCAGACAGACAGCAGCACCATTGGATGTTGCCAGATGAAGAGAGGCTTGGGGGATTGGTTTATAAAGAATAAAGCCAAGACTCAGAGGGAAGGAAAGACAAGAGACAGAGTGAAAGGGCCACCTAGGTTCCCACCAGGGCTGTCTTCTCCAATTCCAGTCAATTCCTGGAACTTATGTCCCGGGAGACCCTCCTGTCATGTACAGTTCAACAAGCTCTTATCGTCAGATCTTGTTCCTTAGGGATAACTTCACCGAAACCTTATCTGCATCCTGTTATCCTAGTCTGAGTTTCTGTTGTGGAAGATGTTGAATCAGAGTAATGGAGGGAAATACCACCCACTGCATAATGAAGAGAGAGAAAAAAACAACAGGAAGCAAAAATGGGGATAAGAAAGGGAAAGTAGAGGATATCAAAAGAAAAGCTGATTGGGCACCTCAGTGGCTCAGTTGGGTCATGATCTTGAGGTCCTGGGACTGAGTCTCATGAGGGGCTCCCGTTCAGTGGGGAGTCTGCTTCTCCCTCTGGCCCTTCCCCCTCTCATGCTCTCTCTCTCTTTCACTCTCTCTCCAATAAATAAATAAAATCTTTTTTTAAATGCATTTTTTAAAAAGATTTTATTTATTTATTTATTTGACAGACAGAGATCACATGTAGACTGAGAGGCAGGCAGAGAAGGAGAGAGGAGGAAGCAGACTCCCTGCCAGAGAGCCCGATGCGGGGCTTGATCCCAGGACCCTGAGATCATGACCTGAGCCTAAGGCAGAGACTTCAACCCACTGAGCCACCCAGGCGCCCTAAAAATGTGTATTAAAAGAAAAGCTGATTATTTACAATAGCCACGATATGGAAGCAACCCAAGTTTCCACTAATAGATGAATGAATAAAGAAGGTAGGGTACACACACACACACACACACACACACACTATGGAATATTACTTAGACATGAAAAAAAGAATTAAATCTTGCCATTTGCAGTGACATGGACAGAGCTAGAGAGCATAAGGTTAAGCAAAATAAGTCAGACAAAGACAAACACCATATGATTTCACTCTTGTGTAAAATTTAAGAAACAAAACAGACAAAGGGAAAAAGAGCAAACTGCTGGTTATCAGAGGGGAAGTGGGAGGTGAAATGTGATGGGGATTAAGAGCACAGCCATCATGATACACACAGAGTAATGGGGAATTGTTGAATCACCATACTGAACACCTACAACTAATATTACACTGTAGGTTGACTATCCTTCAATTTTAAAAAGGAAGAACAGGGGAAAAACTAGAAATATATGAAAATGACCTAACAAGTATACAGGAACAAGAAAAGTTGCAGATTCAGAGTGTCATGAATTCATTTATTCAGCAAATATGTCCTGAACCCCCACTGTGTGGCAGGTTCCATGCTTGGTGTTAGAAATACAGCACCCAACAAAAGTATCTAAATTACTGCCTAAAAAAGAGATCAGAGCCTGGGGTGGGGTTTATACAGCCACTGAAACCAGAGAAAATGACTCAGTGGCTGTTTAATATTGGTTGGTCAGGGGAGGTCTCTTGAAGAAAGTGACATTAAATTGATATCTGAAGGGCAAGAAAGCACTAGAAGGAGGAAGGTGGTGCTGGATGTCGGGGCGAAGATCTAGACAGAGGGACGAACCAGTGCACCCCAAGGATGCAAGGAAGTGTTCTCAAGAATGTGGAATTTGCCCCCCCCGCCACCGCACAGGGAACATTTGTCCACGTCTAGACTTTCTGGTACTCAACACAACATGGTGGTAGAACAACCTACTGGCATCTAATGGCTAGAGGCCAGGGATGTAAATAAACATCCTACAGTTTGCATAAGACAAACCTTTATGTAGAGAATTATCCAAAACGTCAATGGTTGACATGGTTGAGAAAGCCTTCCCTAAGGCCATCATAGGCTCAGCACCTTCAAGGTGTAGAAAGCAGGACACCATGCCTGGAGAAGAACAGAAAAGAGAACAGCTATTAAGTCAGTCAAGGAAGTAGGTGGAAGAAGACCTTACACACCCTTGTATGCCATAGTAAGGAGCTGCCATCTTGTTCCAGGTATGGCAAGGAGCCCATATTCTAAAACTGGGCACTAAACATGGACTAATTCATTTGTGGAAACAAATGACTCTGACTTTTATGTGGAATGTGGTGGGAGGGACCAATGGGAGGAAAGAAGACCCACTGGGCGGTCTGATACAAAGAGAAGGTGATGGCTTGGAGGTGGGTCATGACAGTAGAGACAGAGAAGCAGAGGGCTGAGATTTATTTTAGAGATAGAACTTACAGGTCCTGGTGACAAAGTGAATGTGGAGGGTGAGGGAAACAGGAATCAAGGATTCATCGAAGGCTAGGCCAGCTACATGGGTGCATGATGAGTGCACAAGCTGTCCCCACATTGGGCTGGCAGGGGCCTCAGTGGAGGGCTCTCTGCCACCCCGGATCCAGGCACTGAGCACCTCCCAGCCTCCAGGCTGCCAGCTGGCCCTTGCAGGCTGCCCATTCACTGTGGGATGGGGCAATAGACTGGTGGGAAGAAGGAACAGACTTCCCTGCCTGGCTGAGGCTCCATGTCTTCATTTTCCACTGAGTCTACCAAATTATGAAACTGGCCCTGCTTGAAAATTTCCAGCTTGAGCAACTAGATGCTTCATTACTGCCATTTCCCAAAATGGGGAAGAGTAGGAGGTGGGGTAAAAGGTTCCACCTAGGACTTGTTGAATCTCAAGATGCCTGTGAGACATCTCACCGACAAGATCAAGTAGGCAATTGTGTATATCCTTCTACATCTCAGAAAAGACCTAACATAGGCATAAAGCAGAATTTATCAGTCTGTGGTGTATAAAACACAAGAGCAATGGTGAGACTATTACAAGAAACAGTATGGCGGTCTCTCAAATTACCATATGATTCAGCAATTCCGTTTCTGGATATACACCCAAGAGAAGTGAAAGTAGGAACTCAAACAGGTATTTGTACACCTGTATACACAGTAGCATTACTCACAAAAGCCAAAAGGTGGAAACAACCCAAATGTCTATCAATAGATGAATGGATAAACAAAATGTGGTTTATATGTATAAAATGGGCTATTACTCGGCTTCAAAAAGGAAGGATATTGGCATGCCTGGGTGACTCAGTGGGTTAAGCATCTGACGGCTCAGGTCCTGATCTCAGGGTCCTGGGATTGAGAACTGAGTGGGGCTCCCTGCTCAACGGGGAGTCTGCCTCTCCTCTCCTGTCTTTCCCCTGCTCATGCTCTCTCACATGCTCTCTCTCTCAAGTAAATAAATAAAATCTAAAAAAAAAAAAAAAGGAAGGAAATTCTGGCACGTGCTATAACATGGGTGAACTTTGAAGACATTATGCTAAGAGAAATGAGCCACTCACAACAGGACAAGTATTATTTGATCCCATTTCCAGAAGGAACTTAGAATAGTTGAATTCATACAATGGTTACCAGAGGCTAGAGAGAGGGAGGAATGGGGAGTTAATATTTAATGAGGCAGAGTTTCTGTTTGGGAAGACGAAAACGTTCTGGAGATGGATGGGGGTGAAAGCTGCACAACAATGAGAACGTACCCTCATGCTCCTGACCTGTACAGTTAAAAATGGTTAAAAGGTGAATTTTACACTTTGTGTATTTCATCACAATAAAAAAAGAATGTATTTATTATTTATTGAGTGCTTCCTATATGCCCAGCACTATTCTAAGAACTTTCATTGTTTAAAACTCATGTAACTCCTATAAAAATCTATTTTTAAACAATTTTATTCATACATTTGAGAATGAGAGAAAAAGCACGAGTGAGGGGAGGGTTAGACGGAGATAGAAAAGCAGATTCCCCACTGACCATGGAGCTCAGAGCCCCACATGGGACTTGACCCGAGAACCCAGAGATCAACCTGAGCCAAAGGCAGGTGCTTAACGGACTGAGCCACCCAGGCATCCCAACCCTCATAACAATCTTTAAAGTAGATAACACAGATAGGCAGTCATCTCCAGGACATTGGCCTTCGCAACATGTTTATGGACCTGTCTCCTCAGGCAACAGAAACAAAAGCAAAAAAAAAAATACACCACTGGGACTACACTGAAATAAAAAGCATTTGCACAGCAAAGGAAATCATTAACAAAACAAAAAGATGGAGAGAGGCAAGATGACAGAGGAGTAGCAGACTGAGATGACATCAAGTCAAAGGAGTTCAGCTAGATAGTTACCAAACTATTCTGAACACCTACAAACTCAACAGGAGATCAAAGAGAAAAAGAACAGCAATTCTAGCAACAGAAAATTGACCACTTTCTGAAAGGTAGGACTTGAGGAGAAGTGAATCCGAAGTGATGGGAAGATAGACCACCGTGGGGAGGGGTCAGCTCCTGGCAAGCAGTGAAGCAGTGGAGCACAAAATCTGGACTTTTAGAGGTGTGTTCCACCAAAGGACGTTGCTCCAAAGGCTAAGCAGGATTGGAGCCCTCACAGGGACAGTGCAGTCTCAGGCCCCGCGGGGTCACAGAAGGATCGGGAGTGTCTGAGTGTAGCAGAGCTCACAGAGCAGGAAGCCAAATACAGAGACAGAGCCCTGGAGTGAGCTCTCAGCTCGGGGTTACCTTAAACTGTGATCTGTGACACAGTCGGGCCACTACTCTTTGGGCAGGAACCCCACAGGCAACAGATGCAGGGAGACCCACCTTCATCCACTGGAAGAGCAGAGCAGTAGAAATCTCCTGGGTTTGGAGACTCCAAATGGGGCTGTGTGCCAGAGACAGAAATGCTCAGTCACAGGCCAGGTGAGCTTGGAACACAACCGGACACCAGGGAGACAGGAGGGATTGACTGCTTTTCTCTGAGGGTGCACTGAGGAGTGGGGTCCAAGCTCTCAGCTCCTCCAGGTTGGATGTTGCGAGGCTGCCATTTTCATTCCCATCCTCCAGAGCTCTGTGGAAAGTGTTCAGAGAACAAAAGCTCCCAAGAGAGAACCCAAGCAGATTACTTAGCCTGGCCCCTGGAAAGGGCAGCACAGTTCCGCCTGGGCAAAGACATTTAAGAATCACTGAAACAGGTCACTCCCCCAGAAGATCAGCAAGAAATCCAGTGAAGACCAAGCCGATCAAGAAGAATAGCAGAACTCCAGAGCTAGGGGAGCAATGCTTGGAATTCATGGCTTTCTCCCCATGATCCTTTAGTCTTGAAAAGTTAAATTAATTTTTTTTAAATTTTACTTTTTTCTTATTCTAATTTTTAAACTTTTCCTCTTTCTTCTTTTCACATTTTTAAACTAGTTTATCCTAATAATACCATTCTAAAAAATATTTTAAACCTTCATTATTACAATCATATTTCATACTTCATTGTATTTAACCTTATTTTTTGTACACACATAGGGTTTTTTTCCTAAAAATTTTTGGGATACAAGTTTTTCTAATAGATCAAAATATACCCTAAATCTAGCACAGGGCTTTGTTCTAGTCTCCAGCCTAAGCACATTCTTTCCACTTTTTTTTCTTTCTTTTTTCAACCAATTTATCCTGTGAATTCCTTTTCTAGAATTTTTAAAAAATTTTTCATCTTTACAGTTGTATTCCATCCCTTCATCACATTTACCCTTATTTTTGTTTATATATAAGTTTTTCCTTTTTTAAAATTATGGGAGGTAGTTTCTTCTAAGAGACCAAAATACACCCAAAATCAAGTGGGTGGCTCTGTTCTATTCATCAGCCTAATATATATTTATATATATATATTTTTCTTTTCTTTTTACCACACCCCCTCCTTCCAGTTTTGGATCTCTTCTGATTGGTTAGCATACACTTTTCTGGGGTCTTTGGCACCCTTTTTGTATTTTATTCTCTTGTTCATATATTCTTATCTGGATAAAATGACAAGGTGGAAAAACTCACAACAGAAAAAAGAACAAGAGGCAGTACGTAAGGCTAGGGACCTAAACAATACAGACATTGGTCAGATCTAGAGTTCAGAATGACAATTCTCAAGGTGCTAGCTGGGCTCGAAAAAGGCATGGAAGATATTAGAGAAACCTGACTGGAGAAATAAAATCCCTTTCTGGAGAAATAAAAGAACTAAAATCTAAGCAGGCTGAAGTCAAAAAAGCTATGAATAAGGTGCAATAAAAAATAGAGGCTCTTACTGCTAGGATAAATGAGGCAGAAGAGAGAACTAGTGATATAGAACCAAATGAAGGAGAATAAAGAAGCTGAGCAAAAGGGTGCCTGGGTGGCTCAGAGGGGTAAAGCCTCTGCCTTTGGCTCAGGTCATGATCCCAGGGTCCTGGGATTGAGTCCCACATTGGGCTCTCTGCTCAGCAGGGAGCCTGCTTCCCTTTCTCTCTCTCTGCCTCTCTGTCTATCAAATAAATAAATAAAATATTTTTAAAAAAAAAAGCTGAGCAAAAGAGAGCAAAAAAGAGACCATGAGGGGAGAATTGGAGAGATAAGTTATACCATAAGATGAAACAATATTAGAATAATTGGGATTCCAGAAGAAGAAGAAAGAGGGAGGGGAGCAGAAGGTATACTGGAGCGAATTATAGTAGAGAATTTCCCTAACATGGAAAAGGGAAGAAGCATCAAAATCCAGGAGGTGCAGAGAACCCCCCTGAAAATCTTCAAAAATAGGTCCACACCCCATCATCTAAAAGTAAAACTTAAAAGTCTTAGTGACAAAGAGAAAATCCTGAAGGCAGCTTGGGACAAGAGGTCTGTAACATACAATGGTAAAAATATTAGATTGACAGCAGACTTATCCACAGAGATCTGGCAGGCCAGAAAGAACTGGCATGATATATTCAGAGCACTACATGAGAAAAATATGCAGCCAAGAATACCATATCCAGGTAGGCAATCATTGAAAATAGAAGGAGAGCTAAAAAGCTTCCAGGACAAACAAAAACTGAAGGAATTTGTAAACATCAAACCAGCCCTAGAGGAAACATTGAAAGGGGTCCTCTGAGCAAAGAGAGAGCCTAAAAGTAGTAGAACAGAAAGGAACAGAGACAACATACAGTAACAGTCACCTTAAAGGCAATACAATGGCACTAAATTCATATCTTTCAATAATTACCCTGAATGTAAATGGGCTAAATGCCCTAATCAAAAGACACAGGGTATCAGAATGGATAAAAAAGCAAAACCCATCAATATGCTGACTACAGGAAACTCATTTTAGACCCAAAGACACCTCCTTTAAAGTGATTTAAAGTGAGGGGGTGGAAAACAATTTACCATGCTAATGGACATCAAAATAAAGCTGGGGTGACAATCCTTACATCAGATAAATTAGATTTTAAGCCAAAGACTGTAATAAGAGATAAAGAAGGATACTATATCATACTCAAAGGGTCTTTCCAACAAGAAGATCTGATAATTGTAAATATCTATGTCCCTAACATGGGAGCAGCCAACTATATAAACCAGTTGATAACAAAATCAAAGAAACACATCAACAATAACACAATAATAGTAGGGGACTTTAACAACCCCTGACTGAAATGGACAGACAATCCAAGCAAAATATCAACAAGGAAATAAAGGCCTTAAATGACACACTGGACCAGATGGACATCACAGATATATTCAGAACATTCCATCCCAAAGCAACAGAATACACATTCTTCTGTAGTGCACATGGAACATTCTCCAGAATAGATCCCATCCTGGGTTACAAATCAGGTCTCAACTCGTACCAAAAGATTGGGATCATTCCCTGCATATTTTCAGACCATAATGCTCTGAAGCTAGAACTCAATCACAAGAGGAAAGTTGGAAAGAACACAAATACATGGATGCTAAAGAGCATCCTACAAAAAAAATAAATGGGTCAACCAGGAAATTAAAGAAGAATTGAAAAAACTCATGGAAACAAATGAAAATGAAAACACAACTGTTCAAACTCTGTGGGACACATCAAAGGCAGTCCTGAGAGGAAAGTTTATAGCGATAAAAGCATTTCTCAAGAAACAAGAAAGTTCTCAAGTATGCAACCTAACCCTACACCTAAAGAAGCTGGAGAAAGAACAGCAAAGAAAACCTAAACCCAACAGGAGAAGAGAAATCATAAAGATCAGAGCAGAAATCAATGAAATAGAAACCAAAAGAACAGTAGAAAAAATCCATGAAACTAGGAATTGGTTCTTTGAATGAATAAATAAGATTGATAAACCACTCACCAGACATATCAAAAAGAAAAGGGAAAGGACCCAAATTAATAAAATCATGAATGAAAGAGGAGAGATCACAACCAAGACCAAAGAAATACAAACAATTATAAGAACATACTATGAGCAAATATATGCCAGCAAATTTGACAATTTGGAAGAAATGGATGCATTCCTAGAGACATATAAACTACCAAAACTGAACCAGGAAGAAATAGAAAACCTGAACATACCCATAACCAGTCAGGAGATTGCAGCAGTCATCAAAAATCTCCCAAAAAATAAGAACCCAGGGACAGATGGCTTCCCAGGAGAATTCTACCAAACATTTAAAGAAGAATTAATACCTATTCTCCTGAAAATGTTCCAAAAAATAGAAATGGAAGGAAAACTTCCAAACTCATTTTATGAGGCCAGCATTAGCTTGATCCCAAAACCAGACAAAGACCCCATCAAAAAGGAGAATTACAGACCAATATCCTTGATGAACACAGATGTGAAAATTCTCACCAAAATACTAGCCAATAGGATCCAACAGTACATGAAAAGGATTATTCACCATCACAAAGTGGGATTTATTCCTGGGCTGTAAGTTTGGTTCAACATCCGCAAATAAATCAATGTGATACAATACACTAATAAAAGAAAGAACAAGATGATACTCTCAATAGATGCTGAAAAAGCATTTGACAAAGTACAGCATCCTTTCTTGATCAAAACTCTTCAAAGTGTAGAGATAAAGGGTATATACCTCAATATCATCAAAGCCATCTATGAAAAACCCACAGCAAATATCATTCTTAATGGGGAAAAACAGAGAGCTTTTCCGCTAAGGTCAGGAAGACTGTAGGGATGTTCATTATCACCACTGCTATTCAATATAGTACTAGAAGTCCTAGCCTCAACAATCAGACAACGAAAAGAAGTTAAAGGCATCCGAATCAGCAAAGAAGAAGTCAAACTCTAACTCTTTGCAGATGATATTATACTTTATGTGGAAAACCCAAAACACTCCACTCCAAAACTGCTAGAACTCGTACAGGAATTCAGTAAAGTGTCAGGATATAAAATCAATGCACGGAAGTCAGTTGCATTTCTATATACCAACACAAGACAGAAGAAAGAATAATTAAAGAGTCCATCCCATTTATAATTGCATTCAAAACCATAAGATACCTAGGAATAAACCTAACCAAAGAGGCAAAGAATCTGTACTCAGAAAACTATAAAGTACTCATGAAAGAAATTAAGGAAAACACAAAGAAATGGAAAAACATTCTAAGCTCATGGATTGGAAGAACAAATATTGCAAAAACGTCTATGCTACCTAAAATGATCTGCACATTTAATGTAATCCCTATTAAAATATCATGTTTTTGTCAATGAAATGGAACAAATAATTCTAAAATTTATATGAAACCAGAAAAGACCCCGAATAGCCAGAGGAATGTTGAAAAAGAAAGCCAAAATTGGTGGCATCACAATTCCAAACTTCAAGCCCTATTATAAAGCTGTAATCATCAAGACAGTATGGTACTGGCACAAAAACAGACACATAGATCAATGGAACAGAAAAGAAAGCCCAGAAATAGACCCTCAACTCTATGGCCAACTAATCTTTGGCAAAGCAGGAAAGAATGTCCAATGGAAAATAAGTCTCTTCAACAAATGGTGTTGGGGAAATTGGACAGCCACATGCAGAAGAATGAAACTGGACCATTTCCTTACACCACACACAAAAATAGACTCAAATGGATGAAAGACCTCAATGTGAGATAGGAACCCATCAAAATCCTTGAAGAGAACAGAGGCAATAATTTCTTCCACCTCAGGCTCAGCAACGTCTTCCTAGAAACATCGCCACAGGCAAGGGAAGCAAGGGCAAAAATGAACTATTGGGACTTCATCAAGATCAAAAGTTTTGCAAAGCAAAGGAAACAGTTAACAAAACTAAAAGACAACTGACAGAATGCAAGAAGATATTCATAAACAACATATAAGATAAGGGGCTAGTACCTAAAATCTGTAAAGAACTTATCAAACACAACACCCAAAGAACAAATAATCCAGCCAAAAAATCCAGCCAAGAAACAGGGGTGCCTGGGTGGCTCAGTGGGTTAAGCTGCTGCCTTCAGCTCAGGTCATGATCTCAGGGTCCTGGGATCAAGCCCTGAATCAGGCTCCTTGCTCAGTGGGGAGCCTGCTTCTCTCTCTGCCTGCTTGTGATTTCTGTCTCTCTCTCTCTCTGTGTCAGATAAATAAATAAATAAAATCTTTAAAAAAAAAAAAAAAGAAATGGGCAGAGGACATGAAAAGACATTTCTGCAAAGAAGACATCCAGATGGCCAACAAACACATGAAAAATTGCTCAACATCACTCGGCTTCAGGAAATACAAATCAAAACGACAATGAGATTGCTTCTTGGCCTTTTGGCTAAGATCAAGCATAAAGCCACAATGAGATACCA
Source organism: Neogale vison (assembly GCF_020171115.1). Taxonomy (NCBI): domain Eukaryota; kingdom Metazoa; phylum Chordata; class Mammalia; order Carnivora; family Mustelidae; genus Neogale; species Neogale vison. The sequence goes on along the minus strand of NC_058102.1, from coordinate 120,780,141 downwards.
CCTCACACCATTCAGAATGGCTAAAATGAACAAGTCAGGAAACGACAGATGTTGGAGAGGATGCGGAGAAAGGGGAACCCTCCTATACTGTTGGTGGGAATGCAAGCTGGGGCAACCACTTTGGAAAACAGCATGGAGATTCCTCAAAAAGTTGAAAATAGAGCTACCCTATGACCCAGAAATTGCACTACTGGGTATTTACCCTAAAGATACAAATGTAGTGATCTGAGGGGCATGTGCACCTGAATGTTTATAGCAGCAATGTCCACGATAGCCAAACTGTGGAAAGAACCTAGATGTTCATCAACAGATGAATGGATAAAGAAGATGTGGTATATATATACAATGGAATACTATGCAGCCATCAAAAGAAATGAAATCTTGCCATTTGCGACGACATGGATGGAACTAAAGGGTATTGTGCTGAGCGAAATACGTCAATCAGAGAAAGACAATTATCACATGATCTCCCTGATATGAGGAATTTGAGAGGCAGAGTGGAGGCTTTGGGGGTAGGGAAAGAAAAAATGAATCAAGATAGGGATGGGAGGGAGAAACAAACCATAAGGAACTCTTAATCTCACAAAACAAACTGAGGGTTGCTGCGGGGATGGAGGTGTGGAGAGGGTGGTAGGGTTATGGACATTGGGGAGGATACGGTGTGGTGAGTGCTGTGAAGTATGTAAGTCTGACGATTCACAGACCTGTACCTCTGGGGCTAATAATACATTATATGTTAATAAAAATAATTAATAAGAAAATAGTGGGGAAAAAAAGGCAACCTAGTGAATGGGTGAGATATTTGCAAATGACACATCCTCTAAGGGGTTAGCATTCAAACACAACTTAAAACCAAAAAACAAATAAATGATTTAAAAATGTCAGTGGAGGCATCCAGGGGGTTCTGTTGGTTAAGCATCCAACTGTTGGTTTCAGGTCAGGTCATTATTTCGGGGTCATGAGATCAAGCCCTGTCGGGCTTCATGCTTGAGTCTGCTTGAGATTCTCTCCCTCTCCCCCTATATCTGCTCTCTTTCTCCCTAAAATAAGTAAATACATCTTTAAAAATAAATAAATAAAATTTAAAATGAGCAGTGGATTTGAATAGACATTCTTCCAAAGAAGGTATCCAGATGGCCAACGGACACATGAAATGATGCTCAACATCACTCATCATCAGGGAAATTCAAATCAGAACCACAGTGAGGTATCACCTCACCCCTGTCAGAACGAGTACTACCAAAAAGACAAGAGATAATGTGTTGGTGAGGATGTGGAGAAAAGGGAACCCTCATGTACTTTGGGTGAGGCAATATTGGGTGTTGCAATATTATTTACAATAGTCAAGATATGGAAGCAACCTGGGTGCCTGGGTGGTTCAGTCGATAAGCATCTGCCTTTGGTTCAGGTCATGGTCCCAGGGTTTTGGGATTGAGCCCCACATTGGACTCTCCACTTGGCAGTGAGTTTGCTTCTCCCTCTTCCTCTGTGCTCTCTCTTGCTTTTGTTCTCTCACAAATAAATAAATAAATAAAATCTTAAAAAAAAAGATATGGAACCAGCCCAAGTGTCCATCCTTAGATAAATGGAAAATGGATAAAGAAGACGTGGTATATATCTGCAGTGGAATATTACTCAGCCATAAAAAAGAATCTTGCTTTTTCTGACAACATGAATGGACCTAGAAGGTATTATACTGAGTGAAATATGTCAGAGAAAAACAAACACTATTTGTACTACAATATTAACAAATACTATTTGGCACTATTTTGATTTATATGTGGAATCTAAAAACAAAACGAATAATAACAACAACAACAAACCATAAGCAGACTCACAAAGACAGAGAATGATTAAAAAAAAAAAGAAATTAGGTTCAATATCATCACCCCCATTTTACAAATGAGAAAACCAATGACCATAATTGTTAAGTAATGGACAAAGTTCACACAGCTTCCAATTGGCCAGGCTCAGATTTGGATTCAGGCAGTCTGGTGCCAGAGCCCAAACATTTCTTTTCTTTTCTTTTTTTTTTTTAAAGATTCATTTATGTATTTTAGAGAGAGTCTGAGCGTGTGCATGTGAATATGGTGGGGGGAAAGACAGAGGGAGAATCCTCAAGCAGACTTCCTGCTAAGCGAGGAGCCCGATGAAGGGCTTCATCCCTGGACCCCAAGATAATGATCTGAGCCGAAATCAAGAGTCAGCCACTTAACCGACTGAGCCACCCATTTTTCTTAAGACCTACTGTACTACCTATGACGTCATGTACTAACAGAACACATTTCACAATAAAACAAAAGAAAAATTTCCAATTTATGGCTGAATGGATAGCTCACAAGCAGCAGGGTCCCGGCCCTTGACCATATTTGGACATGGCTTCCCAGCACGGGGCTGGGCTGCAGAGGGAGGAGAAGTCAGCCAGCGAAGGAGGGGGAGTTACAATTATGGGTGACAAATCATTCTATGACCTTTGAAAAAATTACTCTATGACCAGAAACGTTCCCTGGAATTACTGCCAGGAGGGTGTCCTGCCATGTGTGACAAGGTCAGGAGGACCCTCAGCCAGCCCACAAGGCCAGGAGGGGCAGTGCCCCAATCCCAGGACAGGTGGACCCTGGGGTAGGTCTATAGCTCCTTGGTGTTCAAGAGATGGGGTTACTGTGCATTTTTAGGTGTTCTGTGGTGTTATCAATTAAACTTCTCAGACAAAAGCCATGACAAGCCATACAAACTCTAGGCCTACAGCTGGGGAGATGCCATGGCTGGTCCAAGGAAGTCAGAAGTTCCTACTGACGAAGCCAAGTTAGAGCTGGCTGGCCGAAGGGAAGGTGCAGAGCACTCATGTGGATTCCATTTAGAGCCCAGAATCCCCTCGCTCAGAAGCACATCCCAAGCTGTCAGGAATCCATAGGCCAGGCCGGGTCACAGATGTGGATGAGAAACAGGGCCTGATGACAAGAAAGCAAAATGCCTCCCTTGTTCAGGTCCTCATCAGGGGAAAGAGTCGAACAGCCTGAGATGTGCTGAGAGGACAGAAGGCAGCAGAACCTCCCAATCTGAATGACCGATGGGTGGTAGGGAGGCCCAGGCCAGACCCCACAGCCCTGAGAAGGCAGACACCTCCTCAACCTCTTGTTGGGTACAAACCCCACCTGCCTCGTCCCCAAGTCTGAATTTAACTGACCACTGCCTTTGACATCGCCATTGACCTTACCTTTGGGGCCCCTTCTTGTGGTGGGAAGGCCTTTGGCCCCAGGGACAGGAGCTGGGTGGGATGGTCTGCATGGACTAGTGGGAGGCCCCTCGCCATGAGTGAGGTGAGCAACCAGGCTCAGAGGAGGGAATGGGAACAGGAACGCAGAGCCCTGCAGGAAGAAATCCAAGGAAGACAGTTAAAGTTCTAGTTTAAAAAACAATGCGCATCTTCTTGTTTCACTGTCCCTAAAAACAGGGCCTTAGACACGTACGCTTCATCCCCCTGCCCACCATAACTATACCTGTCCTGAGGGGTCTGGGTTCCTCAAAAGTGGACACAAACACATTTTAATGAGTGTGTGTGTGTGTGTGTGTGTGTATTTCATAGTTTGCTAGAGCCGCCATTACAACATAGCACAGTTGGGTAGCCTACGCAGCAGCAATATATTTTCTCATTGTTCTGGAAGCTGGAAGCCCAAGATCGTAGTGCCAGCCGTGTGGGGTTGTCCCTCCTCGACTTGCAAACGGCTGCCTCTCATTGTGTCTTCACGGGCTTTTCCCTCTGTGTGTGTCCGTGGGAGGCCATTTGGGTCGCTCTAACATAAGATCAGAAACCAGGTGACTTATAAATACTAGACCTGCATTGCTCACAGTGCTGGAGGCCAGAAGTCCCGGATCAAGACACCAGATTTGGCACCTCGTGAGGGCCCACCTCCTGGTTCTGTGTGTCCTCACATGGTGGAAGGGACGAGGGAGCTCTCTGGGGTCTCTCTTATAAGGGCGCTAATCCCATTCAGGACGGTTCCATGACCTAATCACTTCCCAAAGGCCCTACCTCCTAACAGCACCAACTTGGGGGTTAATATTTACGTATTCTGGGGAGACCCAAACATTCAATCCATAGCAGTATCTGTGTTCTAATCTCTTCTTCTTATAAGGACACCAGTCCAACCCATATGACCTGATTTTACCTAAATCACCTCTTTAGTTTTTTTAAGATTGATTTTTTTGGGATAACTGGGAGGCTGAGTTCGTTAAGCATCTTCCTTTGGCTCAGATCATGATCTCAGGGTCTTGAGATCAAGCCCCAAGTCAGGCTCTCTGCTCAGTAGGGAGCCTGCTTCTTCCTCTCCCTGCTTGTGCTCATTCTCTCTGTCAAATAAATAAATAATATCTTTTTTAAAAAATAAAAGATTTATTTATTCACGTTAGAGAGAGAGAGCATACACACGCATTCACATGAGCATGTGTCTGAGCATAGGGGTGGATGGAGGGAGTAGAGGGGAACAGAAGGAGAGGGAGAGAGCATCCTCAAGCAGACTTCCCACTGAGCACAGAGTCCCATGCAAAGCTCAATCCCAGAACCATAAGATCATGACCTGAGCCAAAATCAAGAGTCTGACACTTAACCTATTAAGCCACCCAGGTGCTCCTAAATCACCTCTTTAAAGGTGGGTCTCCAAAGACAATCGTGTTCCGAGGGACTGAGGGTTAGGGCTTCAACATAGGAATCTGGGGGTGAGGGACACAATCCAGCCCAGTAGGTAAGGACCCGGGAGGCTCTGTGGCACATGGCATAAGCACAAGTCCAATCAATAATGGTTTGTTTAACTTACTGGAAATAGCTCAGTTTCTAGCAAAGGATGTAGAGAAACTGTATTGTTTCGTTATTTTCATTTCTACTCTCTACTCTTCTACTCTATGCTTGTTAATGAAATTTCAAAAAACAACACCTATAGTAGTTCAAATCTCAGTATTTGTTAGCTATGGTTTTCTCCTAATTTTTTTTTTAATACTTTGACTTTATGAGCCATCCCCAAAGCAAGGCAGGTATCAAAAAACAACCCTGCATGTTACCATCACCTACAGTAACTAGCAAGATGGCGGGCAAGTGCCATCGTGGGCACTGTTGACTGCCATCATCCAGAATCCCACCACACCACATGGTAACATGTGCTGTATTCCGTTCTTACTTGTTCCATCCATCAGTATTTCACATTGTTGAGAGCATCGTTTATATTGAAATCAGAGTCTTGTTTTTTTCTGTTACATTTTATCATACACTTTTCCATACATCATTAAAAAGGATCCATTGATGGACCACCTGGGTGGCTCAGTGGCTGAGGCATTTGACTCTTGATCTCAGGGTCGTGAGTTCAAGTCCCACACTGGGCTCTGCGCTGGGTGTGGAGCCTACTTTAAAATTTTTTTAGGCTTGGTTAGCTAAGCATCTGCCTTTGGCTCAGGTCAATCCCAGAGTCCTAGGTTCCAGCCCCACATGGGTTCCCTGCTCAGCAGGGGGCCTGCTTCTTCCTTTCCCTCTGCCCCTCCTCCTGCTCATGCTTGTACACTCTCTCTCAAATAAATAAATAAATAAATAAATCTTTACAAATTTTTTTAATAATAACAACAAAGGATCTGTTGACATGTTGCATGATTGTATAATATTGCATGGTGTTTCAGGCCACAGATGACTCAACCATTTCCGGTCATTGGACATTTAGGTTGTTTCCGGTTTTTAACAATTACAAATACTGCTGACAAACATCTTTGGCATACACCCTTGCCTGCATTTCTGATCATTTCTCTTGGCTACATTCCTATAAGTGAAATTACTGTGTTCAACATGCACACATTTGCCTTCAAGGCCTTTGGAGCACAGGAAAACAGCTGTCTTTCCAAGCCTGTGACTTCGTGGGTCAGGGGAAGAACTTGCTGGGCCCTCCCCTGATGCTAATCCAACATCTGGTCCTACATTCTTACCAGGGGTATGTTCACCCTCTGCCCACTTTTCCACCCAAGCACCATTAGGACTCCCCGTAATTACAGGGTGCTGCGGTAGACACGGGGCATCAAAAAGCAAAGCAGCTGCTAGTAGGGAAAAGGTGAGGAGGGGCACAGAAATGCTGGCATTTACCATGTGCCTTTCCTACAAAGGGCTCAAAGGTTTTCAGAGATTTGATCTGATTAATCTTCACAAGTCTGTGATTTTTCTTTCTGATACAGACCCAAACAGAAATGGTATTTGTTGGTGTGTATTTGTATGTTTGCTGTGCTCCCACTTTCCTGATATTCCCAAAAATGGTTTTTATATTTGGGACTTCTGATTTGTGCAGAGGACAAAAAGTCCCAAACTCAATCTATTTACCTCTCACCCTTAAAACTCATGGGAGGACAGGAGGAACCCCACCAAAGTAGGAACTCAGGGCAGAAGCCCTACCTTAGGGCTGCATATCGGACAGGCTGAATTGGCTTGCTTTCACCTTTTTCCAAAAATACATTCACAATTTCTGACTAGTAGACATTTTTTGAAAGGAATTGTGATAGAGTAACGTCTCCCCCAAAGATGTTCACATCCTTTCATCAAAATCTTTCAGTAAATTACCTCACAAAAGGGATAGACCTTGCAGATGTGATTACATTAAGGGTCTTGAGATGGATTATTAGATATAATCACAAGGATCCCTAGAAGAAGAAGGCAAAGGCTATGACCAAGAGAGTGAAAAGACAACCCAAGAATGAGAGAAAACACCTGCAAATCAAATGTCTGATAAGGGACTGATATCCAGAATATATAAAGAACTCTTACAACTCAACAAGAAGACAAACCACTTAATTAGTGCACAGGCAAAGGACTTGACTAGACATTTCTCCAAAGTAGATACACAGATGTCCAACAAGCACCCGAAGGGGTGCATCTAATTGCTCGTCATTAGGGAAATACACGACCACAAGGAGATACCATTTCATGCCCACTAGGATAACTGGACTCAAAAAGACAGACAATACCAAGTGTTAGCAAGGATGTGAAGCAATGGGAACCCCCATCCATTGCTGGTGGGAATGTAAAGTGATGTAGCTTCTTAGGGAAAATAATTTGGGAGCACCTCAAAAATGTAAACATAAGGGTGCCTGACTGGTGTGGTCTATAGAGCATGCGGCTCTTGATCTCAGCATTCTGGATTCAAGCCCCATGTTGGATGTGGAGCCTACTTTAAAAAAAAAAGGGGGGCACCTGGGTGGCTCAGTGGGTTAAAGCCTCTGCCTTCGGCTCAGGTCATGATCCCAGGGTCCTGGGATCGAGCCCCGCATTGGGCTCTCTGCTCAGCAGGGAGCCTGCTTCCTCCTCTCTCTCTGCCTGCCTCTCTGCCTGCTTGTGATCTCTGTCAAATAAATAAATAAAATCTTTTAAAAAATTAAAAAATTTAAAAATAAATAAAAATAAAATCTTTTAAAAATTAAAAAAAAATTTTTAAAAAACGTAAACATGGAATTTTCATGTAATCCCAGAATTCCACTACTAGGTATAAATACAAAGACTAAAAAACAGGAACTTAGATACTTGCACTCCAGTATTCACATATATGCATATGTAATGGAATATCATTCAGCCATAAGAGGAAGGAAGTTCTAGAACATGCTACAAGTTGGATGACCCTTGAAGGCCTTATGCTAGGTGAAATTATCAAACACAAAGGACGAATACTGCAGGACTCCATCTACATGGAATATTTGGAGTGGCAAATTCATAGAGGCAGCACGCGGATTTGCAGTCACCATCAGCTGGGGGAAGAGGGCGTGGGGATTGTTGCTTAATGGGTACAGAATTTCTAGCTGGGTAGTGAAGGGTTTTACAAATTGTGATGGCTGCCCTATCTTGTGAATGTAATTCATGCTACTGAATTGCACACTTTAAAAACGGGTTAAATGGCCAGTTTTGTGTTAAATATATATTACATGACAATGGAGATAAGGAGGGAGGCAGGAGGGTCAAGGTCAGAAAAAAGAGACATGAGGGGGCGCCTGGGTGGCTCAGTGGGTTAAAGCCTCTGCCTTCGGCTCGGGTCATGATCCCAGGGTCCTGGGATCGAGCCCCGCATCGGGCTCTCTACTCAGCAGGGAGCCTGCTTCCTCCTCTCTCTGCCTGCCTCTCTGCCTACTTGCAATCTCTGTCAAATACATAAATAGAACCTTAAAAAAAAAAAAAAAGAGACATGAGGACAGAAGTTGAGACTGGAACAATGAACTTTGTGACGGAGGAAGGGGCCAGGAGCCAAGGTATGTGGGCAGCCTCGAAAAGCAGAAAGAGCTGAGAAAACAGATTCTCCTCTGCAGCTTCCAGAAGGAAAGCAGCCCTGCCTACGCGTCTGGATTTCAGCCCCCTGAGACTCCTTTCGGACTTCTGGCTTCCAGGACTGTCAGATAATAAATCTGTGTTGTTTTAAGCTCTCAGGTTTGAAATTATTTGTTACAGTGGCAATAAGAAAAACCCACAGACATAAAACCTTATTCCTGTATTATCGTTCACAAACCACAATACACTAATTCACTTTGTAGTTGACCTACATGACTTTTTAAAAAAGATTTTATTTATTTATTTGAGAGAAAGAGACAGCAACGGGGTGGTGCGGGAAGGAAAAGCAGACTCCCTACTCAGCAGAGAGCCCAATGCAGGTCTCCATGCCAGGACCCTGGGAATCATGACCTGAGCTGAAGGCAGACTCTTCACCAACTGAGCCATCCAGGTGCCCAGGTCCACGTGACTTTTTTTTTTTTTTTAAAGATTTTATTTATTTATTTGAGAGAGAGACAGTGAGAGAGAGCATGAGCGAGGAGAAGGTCAGAGAGAGAAGCAGATTCCCCGTGGAGCTGGGAGTCCGATGTGGGACTCGATCCCGGGACTCCAGGATCATGACCTGAGCCGAAGGCAGTCGTCCAACCAACTGAGCCACCCAGGCGTCCCTCCACGTGACTTTTAAAGCTCTTCAGAAAAGACCACTAGAGTTGGGTCCAGTGCCAACAGCCAAAAGGAGGGGCTGCTCTGTGCTTACTCAAGTTATCGTCTGTGGCGTCCTCTTAGGAAAAGGTAGGTTGTGGAATAGATTCAGATAATGAAATCCCAAAGAAAAACAATTCTCCCTACAAAAATAATCCTGAAAATTCATTCACATTTGAGCTGTAAAATTTATGGAAATTATACCTGCACATAGGGCCCACATTCTTGTGGCCACTGCCTTCCTCGTCTTGCCCTTCTCCGGCACCTGGCACCTCGCACCACACTGTTCCCCTGGGGGCCGGAACCAGGTCTTAGTAAGCTTGGCATCCAAAGTGCAGAATTTACATTTTCAACTTTGTATCCAATCACGGAATGAAAGTCTTTCATTATGAGAAGCTCCTCGGTGGGGAGATAACGATGCTGAGGAGCTTTTGAAAGATCCAAGGAACCGGGATGTCCGGAGGACATCTACATCCCAATAAGTGACACATAGAGACTTAATAGCACTACCTTCCAAGAACCTACAGAACTTTACTATCTGGCCCCAGCATCTTTCTCCAACATATTATGGTGTTTCTCTTAAAACACTGGCCTCCAGCTGGTTCCAATTCCTCAGATTCTCTATGCTGAATTCCAAAGCAGACTCTTATCCATCTACCATCTTTACATGACTCTGCTCTATGAGCTCCATAACCCCCAAGCAGGTTACAGACAGGTGCTGCGGGCTCCGTTCCCTGAGCTCAAGCCAGGGGCTGTGGACGTCCTTCCCCAGGTGGCACAGGGCTCGGACAAGGAAGGGCCCTGCTGGTGGGGGCTGTCAACCATGATCTACACCGAGCCTTGAGGCTGGGGCCACCGTGGTCCGTGGTGGAGGGTGTGGATTCGGACAACCCCAGAGGTGCTGTTTTTCATTGTGGGGATAGACACATAATAACCGAGAAGTAGAAACGGGGTGGGACACTACAGTGTGTCTTCAGATCACTTTCTTTTTTTTTTTTTTCCCTAATTAGAGAAGGGGCGTGTGTTTACTGTAAATGCTTTGGAAACTAGAGAAAAATGTAAAGAAAAAAAAACACAAATCATCTGTAATCCAGCCATCTCGAGATAACCCTTCCCCAGAGCTCTGTAAATTCTTACTCTGCCTTGTCTTTGTTCACGGTCCTGTTATATTACTACTACTACTACTACTACTACTACTGCCACACCACTACTTACTGTCTGGCTACCTCAGTTGAACAGAAAGTCCAGAAAGACCGGGAATTTGTCTCTGAAGTAGGGTTGGACCGACTGGACACAACAGAAGGTCAAGGGCATGAGGGCACCATGGAGTCAAGTACAGAATTAAGGCATCTGAGTGGATGGTTAATTGACTCTCTAGCTCACCCATTCCTCACCCTCAGGTTTGCCTTGCCTTTAAAAATTTGCCATCGGGGCGCCTGGGTAGCTCAGTGCGTTAAGTGTCTGCCTTCGGCTCAGGTCGTGATCTCAGGGTCCTGGGATCGAGCCCCACATCGGGCTCCATCATACTCAGCATGGAGTTTTTTTGTCCCTCTCCCTCCCCCTCCAACCCTCCCCCTGCTTGTGGGTGCACGCTCATAAATAAATCTTTAAAAAATTTTTTTTCATAGCTTCCGAAGTGACCTAATCCAATATGCCTTCACTTTACGTCAACACTTTCCTGACTGTCCATCCAGACTGTCACCTTCCTTCTCAGAAACAAGCATCATCCTCCTTCCTACATCTTTCATCCATGTGCTTAAGCTCTTAATGGCCCATCTACTACCCTCCCCGGGGTTCCTCTCCACCAGTTCAGTAGTTCTCCCCTCTCTGCTCGTATCGTCAGTCTTCCCAGACACATTCATTGCTTCCCCTCTTTTTATGACTGTTCCCAAACGACCCAATCCCAAGAACGACCCTCCGTCCCACTCCCGTTGGTCTACCCACCCCGACTTTGGCGTTCTCTTCACACCAACCTGATTGAAAGAGTGGTTTACACCCATTTTCTCCATTTCCTATCCATTCATTCCTTCCCTAATTTCTTGTAACCTAGTTTCCACCTCGACCCCAAGACCACCAAAGACCTTTCAGTGGCTCAGTCTGAAAACCTTCATTCAGCCCATTCTTCCCCACCTCTCCATCTCTGTAGTCTCCTCCAGGGCCAACCGCCATTGTCCAGGTACAACTACCAGCAAGACCTGGCACTCCCTGACACTCCTCCCTCTCCTCTCTGTCCTGTCCTCCCAGACAATCCTGCACACCAGTGACAACTTAACCTTTCTAAGGTACAGCTGTGTTCTGGACGATTAATTTAATTCCTTTCTATGGTGACCTTGGTAAATTAGAAAAAAGTGTTAACCATACCAGGTCAGAACTTTAGCAAGATGTTAAATAAGTCCCTCAACCTTGGAGAGAAGGTTGAGAAGTGGGGGCTGAACCATAACGCAGAAGCTTTTCAGCAGAAGACCTCACGGATGAAACAAGGCAGTGAGTGCTGGCTGGCTTCACCCCCCGCCCCAGCACCTGCGGGAGAGTGGGCATGCCACGGCCACCCTCAGTACTTTCGTGGATCTGAACACAGCGAATGCTCGGAAATGTCCTGCAAACTTACCCAATGTGTTGCCTCACCTCTCCCGTTCCTCCCAATGTACCTTTAGTGCAGGGAGGGCCAGAGTGAGGCATGTACTCAGCCTTGAACCAAGCCTGGGAGAAGCCACTGCTCTGCAATGCCCACGAAGGTCTCCAATGCCCCAGGTTGCCTGATCAGCTCCTGTTCTCCTAACTCAATCTTTCCAGTCCAGTGTCTCACCCTCTGACTGCTGAGAAGGACCTCCCTCTCAAACCCCTCCCCCGTCCCGCCAGGGAGGATAGACACTGGCTAGCTTAGGTCCAGATCGGGGTGCTTATGTAATCACTGCAACATCATCAGCATGTGGGAGGGACCCATTTCCAGGGAGGAGGGTACCTGCGCCACGCAGGGTCCGTGATACCTCCTCCTCCATTCAGTCTGATGGCGTCATTAGTGCTCTCAATGTCATGTGGCCACAAGCACATTCACTGTAGCCACCCCCTCCTGACCCTAGCTCTGTCTCCACCCCATCCTGCTGACCTGTGACAACCTTAACTTCACTCACTTACCACCTTCTGTTTCTACTAACCAGCCCCCAAGTTCCCCTTCTCCTGAGCAATGCATTCCTCCTGCTCAGTGCTATCCCACTGGATCATGAATCATGTTCAGCGTAGGTAAAACGAATTTCTCTTGGCAAAGGGTATCCATCCATTAAAATGTATATGAGCGAGCAGGAGAAATCTATGACTGGTTTTAAAGTTATAAAAGTCTGACCTCTGCTCATCATTGCTGGGAATGCACCTGGGGACAACGAATTTTAACCTCCCTTAATCACTTTGAACTTAGGAACCACAGACTTACAACTTGTTTCTCAGTAGAGGCATGTTGGTAGGATTAAGTGGATTAGTAACTGGTTGAACAACGTTACTTGGAGATATGGGTTGGTAGGCCCAAGTCAGTCTAAAACAGGGTCTTTAGTGTTTGCTTAGTCTCCATTTCTGCCCTCTTTGTACCTCTGCAATTCTGTGAATTGGGATGAGAAAATCTGTGTCAAAGATTGTTTTTAAGAATCAGGGTTCTCGGGGTGCCTGGGTGGCTCAGTGGGTTAAGCCTCTGCCTTCGGCTCAGGTCATGATCTCAGGGTCCTGGGATCGAGCCCCACATCGGGCTCTCTGCTCCGCAGGGAGCCTGCTTCCTCTCTCTCTCTCTCTGCCTACTTGTGATCTCCCTGTCAAATGAATAAATAAAATATGTTTAAAAAAAAAAAAAGAATCAGGGTTCTCGGGGCACCTGGGTGGCTCAGTCAGTTAAGCATCTCTCTTTGGCTCAGGTCATGATCTCGGGGTCCTGGGTTTGAGCCCCATGTGGGGCTCCCTGTTCAATGGGAAGCCTGCTTCTCCCTCTCCCTCTGCCCCCCAACTTCCCTCCCCCTGCTCATGCATGCTCACACTCTCTTTCTCAAATAAAATCTTAAAAGAAAAAAAGAATCAGGATTCTTATACAAATATAAAATAAACAAAATAAACATATGTTCATGAATTATTCATTAATTAATGATGGAAGGGTTAAAATATTACAACTGGCTCAAAGCAGTATCCCAAGCATGGACACAAAAGCCATCAGAAATGCTGAAATCAACTTGCTAACAGAATAGATCCAAGCCCCTTTCACAGGGTGGAAATCAGTGGCACATCCAACAGACAGAATTCAGGCTGGTGACCCAGAGACTCCCACGGCCACCCGTCTCACCAAACATCCTAAACTCAACCAACACTTAGAACCAACTCCCCAACCTCCATACTTCTCTCGCTACCTCCTCCACAAAGTCATTCTAGTATGTTCTTTCCTTCCTCTCTGACCATCTCCCTCCCTAAAACCACACTTTATGTGCCTCTTGCCATGTGCTGGCCAAACTATAGTAGGCCTCAAACACCCAGACAAGAGGTACAGCTATGGGGCACCTAAGTGGTGGAGTCCGTGAAGCATCTGACTCGTAGTTTTGGCTCAGGGCTATCCTAGATTATGAGAGGGAGCCCTCATCAGGTTCCACACTCAGCATGGAGTCTACTTGGGTTTCTCTCTTGCCCTCTCCCCTATTCCTCACCAGGCATGCACTCTCTCTCTCTCTCTCTGGAATAAATAAATACATCTTTTAAAAAAAAAAAAAAGAGGTACACTTATGGATTCTTGACTAGGAAAGTGACTTCCCTTACATGATTCTCCCCAGTAGTATTTTTCTTAAAAGATTTTGTTTATTTTTTTTGACACAGAGAGACAGCACAAGCAGGGCAGAGAAGCCTGACTCAGAGCTCCATCCCAGAACTCTGGGATCATGACCTGAGCCAAAGGCAGATGCTTAACCAACTGAGCCACCCAAGCACCCCAGTTTCTCTCTCTCTCTTTTTAATATTTTATTTATTTATTTGAGAGAGAGAGCATGAGCAGGGGGAGGGGCAGAGGAAGAAGGAAAGCAGACTCCCCTGTTGAGCAGGGAGCCTGATGCAGGGCTGGATGCCTGCTGTAAAAGCTGATATACCCAGCAAGCAACTGGGAATTTCTTGTCAATCGGTGGGTCCATTGCACTTTTCACAGCTCTTTTCCAGAACCAGTAGCAGCATGCTCCCCATTCATGAGATGCGCGGTGTGCTAGGACTCTGGTCATCCTGCCCTTGTTAGTAACCTGAGGAAGATGCAGTGAGCTGCCTCTCCACTATTGCCTACAGAACGATCCTGTCCCACAGGCTACGCTCTGCATGCCATTGAAAAAGCCATAACCATGTAGAGAAATGAAATAATATCCCCAAGGTCCCAAAGCCAGTGAGTACAGAGCCAGTGATCCAAACTCCAGCCCTTCTGGGGCATACACCCTCCCTGCAGACTACCGAGCATCTTCTCATTCTGCCCTGGGACTAACAGAAGTCTTGTGTTTTCTTTAAAGTGCTACCTTTGTGCAGTTTTTTAAAAAATAAATCAGTCCGTTAAAAAAAAAACAAACTCACATTTGAACACTCTAACACAGTAATGCTAACACACATCAACTTTACAAAACTTCTTCATCAAAACTACTCTTTCTCTGGGACGCCTGGGTAGCTTAGTCGGTTAAGCGTCTGCTTTCAGCTCAGGTTATGCATGATCCCAGGTTCCTGGGATCAAGTCCCACATCGGGTTCTTTGCTCAGCGGGAAGCCTGCTTCTCCCTCTGCCTGTCACTCCTCCTGCTCGTGTGTTCTCTCTCTCTCTGACAAATAAAAAAAATCTTAAAAAAAAAAAAACACCAAACACTCTTTCTCTGATTCATTTTATTTTGAAGCACCCCTAAAGATAGAAGGGCACCTGGGTGGCTCAGTCAGTTGAGTGTCTGACTCTTGATTCCAGCCCAGGTCATGATCTTAGGGTTGTGGGACTGAGCCCCACATCAGGCTCCAAGCTCAGCAGAGAGCCTGCTTCAGGAGTCTCTCCCTCTCCCTCCGCTCTGTCCCCCCTACCCCTTTCCCTCCTCCCCTACTCATGGTCTTTCTCTCTCTCAAATGAATAAATAAATCTTAAAAAAACAAAAACCAAGGGCACCTGGGTGGCTCAGTCAGTTGGGCATCTGCCTTCGGCTCGGGTCATGATCTCGGGATCCTGAGATCCAGCCCGGTGTCGGGCTCCCTGCTCAGTGTGGAGTCTGCTTCTCCTTCTCCCTCTGTCTCTCCCCCTGCATGTGCTCTCTCTGTCTCAAGTAAATAAATAAAATATTAAAACAAAAACAAAAACAAAAACAAAAAAACTAAGCATGGAAAAAGACTGGTTAATTGCTTCAGGGGTACATTTGCCTGTATGTTCCCAAGAGTCTCCTTTTCTCCTCTTCTGTTTCAAGATTTTCTCTCCATTTCTGTTTCTAGAGGTTTTCTTTTGAACACTGCCAAGATTTTGAATGAATCCATTCACCTTCAATCTTTCCCTCCAACAGCTTCACTGACGTGATCTTCCATCTCTGGGCCCTGAAGAAGTGGTCGCAGACTGAAAAGTATGGCTCCTTCCGACTGTTCGTTCCACAGCATCCTCAAATTCTACTAAACCGAAGGAGGAAATGTTTACGTCCCTCCTTGTCTGTTCCCTGCAGTGACCTCACATTGAGAACACCATGATCCCTGTGTCCTGGGATCGAGTCCCGCATCAGACTCCCTGCTAACGGGGAGCCTGCTTCTCCCTCTGCCTGCCAATCCCCCTGCTTGTCCCTGCGCTTTCGCTCTCTCTGACAAATAAATAAATAAAATCTTAAAAAGAGAGAGAGAACATACATTTATTTTTAATTACTCAAAAAAAAATTAGTGAACAATTCAAAAGGGGCAAAAGGGAGTACCTTCCTGCCCTGGTGACTCAGGTTCCTCCACACACAGGCTACCTGTCACCCATTTCTTGCAGCTCATGGACTGTAGATATCCTTTGCCAATTCAAACAAGAAAGGTCTGGGTAAATGGTTTACTTTGCCCTGTGGCTTGGAGCTCCTGAAAAGAAAATCCACCCGTTCAGCTCTGCAAACTTGCATCGCTGCTCTCCATTCAGTCTCCACTGAAATGACACTTCTTCCTGGACGCCTTTCCTGTCCCTCCCCAGCCTGTATCAGGTTCCCCTGCATGCCCAGGACACCAGGCACTTGCCCCATCGCCTGTCCTGTGTATGGACCAGACTGGAAGCCTGTGTGTCTGCTTCTTACCTCTGGGCAGGGACCAACACAGTCCTGTGTTCAGGATCTATTTGCTGAAACAAAGTTATTATCTGAATACCTACATATGTTCTGAATGATGCACTAAATCCTGGGAATGGAAAGGTAAATAAAGCAAAATACCTACCCTAGACTTCCTGGCATCTTCATTTCACTTACCAAAAAAAAAAAAAAAAAAAAAAAAGGCAGAGAAAGATCCGCTTCTATTAACTTGACTCTGAATGGACGTTCACTTGGCAACACAAACAGTGTTTCTCATTTGCATCAGCGGTGCTTCCTCTTAGTGTTAACAGGTGTGTTACAGTCTCCCTTTATTGCCAAAACGTGGCCTACGACTTCCATTAGCCTGCATCGGCCCAAGTGGCCAAGGCTGAAGACTTTACCTCGTGTTGTTATTTTTCTCCAGAGTCGCGTGCAATTTATAGACGACATCTGGAAATACACTCGGAAGCAGCAGCATGCGTTAGCGCTTTGAGGTGTCAGGGCAGGAAAGCGGTAAAAAGGCTCCGCAAAGGGTCATCAGGGTCCTTCGCCCTCCGCCAGACCTCGGGCAGGCCTGAGAACAGCTTGGAGCCTCTCCTATGGCACGAGGACAAAGGGGGACCTTAGTGGGTCTCCCCACGCTGGCAGCCCGGGGTTTGCGAAAGCCTTAACTGAGCTCCCACGTGCAAATGTCCCGTGTGCCGTCTGACACGCTGAGAGGGCTCAGTGCTGCCCGGCGCGGCAGCACTTCCCGTCCGATGAAGACAGTTTGGATGCTCATCACTTTTTAGTTACTTCAAAACTTTAAAGCTAGGGGCGCCTGGGTGGCTCAGTGGGTCCTGAGATCGAGCCCCACCCAGTTCTGTCTGTCTGCTTCCCCCTCCCCCTCTCTCTGCCTGCCTCTAAAACACAGACACACACACACACACACACACACCCCTTTAAATCTATCTTAACCATAAAATCTCACCTAAGTAAAATGGAGTACGTGCTCCCGGCAATGGCCTTGAGTCAAAATCACCTTGTCTGGACAGAATTTTTCTCATGCCCAAAATGATTTGGTTGGGCTAGAAAGTGTACAGACTCCCAAGAGACAAAAGAAGCACATGTGATGGGTGACCTGGACTAGTGGATTCTTGTTTATTAAAAAAAAAAAAGAAAAAGAACCAACTGAACAAACAGCTAAAACGATTCTTGTCATTGCTGATAAGACAGCTCATTAGACATTGTGGAATTACTACTGGTTTTCTTAGGTAGGACGGTGGTTTTGTGGGCACGTAGGAGAATGCTGTTACTCATGCGAAATGCATACTGAAGTATCATGATGTCAGCAAATGTTTCAGGAAAAGAATATCTGAGTGGGGGTGTGTGCAGAGAGAGAATGAGAGAAAGAAATAGAGCAAATAGATTGTGTTTTTAAAAAAATTATCTTTGGGCAAGATGGGATCTGGAGGGAGACAAACCGTAAGAGACTCTTAATCTCACAAAACAAACTGAGGGTTGCTATGGGGAGAGAGGGTAGGGATAGGGTGGCTGGGTGATGGACATTGGGGAGGGTATGTGATATGGTGAGTGCTGTGAAGTGTGTAAGCCTAACGATTCACAGACTTGTACCCCTGGGGCAAATAATATGTTATATGTTCATTAAAAATAATTAATTAAAAATTATCTTTGGGGGTGCTTGGGTGGCTCAGTGGGTTAAGCATCTGCCTTTGGCTCAGGTCATGACCCTGCGGTCCTGGAATCGAGCCCCAACCAGGTCTGTCTGTCTGTCTGCTTCTCCTTCTCCCTCTGGTCCTCCCCCGCTCATGCTCTTGTGCGTGCTCGCTCTATCTCTCTCGGATAAATAAAGTCTTTTAAAAAACATTATCTCTGACTTCCTTTTTGGCTATCATTTCAAATTTCCAAGAATGCATCAAAACCCTATGACCAAATACTGAAAATTATTATTTTTTAAATCAACAACAAGTCTAGCTAAACAATGACAACAAACCACATTCTTTATCTTCTTTCTTACCTTTCAAGCTCCAATTTTCAGCCTTTAAAATCTAAATATTCGGTCCCATCTGCTTCCTCTTAAGAGAGCCTCGAAACTTGAGCATGCTAAACCTTATATCTTTACAAAATTCTTTTCATCAGTTCTTATTTATCTTAATTTTTATCCACATTGTGACTCCCTTCCCTTCCCTCCCCTCAATGGGCCTTCCTGCTTGAGACTTTGATTAGGACCTGCCTTGCCTTCTGCTTTATTTTTTTTTTTTTTTTAAAGATTTTATTTATTTATTTATTTGAGAGAGACAGTGAGAGAGAGCATGAGCGAGGAGACGGTCAGAGAGCGAAGCAGACTCCCCATGGAGCTGGGAGCCTGATGTGGGACTCGATCCCGGGACTCCAGGATCACGCCCTGAGCCGAAGGCAGTCGTCCAACCAACTGCGCCACCCAGGCGTCCCGTGCCTTCTGCTTTAGATTTCTTTCTTTCCTGTGTTTGTCTCCATTTGATTTTTCACACCCATCATTTGCTTAGATTTCCCCTTTCTTCCTTGCTGTCAATATTTTTCTGTTGATCGGACTCCGGTTCTGTGTAGTAGCTCAGCTCTCTGATTTGCCCTGCCTACACCCCGCTTAACTACCTCTCCCTTTTTTTCATTATCTCCCACCGCCTGGACCCCTCTGTCTCCCTTTGTTCCTGCAGCTCTCCGAACGCCTTCTCTCATCAGGCATGGTTTTATGTAAAACGGAAGTGTGTGCGTGTGCACGCATTTATGTACAGGTGCATATGATTACACGTACAGTGTAAACATGTATGCACGTGCACATACCGCGCTGACACACTTCGAACACATCCAAAAATGGAAAGGCCATGGCAGAGGAATTTTCTCTCCAAGAGTGGGAACATGGAGCCTGCCTGCAAACCGTCCTCCACCGTCCTCTCCAGCCTCGACTTTTTTTTTTTTTTTTTTCCCCTCCCCCTAGGAGCTCATTGGGTGTTTAAAGGGCTTTGGGAGAAGCAACCTGCTTACCTAAGGTTGCTCGCCTTCCCGAACCGTGCACACCCCTCCTGCGGGGCAGCCCGTCCCCTCCACCCCTCCTCCTCCGCTCTGCCCCGCCCCGCCCGCCCGCCCGCCCCACCCCCGGCCACTCCCAGGGCTTCCTGTCATTTCACCTCTCTGGTTCACAGAACCCTTCAGCGATAATCCTCTTTTATTTTCCTGAACTTCTGAACTCCTCCAGAGTCTTTTCCCTCCGGTCTTTGGCAATCGGGCCTTGGATTCCTTTATCTGCCCTTGGCCCGGCTGAAACTTCTGCCCACAGAGAGTAAGAACGACCAGTTTTCACGGATTCTCGCTTCTGACCACAAGGACTAGCCACGCTGCATTTTTCTTTCCCTCCCTTTTTCTCCTTCCTTTTTAGCTGGCCAAACTTTTCCTATTCGTGTGTGTATACTCCTGATCCAGGGTTCTTTTTTCCCTTTATGCACGGAGATCTCCGTGGTGGGAGCCACCTGCGGGTGGCGGGTTTGGGCTGGGGGTGGGGGTGGGGCGTTGGGAGGGCGGAGGGACCCCTACCCCGGCCTCTTCTAATGCGACCCTGGACCAACGAACCCATCTCAAAGATGCTATCCCAGCAGCTGACCGAGGACCCCCCGCCGCCTGCAGAGCTAGCCTGGTCAGTGGCAGGCTCTCCAGTAACGCGTCGCCTTGCTCTGCTCTCAAACATGGAAGGATGGTTCCACCATCCGCCTGCCGGGTCGGGCTGCCGGGTCCTCGATCCATAACCTGGGTTTGGCTCCTACTTTTCCTGGCTAGCATTAAAGCGGCTTGTGAGTCACCGCAACCTTTTATAACCAAGTTATTTCTCATTTAAGACTTAAAAGCAGTTTGTTTCTTGTCCTGCCTGGTGTGGTGAAATTGAAAAATTAAATCAGAGGCTCCCGGTGTGATCCCTAAATATTTCTTTCAAGTTTTCTTATGTGAGTAGAGTTGACACATGATGTTACATTCATTTCGAGTGAACAACATAGTGATTCATCTTCTCTCTAGGATACCCAACTATTTTTTTTTTTTTTTAAAGATGTGTCATGGTATTGTCTTTCTCCGGAGGCTTAATAACACACTTATTCTGGGAAACTAAATTTCACCAACATGTCTTTGGGGATTACAGTCAAGAGACTTTGTAATCTACATTCTCTAAACAAAGTTCCTGCATTGGAATATTTTTCTGATGAGAAGCATCCTTTCTAGATGACTGGGTCGTCAATTCTTTTCAAATCAGTCAACAGTTTGGGTTAAGTCCCTTTTACCTTTGGGGAGCTTTCTTTTTTCTTATGGAAAATGAAAGAAACTAACAACATTACCACTTTGTGCCTCTTGACACTTTTCAGCAAACTTCTCAGCAAACACGTTTTCCATTCTTTTTCCACACCCCACCTTACCATCTGACTGTTTCTACTCCCTTTTCTATTCTGAGTCTGACTACAACTCCAGAGAAGAAAGCTGTTCTCTGCTAATTCCTGTTAAAATGTCTTCAGCCAATCAGTCAACAGCTACTTACTAAACAATTCTAAGGGACAGCCGTCACAAAAATAGCTTTGGCAAATTCCTACAATGCGGAGGCATTGAATCAAGCTGTGAGGAGGCACCCTCACCTCCACTGGCAAAAGTCAGAGCCCCCCTCAGGGTCATCTACCCAAGTTGGAGGATGCATGGTATGTAGGAGGAAAAACCTTTCCTCTACACTCTTAACTTCTTAAAGCCAGGGCTTGCAAATTAAATAACAAAAGCTATATTAACAGAAGAAAAGGCACACAATATTTATTAATATTCACAGAAAGAAGTGAAACTCAAAGAGATAGTTAGACTTGGAGGCTTATACACCATTTTATTATTTATTTATATATTTTTAAAGATTATATTCATTGGGTTTTCTGGGTGGCTCAATGGGTTAAGCCTCTGCCTTCGGCTCAGGTCATGATCCCAGGGTCCTGGGATGGAGCCCCACATCAAGCTCTCTGCTCAGCGGGGAGCCTGCTTCCCCCTCTCTCTGCCTGCCTCTCTGCCTACTTGTGATCTGTCTGTGGAATAAATAAATCAAATCTTTGGAAAAAGAAAAAAAAAGAAAAAATAATAAAGATTATATTTGTTTATTTGACACAAGCGTGAGAGAGAACAAGCAGGGGTTCCAGCAGAGGGAGAGGGAGAAGCAGACTCTCTGCTGAGCAGAGAGCCTGATGTGGGGCTTGATCCCAACACCCTGGGATCATGACCTGAGCCAAAGGCAGACCCTTAACAGACTGAGCCACCCAGGTGCCCCATTATATACCATTTTAACAAAGGAAAGGGGTTTTGGGCTTCAAGGGATAATAAATTGTAAGGAAGTGACTATGAATGTTATTTTAGTAACATCTGTTTATGCAGACTCATCTCTGTGCTGACTCTGTCTCTAGTGATAAGTTGCTCTCCTTTTCCTGGTACAAGAGAGGACACTGTCACAAAAGGAAATTGATGCCCTGCTTTTCGGCAGATAAGGGGAGGCCAGAGAACTCTGCCTGCATCTGTTGATCCTCAATTGCCTTCAGCTCAAAATAATCCTTCTGCCAAAGTAGCACATTTTGGAGTGTCACGCCCTGATCTTCTCCAATGGCCTCACTGGCCACTGGAGTGTGCAACCAAGGCTGACATTTTCTCCTGGCACCTTACAGTGGGAAGTGTTCTTGTTTTTTTTTTTAAATTGAAGAATAATTAACATGTAATATTAAATTAGTCTCAAGTGTACAACATAGTGGCTCAACAATTACACACATTATAAAATGCTTGGCACAATAGTGTATCATGCCATCAGCATGGTTAGTATGAAAAAGACAGCAAATGACAAGTGTTGGAGAGGATGTCGAGAAAAGGGAACCTTTGTGCGCTGTTGCTGGGAATGTAAACTGGTGCGGTCACCATGATCGACAGTGTGACGTTTCCTCAAAAAAAATTAAAGTTGGGGCACCTGGTTGGCTCAGTCGTTAAGTGTCTGCCTATCAGTTCAGGTCCTGATCCCCGGGCTCCTGGGATGGAGCCCTGCATCCGGCTCCCTGATCCGCAGGAAGCCTGCTTCTCCCTCTCCCACTCCCGCTGCTTGTGTTCCCTCTCTCCCTATCACTCTGTCTGTGAAATAAATAAGTAAAATCTTTAAAAGAAACAAGCAAACAAACAAACAAAACTAAACATTGCTTGTGTGCCTCGCTGGCTCTGTTCATAGCACATGGGACTCTTGATCTTGGAGTTGTGAGTTCAAGCCCCACAGTGGGGGTGGAGCTAAATAAATAAATGAATAAATAAATGGAGCTTTAAGGGAAAATAAATCCTAAAAATAGAAGTACCATCCTATCCAGTAATTTCCCTGCTGGGCGTCTACCTCAAGAAAATGAAAACACTGGGGCGCCTGGGTGGCTCAGAGGGTTAAGCCTCTGCCTTCGGCTCAGGTCATGATCTCAAGCTCTTGGGATCGAGCCCCACATCGGGCTCTCTGCTCAGCAGGGAGCCTGCTTCCTTCTCCTCTCTCTCTCTGCCTGCCTCTCTGCCTACTTGTGATCTCTGTCTATCAAATAAATAAATAAAATCTATTAGAAAAATTAAAAAAAAAAAAAAGAAAATGAAAACACTAATTCAGAAAGATATATGCATGGTTTACTGCAGCATTATTTACAATGGCCAAGATATAGAAGCAACCCAAGCGTCCATCAAGAGACAAATAGATAAAGAAGATGTGAGATATTTAAAAATATCTCATATCTTCTTTATATATATATATATATATATATATATATATATATCATGGACTATCACTCAGGCATAAAAAAGAAGAAAATATTGCCATTTGCAACAACATGGACAGAACTACACGGTATTATGCTACATGAAAGAAGACAAACTTTGATTTCACTTGTAAGTGGGAAGTGCTTTTTGATTATCATTTGCATTTTTCAGTTGAGTAAACTGTGGCTTTGAGAGATTCATCCTTTTCCTTCTCTGATCTAACCTCCCAAGGACTCAATTCGACCACCTAAATCAGTTTTCTTCCCTGCCTACTTCATCCGTGTGGCTGCCACCACTTAAAAAAAAAAAATCAGCTCTGCTCCTTCCCTTTGAGTGAGGGCCCCTTGGTTTCTCCCACTATCCCTGAGAAAGAATAAAAGACACTGAAGAAGAGGGGTGCCTGGGTGGCTCAGTCGGTTAAGTGTCTGCCTTTTGCTCAGGTCATGATCTCTAGGTCCTGGGATGGAGCTCAGTGTCACATTCTGGGCTGAGCGGGGAGCCTGCTTCTCCCTCTGCCTTTGCCCCTCCCCACTGCTCATGTTTGCGCTCTCTCTGTCTCAAATAAATAAATAAAATATAACTCTTGCAGTCAGCATCTAGAACCCATACCGTTGACTCTCCAGATGTCCATGTCCGGAAGTCAGCCAGCTTTTGTGACCACCGCCTGTGTGAGATCTCAAGTGTCCCT
Organism: Neogale vison; assembly: GCF_020171115.1. NCBI lineage: Eukaryota > Metazoa > Chordata > Mammalia > Carnivora > Mustelidae > Neogale > Neogale vison. Next base: position 120,756,423 of record NC_058102.1, on the reverse strand, counting down.
CCAAACCTAAACCCCATCCTCACTGCCCTGAGCGAGGTGCCCCTGGTAACCTCATATATACTGGAGTTTTCCCCCAAATGTCTCTAGATACAGAAATGTGAGCCCTTCTGGGCAGTAAACTAAGGACCCACAGAATCTCATTTTTTAGAGTTGGAATAGCCCCAGGGCGGAGTATTTTTTCCCACTGTGACTGCAGGCTGCAGGGGTGTTTTTACAGATGGGTACGGTAGGTAGGTTGACCGTTCACAACAGTGGTACATGACACAATTCGAACAGGAATCAAATCCGTTCAGAGGCTTTAAGCATATTTATCTATTTTCTTCTACCAACAATCCCTGATAGCGCCCAGATGTCATGATGTTATTTGAGTGGAATTAAATTGGAAGGCTCACATTATCTGATTAATTAGAGTCGGCTTTGACTGCAGTGACTAATAGGTCCAATCCCGTTAGTGCAACATTCTGCCCGTCAGGCTGTGGTTACATAACACAGCAAAGGACCGGTAGAGACCGTTGGTCTATCCATTTCTGGATAGTAAGGAATTAATTTTCCTTAAAAAATTCTAGCGGGGCAACTCAACAGAATATTATTCAGCCATGAGAAGGAATAAAGAACCACCCCATATCACGCTAAGTGGAAAGAAGTCAGATACAAAAGGTCCCATACTGTATGGCTCCGTTTATAGGAAATGTTCAAAACAGGGGACCCCGCAGAGAGGGCCAGAGATGGGTGATTGCCAGAGGCTGGGGGAGGGGGACATGGGGACTGACTACTTAATGGGTGTGGAGATTCTTTTTGAGGTGATGAAAATGTTCTCAATTAGATAGGGGTGGTGTTTGTACAACACGGAGAATGTACTGCTTGCCACTGAAGTGTTCACGTTTAAATGGTTAGCTTCATGTTACATGGATTTTAGTTCAATTAAAATACACAGGGAGGGTGCCTGGGTGGCTCAGTGGGTTAAAGCCTCTGCCTTCAGCTCAGGTCACGATCCCAGGGTCCTGGGATCGAGCCCCAAATCGGGTTCTCTGCTCCTCGGAGAGCCTGCTTCCTCCTTTCTCTCTGCCTGCTTCTCTGCCTACTTGTAATCTCTGTCTGTCAAATAAATAAATAAAATCTTTAAAAAAATTTTTTTTTAAAAAATACACAGGGAGAATATCACTCAGCATCAGGGAAATACAAATCAAAACCACAATGAGATATCACCTCACACCAGTCAGAATGGCTATAATTAACCAGTCAGGAAATGACAGATGCTGGCGAGGATGCGGAGAAAGAGGAACCCTCCTACACTGTTAGTGGGAATGCAGGCTGGTGCAACCACTCTGGAAAACAGCATGGAGGTTCCTCAAAAACTTGAAAATAGAACTGCCCTATGACCCAGCAATTGCACTACTGGGTATTTACCCTAAAGATACAAATGTAGTGATCCAAAGGGGCACGTGCACCCGAATGTTTATAGCAACAATGTCCACAATAGCCAAACTGTGGAAAGAACATAGATGTCCATCAACAGATGAATGGATAAAGAAGATGTGGTATATATATACAATGGAATACTATGCAGCCATCAAAAGAAATGAAATCTTGCCATTTGCAACGACGCGGATAGAACTAGAGGGTATTATGCTTAGCAAAATATGTCAATCGGAGAAAGACAACTATCATATGATCTCCCTGATTTGAGGAAGTGGAGATGCAACATGGGGGGTTTAGGGGGTAGGAAAAGAATAAATGAAACAATATGGGATTAGGAGGGAGACAAACCATAAGAGACTCTTAAACTCACAAAACAAACCGAGGATTGCCGGGGGGAGGGGGGTAGGGAGAGGGTGTTGGGGTTATGGACATTCAGGAGGTATGTGCTATGGTGAGTGCTGTGAAGTGTGTAAGCCTGGCGATTCACAGACCTGTACCCCTCGGGCTAATAATACATTATATGTTATTAAAAAATTAAAAAAATTTAAAAAAATACACAGGGAGAGGGGCGCCTGGCTGGTTCAGTTGGTGGAGTATGCAACCCTTGATCTCAGTCGTGTGAGCCCCACATTGGGTATAGAGATTCCTTCAAAATAAAATCTTAAAAAAAAAAATACACAGACATAGACAGGCAGAGCCAGAGAGAGGGAGAAAGAGCCAGTCTCCAAGTTCCATGCATCACATTTGACCGGCAAGCCACGTGTCTGAAGTCAGGTGTCAACACCCATACCCGTAAGCCCTTATTGATGACGGGGTGAGGGCTGGAGAGCGAATATCCCAGCCAGGGTCGTACAGTTGAGCTTAGAACCCTGGCTTCCCTCTTGCAGGGCTGGTCGCCTTTCCACTATTTCAACCAAGGGAATACTTGTTTTGGTCCTGGAGGTCACGGCTTCGCTGAGTGCCTGCTACCTGCCAGACGAGGCCACTTTGCTCGCCTGAGATCACGGTTAGCTTAACCAGCCCTTGTCTCCCAGGAACACACTTATCACACTGGTCCCCTGGGAACCACGGGTTCTCATCTTGATCTGTAATTTTTGTGTTAGTTCTTTAACAGAGCCAAGAGGCTTAAAATTTGAGACTGTTGCCGTATGTTTTAAAAGCGTTGTCAGCATCTGAGTATGTTTAAAATAATTGGGAGACCATTAAGAGTGGACACTTGGACGGCTCAGTCTGTTAAGCATCTGCCTTTGGTGCCTGGGATGGAGCCTGGGCTCCTTGGGAAGCTGGCTTCTCCCTCTGCCCTACCCGGCATTTGTGTGCTCTCTCACACTCATTTGCGCTCTCTCTCAAATAAATAAATAAATAAAACATTTCAAAATAAATAAATAAATGCAGTGCAGTACTATAAATTTTCTCTGCCTTGTGATTTTCTTCACACCATCTTTCCTCTAGCTTACATTATTTTAAGAATATAGTCTATAATGCATACAAGAGACAAAATATGTGTTGATCGACCATTTATGATACTGGTAAGGCCCCCTGCTAACAGCAGGCTGTTTGTAGTTAAGTTTTGAGTGCGTGAAAAGTGACATGCAGATTTTTGACTGGGGACGGCACCCCCAGATTGTTCTAGGGTTCCCTGCACTAAGGTGCCTATCACACCACTGGCCTGTGACCTACTGTTTTCTTTCCATTCTTTTTTTTTTTTTTTAAGATTTTACTTATTTATTTGACAGAGAGAGAGAGAGAGAGCACAAACAGGCGAAGTGGCAGAGGGAGAGGGAGAAGTAGGTTCTCCGCTGAGCAGGGAGCCTGATGTGGGGCTTGATCCCAGGACTCCGGGATCAGAACCTGAACTGAAGGCAGACGCTTCAGCAATTGAGTCGCCCAAGCGCCCCTTACCTAGTGTTTTCCAACATACAGATCATTTGGGTGTCCTCTGCCCCTCAAGATCTTTGCCAACGTGATCTTACTGCCTACATTACTTTGACCGAAGGAACAGCCCATCATTCTATAATTAAAGCTAAGATCTAAAAAGTCAGTACACTAAAGGAGGTAACGTCGCTTAAATATATCCTAAACTCGGGCAACCACATAAAATAGAGATAATTCAGGCTTCCTCAACGTTAAAAACGTTTGTGCTTCAAAGGATGCTGTCGGGAAAGGAAAAAGATAATTCACGGAATGGGAAAAAGTATTTGCAAATCTTATATCTGACGAGGGTCTAGTACTCAGAATACACAAGTAACTCTTAACAACTCAACAATGAGCAAATAACCCAACTGAGAAACAAGCAACGGATTTGAAGAGACGTTTCTCCCAAGAAGATAGGTAATGAAATAAACACACAAAAAGACATTCAACGTCATCAGTTACTATGGAAATGCAAATGACAACCAGGAGATACGACTTCCCACCCATGAGGACACCCACAACCGCTGTCTGCAAGCCATGTGGAGAAACCGGGGCTCTCCTGCGTTCTTGGAGGAAATGTAAAATGGAACAGCCCCTTTCTTTGGAGAAAGGTCCCTCAAGCAATTCAACATGGTGTTACCATATGACCCAGAAATTCCACCCCGAAGTCTATAACTAAGAGAAATGAAAACATATGCCCACACAGCACCCCGCACAGAAAGAAAGCAAGCAAGGAGAGTGACAGCTAATGGGTACAGAGTTTCTTTCTGGGGTGATGAGAATGTTCTGGAATTACATAGGAGTGATGGTGGTAAGATCTTGGACTAGACTAAAAAAGCACTTTAGGGTGCCTGAGCAGCTCAGTAGGTTGGGCGTCTGCCTTCCGGTCAGGTCATGACCCCAGGGTCCTGGGATTGAACTTGTGTCAGGCTCCCCACTCAGGGTCGGGCAGGGGAGGGAGGGTGTCTGCTTCTCCCTCTACCCTACCTCCCCCCACCACCCCTGATCTCTCTCTCTCTCTCTCTCAAATAAATAAATAAGAAAATCTTTAAAAGAAATATTTAAAAAAATAAATTAAAAATAAAAAAGCACTTTAAAGAATTGAATGTTAGATACATGTATTATATCTAAAACACACATGCGCGCACACAAAAAACAAAACCAAAAACCCCCTAGGTTACAAATGACTTTATCAGCTCCGGAGAGCGAACTTGAACTGGGAAGAGGGAGTAAGGTTGGAACAGCAGGGAGTCACAGGAATCTCAGACAGAAGCATAGGGGCGCCTTGCCCTAACCCACCCTCCCTCTTTCTCTGCGGGTCATTTTTTTCCTGCCCATCTTTCTGGTCCCCCTGTAGAAGAAAAATCACTTCACCCACAGGAGGGAAGTAACCCAAACCAACACTCTTGGCTATAAAAGTTATTTCAGACACCAAAAAACAGACAAGCGACTTTCAAAAAATGCAATCAACAAAATATGTATGTATTTTTCTCAACAGCTAAGGAAGAGAAAGGATAATGAGAAGTCCTGGCTTCAGGAAGTGCTTACTTGCCAAAAAAAATTATCGAAAGCATGTGGTCCCAACTCAGTTGCCTGGATCTATGCGCAAGTCACGAGATGACAGAGCTAAGCTGTGCACGTTTACATAAAACAGGCTCCTCTGAGCCTGGCGGAGGTTTGCTGCTTTCCAAGAGGGGCAACCCGATCGCAGGTTCCGTTTCGTGGCACTGCCCGCTGGAGAAAGTCACTGGGGAAGTGGGCACTTAAGGAGCTTCCCCGGGAGAGCTTGGATCGGGTGTCCGAACCTGGGCGGAATAATTACACACCTTCTTGCATAACAAAAGGAGATACCCACTCAGTAACCCTAGAGGAGGATTTGGCTCTTAAATTGTTAACAGACGGTGGAACAAGCGAAGTACTTGAGAAGTAAAAGCAGATAGCCTTTGGATGAATTTTGAGGTAGGTGGAACATTCTCTGCAAAGAGTAGGGGTCCAATTTCACTGCCAACTTCCTCTTACACACCCGTATCCAGAGCCCTCACAGAAAGGGTTAGAGAAGGTCGTTGTCTTCTTCTTCCTCTTTTTAAATTTTATTTATTTATTTGACAGAAAGAGAGAGAGCACAAGCAGGCAGAGTAGCAAGCAGAGGGAGAGGGAGAAGCAGGCTCTCCGCCAAGCAAGGTGCCCAATGAGGGGGCTGAGCCGAAGGCAGTTGCCCAACCAACTGAGCTACCAAGGCGCCCCTAGAGAAGGTCTTCTGACTTATGGTCACAGTTCATGACGCAACTATACAGCCAGCACTGATAAAAAAAACCACCCCGATTAGGGCACCTAGGGGGCTTAGTCGATAACGCGTCTGCCTTCATCTGGGGTCATGATCTCAGGGTCCTAGGATCGAGCCCCACATCTGGCTCCTTGCTTAGCGGGGCATCGTCTTCTCCCTCTCCCTCTGTCCTTCAGCCCTGCTCATGCTCTCTGTTTCTCTCTCAAATAAATAAACAAACAAACCTTAAGAAAGAAGGAAGGAGGGAAGGAAGGAAGGAAGGAAGGAAGGAAGGAAGGAAGGAAGGAAGGAAAAAGAAAAAAAAAACACTCTCATTAATGTGGTGAATCATACAACATTTTTACGGAGGCGCAGGTGCGGGGAGGTATCAGAGCAGGTCAAAAGGAGACCGAATACTTCAGGTTTGTCACCTTTTCAGTCTGGGGGAACCTGGTCTGAGGATGAGACAAAGGGAAGGGAGAGTCGGGGGTCGGGGGGAGTGAAGAGAATGTCAGCATGCAGACACAGTGAAAAGTAAGAGAACCAGAAAATTGGGATGACACGGGGAGCTAAACTTATGTGTTGCTAAAGAGTTTGAGAAATAGTTGCTGTTACTATACACGATTTGCCGATTAAAATAAAACAAAATCGCCCAACCCCAAATCGCCCAACCAAATCACAGCCTCAACCTGCAGACACTCAGAAGCAGCTAAACATAAGATTAAGCGAGAAGCCAAAGCAGCAAACACGAGGCCCCACTGCCTCCTGGCCTTGACCGCAAGCACCTCGCTTGATCTCTGCCAGCAGTGCTAGCAGAAACACAGTTACAAGGAAGTTTTTCATCTTAATGTAAGTCATCATCATTTAACACTTTTCCTGGACGGGCTCTCTCCTAAGATGCTGATCTTGAAATTAACAAATTAAACTAAAGGTGCCTTTGATTCTTTTCCCTTATTTTCCCGGTACCTTCTTGATGTTTCAGGTTTTCCTTAAGATTCCCTCTAGGCACGGGTTCTCTGGGACTGGGTTGTGCAATACGGTAGCCGCCGACCACGTGTGGCCCTTGAGCCCTGGAGACTGAGACGTGACTCATCCAAAGTGAGATGTGCTGAGATGTAGAACACATACCTCATGTCAAAGACTAAGAGGCTTTTGTTCGTTGTTGTTGTTGTTTTAATATTTTATTTATTTATTTGACAGAGAGAGACAGCAAGAGAGGGAACACAAGCAGGGGGGAGTGGGAGAGGGAGAAGCAGGCTTCTTGCTGAGCAGGGAGCACAAACCAGGGCTCGATCCTAGGACCCCAGGATCATGACCTGAGCCAAAGGCTGACGCTTAACAATGGAGACACCCAGACACTCCAAGACACTAGTTTTTAAAATAATAAGTAACACCTTGAAATGATACTATTTTGAGTATACTGGGTTCAGTAAAATATATTGTTAAAATTAATTTCATCCGTTCCTTTTTACTTTTTAAGGATTTATATATTTTGAGAGCGAGCCCTGGCATGCATGTGCAGGAATGGGGGTATTGGGCGAGGGGCAGAGGGAGGGAGAGGGAGAATCTCAAGCAGGCTCCGTGCTGAGCGTGGAGCCCCATGCAGGGCTTGATCCCACAACCCCAAGATCATGACCTGAGCCTAAATCAAGAGTTGGACGTTCAACCGACTGAGCCATCCAGGCGCCCCACCTTTTAACTTTTTTGATGTGGTTTGCTAGAAAATTCAGAACTGTATCTGGGGCTCGTATTCTGTTTCTGTGGGACAGAGCTACTCTGAGCTTCCCCTACACTAAAGCATGTGGTGAATCCATAAGAGACTGTAGCAGCCAGGGAATCCAAACACATACGCGAGCCAACCACCATTTTCTCCTAATTTCCTGTTCTAGATGTATATTTATTCTCCTCCATGTTTGTCCACTTTTTCACACCTGTAGGTGCAAGTGTGTTCGGGTGTTTATTTTAGTTCAGGTATGTCTGCACACCAGAGGTCCACTACCGGTCTTCTTACTTTTTATGTCTACTGTGAATTATATGCCACTTTCCACTTGCAATAACGAGAAAGACGCGCTTGTAAAAAGCTTTGAGCTTTTCAAGATTTCAGGGCCAAGGCACAGAACCCCCACTTCATTGAACGTTTGAAGATGTCTGGCTTATTTGTTAATTCCTACCTTTTCCAGGATAGAGAGAGAAGAACCCAAGCACGGAACTGGGGTTCCTGACACAGAACATTAGGTTGTGCTGCCCCCTTCTGGCCACCTTGAGACACTGCACAAAGCCCACAGGTAGGAAAACTGTCGTTCAGTGCTTCGTAATAGACTTTCTAAAGGGGGTGGGGGGGGAATCTCTTTTAAATATATCTGCAGTCCCCAGATTGAAAAACACCATTCTAAATCATGAAAATGAAGAAGTTCAAACAGCAACCAAACCTTAAATTCTAAGAGGTGCCTTCAGTTTCCAGCTCTGTGCAAAGCGCAGACACTATCTTTTTACTCCGCGTTATGCACCTTGAATACTTTCCACAATAAGTCTTGCAGTAATGATGACCTTTTGTTATGGCATCTCTGTACTTATATTTTGGTGCTGTTTATAGCTCCATACTTTGGCCCTGGCTCCTGTGAAACTGAACTTACTTCTCTTCTTTGCCTCATATACTTTTCTGACCGCCCCCCGCAAAACCCCAAAAAAGCAGAGGAAGGAGGTCTGTGCCTGGTCTAAGCATCTCCTCATCGACAGCATCCAGTATCACCTTCTGTCCAAACTATGCCCACCTCCATCCCACACCTCTTCCCAAGCTGACTCTGTCCTCCCAGCAAACACATCACCATGTCCTTAACTCTGTCACCTTGTTTATAGGTGTCCCTGTCACCCTCTAAACCTCCAGAAACTGGAGGTCTTAGGGTATGTCTTAGGTATTTTAGACATAGACATACCTTAGAGCATGTCTTAGGTATTTTTGAATAATACACTTATTTATGTCACTTGAATTTGAAAATACGCTCAGCATTATTAGAAGCTTCAACTTGACTAAGAGGTTCAAATAAAAGGTTTTATGGCCTGGCAAGACATATACATAAACTAGAATACCAGATGGGATGTAGGAGATAAATGGCAGGTTACAGAGGCTGATAAAACCCTCTATGAGCCGAACACAAAGGAAGAAGCAATTGCCTCTAGCTAGAGAAGGAGGAAATGGCATTTGAGACTGATCTGAAATGATAAGCTACGTCTGTGGGGATGGGTTGGGGGATGGGGATGGAGTTGTCATATACGGAAACCCTTCCAGACTGAAGAAATAACAATACAACAAAATGCAAGCCTCAGAGACAGGAAAGCGTGAGGATCTTCTATGAGCAAGAACTGCTGTTTTCCAGAACCTAAGGTGCTTTCAGGGGAGAGACAAGGGCAGATGGGGTCAGGTTCCTGAAGGTCTTAAAAGCCAAGCTAAGGAGGATAGAAAGGTATTTTGACCAGACAGGGGCTAGGGGTGGGGGTTAGGGGGTGAGGGGAGAGTGGACTGTGGACTGTGAAGAACATATGCAGAGCTGTGGCAATATCCCACTTTTCCATGGGAGCTGTAGCACTTCTGGGAAATTTCTGGATGGACACCTCCCTGCCTCAGATAGAGTGTTGAAAGCAGGCAGATATCTCTTCATTATAGAAAAGCAATGGTTCCCCAAGTTTGCCCCAGCACCACAATCACCCCCAGGGGCTCATTAAAGCAGACTGCTGGGCCCCACCCCAGAACCTGATCTCACCTGGGGGGGGGGGCAGGCCCCAATTTGTCCAGTAACTTCCCAGGTGAGACCAGCCTTTGCAAACCGATGTCGGAGAACATCTCTAGGAGGCAAATGGTTAAGTGTAGGGTTGAAACCAAGAGTCCAAAGCTCAACTGATTGGGCCACCAGGCACCCCCCTCTTTTTGATGGAAATTTAAATGATTTCCAATTTTTGGCTCTTACATATGTCTCTTTGTGCATTCATCCACCTGCTAGAGGAATTAATGAGTCAGGAGGTTCATGCACCTTTCAGCTTTACTACAGAGCGTCCAAGTCTCTCCAAAATGGCTTTACTAATTTCTTCTGTTCCCGCCATCAGCATCAGAGAGCCCCAATTCCCCCACATTCCTGACCACATGTGGTCTTGCTAATTTTTGCTAATCTAGTGGCCATAAAATGCTATCTTGTTTTAATTTACATTCTGCTGATTACTGGGGAAGCTGAACATCTTCTCATGAATTAGCAACTCAGATGTCCTACGTGAATTCCCCATTCAGATCTCTACCATTTCTTTTCCACTGGATTTTTTCCTTATTTATTTCTATGAATTTTTTACATATTCTGGAAAGTGTTCCTTTGTTGATTACAAATTACACGTCTCTACTCCTAGTCCTTTAACTTGGTTTAAGCATATTTTTAAAATATACAGAAAATTTTCAAGTATTAATATAGCCAAACTTACTGATATTTTTCTTTCTGAAATGTGCTTTTTGTCTTGTTTAAGAAATCCTTCTTGGCGTGCCTGGCTGGCTCAGTCTCTGAGTTGTCTCTGACTCAGTCTCTGAGTTGTGAGTTCGAGTCCCACACTGGGTATAGCAATTGCTTAAAAATAAAATCTTAAAAAAAAAAAAAAGAAAGAAAGAAAATCTTTCTTGCTCAGAGGACATAAACTCTGATACTTCCTTTTCTAAGTGTAAAGATTTGCTTTTCCTCAATAAACCTTGTAATTACCCTGCAATGTACAATTATATTGCATTGATTTTTGTGTATGGGTATGAAAACCATTAATTCGTTAAATATATATATTTTAATGATAGCACTCCTGCTTACAAGTTTTGGCATTTTTCATGCTCACGTGATGGAAGACACAGGGGCCTCTACTGTCTGGACTTTTGAGGGCCTCTGGTATCCACCTTCCTCATTTCAAGAGTGAGGACAAGACTATCTGGCACTGGGTGATGAGCCGTTCGAACTGGGCTTGCTGGGTGGGATATCTAAGCACCGTGGACATTCCAGGAATTTCAGAGAGGCAGTCACTGCACAAGGCAGGGCTTCCTGTAACAGCTGAGTGGGGTCTCAGCCTTTGTAGGATCCCCTGGAAGCCAGACTGAGCCGAGGAAATCAATACCAGCAAACCATCAGGGGTGCGCCTCCCCTTCAAATGAATCACAGACTCTCCGAGCCAGAAAAGGTCTCAGTGTGCACCCAGTACAACCGCCCATGTGCTGCCTCCGCCTGCCAAACATCAAAATGGAAACATTTCCTGCTCTCTCTCTTTGAAGAGCGGAGTGCTGCAAAGGACAGAGGATTGGCTCTGCGCAGAGAAAATCGAGCCGAGGACCGCCAAACCTGAACAACATCCAAAAGCAGACGTGGTCCCTGTGTTCCAGATGTGGGTGCTCTGAAGGGAGTAAAAATAAAAACAATTTTTGCCTCCACCATTATACTTACTTCTTCATTTTGCATCCTGCCTAGAGACCCCAAGGCCACATCCACTCCTGAGCATATGCCCAGCAGAGCTCCAACACAAGAGTGCGGGGCAAGGACAGTCACCATGGGGTAGGAGGAGCTCAATCTGTAAGTACTTCCCCCAGTGACCTCTGGCCTGAGGAGATAATTAAGGAAGATGGTGCCTGTGGGGAGCAAAGGGTAAAGTCTGCGGTGCATTGAGCATTGGGAACAAAGACTGAATGAGTAGCGTGTCCCCCCACCTCCTTGGACAACAGTGACTTCTAGCTAACTTAGGACGTCCCTCTGGGGCCAGTTTTTTTTGTTTGCTTGTTTGTTTGTTTTTAATGTTTTTTATTTATTTATTTGACAGACAGAGATCATAAGCAGGCAGAGAGGGAAGCAGAGAGAGAGAGAGGGAAGTGGGCTCCCCGCTGAGCAGAGAGCCCGATGCAGGGCTCTATCTCAGGACCCTGAGACCATGACCTGAGCGGAAGGCAGAGGCTTTAACCCACTGAGCCACCCAGGCGCCCCTCTGGGGCCAGTTTTAATTGAACCAATTCTGAGAATAGGAGAGAGACAGGAAGCCTGAGACGTGCATTCACACACAGGTGCCTTCTCCACCTAACCTTCCACCTCCCTCCCTTCCTCTCCTGTCTCCGCCAAATACGCAGGACAACCTGGCTACAACCTGGCTTCTAACGACCACCATTTGTTACAATATGACCATGAGCAGAGGACAGAAGAGAGCCAGTTAGTTACCTGTGATGCAAAAAAGTGGGAAGAGATGTGCCCAAACCCAGGTCATCAAGACTCTTTCTACGCTGCAGAATCCCTGCAGGACAGGAGGCTGGAGGTGATGGAAATTGCCGGGACAGGCTACCTGATAAGAATGCACGAGCAGGGATTTTTCTTCCTTAAGTAATCTCCACACCCAACATGGGGCTCATACTCAGAACCCTGAAATCAAGAGTCACACGCTCTACTGACTGAGCGAGCCAGGCATCCCCAGAGCAGCTTTTCTTAAAAGAGAGACTGGAAGGATGCCTGGGTGGCTCCGTGAGTTAAATAAAGCCCCTGATCCCAGGGTCCTGGGATCGAGCCCCGCATAGGCTACTTGTGATCTCTGTCAAATAAATAAAATCTTAAAAAAAAAAAAAAGAATTAAAGAGAATTGAATGTTTGAGTGAAAAACTAGGTAAATAATCAAGAGGCTGGGGGTGCCTGGATGGCTCAGTGGGTTAAAGCCTCTGCCTTCGGCTCAGGTCATGATCCCAAGGTCCTGGGATCGAGTCCCGCATCGGGCTCTCTGCTCGGTGGGGAGCCTGCTTCCTACTCTCTGCTTGCTTCTCTGCCTGCTTGTGATCTCTGTCTGTCAAATAAATAAATAAAAATCTTTAAAAAAAGAGTAATAATCAAGAGGGGTTGGCTATCGGGGTCTCAGGATTTGCGGGTTTTTGAAATGAGATGCAAAACTAGACACATTTTAATCAGGTGAGACAGGAGGGAGAAGGACAGAGCATGCAATAAAAGAAAATAAATCCTTTCCCCCCCAGTGTTATCTTTCATGCATGAGAAAGACAAAGGGAAAATTTACTAATTTTGTAGCCTTAGATGCTCTCTGGGTGCAAACAATGACATCTTCATTTCACAGCACCAAATTAATCACCTTTGTGCTTGAAAGAAACAGGATTTGCTGGGAAAATACCACGACATGGTGGGATCTTATGGAAAGTGGCCACATTTTGGGAGGTTCAGGGCCAGAATTTCGGACACTGCCTTACCGTTAATCGCATTTCAGTGGCAACACCCCCGTGACCGACCACACTGGGGATCGTCTTTTTGTCCATCTTCATCAGATGGGTGTCCTCTTTCATTAGTGTGTGCACTGAGTCAGAATCCTTCATCCTGCCACCAACCTGCCACCTCGACATGGTTCCCTGAGCCTTCCTGAGCCCAATCACAGAGCCATGCACAGTGAAGGGGAGGGTGTCATGGGGCCGTCTCAGAGGGAGCCTCCAGCTCAGCGGGGAGAGGGGTGTCACTCGGGAGACCCTGGGGAGGAATGGAGGGGGCTTCTTAACTGGGACCGACTCTATTTAAAGTGTCCTTCATAGGGCGCCTGGATGGCTCAGTCATTAAGCCTCCGCCTTTGGCTCAGGTCCTGACCCACGGTCCTGGGATTGAGCCCCACATGGGGCACCCGGCTCTGCGGAAGCCTGCTTCTCCCTCTCCCACTCCCCCTGCTGTGTTACCTCTCTCGCTGTGTGTCTCTGTCAAATAAATAAATAAAATCTTTGAAAAGAAAAAGCTTAAAAAAAAAAAGTGCCCTTCATGGGGTGCTTGGGTGGCTCAGTGGCTTAAGTCTCTGCCTTCGGCTCAAGTCATGATCTCAGGGTCCTGGGATGGAACCCCACATAGGGCTCTCTGCTTAGCGGGGAGCCTGCTTCCCCCACCCCCCGTCTGCCTCTCTGCCTACTTGTGATCTCTCTCTCTCTCTCTCTCTGTCAAATAAATAAAATCTTAAAAAAAAAAAAAAAGTGTCCTGGGCACCTGGGTGGCTCAGTGGGTTAAAGCCTCTGCCTTCAGCTCAGGTCGTGATCCCAGGATCCTGGGATCGAGCCCCACGTCGGGCTCTCTACTTGGTGGGGAGCCTGCTTTGCCCCCTCTCTCTCTCCACCTGCCTCTCTGCCCACTTGTGATCTCTCTGTCGAATAAATACATTAAAAAAAAAAAGTGTCCTTCATTTAGAAATAATCAAGTCACTGTTTCTGAAACCAAACACAGAAGTGCCAACCCCATGTTAAATTTCTCGTGACCTTTTATTTCTTGACCAAAAAAACCTACGGTTTTTATTGCAGATTGTAAAAGTCCACTGGTGAAAGTGAATGATGATTACTGAAATCCCGGTAGCATTAATGAATTAATGGAATAACAACATATTCCCTGTATTTCAACGTTCTCCTCTACATTCAAATTCTGCCCCCCCATAACACTTGCCACCATGTTATTCAGTTTGGCGGTCAGAGACCCCTCTGGAGGGGCTGGTGAAAGCTAGGAATGCTCTTCTTCCCAGAAATGCACAAGTAGACACAATTTTGTACATCATTTCAGAATGTTCATGGACTCCCTCCAAAAGAAAAAAAAAATCTGAGCTCTCCACCTCGCATTTGGTATTACAGCAATTCTTTCATTGATTGGGATTTTGACCTGTTCTTAGGGTCCCCATACTGAGCGCAGTGCCCGTAAACCAGTAGTTCCTCAAAGCTAAGACTCACTGTTAACCTTTTTAAGGCAAGAATGGTGGAATGAGAGAAAAGATATTTAGGAAGTTGGGAGAACACATATTTATGGTGTGCAAGAAAACATGTTCTATTGGCCTTCCATTTATTTCCATTTTTATTAGGATTTGGATCCCTTGGAAATTTCACAGCATGAAGAAACAAAGCCAATCTCTCTTATCCAGACAGGGATCTAGAGCCTAAGCTCTTGGGAGAATTGATCTGGAAAAATGTGTAGTTATAAGAATAAGCCTCAACAGGGGCCTAGGAGAAAACAGAGGGGACCGCCCCTCCCAAAGATCAAAATGCAGCCTAACATTTGTCTTAGGGAACTTGTTCCTTTCCAGAATTCACCTGCCAGGACAACGCTGGCTGCAAGCTTACCCACAATGAGTGATTCCATGTCACTTTCCTGCCTGATCTGTCCAGTCCCCATCACGCCTTCCTAGGTTCTCTCACCCTCCTTGTTCTGCGTCTGAATTTCTGCCTTCCCCGACAGAAACCTACCTACAGTAGTGTTTGGACCCTCACCCTGGCTCTAAGCCCTGCTGTCAGACAATTCTAGGGCGGTGAAGCCAAGCCCGCAGAGGGAAACGTGGAAGGAATATTCCAGCAACCTGCTGGGAAGCAAGGGCCAGCCTGGTGAATCCTCATTCTGGCCTCAGCCAAGATGTAGGAGGAGGGAAGAGGGGGGTGTCTGGAAAGGGGTCATGCTAAAGGAACCGAGTGTTTGGAGTCCTGCTTCCAGGATGGAGGTTAAAGGATAAGATCTCAGAAATCTTTGCGGCCTCAGCCCTGGTCCAATAGACAGCTAGACCTTTCACAGAAGCCTCATCTGTGAGAGGACAATGCTGAGGGGGCCCTTTGTGGGGAAGGGAGAAGAGAGATGCAGGAGAGCAAACCCATCCTGCTAGGTAGGGGAGCAGGAGAAGCTAGCGCCATTCCTCCTTCCCTTGACAACTACTTACTGAGTGCCTCCATCCGTGAATGCGGACTTAGGGACAGAGGGCCCGAGTTCAAATCCAAGTCCTCTACTTTCTGCCTTTGTGACCTTGGGCAAGTAACTTACACTCTCTGTGCCTTGATTTCCTCATCTATAAAATGGAAATAATAATGGTACCTACTTCGTAGGTTGTTACGAGGACTGAATGAATTAATATACGTAGAGCTCCAAGAAGAGGACCAGCACATAGCAATCAATCTTGTTTTCTTGTTTGTTTTTAAAGGTTTTATTTATTTATTTGAGAGAGAGCGTGTGTGCATGCATGTAAGCATGTGATTGGGGGAGGGGCAGAGCGAGAGGGAGAAGCAGACTTCCCACAGAGCAGGGAGCCCCATGTGGGACTTAACCCTGGGATCATGATCTGAGCAGAAGGCAGACGCTTAACGACTAAGCCACCTAGGCATCCCTATGGCATGCTGAGGTGTCTACACTCATGTCCCACATTCTATCCTAGACCCTGTATGTAACTATCTCCCTGCAAGGCCACCAGGGACCTCTTAAACCCAATGATCTCTTTTCAATTACGATCTTACCTCGATTTTCTCTAGCACTTGACAATGTCAGCTCCTCCTACCTTCTTAAAATTCTTTGTCCCCCCAATTCCAGAATACCACTCTCTTGCCATTCTTACCAATGCCAAGGAATGTGCTAGGCACTGGGAGGCAAAGATACCAAAGATGGTTTCTAGAAGGAACTCAGGGCTTTTGGGGAGAGAAGGGAGATTAAGTATAAGGAACAACTGTAGATCATCAGGATAGGTTCCAAGATGAGGACCAGAATGGGGCGGGCAGGGCTGTGTTCCTCCTAGGGGCTCAAGGAGAGAATATCCTTGCCTTTTGCAGCTTCTAGAAGCTACCCACATTCTTTGGCTTGTGACTCCTAATCACTCTGATCCTGGTGGTTGCCTTGGTCTATTCAGATAATCCAGGCTAATCTTATAAAAAAAAAAAATCCTTAACTCGGGGTGCCTGGGTGGCTCAGGCTAAAGCTTCTGCCTTTGGCTCAGGTCATGATCTCAGGGTCCTGGGGTCGAGCCCCACATCGGGCTCTCAGCTCAGTGGGGAGCCTGCTTCTCCCTCTCTCTCAGCCTGCCTCTTCTGCCTACTTGTGATCTCTGTCTGTCAAATAAATAAATCCTTAATTTAAAAAAAAGTCCTTAATTAACTTGTATCTGCAAAATCATACTAGGGGCTAAGAAGCTGCCTCCTGGAGATGGTACAGTCATTCCTCCTGGAGCTGCCAGAGAGAGAAAACTCTTGAAATTCTGTTGAGAGAGAAGACTCTTGGAGCAGAATCTTATGGGTTTAGTTCTCATTTGCCTGAAGGGGGGACACGGTAGGTACGAGCAGAGGAACAGCGCTTGCTGAGCTAAGCGGAGAAAGAGAAGATGAGGCTGGAGATCGGCCAATGCTCGGTCTGACTACATGCTGAAGAACTGGAAGGGAGTTCTCCCTGAGACCAGATTAGGGAGAAAAAGGAGAAGCTGGATTACAGAAGGTTTCTTTGCTCTTGGTTTTTTTTAAACCTTAGTCAAGAGTCTGCAATGTATCTGAAATTCACTGGAACAATGCTATTACTTGAACGTGGGCTACTGTTTCTTTAAAATTTTCTTGACTCGGGGTGGCTAGGTGGCACAGTTGGTTGAATGGGATTTCAGCTGGTGTCCAGATCTCAGTGCCAGGGGATGGAGCCCCATCTGGGGCTCCTTGCTCTGAGCAGCGTCTGCTTGAGACTCTCTCTCCCTCTGCTCCTTCTCTCCATGCTCTCTCTCAAATAAATAAATAAAGGGGCGCCTGGGTGGCGCAGTCAGTTCGAGCGTCCAACCCTTGGTTTCAGCTCAGGTCATGATCTCAGGGTTGTGTGATCGAGCTCTACACGGGGATCCATGCTCAGCATGGAACACGCTTAAGATTTTCTTGCTCTCTCTCTCAGATCAACAAATAAATAAAATGTAAAGTAAATAAATACAAATTTAAAACATTTAAAATTTTCTCGACTCATTTTTTTTTTGTCCTAAAGAATAATGTCCCCGAAATCACAGGTTTTATAGGTTAGGTCTATCTTCCCAATGTGTGTTAAAACAAATACAGAACTACAAATAGAAAACGGTCTTGCATCTACCACCTAAAATCACCCCCACACACCCATGAATGAGCCCCGGACGTGGAGAAACAGAGCCAGAGGCAGTGCAGACCACCTGAAGGTTTTAGTCAGGGAAAAGAACATGGTCAGGTTTACGTTGATGAATGCCATTCCGGCAGCATCGGTCCCTTCGGACTGAATGGAAACAAGCGAACATTATAACAAAACCAAAAAGTTAGCATACTTTCAGAGTTGTCAAGGTGAAGGATGAGAAAATGAATCAAGACAGGAGTGGGGGGCGCCTGGGTGGCTCAGTGGGTTAAGCCGCTGCCTTCGGCTCAGGTCATGGTCTCAGGGTCCTGGGATCGAGTCCCGCATCGGGCTCTCTGCTCAGCAGGGAGCCTGCTTCCCTCTCTCTCTCTCTGCCCGCCTCTCCATCTATTTGTGATTTCTCTCTGTCAAATAAATACATAAAATCTTTAAATAAATAAATAAAATCTTTAAAGACAGGAGTGGGGAGGGGAGGGCAGGGGAGGGAAGGAGGGAGGGGAAGGCAGGGGAGGGGGAAGGGAAAGGAAAAGGGGGACTGGGGCGAGCCACTGGGTCCAAGGCATGTACAACGCTATGGATAATTGTCCATTCGCCAGGATAGTCCGTAAGGGGGAAGAGATGCCAGGGTGCAGGAGTGGGGTGGAGGGGTCAGGGTTGGAAGGGAATGATTCTTTCGATTCCTTCGCTCCTCACGTGCGCTGACTGTGAGGTTCTGAGGGACGCTGGTGGATGCCTGTGTCTGGGGCAGGGTCCGGAGCAGCAACGCCCGGTAGAAACAGGTGATCAGCCCGCCATGTCCTTTCAGTGGCCGAGTGGCCACAGCAAAACAAGTAAAACGCAACATATGAAATGAATAATCTATTTTCCAGGACCCAGCCTATATTTCAAAATGGATCGATATAAAAACTATGGAGATAGTTTACCTTATTTTTCTCTTTTTAAGTCTTCAAGCTCCAGTGCATTTTTTTTTCTCCCTCCCGTCCAGGGGGAGGGAGACCCAGAGTGTTCATCAGGGAAATGTCTCAGTCTCCCTGTCTGCCAGTGCTATGATTCTAGGAGGGCGTACTTGTTTTCTACTGTTGCGGTAACACATGACCACTAACTTTGTGAACAAAGGCGCATTTGTGATTGGATAGTTCTGTGGGTCAGAAGCTGGACAGGGAGCTCCCTGGGCGAAAAGCAAAGTATTTGTAGGGGGCATTCCTTCCTAGACACAATAGAGGAGACTCTGTTACCTTGACTTTTCCAGCTTCCAGAAGCTCCCATTTCCCTCTATTTGTGGCTACTTCCTCCCCCATAGCTGACAACACTGGGCTGAATCCTTGTCATGCTGTCATGTCCCTGAGTCTCTCTTTTGGTTCTTTCTTCCATGTGTAAGGACCCCGTAATTACACTGTGTTGTCCACCCAGGAAATCCAGGATAACCTCCTTAAGGTCAAACTTAGTCCCATCTGCAACCCAAATTCCTCTTTATCCAATAACATAATGGGTTCACACATCCCAGGGATTGGGACACAGACGTCTTTGGGGAAGGGACATTAGTCTACCTCCCAGAGGGGGTGCCAGTTTCCCAGATAGACGCCAACAGGGCTGAGCCTACACTGGCGACCCACTCACTTACATTCTTTTGCACTTTCTTCCTTCCCTGACTCATGTTGCCCACTTCTTGCCTTGTGCTTCCTGAGATCACCTCCCAAATCAACTCCCTTCCTCCAAATCCTCATCTCGAGATCTGCCCCAGAAGAAACTTAAGTAAGACAGTAATCTTGAGCAAGTGACTCAATCAGTCTGAGCCCCAGTTTCCTCCACCATGAAAGCAAAATATATCATAGTCCTTGGATTGCAGGACTGTTGGGGAGAATTCTAAGAGTGAACGTACATACAAGAGTCTATACAGTGGGGTGTATAGTAAGTCCTCAACCTAATTTAGCTATTGTTGGAAGGGGACAGCTGGTGCCCTGGGAGGGGCCAGCCTCAGACAGACAGAGATGGTTCTCCCTCCGAGACACTGATGGTCAGAAGGGAGGGGTGGGGACACAGTGGGAAAGCTGAGGGTTTCCTCTGAGGGCATCCGTTTTCTTCTTGAGCTACATCTGCTCCTGAGGGCAATACAGGCGTGGTACAGACTTTGGGGACAATAAAGAACATTCGAAAGAGCATATTTAAGGATTTCTGAGCTGCTGGGAAAGCCCAGTGGGCACCGGATAGCGTATATCCATCCTAGCACTATCTCTAAGTTCTGAGTTTTCTCTCCTGGTAAAATGGTAGGGAAGAGGGTGGAGGGAAGGGACGTAAGGCCGGATGTCTGAGGGTGGATGTGGTCAAAGGGCAGTGCAGGAGACAAGGCTGTGGAGCTTACTGAAGACTCCAGGTCCAAGACAAGGCTGAGGAGAATACTGAGAGCTCAAGGCTGGACACAAGGCTGTGGAAGTGTACTGAAGGCTCCAGGCTGGAGACAAGGCTATGGAGAATACTGAGGACTCCAGGCTGGGCACAAAGCTGTGGAGCATACTGAAGGCTCCAGGCTGGACAGAAGGAAAAGGAACCATCTTGAGGGACCAGTGACCCCCACACAGGGGAAGTGCAGGAGGCCAGGTATAAAGAAATGAGGGGATTACAGGACCGGAGATAGGATGCTGGTGCTTAATATTCCAGAGAAGAGACCGTTATAGTTGTAGAGATGAGAATGGGTAGCTAGAGTAGAGTGAAAGTAAAAGTCATTAGATTTGAGGTGTCCATCACCTACCAGGTCTTAGTCATGACCAGAGAGTCCTCCCACGCCCCCCTCCCATGATGACAAATCAGGGACCACTTTTGAACATGAACAAAGCAAGCAACATAGGGGAGTGACTACCCTGGCAACAGATGGTGGTAATGCTGGATAGCAAAAACCCTAAGTGAGAAAGTCAGGACAGGAGGTAAGCCATGACACTGAAGCTGCTTTGGAGCTTGCAGAATGTGGGAGGCGGAACAGGCAGCCTCCTGTCCCTCTGAGTGCCGGATAAGATAAGATAGTGCTCACCACCCACTCCCCAGCATCAGCATCACCATCACCAGGGGAGCCCATTAAAAGCAATGATTCTTAGTACTCCTTGCTCCCAAACACATACCGCAACTGGCTCTATTCATTTCCTGGGGCTGCTGTGACAGATACCACAACACTGGACAGCTTAATGCAGAACACAGAAATGTACTCTCCCACAGCTCTGGAGACCAGACGTCCGAAGTCAAGGGGTTGGCAGGGCCGCGCTCTCTGATGGCTCTAGTGAGGGTCTTCCTTGCTTCTAGAGGTCAGAAGCAATCCTTGGCGTTCCTTGGCTTGAAGGCGCCTCACTCCATCTCTGCCCTGGTCTTCACAAGGCCTTTTCCCCTGTGTCTCTGCACCCAAATCTCCCTGTTCTCCTAAGTCTTTGGATTTAAGGCCCACACGAATCTATCATGACCTCCTCTTCACTTGATGACACCTGCAAAGACCCTTCCAAATAAGGTCACATTCGCAGGTACCAGGGGTTAAGACTTCAACACATCTCTGGTGGGGGACACAATTAGTAAAGAAAAAAAAAAATGGTTTATGGCAGGGGTTAGACACCGCAAGGCGGACTTTACTCAGGACCATTGCAAGAAAACTCTGTAGTGGGGGGGGGAGAGATTGGGCTCAACTCCAAATACAGCATGGGCAAGAGGGAATTTACAGTCAAGGAGCAGGGTGAGGACCCGTGTGTGGAAAATTACTAGGAGGAAATAACAGGGGTGGGGGGATTCTGGCTAAACCGACCTAACAGGATTCTTGCAACAGGCAGCTGGGGTGATCAGACATCACCTGGGGGATGGAGAGGGGTGAGGAACCGATCAGATTTTTGAGGGTGGGGGAGGGAATCTTGCTAAAACGGGATTTTACAAGGAAGCACTTAGATGGGCCTAGAAGTTTCAGGAGCCCGACTAAAATTTGGTCAAGCAAAGAATCTTTCTAGCAATTCAACCCATTACGCCAGCTAGATACAATCTTTGGAGCAGGGCTGGTAAATGTGTATTTTTTTTTTTTTAAACAAGGGTGCACAAGGTAAAGGAATACAGGAGAACCATCTTTTAGTTGGAGTCTGTAGGACATAAAAACCCAGGGAAGAAGGCTTCCAATGAAATGGGGCTCGATGGTTCCATTGGGGAGGACTCGGAAAAAGGTTGGTGCGAGAAAAGCGTACTGGGGGAATCACAGAGAGGCAGGCTTTTAGGGCAAAGAAGGGGTGGTGGTGGAGAGATCCAGTAGATTACCGGGTCCCAAGGTTGGAGACGGACTCCATATGAATGAAGGCATCCGTGGCTTAGTGAAGAGTCTACAGCCTCTGCCCAGAAGAATTTGCCTTCAGTTGTTGTGGAACTGCTAAAGTTGGGGGTGGGGGGTGCTGGGAGAGGAAGGAGCAGGTTTTGAGAATGCTGGCCTCCCACAGACTCCGCAGGGAACAGCCTCCAGTTTGCCTAGCCATTCCATTTGGAAGCCCCGCCGGGCTCTGTCCAAGGTCTCCTTCACTTCACTTTCATCCCGAACTCCCCTTCCTGGTTAATCCTACCTCTTTCCGCGGCTTTAAACCCTATTTACATGCTGATAGACCCCACATCTGCATCTCAAACTCAGAGCCCACCCCCTACCCCAAGTGCCAAGCCCTAGTTTGACCAACTGCACTCTGCCTAGAATATCTGGCAGGTGCCTGAAATTGACTATTTCCAAAACACAACTCAGCCTTAAACCTGTTTGCCTTCTCATAGTTGCTATTTCCGTTAGCATTACTACCCACCCAGTCCCCCAAAACCAGAAACCTGGGGGTCATCTTCAGCTTCTTCCTCCAAATTAAATTCCCTCAACTCTGTGCTGGATGATTACAATTATCTCCTAATTAGAGATGTGGCCCCGTTTTCCCCTCTGGGGGAGGGCATCCTCCCAGATGTGGTACAGCCTTTTTAGGAGCTCAAGTTGTAAAAACCAAATCTGACAAACTCTGGTGACTAAGGCATAAATACCAAACTCCCCAGCGCGACACACCATCCCATGCAGGGCCCTACTCACCTTGCCCCTAATTCCCCAAATCTTTTTTTCCCTAGTTGGGACTTCTTTGCTTCAAAACAAAACAAAACACCTCACAAACAAAACCAAAACCCCCAAACAACTCACAAAACTGATCTCAAAAAGGAGATGATGGGAAGAATAAAGATACTGCATCCCCTGTCCCTGGTTCCGGAGGTCTGGAGGGTTGCCTGGGGATCCCAGGTGATTCAGAGGCGATGCAGCTTTGCCAAACACAACGTTATGCCATTCTTACACAAGTCCAACCACTCACATTAGACAATCCTGGCTACTCTGCTCTTTTCTAACTTACTGTAGAGGTCCCGGGGGCGGGGGGTGGGGGGGGAGACCCACAGAGCGGAAAAGCCTGCATCAGCCGGTCTGCTAGGTTACATCACTTCTGCATCCTTACTGAGATTAAAAGCCGGAGGAATCGTTCAGCAGAAATTTTAAGATTGAAAAGGGCATCTGCATAGCCTGCGAACCTGGTGCACAACAAAAAGCACCTTTCGGTGACCGGAAAAATTCCTGCCCCCAAATCCATTTAGAAAATGCTGAACCACCCTAGAAAAGTTTGGTCGGCATTCCTGCACACTGCTTGGTTTTGAGGGCAGCCCTGAAAGACGCAGTTCTGGGAAAGCGTTTTGTTTTATTGGAATCAGCAATGCATTAGAGAGTGGAAAGCCTGAAGGAAGCCTTCTCTCATGCGGAAGCTGTTCTATCAGTGTTAATTCAGACACAGAGTTATTAGGCTGCCATATTTACTTGGACATGTGAAGAGCAAACAATGTAACCGAGGAACCCTGAGCTCGGACTCCCCACCAAGCACGCTGAACAGTCAAAAAACTTTGCGGGACGTCTGCATATCCACTAAGGCTCACGTTGGCTCCCGAGCCAGGCTAAACAATAGAAAGGAGAGACGACAGGGGTCATCATTAATCAAACGCGCCGTTTATGTTTTTTTGTAAAAAAAAAAAAAAAATCTTTCCCGTGGCAGAGGCGGCTTCCCCTCTGCTCCCACTCTTTTTCAAATTGTTTTCCACGGTCATTGTCTCCCAGCCCGAAACGACGGCGGCGCTCGGGGAGCAGGTACAGCGTCCCGCAGGGTGTAGCGCGGTGGAGCCTGGCCAGGTTTTGGAAAACATTCCCGGCCCTTCCGGCGGGTCGAGGAAAAGTAGGTGGTGGCCCGGGCGCCAAAGACTGCTGCCAATGCAACTCGCAACTTTTGAAATCAATCCTTTTTGCATCATGCAACGGATGCCACCGCTCCTTGGGTTTGCAACCCCCCACCCCTCCCCCGAGACCAATCATTGCCGCGCTCGGGCCTGCACATCGCCCCCGCCCCCTTCCCGGGCCGCACGCAGCCACCGAGCCGCTCCGGCCGCGGCCCGCCGCCTCTTAAAGGGCGGTAGCCGGCCCTTAAAGGCCCCTCGCGCGCGGCGCACGGCGGAGCGCGGCGGCCCGGTTCCCGGCAGGGGCCCGCCGAGCCAGGCCTAGCCCCCGCGGCGCCCAGGCGCGGCCCGGGCCCTCCCGCCCTCCGCGCCGCCGCCGCCGGGAGCGGCATTTTTATTCAGGCGACGCTTAAGGGAGCCCGGCCGCGCCCGGTGCATTGTGGGAGCGCCGGAGTCCCGTTTTCGGGAGGAGGAGGAGGGCGCAAAGCGAACCGGTAAGCGCCTGGCTTGGGGAGGGGGGGGCGCGACGCCAGGCTTAAAGGGGAATATTCGTCCGCAGGCCCATGGCGGCCGTGCAGATCCCCCTCCGGGCCGCCCGGGCCCGCCGGGAGCCGTGCACGGCCGGCGCTCTCCAGCGCTGCCTGGAGAGGGGCAGAGCCAGGGCTTGGTGGGGCCGCTTTAAAAAAGAAGCACCGCCCGCGCCGCCGCCGCCGCCGCCGCCGCGCGGAGCCGGGGAAGGAGGGAGGGAGGAAAGGGCGGGGGAGGAGTGGAGGGGGAGGGCGGCGGCGGCAACGCAGGGGTTAATTTTTTCGCCCGCCGACATTTTTGCGCGGCGGCGGCGGCGGCCCGCGCGCGCGGCGGGAGAACCCAGCCCGGTCCCCGGGCGCGCCGCGCGGCCCCTCCGGGGCCCTCCCCGCCCCCACGCGCGCGCCCTCCGGCCCGCAGGCGCCGCCTGACCCTTGGCGCCCGGGCCAGGCTGGCCTCGCGGGCCGGGGTCCCGCCGCGCTCGCGCCCGCCCCTCCGCGGCCGGTTAGCCTTGCGCGCCTCGCGCCCTCGCTGCGGTTGCCGCCGCCGTCGCCGGGAGAGCTGGCGGGCATGGCCCAGACGGCGGTGCCGCGCTGCCTCCGCCCGGCCGCGGCCAGCCAGTCGCGCCGCGCCGCACAAAGAGCGGAGGCCCGGTCTGCCTTTAAAGGCGGCAGCCTGGGACTTAAGGTGTCCCCGCGTGCCGGCCTCCGCGCTTCGGCTGCGTCCTGGACGCGTGCTGCATGGAAAGCGCCCGGTCTCCGCGCGCCGGGCCCGGAGTCCACCTCTTTGTTTATTTCCTGGGCTCAGGGGCTTGGGGGTTGGGAGGTAGGTACGGGGCTGTGGCTGCACGCTCTCCCATCCCTGCTTACCGTGCTCCCCGAGCTGTGCGGCCCGCTTGGCGCCCTTGGTTTAAAAAAAAAAAATTAAAGGTGGCCGAGAAGGAAAGGGTTAACCGTTGTCTTTAAATATTCATATCATTGTTTTAAAGGTGTAAACAGGCGGCTTCTGGGTTGGACTGCTTTATGCTATGCACATTTACTCCCCCCATTAATTACGATTTCCCCAAGCACCCCCCCACCCCCATTTTCGCACACCCACCCTCCAAAAACTAAGTTTTCAAGGTTCGGACGAGAGTGTGGATGTGTGTCCCTCGTTCCATTTCGAATTTTAAGGCGCCTGAGTTCTTTCTGGACTTAAGGTGTTTTAAACTTTTTTTCTCTTAAAAATCTGGGAAAATAGAAATTACGTTTAAAAGGAAGTTAGTTGCTCAAATTCCCCGCCTCTTTCGGGGAAGGGGGAGTCGGTAGGGCTGGAGGTAGGAAAATAACTGGATGCCTCGTGAGTTGGATTTTTTTCCCCTCTGGTAGGAGTGAGGCTGTGTTAAGTGCGAGGCGTTTTGTGAGCAAAGCACTGTTGTTTTGTTCCAAATTCTTCCAAGTCAAAGTGCTATTGGACTTTTCCTAACTCTGAAATGGCTTCAGAATTCCCCTCTGGGTAATTTGCTTTGCTCTCCTGCCACCTTCCTTTTGCACAGGTGGTTTTCTTGGAGTCTTGGGAGGTTTATTCCTGCAGAGTTGTAGGTTTCAAACCGAAATGATTGCTCACCCCCAAACATGTTTTTGTAAGGACAGTTTGGATTACTGCCCATACTCGGGCTTTGTGAGATTTATTTTATTTAGTTTTTGTGTGTGTGTGTGTGTGTGTGTGTACGCGTGAGTGCCAGAGAGAGAGATTTTAAATGAGTGATGTGCTTCCCAGGAGATCAGAAACTCTATAAATGGGAATTATGTTCTTAATCATAAATTTTATAGGGGAAACTGACTCTAAAACTTGGGTGTTTGTAATCTTATGCCCAATAAAATACCAATCTGGAGGTTTGTAAAACCTGGGAGCACTTGTAAGATTCTGGTTTAACCTCGGAGACTTCAAATTTAGAAGTTTGCCCTAGAAACTTTTCACTGGTACCTAGTACCATAAATGCCAGTGATTTAGTACAGTTTAATTTCTCATTTTCGTTCTGCAGTGACACCGTAGTGAGCAGGAGCAAGCGTATTTGTTTTGCCAATGATGTGTGTGTACTGGTTGGTTGGGCGGGATGTTTGCTTTCTAGGAAAGCGCTCTGCATTAAAATATTAGAGCATTTTCCACTGCTCTCTTGGAGAAAATTAATCTTGCTGTGTTAAACAGGCATTCCACTTTTCAAGTTGTGTTCTTTAGTGAGGCTTCCTTAGTTTTGGATCATCTTCTACTTTTGGCTGAGAGTAAAAACATGCTTTTCTAAAATTGAGCATCATAAAGAATTTCATGAAATGCGTTTCCATCAGCATCCTTTTCCTGCAGGGTGTCTGTCTCATGGGCATTTTATTTTTCTATGTGAGATAACAGAAGATATTAAAAGGTTTTCCAGAAAAGTGCTGTTAGCCAGGCCTTGTAATTTCTAAACCATAGAGCTCCTAGGTTGACAGATGCAGTGACTTGAAGTTTTCTCATGATGCTGGCCTCCAGAGGAACCTTTGGGACTTACTGCTCAAGATGGCCTTGTGTTATGTGCCAACTGGCACAGACTGCCTTCTTCGGGGGGGTGTCCTGGCTGCCCCTCAGAGCCCCAGTTACAGCGACACAGACGTCAGGTCTTCTCCCAGAGAAGATGTCTGTGATGGTACAGTCACTTTTTAAAATGATTTGTTCTGGCTTATGCATCCCTGTGATGAACTATTGGGGCTTCTGATCCCCCTGTGCCTGTGGTCTGATGACTGCAGCTCTTTTCACACTTACTTGTCACTGTCCTGTATTCACTTGATTCTTAGCAAGTACCGGTGAGAATTCTTTTAATGGTGTCTTTGTTTTTTGGCTCGACCTAGGTGGATCTCTGAAGAAACCAGCCAGCTAGGAGAGGGAGGGGAGGAGCCCGGTTGTGAGGAGTGCGCGCCCCAGAACCATGTCTACGCGGGAGTCCTTTAACCCGGAAAGTTATGAATTGGACAAGAGCTTCCGGCTAACCAGATTCACTGAACTGAAGGGCACCGGCTGCAAAGTGCCCCAAGATGTCCTGCAGAAATTGCTGGAATCCTTACAAGAGAACCACTTCCAAGAAGATGAGCAGTTTCTGGGAGCAGTTATGCCAAGGCTTGGTATGTGAACCATTATCTCTTTTACGCTTCCCAAAAGGAGAGCATCTTGGCTGCCACTGTAGTCAATGAGTCGAAAGCCAAATTTCTGTCATCCCGTGGTGCCTTGTTCTACAAGTTTAATTTCTATAAGGATTCAAAGAGCAAAGCAACGATAACTATTCTATTATCCTAACTTATTTGGAGGAAGTATTGAAAAGCATCAAGAAATGTACTCTAACCATTTTTAAACCATTAAGTGTGCAGTTGAGACAGTTCTGTTACAGTAAGAGTATTTTTTACTAAATAGAATTTTATAGTTAGCTGAGGATTAAGCAGAAACTCCTTATTACCCCTGTCCTAAAATTTTCCTTAAAGCTCTTGCATTCTCTCCTTTGCCTTAGGAAAGGTAGTCCATATGTGTCATTGTGCGGTGCTTCGAGGGTGGTGACTGGGCTGGGGGGGGGGGGCTCTGGTGTTCCTCTGCGCCGTGCGCTGTTTGATGAGCTCCGTCCGATAGGGAGGAAGGAGAAGACGAGACCGAGTCTGTGCCTGACCCGAGGGCGTCGTCTGACCTGGAGAGGGTGGTGTTTTGTTTTGTTTTTGACTAAATTCCGATGTTTTAGTGGTTTGCCTCTTCCCAAACACAGTGTTCAGAAGGAAATTCTAGGCTCTTGGGATATTTGTTAAGCTTTCATTGTCTGGTGTGTTAAGGATGTGGCATAAGCCCATGATCACTTGGCCTTTGGAGTGTCAGGCACGGACTCTAGAAGTTGGAGTGTTTGGTGATCATGGTGTGTGACCCGATCGGCTTTCTTACGTAAGGTCTTCATTCTGTTCTTTTTCACCCATTGTTTTATTGTGCAGTTCTGGCGTACAGCATTCTGTCTCACAACCCAGGATGCTCCTTTCTTCCCTGATATGTAAAGCAGATACAAAAGCAGAGCTGCTTTGGTTGGAGGAGGGGAAACTTCACACCCCACGCTCTAGGGGCTGCAGGGCTGGCTCCCACAAGCTCAGTTAGAAAACCAGCCTCGTCTAGCTGATGCCTAAGCATGGAGAAATACCACGTGAATGAGTTGGATTAGATGTTGGCTTACTTGTCAAAAAATAAGAATGTACTGAGAACGCTGTCAGTTAACTCTGTCGAGAGAAATAAGCTGCCAAATGGGCAAAACCAAATGCAAGAAGCCTTATGGATACAGTAGGAGTTCCTCTTGATGACGTCCCCGGTTGACCTGATGAGCATGCCATGTACTGTTAAGCACTTGGAAAACGGGTCAGGTCATTTGCTCCTTGCCTCAGCCCCATGACGCTCAGGAAAGCCGGGTAACCCATTCCGTGTCACTTGGCGAGCGAGGGTGGGGACCTGGAATCCATGTTTTCTGATTCCTCCGCTCACCATACTGTTTTGTCGCCCAGTTTCTGTAAGTCCAGCATGTTTGCAATGAGAAGAGGGACTGCAGGCTACATCCTAACTGTGGCAAAGGGGACAGATGGGAACAGCAAGAGGAGAGGCAGAGAAAAGCTGTTAGAAGAACACTAGCACGAAGAAGTCTAGTCTCCTAGGGCTTTTGAGAAGCATTTGGAAGCCATGACCTTTTCCCAGAAAAATGCACACTCACAAAATTGAGCATTCATGGCATTCTCCAGGGGTAGAAGGACCCCAGGTTACCAGCAGATGGGTGCTGAAGGAAGCGTAGTATTTAAAACCTCGTCCAGAAGTGGTAACTTCTAGAGAGCCAAAGCTTTGCTTTGAAATCAGATCTAGATTCTTGTCTGGACACAGTCACTACCGAGTCACTAATGTTAATCTGAGCGACAGTGTCCCGATCTTTAGAATGAGCTAACCATACTTATGGTTTCTAAGTGTTGGAAGTACAAGAAATTATGTATGTGTGTATGAGTCCCGATCTTAAAATGAGCTAACCATACTTATGGTTTCTAAGTGTGTGTATGGACCATGTGTATCTTTACCCAGACAGACATATAATCTATGTACACAGCAGTCAATGTGTTTATCTGTTTTTAAACTATTTTTCTAAAGGAGTGTCAGATTTCCTGGATCCTAAGATGGTGACAGTTGTTAAATGTATATGTGTTGATTTAGATGTTTTCTCACTAAAGAAATGTTAAAGTCGGTGTTTCTTGCCTGGGACTTAAGAGCTGTCAAGTACTGATGACTGCCGACATTGGTGCTAGTATGGTCTTTGGGGTTCTTTTTCTTTTTTCTTTTTTTAAAGATTTTATTTATTTATTTGACAGACAGAGATCACAAATAGGCAGAGAGGCAGGCAGAGAGAGAGGGGGAAGCAGGCTCCCCACTGAGCAGAGAGCCTGATGCAGAGCTCCATCCCAGGACCCTGAGACCATGACCTGAGGGGAATGCAGAGGCTTTAACCCACTGAGCCACCCAGGCACCCCACAAGGTTCTTCTTTTTTTTTTTTTTTTTTAAAGATTTTATTTATTTATTTGACAGAGAGAAATCACAAGTAGGCAGAGAGGCAGGCAGAGAGAGAGGGGGGGAAGCAGGCTCCCTGCTGAGCAGAGAGCCCGATGCGGGACTCGATCCCAGGACTCTGAGATCATGACCTGAGCCGAAGGCAGCGGCTTAACCCACTGAGCCACCCAGGCGCCCAAGGTTCTTCTTCTTGATGGATGGTTTCAGTCTTGCTGAAAACCCAAAATTCCTCTCCCCGCTGTGGTATTTGCATCTGTTTCCACCTGCCCTTTCCCTGGACTGTCCCTCCCTTTCAACTTCATTCTGGTTTTTTTAGGCCAAGGGCTCATCTCAGATGCCCTCTCGCCCCCAGACACTGTGGACAGGTGCTGTATGAAAAAAATACCATGGGGGGCACCTGGGTGGCTCAGTGGGTTAAGCCTCTGCCTTCAGCTCAGGTCATGATCTCCCGGTCCTGGGATCAAGCCCCGCATCAAGCCCCGCATCGGGCTCTCTGCTCAGCAGGGAGCCTGCTTCCTCCACTCTCTCTGCCTCCCTCTTTGCCTACTTGTGATCTTTGTCTGTCAAATAAATAAATAAAATCTTAAAAAAAAAATACCATGTGGGCCACGTGTAATTTCACATTATCTAGAGCATTGGGTGAAATTAGTTCTAATGTATTTTACTTAACCGTATACATGAAAAACGTCATTTAAACACATAATTGAGGGGTGCCTAGGTTGGCTCAGTTGTTAAGCGTCTACCTTCGGCTCAGGTCATGATCCCAGGATCCTGGGATCTAGCCCGTCATTGGACTCCCTGCTTGGCAGGGTGATCTGCTTCTCTCTCTCCCACTCCCTATTCTTATGTTCCTGCTCTTGCTCACTCTCTGTCAAATAAATAAAGAAAATCTGTAAAAGAAAATAAACGCACAATTGATATAAAATATTATTAATGAAATGTTGGGGTTTTTTTGTAAACATGCTTAAGAGTCATCAGTTTAAATGCTCTGATGATACATATAAGTAGAAATTAAATCCTTCACAAATCAAATTTATTTAATTCAAATTTGGATAACCAGATTAGAAGCATTTACTTTTTTTTTAAGATTTTATTTATTTAGTTGAGAGAGAGACTGAGCACAAATGGGGGGTGGGGCGGGGGCTGAGGAAGAGGAGGAAGCAGACTTCCCGCTGAGCAGGGAGCCAGATGAGGGGCTAGATCCCAGGACCCCAGGATCATGACCAGAGCCAGAGGCAAACATTTAACCCATTGAGTCACCCAGGCGCCCTGCTGGGAAACATTTAAAGCTAACATTCAGCAGTTCTGTCTAATCTCTTTCAGTAGTCCTGTAGTTTACACATGGAAACCCCAAAGAAAACTGTATTTCCCTCTTTCCTAAAGCAAACACTAATCTCCTCAGAATGACCTGTTGGGTCAATTTAGGGAGACTCAGTATGAGTAAAATTGTGGTTCTTGCCCTCTTTCCACTTACTGTTCAAAAGCAGTCATCTGGTGAAGATTCTGGGAGGTGTGCATGTATGTGTCATTTGGATGAATTATCACACGTGTCCCATCTGATGCACATGGACACTCCTGACCGGGGCAGCATGCTCCGTGGTCACACGTTCCCTGAGACTTGCCACCTGGATACCGCCTTGCCATCTTGTGTGCTGGAAATCAGCCCGCCTTCACAGAGCGTGACTTTTTATTAAACTCAATTTCTATTTGTGCATTAATAATAATGGATCAAGGCCTGAGAATAGGAGGCGCCCCTGTGACGTGGCCTCTCGTGGGTTCTTTGCCGTGGCAGTGCGGAGATGGTCCTGCCACAGCAGTTTACTCCCTATGAGGGGTGCTCATGTGTTCGTTTCAACGTGAAGATACGATTCATTCTCATTCCATTTGGAATTCTGAATTTAGAGGGTGCCATCCACTTACTTCCTTTGGTATATATATATATTTTTTAAGATTTTATTTATTCATTTGACAGAGAGAGGTCACAAGTAGGCAGAGAGGCAGGCAGAGAGAGAGAGAGAGAGGAAAGCAGGCTCTCCGCTCAGCAGAGAGCCCGATGCGGGACTCGATCCCAGGACCCTGGGATCATGACCTGAACCGAAGGCAGCGGCTTAACCCACTGAGCCACCCAGGCGCCCCGTTCCTTTGGTATTTTAACCAGATTTTTTTCTCCACCTTCGGCTGTCGTGCTGCCAAGTTGATATCCTCCTAAGGGGGCAGGATGGTGTCCTTTTGAGAGAGGGGAGGGAAAGCACTCTGTATTCTGCTTACTGGGTGGGAAGGCCAGTCTTAATTTGAAAATGTCCCCCTTACAGGTGATTTCCAAAGTAATGTTACCTATTGTATCTTAGTTTTGACTATTTCTAAACCGATTTCAGTAAAAGGGAATTATTTCTAATTAGATCATCCACCGTCCATATTGTCTTTCTAAATGTTTAGTAACAATTTTTAATAAATTAAAGTATTTCCTGCAGGCTTGTTTAGCAAAATATTTTTCCCTATTTATAGCATTAGTAAAGATGACATTTACAAGTTTTCCACAAGAGAAATAACATGGGATTTTAAAAATGTGTTTTTTAAAAAACACTTTTGGGACCCTACATACCAGATCCCATAAGTACCAGTGTCTGTCCAAGCCGGATTGGAAACCATGAATACCTGTTCTGACTTTGTCCTTCTCTCTTTCCTTCCTCTTTCTCTCTCTCCCTCTCTTGCTCTCACTTAAGCTTATTTATTTATTTTTAAGTAAGGTCTACACCCAACATGGGGCTTGAACTCATGACCCTGAGATGAGGAGTCACAAGACTGAGCTGGCAAGGTGCCCTCCCCACCTTTGTCATTTTCATTTTTGACTAAAGTGGAGAAGTAATAATAACATTTCTTATATATGAAAGATTTTACACATTTTCCATTGGGAAAAATAGAATAATGCCTAAAGATCTGCTCAAAAAGCAATGTAGTTAAGACAACCCAAGTTCCACTGATGCTTTCTCGTCTTTAAAAAAATTCTCTGTGGTGCCAGCCCAGATGATGCAGTAACACAAAGGAAAAATGTCCATTGGAGGCACCATTAAAGTCTAAAAATTGTACCATATTGAAGTTGAGTCTTATGACTAACAAATCGTATTCTCACTTTCCATCTTAAGCTAGTTCTGTTTCACGTTTATTTCAGTTCCGGTCTCAATAGGAAACACATTGGCTTATTGGCAGGGCGCAGTGCTCTGTAAGCGTCATGCATGAAACTGCTCCAGGTCCCAGCACTGATGGTATAAAATGAAATGGCTTTTCCTTTTGGTTTCTGGATGCTGACAACTTTCATCTTTGCAGGCATTGGAATGGATACTTGCGTCATTCCTTTGAGGCATGGTGGTCTCTCTCTGGTTCAAACCACGGATTACATCTATCCTATCGTCGATGACCCTTACATGATGGTGAGTTTGGTCCGGGTGTGTGTTTGCCTCTGGAACTGCTTGTTGGTTGGGTTTGGGGCTGGGCCCGGGGCCTTTGCTTTCCATACACATGTGCCAGCTGTCATCATCCTGCCGCCCTCACAGCCGTCAGGTTTGCCCTGCTCACGCTCGGTACCTGGCAGAAGGCAGTGAAGGCAGGTGCGGGGAGCTGCTGTGCCACACTTGGACCTGCGCAACACCTGTTGCGTCCTCAGCACGTCTGCTGATGGACGTGTTTAGTGTTTTCTTCTTTTTTCCTCTCTCTGACATTTGTAAATTCCACATTCCTGTGTTTCAGGCTTCATCACACTCAGTAGCAGGACTCATGTTTCCTTCCCAAAATAAACAGCTTAGCATCTCACCACAGCTAAGTATTGGACATTGATTCTGACTCTGGTCACTATGCACCTCAGGGTGCATGGGTCACTGTGTAGAATGCATATCTGAACTGTGGCGTTAAGTTCCTGGCTACTGACAGTGGCCTGCCTAGATCTAGTTCCAGATGGCTCAGTGCCTGGCTATGCCAGCAACCCCCTGGTCTGCCTGACTTTGACCCTCTACCCTCCTGGACAAGGAGCCAGTGAAGAGATGGGGAGCATCATGCTGTTAAGAAATGGTCCTCCCTGGGCGCCTGGGTGGCTCAGTGGGTTAAGCCGCTGCCTTCGGCTCAGGTCGTGATCTCAGGGTCCTGGGATCGAGTCCCACATCGGGCTCTCTGCTCAGCAGGGAACCTGCTTCCTCCTCTCTCTCTCTGCCTGCCTCTCTGCCTACTTGTGATCTCTCTCTGTCAAATGAATAAATAAAATCTTTTAAAAAAAAAAAAAAAGAAAAGAAATGGTCCTCCCTGGGGCGCCTGGGTGGCTCAGTGGGTTAAAGCCTCTGCCTTCGGCTCAGGTCGTGATCCCAGGGTCCTGGGATTGAGCCTCACGTCAGGCTCTCCACTCAGCAGGGAGTCTGCTTCTTCTTCTCTCTCTGCCTGTCTCTCCACCTACTTGTGATCTCTGTCTGTCAAATAAATAAATAAGATTTAAAAAAAGAAAGAAAAGGGCCTCCCTGTGTGTCAGGGGCATTGGACTCAAGCCACACATGCATAGGGACTTGGACCCTGAGACAACTAAGTATGGGGAAGAGGAAAGTCACTTCTCAGGTGCCAGTGACAGATGTACAGTTGACTAGAAACCTGTCTGGCCTCTGCATGACCATCTGTTCTCTCCTCTGGAGCAGGACTCCTGAGAGACTGGTGCCCTACCTGACCAGGCAGTGGAGGCAGCTAGGACCAGAATTCAGCCTTTAGCCAGCATCTCTCTCTTTCTTTTTCTTTTTTTAGATTTTACTTATTTATTTGACAGAGAGAGAGAGGGAGAGAGCATAAGCAGGGGGAACGCCAGAGGGAGAGGGAGTGGGCTCTCCGCTGAACGAGGAGCCCGATGTGGGACTCAATCCCAGGGCCCTGGGATCATGACCTGAACTGAAGGCAGACACTTAACTGACAGAGACACCCAGGCACCCCTAGCCAGCGTCTCTTACAAGCATCAGAGAGGGGACAACATGGCTGCCTCCCCAAGCAGCGGCAGGCCCCTCCGAGCTGCCAAACCTCCATTGCCCCTGTCACTTCCGTGCTCACTGCTGATCTGCCAGGAAGTCATAAGAAAACCTCAACGAGCATTAAGCCAGCTGCTGAAGTGATCATACTTGGGAATTTGATTATCCTTGTGTCAGAAGGATAATTTGTCATTTTCTCCTTCACTGTCTAGAAATGACAACTTGCATTTATTACTTATTTATTTAGGAGGTGGTGGGGAGGACAGAGGGACGGAGAGAATCTCGGGCAGTCTCCATGCCCACGGTGGGGCAGAGCCCGACATGGGGCTCAACCTCCCGACCCTAAGATCATGACCTGAGCTGAAATCAAGACTCAGACGCTCTACAGACTGCACCACCCAGGGGCCTCTACTTTTTTTAAAAGATTTTATTTTTAAGTAATCTCTACACCCAACATGGGGCTCAAACTTACAACCCCGAGATCAAGAGTCATGTGCCGCACCCACTGAGCCAGTCAGGTGCCCCTGACAACTTATATTTAAAAACTCTGCAGTAGAGATGAAAAAAAGTTTATTTTCAGATTTTTTAATTGAAGCTCCTTTAAATAATATAGTTTATTGGAAATGCTTTTTATGTGCTTTAGAAAACAATCTGACTTCAGGCCTAGATGTTTTTTTCTCTCTTCTGTTTTTTGATTTCTCAAGCAAGATGTTTTTCCTGTTTATCTTATACAGCCTTGAAGAGAAACTTCCGAAATGTCTCCCTCCCTGTGTTATAAAAACCATCTTCTCTATAACCAATAAAGTCCACATATTTTTAGAGTCTGTTCAGGATACGTGGCTGTTTCCAAGTTTGTTAGGACAGTTGTTTTCCAACTTTTCCATTCCCTAAGCTCTCCTCTCAGACCCATGAGCTCCCACCTTGCTCGCCCCAGCTTCTGCTCTCCACCCCCATTCCCGCATCTAAATAAATGGCAGGCTTCCCCCAATATTCAGAATGGGAAGGAACACGGAAATTATGTGTTCTGCACAAGAAAGAAGAGGTGGTCCCAGGAATGTCTGAGAAAGTGAAGGAATGACCTCGTGGTTGTGGATAAAGGACACAGAACGTGGGGACCCTGTCCCTGGAAAGTCCCCGAGTTGTCCTGGGAGGCGCTCTGTAGGCACGCACGGAAAGTCCCCGAGTTGTCCTCTCTCACGCCTCCCCTCTCTTCCAGGGCAGGATAGCATGTGCCAACGTCCTCAGTGACCTGTACGCCATGGGGGTCACGGAATGTGACAATATGCTGATGCTGCTTGGAATCAGTAATAAAATGACCGACAGGGTAAGTGGTCTGCTGTCTTGCTGGTGTCACTGGATTGGTTAGTCCTTCATCCCCCGTCTGTAATGGGCGGCGCCTAGCTGCACGCCTGTCCTCTTCCATCGGGTTCCCCATTTATTTTTTGGCAGCTACTGGTGAATTAAAATAGAGACTCTGGCCTATTCTTGTTCTCATTTCCACCACCTGCTTCCCTTTCTCTCTTCCAGGTAGACAGAAGCCAAGACAGGCATGTTTGTTTGCTTTACTAAAGTTGATGTGGCCCAGGCCTACCCTAACAGACCCAGGGTGTGCCCTGTGTAGGGCAGGCGCCTATCTCCGCTGGCTGATGGGGTCCTGATCGGTGACATGGCGGGGTGCCCCGTGCAGTCACCTGCTTGCACAGCAGCGTCCAAGGCCTCGCTGTCAGCCCTTGTCCTTTGACACAGGGATGATTTCCCTATAGATTTTAAAAGGTACCTGTTTTTGTGCCCCAGTTAGAGGTTTGCCATACCTCGTAGAAATTAGAGCTGGTCATCGCTTCCACACATTTGGAGGAGGGCGTGTGGACACATGCGAAGCTAGTCCTGGCATTCTTCAGGACCCCTGAAAGAGTTGGCTCTCAGATGTGGGCAGACCTGTGGAGCCATCAAATTCCAGTTTTTAATTCCGTGATGTCTGGGCTCTATCCACGTTGTAACCTAGAGCGCCTTCCAACTTCTGATAAAGAATGGCTACAGTGTAAGCGCTTCCCTGCTTCTTCCTCTGATCCCCCACCCTGGCTGTAAACCACAGGACCCCCTGTAGGATTTTATGATCCTTTTTTTATAACTATAAGCGTAGATTCTCTTTTCTGGGTTTTGAACTGAGTTACGTGACTTTTAATTTGTGTTCTTTTAAACCCTAGGAAAGGGATAAAGTGATGCCCCTAATTATACAGGGTTTTAAAGATGCAGCAGAGGAGGCAGGAACATCTGTGACTGGCGGCCAGACGGTATTAAACCCCTGGATCGTGCTGGGAGGAGTGGCCACAACCGTCTGCCAGCCCAACGAATTCATCATGTAAGCATATGTTGCTTTCCCATCACCCGGCCTGGTTCTGCCTTTCTTTTTCTTTTTTTGTAAAGATTTATTGAAATATGAATTCACATCCCATCAGTGCTGTCACAGTTACATACCTGTCACCAGCGAGGATTGTAGAACGTTTCGTCACCCCAGCTGGGAGCCCATCCCCCTTCGCTGTCACTCCACGTTCTCCGACTCCCGTTCTGCCTTCTTTCACTTCACGTGACACTAGCACGCTATTTTTAAGGGTCATCGTTTTGTGGCACGTAGCAGTGCTTTATTCCTATTTTTTTGAATTTTGTGGGGTTTTTAATTTATTTTTATTTTTATTTGTTTAAAGATTTTATTTATTTATTTATTCGAGAGAGAGAATGAGAGAGAGAGAGCATGAGAGGAGAGAGGTCAGCGGGAGAAGCAGACTCCCTGCCGAGCAGGGAGCCTGATGCGGGACTCGATCCTGGGACTCTAGGATCATGACCTGAGCCTAAGGCAGTTACTTAACTAACTGAGCCACCCAGGTGCCCCTGTGGCATTTTTTAAACCGAAGTACAATGCATATAACAAAATTCACATCATATAAAATTCAACTTTTTAAAAAATTTTATTTTTTTGTTTGCTTATTTATTTATTTATTAAAGAAAGTAGAGGGTCGGGCAGAGGGGGAGGGAGGCGGGCAAGCAGACTCCTGCAGAGCACAGAACCTGACACGGGACCTGAGCCAAAACCGGAGTCAGATGCTTAACTGACTGCCAAGCACCCAACAAAATTCAGCTTTTTTTTTTTTTTTTTAAAGATTTTATTTATTTGTCAGAGAGAGCGAGAGTGAGCACAGGCAGACAGAATGGCAGGCAGAGGCAGAGGGAGAAGCAGGCTCCCTGCCGAGCAAGGAGACCGATGTGGGACTCAATCCCAGGACGCTGGGATCATGACCTGAGCCGAAGGCAGCTGCTTAACCAACTGAGCCACCCAGGCGTCCCAAAATTCAGCTTTTTAAAATATATTCTTCACTGGTTTTTAGTATTAACAAGGTTGTGTACCCACCACCACTGTCCAATTCCAGAACATTTCGATCACCCCAAAAAGAAACCCTATGTCTATAAGCAGTCATTCCCAACTCCCTGCTCCCCCTGTGTTCTGGAAACCACTGGTCTACTTTCTGCCTTGTGAAGTTGCCCATTTTCACCATTTCTGATAAGTGGAAAAATGGAATCCTAGGCCCTGTCAGTATTTGGGGTCTGGCTGCTTTCAGTTAGTGTGACGTTTCCAGACTCCGTGTCGTGGCGTGTGTCACTGCTTCGTGCCTTTTTATGGCCGGATGACACTCCATGGTATGGTAGACCAGCGCGTGTTCACGTGTTCACAGTTGATGGACCTTTGGGTTGTTTCTACCTGTTACAGATGATGCTGCTGTGAACCTCTGTGTGCCATTTTTTGTGGACATAACATTGCATTTCCCACGGTGATGTACCTGAGAATTACTGGGTCACATGGTAACTGTGTAGCTTGAGCCACCATCACACTGGTTTCTAACGGTGGCACCGTTTTACATCCAAAGCCACAGCGTAGGAGAATGCCTGTATCCACATCCTCACTAGTCCTCATTCCCCGGTCTGCGTGTTTAAGAATAGTCGTCCTCTGGGGCGCCTGGGTGGCTCAGTGGGTTAAAGCCTCTGCCTTCGGCTTAGGTCATGATCTCAGGGTCCTGGGATCGAGTTCCGCATCGGGCTTTCTGCTCAGCTGGGAGCCTGCTTCCTCCTCTCTCTCTGCCTGCCTCTCTGCCTACTTGTGATCTGTCTGTCAAATAAATAAATAAATAAAAATCTTTAAAAAAAAAAAAAAGAATAGTCGTCCTCGCGGGCACGAGGGCATCTGCGTCCCTGTGTGAAACTGGCATTTCCCTGGTAGCTGATCGTATGATCTGTTCATGTGCTTTCTGGTCATTCCTAGATCTTCAGGGAAGAGTCTCTCTCTCTCTTTTTTTTTTTTTTGAAGGATTCTCTCAACATAAGTTCTTAACTTCACATGTTTGATGTCTTACTAAGAACAGAAAATGTCCCATTTTATGAAGAAAGAAGAAACTCCATTTGTTTACCTTTCTTTTTTTTTTTTTTAAGATTTTATTTATGGAGAGGGCAGGTGAGCACGAGCAGAGCAGGGCGCCTGCTGTGGGGCCGCCTGAGCCCCCCGGGCACCCGTTCGCCGTTTTTCTGTGCATGAGTACATAAGTCCTAGCAGGCTGCGTGTTCACATGACTTGTGTTCAGAACATAGAGATCTGCAGTGCCAGGGTTTCCCTTACTGGGCGAGGGAGCCATTTGAGCCAATTTGCTATTTGACATTCGGTTTATTTTGACTTTGCAAATGGTATTTCATTGTAACCTGATAAGTACATCATTTTGCATGTGTCTGACTCTTAGTAAGAACTTCTTCAAAAAGAATAGCTAGGTCAGGTATACATGCAGAGTGATCGTCATCAATCTCTCCAGACTGGCCTGTGTGGAGGCTCAGCCCGCAGTGAATAAGAGTGCCTCCCCACCTCCCCACCAACACTGCGTGCAAACCTCTTGTTCTGTTTGGTGGCATAAACTTTACTCCTTCGTGATGCAAGTTGAGCATGTTTTTCATATATTCATGTCTTTTGCCCATTTTTTAATTGATGGGAGCTCATTTTAGAGACATTTTCTGATAGCTTTCACATGACGGGTCTTGCATTTTACTTACACCAAAGTTTTGTTTTCCTGTGTTATTTGTTCCTGGTTCTCAAGCTTCCACACAGAGATGACAAAAGATCCCAGAGTCCACTGCCTCCCACATTTCAGCTTTTCGGTAGAAAAAGAACTTAAGCCATTGCAAAAATGAGAGAGGAAAACATAACAAAACAAGCTTCAGTGGGTTTTTTTGGTCAACAGTGCTATGTTTAGTTTGTCAGACAGGAAGGAGCCTGCCCACCTGGGTATATGTGCCTCCAGTAGTGCCCGTGAACTTGAAAATCACCCGGCAGTTGTGGGTAGTCATGTTTGTGGCTGGCACATGACCTGTGCCGTCTAAGAACCTACCAGCGCTGAAGTGCAGCTGAGTCACACCTGAAAGACACTAATGTCTTAGGGCCTAGTTTTTGGAAGAGGAGTTTCTTAGATACCGTTACCAGGTGAACATTTTTCAAAGCTAACAGTGGATAGAGAGATCACAGGGTGAGCTGGGGAGCTAGCAGTTGATTTTAAGTCTGTGCCCCTGGCTTGGTGACCCAACATGGGTGAGTATCTGAGTCTTCTCCCGTCAGACGACAGAGTGGCTGGGTGGTCAGCTTGAACCGACATAAGGAAGACCCTCAGTGAGGACGCAGTGTGACAGGGGTTTCACTTGGGGGGTCGGGCTTTGTGTTTTTAGGGTTGGCCTGTCTGTCTGGATGCCAACTAGGGAACTTAGTGTTGGTCAGTTTGAACTTGAGAACTTTGCTGAAATCACCAGAACGTTAGACTCACCGGTTGGAGCCCCATCCCACTGCGTCTCTACCTCACAAGTGATAGTGAGAAACGGGCTTGGTGTCAGAAGTCTTGTTGCCCCAGAACCATGGTGGGTCCCTACTAAGAAAGCACACA
Source organism: Neogale vison (assembly GCF_020171115.1). Lineage (NCBI taxonomy): Eukaryota > Metazoa > Chordata > Mammalia > Carnivora > Mustelidae > Neogale > Neogale vison. Next base: position 120,715,693 of record NC_058102.1, on the reverse strand, counting down.
GGTGTGGCCCAATGAGACCTTTGCCTTCGAAGGCTGTGGTCTGCTTCTTCATCCACTCCTTGGGGGTGTGGGCGATCCTGTAGGTAATTTGCAGACTCTTCAGTCCTTTCAGTGTTTCTGCTCTAGCAATGGTCTCAGTGGCAAGTCGCAAGGAAGGTTCTACTGCCATTTTACCAGGCTTTTCTTCCTCCTGTTCTACCGCTAGTGAGTTACCTCTTTGATTACACTGAACTGACTTGTTCTTTTCAGGCCAGATAACGCAGTGCCAGGGGATGTGCTAGTGCTGACGAAGCCCCTGGGGACGCAGGTGGCCGTGGCGGTGCACCAGTGGCTGGACATTGTGAGTGGAGGACCGCCTGCCGTGGGGGCGGGGTGGACAGCATGTTGACGGGCGTGGAGAGCAGGGCGTTCACTCTGCTCCTCCGGTCGGGCGAGTGTCTCCTTGGTCTGCTTGTGCCGGAGTACGCTTTCTTGAGACGTGTCTGCTCCAGAGCGAGCGTTGCCCCTTAGATGCATTCACACGTTTCAGATCTAGATCATCCCCGTGTCTTCACTCTGCCTTCCAGAAATGAGCTCCTTCAGCTCCACCACCAGGGAGTAGAGTGTCAGCCATGTCCTTCACAGATTCTGGGGGCTATCTTCTTTTATTAAATCAGAGTTCCACATATCGAGTGCTTTATCTCCGTGTCTTAAGCATCACTAAAAGAAATCATAGGAGAATATATGGAAAGTGTAGTGTTTGGGGGTATAAATACAGGCAGCGTTGCTGACAATTTAATTTTATTCATGAGAATGAGGTGTTTGGTTGTGTTGTCTTTTTAAACTAATTAGTAACTCAAACATTTTGATAAATAATTATCTTGTAAAGAAAACCTCTAGAATATGAAGATGTTTATCCTGAGTCACTTTTCTGCTGAGCTATGATCACACTTCATTTAGGAATCTTCTCCTTGCCACAACAATTCAAAAATTAATACAGTTGTGGCTTATCCTCACATAGCTTGGTGCTTTTAATTTCTGCTGCTGTCATCTGAACTACCATTCCTGAGAAGCAGTTGAAAAAGAATAATAATTTTATGTTATTGATCAAGCAGATATATCTTCCTAGTTATGGCAGAGTAGAGAAAAATCTCTGAGCCACTTCCTTGAGTTACTTTTCCCTTCCATCCAGTGAGGAGGGGACACCTCCCATCAAGTTCGATCTCTAAGTCAGATCGGAAGGCCATAACTGGCCAGCAGGCCACAGTAACTCTCCATGCGACTGCTGAGGTTGGAGTCTCTTAGCAAGGAAGCAGGTGAGGCAGAGGAGCCTCTAAGATGAGGGGTTTGGGATCCTTCTCCCTACCCCCGACCTGACACCACCTTTACTTTTTTTTTTTTTAATGCTCAGAATTAAAAAGAGCAAGATCCAAAAATTACATAAATACATAATGCCCTTTCATAAAGGTCAGAAGCAACCAAAGAGTATATTGTTTTGGCATCTATATGTACGAGAATACTTCATTTTGTATGGTAGGAGAAAGAGGAGTATAAAATTCCATTAGTTGTTAGCTCTGGGGGAGATACGGGGAGCTGTGGGTTAAGGGAGGAGCACATGGTTGGACTTCAGTGACAGCATTGGGTGGTGGATTATTGGGTGTTATTAAAAAAACCAAATGCCTGGATGATGGCCACTCATGGAGCATGGATGATAGTATCATGATGCTAGAGTCTTTGGAAATCAGACTGAGGAAAAAGGAAACTAATTTTCTCCTGACCTTTGTGACCTCCTTTGTGGTTACCCAAGGCTATCCTCGGGGCACACGTAGTCAAAGCTGTTTTCGTCCTCGTTTGTCCATCAGGATGGCTCAATGCAGAATTTAGGTAAAGTCAGTAAAAGTATAATTGTATGAAAATGCAGGTCATCAGCTTGTTAGAGGAGAGCGGCAAAGGACATTGGGAACTGTTCCCGGAGTAATCTGCGCCCTTCCATGGGAAGAAGCCACCTGGCACTTGCGTAGCTGCTCTCTGCGGCCCTGTGTCCTGCTGGGCTTATGTGGCCAGGAAGCTGCACGACTGGACCACAGAAGGGGGGGGTCGAAAACAGAAAAGATCGCATGATTCCGTGTCCAATGGGGGCACCTAAAACACTGGTCACAAGCGAAAGTTGGAAACCTAACTTTATGTACAAAATTAGGTAAACAAACCCCCAGAAGATGACCCCCCCCCAAATACTCTTTTTCTTCAAGTGGTTAAAAGATTAATCACATTTCCCCCCCTTTTCCTCCTAACCTCTGTTCCTGTTACTAGCCTGAAAAATGGAACAAGATCAAACTAGTGGTCACCCAAGAAGACGTCGAGTTGGCGTACCAGGAGGCAATGATGAACATGGCGAGGCTCAACAGAACAGGTATGGGGGTGGGAGGGCTCGTCTGGTTACGGAGCGGTAACTTGCTCAGGGCCCCACAGTGCTTTAGTGGGGACCCGGGGTTTGGAACTACCGCTTATGACACATTCAAGTATTATTATCTATCGTCTCTGAATATAGTTAAGTAAGAAATTGAGGCTATTCCACAGTCTTTATGCACTGTAAGTGAGCGAGTGCTTTGGTACCACACTGTTTCAAAAGCAGATTAAAATGAAACAGGAAAGTTCAAGAACCACAGTTCATCTTCTAGAAAGCAGCAAGGCTTGCCAAGGGAATTACTTGATACAGTTCAAGCATCTTCTACTCCCTCCCTCCCCCCTTTTTTGGCTTTCATATGGATGTAGAAAATATCAGGCATATTGTGTAATTAAGAAGGAAGCTCTTCTCCTGGGTCTTTGAAGTCCTGATCTCTGACATGCCAGAGGAAGTGTTTCTAGAAAAGCATCTGTGCAGATGTTTTGGAAGCGAACTAGCATGTAGAATGTCAGCTTCCAGAGGGCGGGGATTTCCACTGGTTTTGTTCACTGCGGTGGCCCCGGCGCTTCGAAGAACGAGAGACTCATTCTCACTGTAGGTCTTCGTTAAATGTGGACCGGATGAGTTCACTTTGTATACCATGTGCTAGCTTTCTTTATGGTGCCTCACAGACCTTTTTTTCATAATCATGAGAACTCGACCTTCTTTCTCCCCTTTGCCCTAGAGGAAATGCATTAACATGGGCAGATCCTGTTCTCAGACCCAAAACTGTATAACTATAAACACTGCTTTTCCTCCAGTACCACATTTCATCAATGTTGATAAGCTCAGTGATGGAAATTTTTATGATTTTTTTTTTTTTTTTTTCTGGAAAAACCAGTTTTCTTTCTCATCATTATTGGCACGTTGTATTTAAGGATGTGGGTTGGGTGACATTTTATTTTGTAACTTGAAAAATGAAGTTCAGAAATTCTTTCCTTAAAAAAGTCCCTCTTTGGGGCACCTGGGTGGCTCAGTTGGTTGAGCATCGGGCTCTCGATCTCAGCTTAGGTCTTGATCTCAGGGTCGTGAGTTCAAGCCCTGCACTGAGCTCCATGCAGGGCATGGAGCCTACAAAAAAAACCCCAAAAAACAAAAAAAACCCACTCTTTGTTTAGTTTTTCAGGGTTCCCTAAGCCACCAACCAGAAATGGATTTGAATGTGGGGGTCTGGGTGATTCGGAGGGTTAAGAGTCTGTTGATTTCAGTTCAGATCACGGTCTCTCAGGGTTATGGATCTAGCCCCGAGTAGGCTCCTTGCTGGGTGTGGAGTCTGCTTGACTCTGCTTCTCTTAAAAAAAAAGAAAGAAATGCATTTGAATGGATTTTCTTTGTCTTATTCCCTCTGATCTTCGCCTTTCTCCAAATGATTTTGAACCAAATGTATGTAATACTTAATCATGGAGTCTTCGGTTGTTTAAAAGAAGAAGAAATGTTAGGGTTGACCAGCAGATCTGAAAAGATCTTGATGACTGACAGTCTGGTTTTAAAGGTACTTAAAAATGTGAGAACATTTTTTCCCCCCAATATTTGCCTTTCCCCTCTTAAGTTAATTTTTTTTAATGAGATCCCAAGTTTATACAAAAGAACTTTATAAAATCTGTGCAGGGCTTCAGGATCAGCAATGCAGCACCATCTGGTATGAGAAACAGAGTCTGGCCTTGGAAGCCCAGAGTTACCCCTCCCACACTCAGCGCCGGGACTGCTGCTGGGGCGGGGGCGGGGGGACCCAGCTACTGCTCTGAATCTCATGTTCATTCTCTGCACTGTAAAGTCTTTTCATCACGGAGACTTGTATCTTTAAGCAGTTAGTTTTAAAATTTTTGCTTATTTGAATCCTACCTAAGGGGTTTTCTTGTTTTGTTCCTGAGCGTTACTCCTGGTGTATGTACTTGTATTTAATTTATTTTCTCCGCTGTATACTTTTCCACTCCGTGACTGACTTATATGGTCTACTGCTGGAGGGCATTCAGGTTCCCGCTGAGAACTTTCTAGGCCAGGGCTTCTGGGATACTACGTGTAAGAGGTCAGCGGTGCTGTGGCTTTTGTGGCCAGCGCTTGCTGTTTCCGGGGGGCCTACACACGATGGCATCCAGTGGTCCACTGCATACAGAAAATTTCTGTAATGTGTTTTCTTTTCCCATTTATTGTATATATATTTTTTACTGTAATAATATGACACGCGGATTATAGAAGTTCTTAGAAAATGAAAAAAGCAGAGAAGAAACTTTTTCCATAGTCTCACCCTCCAAAACATCTCTTACTGTATATTTGTGTTTCCTTCCAGGGTTTTTTCCTGTGGTTGATAGGGGCTTACTGTCTTATTGTTTTATTGTTCATGTTCTCAGCTGGTGGTTATCATACATTTTATTTGTATTTGAGTCTGCTTTTTGAGTTCTTTTTTTCACATTATATAACCCTGGAACACAATTTTTAATGCCTGGATGGTCTACCAGAGAGGTACACCATAATTTACCTTTTGCCCACTCCTGAATAGTTGTTTGGGGCATCACATTTTTCCATAGTTTGTTTTCTGCATTCCAGGAATATTTCTTTGGCCCTGTTCCAAAGTGACATCGTAATTGTTTAATTTTTTGTCCCCCGATGCTCTCTTCACTTACCACCAAGGCTTTTCCTTTCTGTTCCTGTGCAATTTAAACTCTACAAGGAGTCTTTTTCCCTTTTCTGATTCTTTAAGTCGTTTAACAGAAAGGGATTTGTAATGGATTAATTTTTATTTGTAGGAATTTTCAGTTTCCTTGTATATGAGCATTTAAGATTCCCCACCCTTACTTTTTATGCACAGCTGGTAGTGACAACATGGCAGAAGCTTATGGGGGAGTATTTGATCATATGTAGCAAATTGTGTATACATTTATTTTGACCTAAGCAGTCCTTCTTCTATAACTCTGCCTCAAAGCTGCAGTGGCCAAAATATGAAATGGCATGTCTATAAGATTATGCATTGATGCACTGATTATAATTTCAAAAAAAGGGGAACAATCTGCATGTCTACCAGTAGGTTATAGAGTTATCTAGTCTACGTGTTCACTGTGGAATACTATACAGCCATTAAAAGGAAAGCAGGCTCTCTATTCCTGGATGCTCTAAGATATAATCAAACAAGAAAGGGACAGAAGAACATATATGGTATGCTACATTTTGTGCATTCTTATGTGAATAATATGTATTTTATACTTTCACAAAGAACATTGGGAAAATGAATCACGAATAAAAATAGTTCCATGTAGGGGCACCGGGGGGGCTCAGTGGGTTAAACCTCTGCCCTCAGCTCAGGTCATGATCTCAGGGTCCTGGGATCAAGCCCCACATCAGGCTCTCTGCTCAGCAGGGAGCCTGCTTCCCCCTCTGTCTGCCTGCCTCTCTGCCTACTTGTGATCTCTCTCTCTCTTCTCTCTCTCTCTGTTAAATAAATAAATAAAATATTTTTAAAAAAATAGATCCATGTAAGAGGAAGTAAAACTCTTTGTAGTTTGCCTTCAGAATGAATGTTTTCAATGGTTAAAATTTTATGTAAAAAATAGCATTGCTTATAATTCTAAAACAAAATTTTTTAAAAGCTGCCTAACGTATTAAATTAATGGCAAAACCACACGGGGAAGAATTATTTCAAGTCACTTTGAGCCTGATATTTTCAATGTGTATCCTTGGGACAAAATCCCACAAAGAAATCTCATTGTATTCACTGGGCCTGCGTTTGTGAGAATATTGATTTATTTTGAGGGAGAGAGAATCAGCAGGTAAGAGGGGCAGAGGGAGAGAGAGAAGCAAACTCCCCACTGAGCAGGGAGCCCAACAGGGTTTGATCCTGGGACCCCAGGATGGTGACCTGAGTCAAAAGCAGATGCTCATCTGACTGAGCCACTCAGGCACCCCTGAAAGCAAATAAGTTAATACAATTTGCAACAAAGATTTTAAGAATAAAAAGAAGACTGAAGAAGCTAAGTTGTTAAAAACTATAATCTTTACTTGGAATTATCAGTGTGAACTCAGGACTATTTTTTCCCCCCAAATATGTTTATCTCCAAGCCTGGAAGTGATAATAAGCCAGTAGTATTGAACTTCTAGTGCCCAGATTCTAATCTGAAAATTAACATTTCCCACGAAAAAGTGCCAGCACTCCCTGGGGAAACAGCTGATTCCAGCTCTGGGAAAGGAAGTACAGAAGATAAGCCTGGGGCCTCCTGTGCCTGAAAGTAATGGAGGTGCCAACTGATGGGGTCACGTCACTGCACCAGAACTCGGGGAGGCTCCTGCCAATCAAACGGGAAGAAGGGGCATGTGGACATCAGCAAGGAGAGTGACTGAAGCCAGCTGAAGCACATACCTAAACATCAGTGAAACCATAACAATAATTAACATTTTGGGCCACCACCTTTGGAAGTTGCTAGAACACCAGTGCATCCTGAAAATAAATTAAAGGAATCAGTCACACATTTTACCTTTCTTGTATGGGCTGTACTTCAGGAAATCCAAACAATTGTTTTTTAAACTCTTTAGAATAGTCACTCCTCATAAATGCAGGAGGAATGATTGAATCACGCACTTGCCACTTTTACTGCCCGCTTTGATTTAAGGAATCTCAACAAGCATTAACAGCTGCTAAAACCATTAGGTGAAAGGTTCAGGTGGAGGTGACAAGTGCTCCTTATCCCCGCCAAGGAAGTACTCTTGCCAGAAAAAAAAAAATGAATCTATCTCATCAGGGAGGACACCAAATCCCGAATGTAGGAACTTCTAGGGACTCCATTTCCATAACAAACAGAGGGCATGGGGGAGAAAAGGGGGAAGCTTAAAAATTCAGAGGTTTAAGAGAGATCTGTTACATACAGTATTAATTGCATTGGAATAACAGTGGTATTGTGGTTAAGATTTATTTGATACGTAACTCCTTAAGAGATACATATCAAAATATTTACAGGTGAAGTGGTAGGACTAGGGTTTGCTTTAACCTGATACACTCCTTTGGGTGCCTGAGTGGCTCAGTGGGTTAAAACTCTGCCTTCCGCTCAGGTCATGATCTCAGGGTCCTGGGATCGAGCCCCATATTGGGCTCTCTGCTCAGTGGGGAGCCTGCTTCCCCTCTCTCTCTGCCTGACTCTCTGCCTACTTGTGATCTCTCTGTGTCAAATAAATTAATAAATAAAGTGATCCACCCACCCTACTCACATCCCGGAACAAGTAGTCCAGAAGAGAGGGAACCCTAGTGGAAAGGTGGTAGTGGATGAAGCTGGTTTTTGTTGGGCACACAGGAGTTTGTTGTACTATTCTTCTCTGCTTCTGTGTTTCATTAAAATTTCCATAGGAAATATTAGCAGCAGTAGTTCCCTTTGCAGGGACAAGGTGGTGATGAGTACCTTAAAAATGGAATCCCTGTTACTGACTAGGAGTCCGCGTGTGACCTCTTGTATCCTCTGGGCCTCTAAGCTCTCCCAAGATGACACCAGGAAGAGCTTCTGAAGTGCAGGTCTTGGCTTCTTACCCCACTGCCCTGGGGCAAATGCATGAACAGAATGGGATGTCTGGTTGCCTAACTACCACGATGGACCAGAAAATGTCAATTCTTCTCTCCACCTCTTGTGGTTGAGAATGTTGGACTACAAAGAGAATATTTGCCAAAAAACCACATTTCCTCCAGGGTACTCCTGTAAACGTAGGCTGTATTTCATTTCATGAGAAAGAGATATTTAATTTTTTAAAAATTAGACTTTCAGTTACTCCCCCAAAATGAAATAATTCAATATGAATCTAATAAAGTATGTGCTCCATGTGAGGAAAATCTGTAAAACTGATGGCAGAAGTCAAAGAGGATGTAAATAATGGAGAAGTTTTCGAGGCACAGGGATAGAAAGACTCAATATTGTCAAGATGTCACTTCTTCCCAACTTGGTGTATGGATTCATTGTGGTCCCCTTCAGAATCCTAGCCAGTTATTACTGATTCTGAGGGGTTTTGTTTTATTTTGTTTTGTTTTTTAAAGAACTTATTTATTTGAGAGAGAGAGATTGAGAGAATGAATGGGAGGAGGGGCAGAGGAGAAGCAGGCTCCCTGCTGAACAAGGAGCCCAATGCAAACCTTGATCCCAGGACCCTGGGATCATGACCTGAGCTAAAGGCTTAACCCACTGAGCTACCCAGGTGCCCCTGATTCTGAGTTTATATACAGAGGGGAAAGACTCAGAACAGCCAACACAGTGTTGAAGAGCATTTGGAGGACAGACACCAAAGAGCAGTTCCAAGATGGTGTAAGCTACAGTCATCACCACAGTGTGATATTGGTCACATAGATGTAATAATAGATGTAACAGTGGAACAGAATACACAGTCCAGAGATGGACCCACATAAATCGTAGTTTGATCTTTGACAGAGGAAAGGTGGTTCAATAGGGAATGGATCATCCTTTCAACGAATGGCTCAGAACAAGTGGACATTCGCAGGCAGAAATTCACTTACACTTCTCATAAAAATTAACTCAAAATGGATCATAGACCCAAACTGTTAAATTTCTAGAAGGTAACCTCGGAGAAGATGCAGGTGACCTTAGGTTTAGTGATGACTTTTTTAGTTAGAGCACCGAAAGCACGATCCATTAAAGAAAAAATTGAGAAATTGGACTTTATAAAAATACTTCTCAGTGAAAGACACTAAGAAAGGAGACCAGCCACAGACTGGGAGAAAGTCCTTTACCACGCATAGTAATACAATAAACACTAATATGATCCAGCAGTCCTTCTCCTTGGTATTTACCAAACTGAACGGAAACCTCTCCGCCCGGAAGCCTGTACACGGATGTTTGTCCTAGCTTTATTCATATTTGCCAAGACTTGGAAGCAACCAAGAAGTCCTTCAGCAGGTGAATGGGTAAGTAAACAGGTCCATCCAGACAATAGAATATTACTCAGTTCTAAAAAGAAATGAGCTATCAAGCCATAAAAGATGTGGAGGAAACTTAAATGCATCGTTCTGAGTGAAAAAAGCCAATCTGAAAAGAGAAAATATTCTGATTCCAGTTCTGGTATTTTGGAAAAGGCACTACTATGGAGACAGTTGGAAGATTAGTGGTTGCCAAGAGTTGGGGAGAGGGGTGGGTTGAGTAGGCAGAGCACAGGATTCTAAGGGTAGTGAAATTAGTCTATATGATACTGCAATCATGGGTACACATCGTACACTCGTCAGCACCTGGAGATTGTACAGCATCAAGAGTGGGTGTCTGTGTAAACTATGAGCTTCACTTAATAATGCATCAGTAATGGCTTGGATCCCTTGTAACAGATGTAGATGTTAATAATGGGAGAAGGGGCAGGGCACCTGGGTGGCTCAGCGGGTTAAGCGTCTGCCTTTGGCTCAGGTCATGATCTCAGGGTCTTGGGATCAAGCTCTTGCCTCTCTGCCTACTCTGATCTTTCTCTCTGTCAAATAAATAAATAAAATCTTTAAGAAATAATAATAATAATAACAATAATAATGGGAGAAGAAGGCAGGACTATACGGGAACCTCCGGTAATCCTGCTCAATTTTCTTTAAACCTAAAACTAGAGAACTATTTTTTTTTTCCAATTTATTTATTTTCAGAAAAACAGTATTCATTATTTTTTCAACACACCCAGTGCTCCATGCAAGCTGTGCCCTCTATAATACCCACCACCTGGTACCCCAACCTCCCACCCCCCCGCCACTTCAAACCCCTCAGATTGTTTTTCAGAGTCCATAGTCTCTCATGGTTCGCCTCCCCTTCTAATTTACCCAAAAGCACATACCCTCCCCAATGTCCATAACCCTACCCTCCTTCTCCCAACCCCCCTCTATTTTTTTTTTTAATTAGAAAATTAACCTTCTAGGCAGGTCACTTATAATAGTGCTTTGAATTACGTCTGTCTTAAAAAGTCTTGTTCTTTGATTTTAGAATGGTTTAGATCTGATTCTTCTGGACAGATTTTTTTGTTTGTTTACTGGAAAATTACTGTTGATTGAAGCTGCTGATGGTTCTAAATGGTTCTTGTAGAATAAGAAACAAGCTTTCAGGGTGCCTGGGTAGCTCAGTTGGTTAAGCATCTGCCTTCAACTCAGGTCATGTTCTCAGGGTCCTGGGATTGAGCCCCACGTCGGGCCCTCTGCTCAGGAGAGCCTGCTTTTCCTTCTGCCTCTCCCCATGGCTCATGCTCTCTCTCTTTCTCTTGCTTTATCTCAAATAAGTAAAATCTTTAAAAAAAAAAATCTGCTTTCAAAACTTCACTCTGATCTTTTTTTGTTTTGTTTTAGAAATTACATTTTCATTATTCCAGTATGCCACCACCCTGACAAATTTGCAATTTTGAAATCAAAGTGTGCAAAATTTTGAGTTGAGGAAAGGCGGCTTTTTTGTCCATCTTCATTTATGTCAGCAGATAATAAATGGCTCCTCTGTTTTCTCTTAGCTGCCGGGCTCATGCACACATTCAATGCCCACGCTGCCACTGACATCACGGGCTTTGGAATTTTGGGTCATGCGCAGAACTTGGCCAAGCAGCAGAGGAACGAGGTGTCCTTCGTGATCCACAACCTTCCTGTCCTGGCCAAGATGGCTGCTGTGAGCAAGGCCTGTGGAAACATGTTTGGCCTCATGCACGGGACTTGCCCGGAGACATCAGGTACAAGGATCCTGGGCCCAGATCTGAGGATTAAACTAGCGAGGCTAACGGAAAGTCCCCTGACAAGTACATGAGCACGACCCCACTGTGTGTGAGGTCAGTGCTGGCAGATAACCTAGGCCTTCTTCACACGAATGTCCTCAGCATCCCCGGGGGCTGTAGGTCACCCGACTCCTGCCCATCTGTGTGTGATCCGGCGGCATGAAACTCCGTGGCTTTTTTGGTAACAGGACAGGAGGGAGGGAATGGGGAAATGGGTCCTTCCTCGGCTTTCCTAGGAAACTTAGCATTTGAATGAACTGTGATTCCCTATAGGTTTGAACATGCTGTTTTTTTCCTTGAAGAAAATGTCCAAAATTGCTATTTTAAGAATGAGGTAGTATGTGATGTCTCCAGATTGCCCTTTACCTGGACTCTCGTATTTCGCTCTGGATATCCTCCCACTCTTCAATTTTTCGTATTTCTCTTTTCTTTCGAACTTCGTAGTTTCCCTGCCCTAACAAAGCAGTGAAATCATCTGGGGATTTAAAAATGCCAGTGCCTATACCTGACCCCCAGGAAACCTGACTGTGGCAGTCTGGGGTGGGCCTGGTGCACAGGAATTCTATCAGTGCCTCAGTGGGCTTCTGGGGGTACAGCTGGAGGCGAGACCACAGAGCTCTGCCCACCCGCCAGCTAGGCAGGCCTGCGCTTTGCCTATAGGCTGCCCACGGCCTCTGTCCAGGAGCCTGCAGTTTCCTGTCCTTAAAACAACAACAAACCAAAATCCAGTTTCTAGTAAGAAAGTTCCAGGCGGGCAGTGGGAACTGTTGGTTCCGCATCCGGCTAGAACAGTGCCCACCACCTGGTGGGCCTGGAGTAAGTGTTGAATGAACAAACAAATCGTACCATCAAATTCCATGTTTCCTTTACTCAAAAATGAAAAGTTTCTACTTTTTGATAAGTATAGATCTATATTTTTTCCTGATTGTATTATTTCTACTTATGAATACATAAAATTTTCTGTCCTAGCTAGCGACATTGTGGTGAAGGCTTTTGTAACATATTTTATGCTCTTTCTCTTTTGGAGGCAACAAAGCCAGTGACAGGACCTTTGTACTTTGAGACATACACCTCTTCGTGATCTTAACTTTTAAGTTAAAAAAAAAAAATACAGAAAGTCTTTTTTATAAAAGGAGGAATCCACGTAGAAAATCAAGTCAAAAAAGAAAAGTTCTCTTTCGGTTTTAAGTACTTTCCGTGTGGGAAGAAGAAAGTAGCTACCACGTGTGTTACTGAGCCCTCAGACCCCTCCCTCGTGCACAATGTTCAGGGATTCACGAGGTCATTTTCAGAGTTTAAGGCTCACTGCGTGTGTTCCTCTAATAGAGTAAGCTGTTCGCCAAGAAGCTGCACATTGCTCTACCGTGTCATCAGCGGAAAGTCTGTTGACTGAAAAGGGTGACTCACTTAGAGACAGAAACGGGTTGGTCGCCAGCTGGCAGTGGGGGTGGGTGTGCCCTGGAAAGCCAGCGGCCCAGAAACCACCAACAGGGCATCCCAGTAGACGATGATCCTTTCTCTCTCTCTCTGTCGCTTTGCCAGGAGGCCTCCTCATCTGTTTACCGCGAGAGCAAGCCGCCCGGTTCTGCGCAGAGATCAAGTCTCCCAAATACGGGGAAGGCCACCAAGCATGGATTATTGGGATCGTGGAGAAGGGCAACCGCACGGCCAGAATCATAGACAAGCCCCGGATCATCGAAGTCGCACCGCAGGTGGCCACTCAGAACGTGAACCCCACCCCGGGGGCCACCTCTTAATCTCGACCCAAGTAGCTCTTTGGTTTTGTTTTTAAATAGATCTATTTCCTTTTTCATCATTTCAATTAAAGACTATAAACGGCCACAAAAAAAATCTCATTGTGTCTACACATCTGGTGACCTTAGGTCGATTTGTGAGTGGATGCAATTAATAAAATAAAATCCATCGCCTTTTTTTCCTGTTACATTAACTGAAGATGCACCTAATCTTGAGGCAGCTTCTGAGTTGAGAATTATATTGTTATCCAATACTGTTGATTCATTTTGAATCTTTAGACACTTATCTCTTGCCGCATAGGCTCTTTTTAAAGGTGCTTTCCCGTAGCACAGACATGCCCGTCGTGGTGTCAGATAGCAGTTGGTGTCTTTCCATTTTGTGTGTATTTATCATTCTCGGTCTGGTCTTTTGTAAGTGTCTTGGATGGTATTCTGGAAAGATGGAATTGGTAAGTGACACATTGGTATCCCATGAGTGAGAGGGTTACATGGTTCCTTCTAGTCCTTGCTTTGTCAAGCCCGGTCTCCTCATTCAAGAGTGTCTCTTTTGACCCAAGACATTTCCCCAGTAGTGTATTCAGTTCAGTAAGGCAAGTGCTTAACTCTGCATGGAAAGCACTTTGAAGACAAAAAAAGAAAGCTAGTTTCTTTTTTTGTAGCCTTCCTAATATTTACAGTAATACTATTAACTGTTTTCTTTATGGACAGCAAGCAAGGATCCTTACTACAATGTAATTAGATGTTCGCTCGTGCAACAAGGAATCAGCCTTCCGGAAGGGGGTTTATGTAGAATACTCCTTTACAATTCAGTCTATAATTAACTACACAAATAATTTTGAAATATAATCAATAATAAAGACTGTTCTGTGGATGGTAGTGGTTACTACATTTTATATTTTGTATAGTGATTTCAGGCCTTTTGTTTTCCTGAACTCAGCAGTTCTTTAGCCGAAATCTTAGCATTATTTTGTCCTTGGCGCCAGTACGTTTTTGTGCACGCTTTTTGTGATCTGTGTTAAAAATCTGCATTGCCAACGTCGCAGCTCGAACTGAAACTTGTTATTCAAATAAATATTTAATTTTTTTTATTGCTCTTGTATAATCAGATGCCCCCTTTAGTATCATTTGAGAAGCGTTGGGAGGGTTTTGGCTAAAAGTACAATTTATTGGGGAAAACTAGATTTTAGTTTTATAAAACTTTTAAGTCTTTCATGGGACCTATATTTTCTTGAATTAAATTTTGTAGTGCTAGAACAAATAGACGATCTAAAAAGGTGTTTATCTGTGTTACTTAAAAACAGAGGCTTCCTTCTATTTTAACCCACTAAACCATAAGGAGGGATCGCGGTTAGTAAGCAGCGCGCTGACTCCTCGAGTGTCCGCCTGAGGGAAGCAGCCGCCGGCCCTGCGAGTCTCTGATGCCTCCTGCGCCCGGGCACCAAAGCCGTGTCGACAGATCTTCTTGCCAAAGGAAGCCACCCCTGCGGAGAGGACGCCCCGAAGAGGCTTCCCTTTGGATGCGCCCTCCGTCAGGAGCCAGAGGGCAGCCTTTTTGCAAGTGTAGCTGGAACTCAAGCCATAAGTACGGTGTGCGGCACCCAAAAGGCTGCTTCGGAACGGACATTCGTTGGACGTTTTCTAGGGATTTATACAGATGTTGGTCCTCAAAAGCTAAAGACCAGTGGTCGACAAAAATAAAATGTGTTGGAAACCTCTGAGTAAGGTGAACAGACTGTTGGGCTTTTTTTTTTTTTTTTCTTTCACTAGTGATGATGAACTGAATTCTTTTTAATGTTGATCGTGTCTTGAATGCTGATTTCCTCGGTGGCAAGTCTGCTGAGAGGAAGGGAGCTAAGCAGATTATGCACCCGAGGAAACCATCTTCATGAAGATTAGTATTTAGAAAATGCTGGGTACATGGTGGTCTGGGTAATTTGTGTGATCCTGAGGAGGAAGAACAGGTCTCTAAAGCGGGATTTCCCAGAGAGCATTCCAGATCACCTCCCTTAGCATCAGCTGGGGCTGCTTGTCACAGGCACATTCTCCAGCCACGCCGCAGATGTGCAGAGTCCAAGCTCGGGTGGTCTAGGGAATCTGACTCGGACACATCCCCCCCGTGGCCGAGCGTACTGAAGTTAGGTACCAAGGGCCAGGAGAGGCCAAGGAGGGAAGGACAGTGGAGCTGCTCTCCTAGTACACTTTTCCTGGAATTGTTCTTTCCCATTTTGACCACTCTGGGGATTGACATCTGGGCCCAACAAAGCACATAAAAAACCCCATGTTATTTTGAAAGTTTCTTGAATCAAGTGATGCATCTTTGACTTCTAACAATATCTGTGTAAGGTATCTTAAAATTTGGTGAGTAGTTAATAGACAATTATTTGGCTTCCTGCTAGTACTTTCAAACTTCACATTGATCTCGGTATAGTGATTTATTTTCTTTAAATCCTATGGCATAGCTGCATCCAAAAATACAACTTGTTAAAATGCACCGAATTTTTTACATACAGTCTGAAAAGGCGGGGGGCCCTGGTGAGCTCAATCATCCTTCGGGCCACCGGAGTGACTTCCCAAGAATATCCAAGCTTAGCTTGTTATTTGCACAGGCTGTGTGGAAACATGGACTGTCCGGTAATTTTTTTCCTGGAAGAGACTCTAAAATACTGTGTAAGCAATATGTACTTTTTGGGCAATATTTTTTGAATTAGTACCCTAGTCTCCCAAGCATGCCTTATGATAAATAAATGTGAGTGTTTAAGTTCTGATTTTAAATGAATGAGCTCGCAGTTTCAATCTGAATTTAGCATTGCCTTTAAAAGAGTTAAATCTGAATTCTAAGTTTTACAGTTCTGCATAAAGAGAGACAGAATAGCTATACTAGTCTACTACTACTATATTTTCAGAAGTAGTAAAGCAAGCACAAATAATGATGCTTCAGATAATTAACTGTCATGTGTTTGCATGTGTGTGTGTTCATAGAAAGATCTGGATTTCTCTCTACCTACGTCCCTGAGCTGCTCATTTCACATGCTCAGATGAACGTTTTTCTCTAGATGAGGTATTGGTGGCACAGATAATATAATTTATTTTCAACCGTAAGTTGTACCTTTTCTCATGAGAAGTCGACACATGAACAATTGCAATTTTTGAACCTGCCAAGGTACACAAGGAAAGCCAACAGATTCAAAAACCAATTCTTAAAGTGAAGTGTGGGAATAGCATTTTGCCTCTGGTTGAGTCTCTGTGTCTTGAACCTAAACGTGGCTCAACCTAGTGAACCATAGTCTCGCTTGGCCTTCCCCAAGTAAAACCATCGGTGGGACAGGGTGCCCATGGATATCTAGATCTGCTCAAGAGTTGCAGAATCCAAGCCTCCGGTTGCTTTGGGCAGGTCCATGGACATCGGGGGGATAGTTCCCAGGTGTGTTCTCTGTAGGGTTTCTTGTATTTCCTATTTTTAGGTTCATCAATATTTGATCTCTGACTTGGTACATAGTGGGTGTTTCTAGTGGTTTCTGATTGTCCTTCCCAGTCCTGTTGCTTGTGGAGGGAAACTCCTGCTTGGGAGGCTGGCATATAATGAAGCCTGCCAAAACTTTATGGAAGGAAAGAGAAAATTCCACGTACTAGCAATCTGGTTGCAGAATAGCCAACATATTTTTAATCTGTATTTCAAGAACAAAAGCAAATGCGTCTAGAGGTTCATTGAGACCTATGAAATAGTGAGTTAATATAATGTCTTTTATATTTTGCCTGGTTAGTAGAGAAGAATGATATATAGTGGTTCCTGGAGCATGGCCCCACTTTGGTCCATCTAAATAATTAAGAAAATTATAGTAGTTGAACCCTACCTTGCTCATGCTGTGCTCCCCACAAGTACAGCTACCATCTCTCACCACTATTAAAATAATGACTATATTCCCTCTGCTGTACCATTCCTCCCAGTATCTTACCTTTTCCACCACTGGACGCTTGTACCCCCCCCCCCATTGTCCTTCACCCACTTTGCCATCCCTGCACCAATCTCCCCTCTGGCAACTGTCAGCTCTCTGTCTTTATGGGTCTATTTCTGCTTTTTGTTTGTTTTTAAGATTCCACACATTTAAAAAAAATAGATTATACATATAAGTGAAATCATAGGGTACAGCTTTCTCTGACTTAGCAGAATACCTTCTAGATCCACCCATAAACTCCTGTTTTTAAGTTTTAAGTAAAAAGCTAGATTCTGTTTCTAGCACATTAAGAGATAACACAAAGAAGGGGTGCCTGGGTGGCTCAGTGGTTAAAGTCTCTGTGTTCACCTCAGGTCATGATCCCAGGGTCCTGGGATCGAGCCCCACATCAGCGGCTCTCTGCTCCTCTCTCTCTGCCTACCTCTCTGCCTGCTTATGACCTCTGTCTGTCAAATAAATAAATAAAATCTAAAAAAAAAAAATAACACAAAGGAATCAGATACATCTATAAAGGATTTCTCAAGTATTAATATGAGACTGTTAACCAGGACTTTAAAAAGTTACCAATAAAGGGTCACCCTGGTGGCTCTGTTGGTTGGGCATCTGACTCTTGGTTTCCATTTAGGTTGTGACCTCAGGGTCATGGGATCAAGTCCTACATTGGGCTCAGCACTTAGCAGGAAGTCTATTTGGATTCTCTCCTTCTCCCCCTCCCCTACTCCCCTGCACAGGTGACGAGAGTCTCTCACTAATAAATGAATAAATCTTAAAAAAAAATTAAAAGTAAAAGTAAATAGCCATCATCCACCTTAGCCAGTCAAATCAGTCTAGTAAATCCACTTACAGTAAGTTTGTGGGGTGCTTAAAATCCAGATGACATTTATTTCTGTTTCCCAACTTTTTATTTTGAGCAAGTTTAAGCAAAAACTAACAAAATAGTACAACAGACAACTCTAGAAGTGTTGAGGTGCTGATATCCTTCCACACCTGCACACAGACATGCACACATATGGACATACACATAAACATTCCTTTGTTTTGGTAGAGTCACTGTCATAAGTGAACTGCAGACATTGTGACACTGCCAAGTGGCCGGTGGGGCACATCCCCAGACGATCATGATTTCCAGTGATCAGAGTGCCGTGAATCTAGCCACAGCATTTCCATGGCAGATTTTATAGTATGTGAGAACTTCCAATTTAAAATCACGGAGGTAAGGAGCGCCTGGATGGCTCAGTGGGTTAAAACCTCTGCCTTTGGCTCAGTCATGATCCCAGGGTCCTGGGATCGAGCCCCATGTCGGGATCTCTGCTCCGTGGGGCGCCTGCTTCCTCCTCTCTTTCTGCCTGCTTCTCTGCCTGCTTGTGATCTATCTGTCAAATAAATAAATAAAATCTTAAAAAAAAAAAATCACTGAGGTAAGCTAAACTAAGAGAAATACCAAATGAGAGGTGCAGCTTTAAAACAATTGGTATAGGGACACCTGGGTGGCTCAGTCGGTTGGGCGTCTAAGAGTTCAGCTCGGCTCCTGATCTCAGGGTCATGAGATGGAGCCGTGAATCTGGTCTGCACTCAGCAGGAAGTCTGCTTTTCTCCTCCCTCTCCCTCTTCCCCTCCCCCACTCATGTTCTCTGTCTCTCTAAAATAATCTTTTTTAAAAATTGGCATATATATATATATATATAGTCACATATATAGTTAGTTTTACATAATATATACATATATAGTTGTGCAAAGTGTTTCTTCTCAGTTACTATATTCTAGACATAACTTCCTATCATTTTCTATCATAATTCCCAATCATAGATCACAGAAATATCCCCATTCATGTTAACCCTAATGTAGTTTTTTTTTTTTTTTAAGATTCTATTTATTTATTTATTTGACAGAGAGAGATCACAGGTAGTCAGAGAGGCAGGCAGAGAGACAGGAAGGGAAGCAGGCTCCACGCTGAGCAGAGAACCCGATGCGGGGCTCGATCCCAGCACCCTGGGATCACGTCCTGAGCCCACGGCAGAGGCTTTAACCCACTCAGCCACCCTGGTGCTCCTCTAGTTTTCCATTGTATGGCCGCAGGATACTCAGTTGCTGAAATATAGATAAATACTGAAGATATTCCCAAATGTCTCCAGTCCCTTCACCTTAAGTTGTGTTCAGTGCTAATCCTTGGAATGTTGAGAACCTTGTTATTGTACATCCATACCCTAGCTAGTAAGATTTGGGGATTTTTTTTTTTTTTTGAAGTTTATGTAAGTAAACTCTACACCCCATGGGGCTTGAACTCATGACCCTGAGACAAAGAGTCACATGCTGCTTAGACTGAGCCAGGCTGGTGCCCCAAGATCTGAGGATTTTAGAAGTAGCTATTTAGGATGCCTGAGTGGCTCAGGCAGTTAAGCATCTACCTTCAGCCCAGGGCTTGATCCCAGTGTCTTGGGATCCAGTCCCTCGTCAGGCTCCTTGTTCCAGCTGTATATGAATGGAGAAAAATACATGGGATTTTAACACAAGTTTTCTCCTAGAGAGCAGGAACATGAGTGAATTTTAGTTTTGAAAAATTCTTTCTCTAGTTTCAATTTTTCTACAATGCCTATGTATTACATTTGATCACAAAACATCAGACCTTAAATACACACACACACACACATATTTTAAAATATATATATTTTTTAAAGTTTTATTTATTCATTTGAGAGTAAGTGAGAGAAAATACAAGTAGGTGGAGGGGAAGAGGCAGAGGGAGAAGCCGACTCCCCACTGGGACCCCAGGATCAGGACCTAAACCAAAGGCAGATGCTTAACTGACTGAGCCACCCAGATGCCCCAAACATATGTACATATATGAAGATTATAAATGCCAAGCTGGAATATACACAAGGGGCCATGGAAGGCGGAATGTTCCAGCAGGACTGATAGGTCTCTTCATTCTTGGGCAATTTGAAATCAGGACCATGAACACTGCTTCCCCCCAGCAGAGTCTCCTGGTGCCTGTCTCCCTCTCCTCCGGCCGCACACACACCTTGGGAAGAAGTTTCGCCTGCAGCTTGCCTGCCCTTGCGAGAATCTTACTGTCTTTCTCCCCAGCTAGGCCGTCAATGCTCTGCTCACAGGAAGGGTAGCTGTCCACTATTTTCCTCTACTTTGCAGACAGCCCTGCACAAGTGAGGTGCTCAAGGAGTGTATGAAGGTTTGTGGGTTGATTTTTCTTCCCTTCACGCTAGGTAATTTACCACAGGCCTCTTGACGTATCTCAACCTGAACAATTCTGTAAGTGGTAATTTTATCCTTTCATCTTCTGCTGGATTCATACATATGTATCTTTGAGGTTCAAGTTCATGCTGAAAGATCACGAATCTGGGCAGCACACACCCTGTCAGTCCCTCAGACTAGTTTTAATTATGGCTGATACCGGAAACAGGCTCGGAGAAAATACACTTGTGTCTCTTTGTGTGGAAATGATTTATAGAAAGCTTGTCTCATAGCTACAACACATAGCTTAATTAAATTTGTGTTCCTAGAATTAGATTTATACTGTTATTCTTAAATTATTTTCATGTGAGAAGACAATGATCTTTATGGGACAGATTCTGAATTATAATTTGGGTCTAAAGGAATGGAAATGAGTGGAGTGTGTGCCTGGGTACATGTGTGTTGTTTTTTTTCCCTTCCTTTCCTCCAATGTTTTTGTTTCTTTCCTCCCTCTCTCAGTTTCATAACAAAATACCAGAGATCAGTGGTGCTCAGCAGAAAGGGAGTGGGGGTAGTCAGATGTCGTTACCTGGAGAGATTTTTTCCTTGGGTTTGAGGGCTCACCCAAATAATCCAGGATGATCTCATCTTGAGATCCTTAATCATACCCACAAGGACACTTTTTCCAAATAATGTCACTTTCACCCTTTTTGGGGGTTAGGCCATAAACATACTTTTTTTTTTTTTTTGTGGGTGGGTATGACTTTTGAGGGGAGAAGTTCGGGAATTCTGTTTTGAGATGTCTGTTAGACGATGTGGAAGCAGGGTCTGGAATCCTCTGGAGAGCTCAGGCCAAAGATTTAAATTTGGGGATCATCAGTTTACAGGAGGAAATTAAAGTCACAAGATGGAGATTACTGGGGAAACCGTGTGTATACAAGGAGCTGTCAAAGGAGCATGGAGGTGAGGGAGACCCAGTGAAGGAGCCTGAGAAGGAACAGGGAGGGAAGTTGCATATGTGTTTTGCTGAGTCCCGTGCTGCTTGGGGTCTTATAAGCTTCAAAATGAGAATCCACCTTTGGGTGCACCACATGGTAATCGCTGGTCAACTTTGACCGGCACTTTGGGTGGAATGGAAGATTGACTGGCTTCCAAAGAAAAGGAGAGGAGAAAAAGTGGAGACAGGGAATGTATCCAGTTTTTTCAAGCTTTGCTGCAGAAAGAATGGAGAAATGTGTGAGTGGGAGCTGGAGGAAATGGTATCACCAGGGAGCCTCCAAGAGATGCAGTGCTAGCCTTAGGCTTCTATGCTAATGGTGGAAGAGGGGGAGCCAACAGGGTGGAGAAGAAGGGAGAATCGCTTGAACAAGGTTCTGGAATAGTCAAGACAGGAGATAGGGGTCACTGCCCAAGAGGAGGACTGGCCTTCGCTGGGAGCGCTGAACTGCCCCCATAGCTGAGACAGTCCAGGATGAGGAGAGTTGCAGGCAATGGCCAAGGTAATGGCCATCTGTTTGATGCACGGATGAATCTGACCAACTTTAAACCTTGCTGCTAAATTACTGGGATACGATCATCTCTTCTTCTCAGGAAAGAATGGTATATTTGAATCTGAATCTGGGATTGATTGCAATTTCTCCTTCATATAATGAGAGAGTTTTGGGACACCTGGCTGGCTCAGTTGGTGGAGCATGAAACGCTTGGTCTCCAGGATGTGGGCTCTGGCCTGAGCTGGGTGTAGAGGTTACTTAAAAATAAAATCTTTTAAAAATGGTCATAGGTGTGCACAACTCTTAAACAATTTAATTCAAGTTTCTTTGGTCACGCTCATTTGTTTTTAGCTGCTCAAATATGGCTAATTGTTAAAAAATCATTTTCTTTAACTTCTTACACATCTGGGGAGAAGTATTCCTCGGATGGTTTTGAAAATCGTTGTGTTTCAGTATTTGTCTTCAAGGTTACTTTCAGTGTTTGGGGAAACCAAGCACATTGCTTGAAGAGGATTTTGCTTGAAGGTGATTTTGAAGTGATCTTCAAAAGTCCAACTTCAATAAGAATAAATACCAAATGCTGAAGGAGAAAGAAATGATCATTCTTGTGATAATGTTGGTTTCCTTTACTGTTCCATTTCAAATGTTCTCAGATATATTTATTTTAATAGCACAATTATTAAAGACGTGTACTTAAGGAATTTCCAAATAATCCAAATCACTGTTTTTAAAACTGGGAACATTCATCAAATTACCTACGGAGAAATTATTGTTCTAATTCCCCCATGGGATCTTCAATGAGACATTTTAAACCCATCATCCTTTAATTTAAGAGAGGCAGCAATAATTGGAAGCGTTCAAAGATTTTCTTCGTCTCTCTGAACAACCATCCACTTAAACCAGCTCACAGTAGAGCAGCTGGGATTTTCACACACTTGTAAAATGAGGTATTTGGGGGGAACATTAAAACTACAGGTGTAGGTAGTCTCATCTCACTGTCTGTTCCCATTGGTCAGGGAAGTCAAAAACTTTCAGGGCCTGTGCGGGTAAATGCCTTGACCTTGAAATAATCTGGGTTGGCCTGGATTGAATTTACATTTGCAGTGCCCACATTCCACCAGGCGAGGGCGGTAAGGACCCACGGAGTCACCCATGCCTGATGGAGGAGCCCTTTTTCTCAGGAGCAGAAAGATGGAGAATCTCTTTGCTTTACCTACCAAAGGCCAGATACTTCACTTTAAACTATGATAAACAAAAGCGCCTCTCCTGAAGACCCCTGGCAACCCAGTCACCGAGTTCAGGATCAGGTTTCAGTCCTGGGATGATCAATTTGTGGGTGAACTAAGGGGGTAAGGCCCAGGATATTTCTGTCAACCTAAAAAATCTGAGAGTCTGGGTGGGGAGGAATCATGGGTAAAGGATAGAGAACCCAAAGATGAAGGCCAAAGGGCTGGCCTTGCTCTGGGTGCTGACAATTGTCCACCCGGCCTCTGAGGAAATAGGCAGCAGCTAATAAACTAATTTCTGAGTCTTGGCCTGCTTTTCTCTGTGAGTATGGCGGTTTCACCAAATTACGTAAAGACATCCCTTCAGAAACTATACCATGTTTAGGGGCATCCAGGTGGCTCAATGCGTGAAGTGGCTGGCTCTTGATTTCAGCTCAGCTGGTGATCTTAGGGTCTTGAGATAGAGCCTGGCCTCTGGCTCAGCACTCAGCACGGAGTCTGCCAGTTCCTCTCCCTCTGCTGCTCCCCTGCTTTCTCTCCCTCTCTTAAATAAATAAATAAATAAAATCTAAAAAAAAAAAAAAAAGAAATGATAACTTGTTTATAAGGTGAGACATTCTGGAAGTTACTCTTTGAGACAAAGAAATAATGAGAAAAATGAGGGAGAGCAAAGAAACAGTTCGATGCCGTGTCAGTCACCTGCAGAGACTAGACGGGGAAGATATTTCAGAAAGAATTTCTAGTTCTTATAGCCATTATGGACAACAGTATGGAAGGTCCTCAAAAAATTAAAAATAGAACTATCATATGATCCAGGAATCCCACTGGATTCCAGTTCCAAAGGAACTGAAATTAGATTTCAAAGAGATATCTGCACCTCTATGTTCATCGCAACACTTTTCACAAGAGCCAAGATATGCCAACAACCTAAGCGTCTGCCATCAAGTGAAAGGATAAAGAAAATACGGTAGGCACACACAATGGAATATGATTCAACCCTAATTAGGAAGGAGATCCTACCTACCATTTGTGACAATAAATGACATTGTGACAACGTGGATGGAGCTTGAGGGCACAATGCTAAGCAAAATAAGTCAGTCACAGGGTTAATACTACCCGCTACCAATTATAGGAGGAATTTAAGAGTCAAACTTATAGAAGCAGAGAAAATGGTGGTTACCAGGGTGAAGGGAGAGGAGAGTGGAGAGGGGATGGTTTAAGGCTACCAAGTTTCAGGTATGCTAAGTAAATGGTTCTGGAGATCTACAATACAGTATAGTGTCTGTAGCTTGCAATGGGGCATTATCTACTGAAAATTTGCTAAAAGAGTAGATCTTATGGCTGTGTCCTTACCACCTACACACAAAATAATCAGGGCAAGAGTCTGGGAGGGGACTTTGAGAGGTGATGGATGTTTATGACCTTGATGATGGTGGCCGGAATCCTGTATATTTGTCCGTGAAGTATTTACACTGTTGGAAAAGGAAGAAAAAGAGATAGAGACAGAGAAAGAAAGAAAGAGAAAAGAAAGAGAGAAAAGAGAAAAAATGAGTGAAAGAAGGAAGAAGGTGTAGGGAAGGGAGGGAAGATGGAGGAAAGGAAGGAAAGAAGGGAGGGAGGGGGAGAGAGAGAAAGGAAGGGAGGGAAAAAGGAAGGGAAGAAGGAAGGAGCATCTGGCTGGCTTGGTTGGTGGAATGCCTACCTCCTCACGCTGGGGTCATGAACTAGACCACCATGTTGGGTATAGAGATTATTCGAATAAACTTAGAAAAAAAGAAAGAAAGAAAGAAAAAGAAATTGTAGGGGTTTGTTTTGTTTTGTTTTTTTAATGATTTTATTTGACAGACAGAGATCACAAGTAGGCAGAGAGCCAGGCAGAGAGAGAGAGGAAGAAGCAGGCTCCCTGTGGAGCAGAGAGCCTGATGCAGGGCTCTATCCCAGGGCCCTGGGATCATGACCGAGCTGAAGGCAGAGGCTTTAACCCACTGAGCCACCCAGGCGCCCCTAGAACTTGTAATTTTTAAGAAAATTTAAGATTATATTAGACTATGTGGATCAGACGCATTTCACAAAGTCATTTATTTCATGTACCTTTTTTTCCTTTTTAATGAAAGCCAATATGTTTCTAGTATTTCACACTGCATTCCCAACAAATTAAACGCATTTTCTGAACAGCACGTTACTTCTAGGGCTGAACATCTGAAATGCTACTTCAGCAGCAGAGAGACAGACACGTGGGATAAACTAGACTGACAGTTTGGGAAGGTGGGTCATGTTTGGCTCATTTCTCATTGGGCGACCTTCACCGGGTTGCTAAGCCCTTCACAACCAGTTTCCCTGCTTTGTGCGGCAGGAGCTCTGTGATCCCGGAGGGGCTGGACGCGCGGACAGGAGGTCCGCTCGGGTCGGTGGCCCAGTGCGTGGACCCTGAGGCCCCGTGCATCCCCGCACCAGGCGGAATCCCCGGAGTTCCGAGCGCTCGGCCAGGCCCCGCCCGGCGCCCCGAGGGAAGACTGAGGCCCGGCTGACTCGTCTCCTCGCGGGAGCCATGAACCAGTCCCATGCAGGCACTCGCCTGCGCGTCGTGCTCGGACACCTCGGCCAGCGCTCGGCCGGCGTCGGCGTATCCTTTGGGGTGCGCGGGGCTCGGGCTGCAAGTGTGGTGGTCTCCAGGGCTCATGGCGCAGCCGCCCAGCGGACTCTGCCCCTTCCTGCGCGCCCGCGTCCCGGCGTTGGCGTCAGCTGTTCCGGGCGCCCAGGGGCGGGGAGGCAGGGGAGCCGGGGCGGCAGGGGAGCCGGGGCAGGAGGGTTCCCAGGCGGGTAGCCCCGAGTTCCCAGCGCGGGTAGCCCCGAGCTCCCAGCCGGGGGCCCGGCCTGCCCGCTCGCTCGGCGGCCGCGTGACGTGCCGGCCTCAGGGGCTGCTGTGGCGCCGCCCCAGGCTTCGCGGCCCTGCTAGGGCCTGTTTCCCTGCCTGGCCCGGGGAGAACGGAAGTTCTTCCTGAGGGCCTGCTCTCAGCTAGTGTGGCGTTCTCTGCACTTGGCCGCGCGTCCTCCGACCGCCCAGAGTCCGAGGCGCGCGAAGCCCAGTCCCCGTCGCTCGTAAACAGGAGCGCAGGGCTGCCTGGAGCACCGGGGGCGGGCGGGCCGGTGGACCCTCAGGCAGCAGCGCGCTGGGGCGGGGGGAGGGAGGGAGGCACCGGCCCGCACCCTCGGGCTCGTCTTTCCTTGAGGAGAGCTGTGCGAGCTGCTCCGCCAGGGCGTCCCTGAGCCCCGCAGGAGTGGATACGAGGTCTCCCGCTTGTTCTTTCGGAGTTACTCTCGGAGGCGATGTGTGCGCCACCCGTGTCGGATCCCGGAAAATGTCACTACGGGACACGGACGTCAGAATCTCTATGGAATTGTTTCTCCTGCTCCGATTCAGTGCTCTCTTTCAGGGGGTACTTTGGGGGCGAAGAGGACACTGCGTGGGATTTCCCCGTAAGTGATGGTGTTAGGCTGTGTTTTGCTGTGTGCAGGATCCTGAACTCCTTCCTAAAAATGCTTCTACGAATGTCTCTTTTTACTTTTATTTTACTTTTACTTCCAGCCACGATGTAGCAGAACCACTGTCCACCTAAAATGCCGTCGCAGATCAAGGCGATTATGTAATCTCATTTGACCAGTGAAAACACAGAAACCGAGGCCAGGAGATATTAAAACTTTTGGCCAAAGACATTTAATTAACGAAACCAGGGGTTGACAAAGTGTGTTCCCAGGACCAGCAACAACTTCCCCTGGAAACTTGTTAGACATGCGGATTCCCAGGCTCATGTGGACTCCCCATACTGCGGAGTGGGGCCCAGCATCTGTTCTCACTTGTTTCTGATACATGCCCACCGGTGAGAACCACCAACGTGTGGGGACTGGAGATAACTGGAACCAGAATGAAGGTTTCCAGGTCCAGTCTGTGACTACTATGAAAATTCTGGGGTGCCTGGGTAGCTCAGTCCCTGAGACCTCTCTTGATTCTGGCTCAGCTCTTTTTTTTTTTTTTTTTAAAGATTTTTATTTATTTATTTGACAGAAAGAGATCACAGTAGGCAGAGAGGCAGGCAGAGAGAGGGGAAGGGAAGCAGGCCCCTGCTGAGCAGAGAGCCCGATGTGGGACTCGATGCCAGGACCCTGAGATCATGACCTGAGCTGAAGGCATGGCTTAACCCACTGAGCCACCCAGGCGCCCCCTGGCTCAGCTCTTGATCTCAGGTTGTGAGTTCAAGCCCGGCATTGGGCTCCATGCTGGGCGGTGAGCCTACTTAAAAAATAACAATAATTTTAAAAAAATATTCAGATCTTGCTGGTTCTTCTCTAATAGTGTTGAGGTTAGAGTTTCTTTTTCATCTGTGTTGACTAGAAGAGCACTATCCTGTCAACCTTCTGCCATGGTGGAGAATTCTACACCAGCACTATCCAGCACTAGGAGCCCCATGTGGCTATTGAGCACTTGAAATATGGCTAGGGGCAGTTTTCCTTTTCATTCTCCTTTTTCTTTTTAAAGATTTCATTTATTTATTTGACAGACAGAGATCACAAGTAGGCAGGTAGGCAAGTAGAGAGAGAGAGAGAGAGGGGAAAGTAGGCTCCATGCTGAACATAGAGCCCCAACTCCGGTCTCGATCCCAGGACCCTGGGATCACGACCTGAGATGAAGGCAGAGACTTTAACCCACTGAGCCACCCAGGTGCCCCTTCATTCTCTTCAATTTAAATAGACAGACGAGGTCAGGGGCTCTGGTATTGGACAACTCTGCTGAAACAATCAGTGAACGTGCATGTGGTTGGGGCTTAAAAACAATCCTGCAAATCACGTGGCCGTCTCTTCCTAGCCTTAACTGGTTCTAGAGAGATGTGGGTTCTGGCATAAGGCAGGGATTTTAAAACATAAAACACAATGCATTTTTAAAATGCAGAGATGCATCGAGAAGAAAGCAAATATGACCTATAATTCCAACTCTCACGGATCAATATCAGTCAATGTTTTGGTGTGTTCCTTTCCTGTGCATTTACATTAATTATAGCCATCCTGTATAAATAGCTTTTTGGACCCATTTTTTCATGTTTACTAACATTATATAGTAAGGACATGAAACATTTCCACATCATTGAAAAAACTCTCCGAGGAAAGCAGTCACCACCACCAGAACCCACAATGGTAAGGAGAAGAATTGTGAACTGGAATACTGCCTTCTGGCCACCACATCTTGCTAGTAGCTGACAAAGGTCATTAAGTCTTTGTCTAGGAAAACAGAGGATTATACTGTCCCCAATTACATAAAGACATGACAAAAATAGCATGTTTATGAGTAATGACATTCTTATACTCACTCTTTAAGCTAAAGAAACAATGAAAAAATTAGAAGAGGCTAAGTAAATTTGCTGTTGTTCTCTGGATAGAAAACTAGAAAGAATTTCTAGCTCTTTAAGATAGTTAGAATTATACTAAACTATGTGGATCATATGTTCCCTAGAGCCTAGCCACTGTTATTTAATCTATTTTTTTTTTTTTTTTGAAGAGTAACAAGCCAAATGGTTTCTTGTATTTCAGAATGGATTCCCACTAAATTCAATTTCTCTTTGGAAGAGCACATTTCTTCTTACTGCTAGATTTGAACCTTACAATTTTTATTTGTTCGGCAGTTTAGTGGAAGGAATAGTATGTGGAAGAAACTAGTGGAAGCTATGAAGTAAAGAGTATGGGTCGAGTCTGGCCTGAGGCCTGCTGGATGATCTGGGACCCAGTTACTGAGCCCTGTGAGTCTCATTCTCCTGCTCTGGGCAGCAGGGATGGTGATAAAGGTCTTGGGACTTCCAGCCCCTCCTCTGGGCTCTGTGAAATGAGACAATGTAAGCAACCGTGCGTGCCTGTCCGCAGCTATGTGTGTAACCCAGTCTTCCATGATGAGAGCTAATTCAGGGCAGACTGTTGTTTCTAGAAAGAGTTGACTCCTAAATTTCATTTTATTTGCCTTAATTCACTACCTAGGTAGCTCACTGCACTTCAGGAGCTGTTTCTCCTAACAGTTTCCATCCTCCACAATTCCAGTAAGTAGATTGAATTGTCATTAGTAACCATACAATGTGTATAAAGCATTTCCTAGGGGTAATTAAGATATAAAACACATCTCATGTTGTCTGGTGAAAATTCATTACACAGGGGCACCTGGGTGGCTACTGGGTTAAGCATCCAACTCTTGATTTTGGCTTAGGTCATGATCTCATGGGCTGTGGGATCGATCAGTCATGGGTCAGGCTCTGTGCTCAGCAGGAAATCTGCGTCACCCTCTCCTTCTGCTCCTGCCCCTGCCCTCTCTTTCTCTCCCTATCTCTACAGAGAATAAATAAATTCGTTTTTTTTTAAAGATTTTTTTTTATTATTTGACAGAGAGAGACACAGCCAGATAGGGAACACAAGCAGTGGAGGAGGGAGAAGCAGGCTTCCCACCAAGCAGGGAGCCCAATGCGGGGCTTGATCCCAGGACTCTGTATCGTGACCTGAGCCGAGGGAGACGCTTAACAACTGAGCCACCCAGACGCCCCGAATAAATAAATTCTTAAAAAAATTCATTATACAAATCATTTGTTGCCAGGACAAGTTCTAATTAGAACTCAATTATGAAAATTTAAAGATGACAGTAATTTTATATGTATTTTAAAGTTCAGAAAGAGGAAAAATATCAGAGTTGTATAATCTGATTTTGTTCAAATTCAGACATGTTATACCTGATTTAAGTTAGCCTATGGCTTGTGGTCCTATTGCTCTATTAGCTAGCGTCTTTGGTTTATCTTAAATTACCTTTGTAGGGGAAGACATCGATCTCCATGGAGTATTCTCATAGAGCCCCATTTCCAATCTGGAAGAATGGACTGGGTGATCTGAGTTTGTGCATATGCTATGCACTTACTTGGATTTTGTCACTTTGATTTCTTCTGAGAAGATATGATCTAGACAATTTAAAGTATAAAATGTATTGAATTTGTCTCCTACCTGAACAACCATACGTAGTCATTATCGAAGAAATTTGAAAGAGAAGAAGTGGAATTAAGAAAAATCATTCACAATTCCATTACATAGAAGCAATCACTTAAAAACTGTGTTTTTAAAATTTATTTGCATTTTTTTCAGGTACCCTTTTTAGGATCTTATTTATTTATTTGAGAGAGAGAGAGAGAGACCGGACGTGAATGAGAGATCAGGAGCAGGGGGAGGGGCAGAGGGAAAAGCAGATTCACTGATGAGTAGGGAGTCCGATGTGGGACTCGATCCCAAGACCCTGGGATCATGACCTGATCCAAAGGTAGATGCTCGACCAACTGAGCCACCCAGGTACCTGTGTTTTGGTGTTACACAAATCTAAGTATATTTTATTATAGTCAGTCTGTACATGCCGTTATATGATCTTCATTTTCTTAGAAGATTTATTTATTTAAGAGAGAAAGTGCACACATTGCAAGTTGGGGGAGAGGCTGAGGGAGAGACTCTCAAGCAGTCTCCCCACGGAGCCCATAGACCATTTGGGGGCTCGATCTCAGACTTATGAGATCATGACCTCAGCTGAAATAACCAGTCCATGCTTAACTGACTGAGCCCCCCAGGGGCCCCAAGCTCTTCATTTCTAAGGCCGGTGTCCTATCCCATTGAGCAGATATAATTCATTATTCTTCTATTTTTTGGTAACAGTAGTAGTTACCATTTTAGATTTAAACCTTTTTAAAAATGTTCAGATTAGGGGCCTGCCTGGCTCAGTGGGAAGAGCATGTGACTCTTGATCTCTGGTTTGTGAGTTTGAGCCCCACATTGGGTATAGAGATTACTTAAAAAAAAAATAGATAAACCCTTCCCTCTAGATTTGTTTAAAAAAGAAATTTCAGATTATTTTCTTAGAGTAAATAAAAGTAGAAATGCTGGGTGGAAGAGTATGAAGATTCCTCAGGCTCTTGATACATGTTGTTGGGCGGTGATTTTTCAGTTACACTTATTTGTAATTCCTTTTTCTCCTTTAGGTATACTCGGGATAATAATGTTCTAAGCCTAGAACAGAGAAAGTTTTATGAAGAAAATGGGTTTCTCGTCATTAGAAATTTGGTGTCTGATGCTGATATTGAACGCTTTCGGTACAGTAACCCTTCGTTGTTGTACAAAATGATGTTGTGTTTGCAGTGGGAATGTGAGTAGGATTAGCGTGTGTGTTCAAATATTTTTCGGTGATTGGCCCATTGGGAAGCGGTTAGGGGACATGAGCTCTGGAGCCAGACTGGCTGGCTTTCTTCTTAGCCAGACTACTTCCTGTTGTGTGTCCTGGAGCAACGTACTTTCTACTCCTCTGTTTTCACATCTGTACAATGGGGATGTTAATCGTATTTACGCGGCAGTTGTTGTAAGGACTGGATAAGGTGAAGTACACACAGATGCCTTTGAACGGGCCCTGGCCCATGGTAAGCGTGAGAGAAGTTATTTGCCGTTATTACTCAGGTACACCACAGCACAGACGGTTCCTCACTGTTCTGTTGGGCTAAGGAATAGGGGAGTCCCCGCAGTGAGCTCCGGCCTCACAGTGAGGAGACAGGGGCTGCTGCGCTGGTCATTTTCTCTCTCCATCCTCAGAACTACTCAGCCTGACCTGGAGGTCAGTCTGGTGCAGAGACACCCCCCTGCTCTATCTCTGAGACTCTTTCCACAGAACTGGCCAGACAGGTGCCTGGAGCCTGCAGTCATGACATCATCTGCCAATTTAATTTTCTAGGAACGAGTTTGAAAGAATCTGCAAAGGGGAGGTGAAACCACAGGGAATGATGATAATGAGAGATGTAAGCATTGCAAAATCAGAATTTACTCCAGGTGAAAAGATGGTTTCAAAGATCCAAGATTTCCAAGAAGATGAGGAACTCTTCAGATACTGCACTCTCCCTGAGGTTCGAGAACTTTCCTGCGTATTCTTTTTCTTTAAGTGAATAACGCATCTGCATGCTTGCCTGTAGAATTGCTTACACTTTATCTGGCCCCTCTGTTTTGTGGCTGGTGAGCAGTGGTTCTCAAATGGAGGTGGACATTTGGTGGTGCCTGGAGCTGTGTTGGCTTGGCACATGGTGGGGACCGTGTGCTTCTGTCAGGGTAGAGGTGGGCATGGTAGGTGGGTGAGCTGCTAATGGAGCCCAGAGATCCTACCATGTGCAGAATAGTCCCTCCCCCAAATGATGACTTATCGAGCTCCAACTGTCAGTCGTGGGCAGATGGAGAACCCTCTTCTGGAGTCTGGTCATCATTCTTGGTTGCGAAGGGCAGGAATTCTGCCTTAGAGACGGAGCCTCTCTCACTGTGGATATGGGCACTGTGGAGGGACACTGCAGATTCTACTCACTGGACATCCATTTATTGTTTCTTTTTGTCTAATGAACTGGTCAGTAGAGGTTTAAGTTTGTGTTCAGATTTAAACTCATTTTTTAAAAAATCAATATTTTTTAAGTGTAGTTCAGGTTTACAAAGACATCCACATAGTACAGAAGGGCATAAGATGAAAAGGAAAGTCTCCCACTCTCCAGCCCCACTCACAGTAAGCTTTCTGGTGTCTTCAACTAGAAGTCTCTCATGGCTATGCGGGTGCATCTGTCTACCCCCACCTTTTGTGTCACATGGGAACATACTGGTTGTCCACTTTACAAGTGTAGTTTCTACACTTATAGTAGATCTTACACATCCTTCTCTATCACTTACACATTCATCTATATTATACTTTTAAATTATTGTGTAACATCCCATTGCATAAATGTATCACAGTTTATGAACGTTTTATTTAGAATGGTTTTGAAGGACACATTGCATATAGTACATACTGGAAATTATAACCCCAAGTGCTATTAGAGTATTTGCCCATGGGGGCACCTGGCTGGCTGCACTGGTAGAGCAGGCTACTTTTTTTTCTTTAAGATGTTTGCGTTAATTTTAGAGGGGAGGGGTGGGTGGAGGGGGAGGGTCAGAGGCAGAGGGAGAGAAAAATCTCAAGCAGACTCCCTGCTGAGCACAGAACCTGACATAGGGTGGATCTCTGGACCCTGGTATTATGACCTGAGCTGAAACCAAGACTCAGTTGCTTAACCGACTGAGCCACCCAAGTGGCCCAAGCATGTGGTCTTGGGTTGTGAGTTCGAACCCCAGGCTGGTTGTGGAGGTTAATTATAACTTAAAAATTTTTTTTCAAAAAAAAATGGGACAACTGGGTGGCTTAGTTGGTTAAGCATCTGCCTTGGGCTCAGGTCAGGATCCCTGGGTCCTGGGATGGAGTCCTACATCAGGCTCCTTACTCAGTAGGAAGCCCTTTTCTCCCTCGACCTACTGCTTTCTTTTTTGCTCTCTCTGACAAAGAAATAAAATCTAAAAAAAAAAACATTTAAAATAATTTTAAAAATAAAGAAAATTTGCCTCATAAAAAACACTGTGTACAGGTAAGCCAGCTATGAAGTCCAGACCCTTGGCTGGGGGACAGGAGGGGATATGACTTCCCAGCCTCAAGTCCTGCTATGGAAATTGAAGTTGTGTCCATCCACCAAAGAGGAAAATCTTGACGTTAGAGGCAGCACAGGGTAGAGTTAGCACGGCCGGGACATCCAGGTTTCCCACCGCTCTAAAATCTGAACCATGCACTTGCTGGTTCATGCAATGATTTTTAGGAGGTGGGTCCCGATTTTAGTAGTTAGGTATTTATTTTAATGTGTATTGGAAAAAATAACCAGCACATCCAACCTAGGACCTCAGGAATATTATTAATCAGGATAAGACGTAAGTTAATTAGGAAAAATTGTTGGCTAACTATATTGGGCACCTCTGTAAAGTATGATAGAAATGGTAAAATGGCTCTTGAGGGTCACTGAGGTTTAGAAAATACTGGTCAGAGGCACCTGGCTGGCTTAGTTGTGGGACCATGAAATCCTTGATCTCAAGGTCCTGAGTTCGAGCATCATTGTTTTATTAGGGATTATTTAAAAAAGAGAGAAAGAAAATACTGGCCTAAGGAAATTGCAAAAGTTGACACTCTTTTAAACAAACAAGTAGGAGGCCTGACTTCTAGGATTTTGGTTTCATTTCAAGCATTTCCTGCTCAAGTTGCCAGTATTCCTTCTACACAGGATCAAACAACGAGAAAGCAGTAGAATATGCTTCATTTTTTAGAGTCAGACAGAATTGGAGATTCAATACCATGTTTTTCATTGAATTGGCTCTGCAAACTAGGGCAGTTTATTATCTTTGGGCTTATTTGTATGGGTGTTCACTTTAAAGGATTATTCATCCATGGGGGCATTACTTTTCAGGGATCGCTGTGTGGTTTAGGTGGGCTGATGCATAAAGCCCCCTGCAGGAAGTCGGCATACACTGCAGACTCCTTTCTGCATGTACCCCTCCCTCGGTGGGTTAGAGGTAAAGAGGTAGCACCCCAGTTGCCCTTCTCTTTTCCTCTGGGCTATGCATGGCCATTGCACATGTTGGGGCCTCTCATGGTCCCTTCTTTTTTTCTTAAGTAGGCCCTATACTCAATGTGGGGCTTGAACTC
Source organism: Neogale vison (assembly GCF_020171115.1). Classification (NCBI taxonomy): domain Eukaryota; kingdom Metazoa; phylum Chordata; class Mammalia; order Carnivora; family Mustelidae; genus Neogale; species Neogale vison. Next base: position 120,681,393 of record NC_058102.1, on the reverse strand, counting down.
ACAAGCCCAGCTCAAGAGTTGCATGCTCTACCTACTGAGCCAGCCAAGCCCCCCTCATGGTCCCTCCTTATGAAGTGTCTTGGTGGGGGCGGAGAGGAAGCTGCCTGCTCGCTACGTATCTATGGAGAGTTCCAGTTGAAAGAAGGTTTATCTCTGCCCTTCCTAGTTGATTTCTCAGAGAAACACATGCCTCCCTCCATTTTTTTGGAATTTTATTTATTTATTTATTTATTTGACAGACAGAGATAACAAGTAGACAGAGAGGCAGGCAGAGAGAGGAAGAGAAGCAGCTCCCGCTGAGCAGAGAGCCTGATGCGGGGCTTGATCCCACGACCCTGGGATCATGACCTGAACGAAGGCAGAGGCTTTAACACACTGAGCCACACAGGCGCCCCCACATGCCTCCCATGTAGAAAAAGTGGTTAGGTTCCAACTGGCTTGGAAAAGCCTGTTTAATTCAGAGTGTTGCAGACTTGCTGTTACAACTTTTTCCTGCCTTCAAGCTTTGTTTGCAATGTTGTGAAATACTAAGTGGTTTTTAAAAATATGTATATTTGTTTGTTTGTTTATTTGGAGGGGTGGGGCAGAGGGAGAGAATCTCAAGTCGACTTCCCACTGAACAAAGGGCCCAGTGCAGGGCTTGATCCCGTGAATGTGCAATCATGACCTGAGCAGAAATCAAGAGTTGGAAGCTTCACTGACTGAGCGACCCAGGTGCTCCTACCAAGTGTTGAATGAAGGCATCTTGGCTCTTGTACAGATAATTGTACTTTGTGCCACTTTTGTGCATAGTATTTCTCGCCAAACTCTTTTTCTTCTTTTCCCTTAGATTCTGAAATATGTGGAGTGCTTTACTGGACCGGATATTATGGCCATCCATACAATGCTGATAAACAAACCTCCAGATTCTGGTAAAGTGCTCTTATTTGTTACAGAGAAGCCCCCCCCCACACCAAACAAAAGGAAAAGAGTTTAAGGTGTTCTAACTCTAGCTGTGTGACTGCTAAACTTGGATAACTAAATATATATGTTCTGCTAAATATATATGTTCTGCTAAATATATATGTAACTGCTAAATTTGGATAACTAAATATATATGTTCTTTTATTTGTCTTAAAATAGCATACATCATAACAATAGTGAGGTAGAATAGCGATTTCAGATGTTAACTGTAGGGTTATTGTTGGATTTCTGGAAGACTGACTGGCCTGCTGCTCAAAAGTTTGGTTTAATAAACATGACTGTTCATATACTGTAGGCTCCTATTATTATAATTCCCATCCCTAAGCTTTGTTAACTATTCTTACCAATGATGGTGTGAATTCTGTTTTCCTGATTGAAGATATTATTATTATCAAAATTAAAGCTTTCTTATAAATCACATTCATCACTTGACTTAAAATGTCTTGTGCTTGCTAAAATGTAGCTCCTAAGATCTCAGTCCCAGAGAAACTGATTTGGAAGCTAAAACCCAGGAAATTGCACTAAAAAAATTTTTCTTTGTAAGTAGGCTACATGCCTAGCATGGAGCCCAACCCGGGACTTGAACCCATAACCCTGAGATCAAGACCTGAGCTGAAATCAAGAGATGCTTAACTGACTGAGCTACCCAGGCACCCCCAAGAATCTGCATTTTTTAAGCCAACAGCTCTTGGTCCATGCTGAGAAATTCTACTCTACTAGCAGTAATAAATTGGTCCTTCAGAATTCTTTATTGTTTTCCACTTTTGAGGCCAGGAGAGTTTTATGTGACTAGCCTGTAGTGTAGCACCATGAAATCTCTCCTACCCTGGATGTCTTGCTTAGAGACATTGGGGTTGGGCGTAGGGGAACAGTACCAAGTTCAGAGTGCAAATCAGGGAACCATGTAAATGTGGTTCTGTGATTTCTGATTCTACATAGTGACTGTTCACCAAGTGCTCTTAGTTCTGTGAATAACTTCTTGGAAGCCTTTTATTAATTTAGTTACTCGATAGTGTTTGTATCAGCCACTTAGAGGGCTAACAGGGAACTTCAAATTTGGTTACTCTCTTCAGTTGACCACTTTTCTTTGAGTACTAGGCTCCATGACCAAACCAGAGTTACCATGGAATGAAACACAATAGAGATCATAGCATGTTATGAGTTGCCAGAGAATGGTGTGAATCCCTGGCTGTCAGAAACCCAGGAAAAAAGTGTAGGATCTGGAGTCACCCTGTCGATTTGATATTCCAATTTGGTGCTTATCTCTCCAGGCTGATTGTCTGTAGTGTGGTTTCACTCTTTGGGTTTTGGAGGGATAGACACCGATCTGGTTTTCAGGCAGAGGAGGTGAATTCTGAGGTTCAAATGTGGTTTAACAGCAGGTTCTGTTTCAGGCAAGAAGACATCCCGCCACCCCTTGCACCAGGATCTGCACTATTTCCCCATCAGGCCCAGCAATAACATAGTTGGTGCTTGGACAGCCATGGAGCACATCGACCGGAACAATGGCTGCCTGTCTGTGCTCCCGGGCAGTCACAAAGGCGACCTGAAGCCACATGCTTATCCCAAGTGGGAGGTATAAATCCCTTCCTTCCTTCCTTTTCTTTTTCCTTCCTTCCTTCCTTCCTTCCTCCCTCCTTTTCTTTTTTAGGATTTTATTTATTTATTTGTCAGAGACAGAGGGAGAGAGAGCGAACGAGCACAGGCAGACAGAGAGGCAGGCAGAGGCAGAGGAAAAAGCAGGCTCCCTGCCGAGCAAGGAACCCGATGTGGGACTCGATCCCAGGACCCTGGGATCATGATCTGAGCCGAAGGCTGCTGCTTAACTAACTGAGCCACCCAGGCGTCCCTATTCACTTATTTATTTGAGTCAAACACAGAGAGAGACAGGGATAAAGGGAAACAACTCGTGATATTTGCTCGTGATACTTGTGAGAGGTGGCATGGGCCGAGAGAGGCAGAGGGGGAGGAACACGGACATGTAGACTCTGGTGAGCACTAGCTCAACATGCAGCTTGATTTTGTGACCCTGAGATCATAACCTGATCCCAAATCCAGAGTCTGATACCCGACTCTCTGAGTCACCAAGGTGCCCCTAGAAGATAAATCTTACCCAGAATATTTATTGTTTTGATTTTATTTTTATTTATTTTTAAAGATTTTATTTATTTATTTGACAGAAAGAGAGAGATGTCACAAGTAGGCAGAGAGGCATGCAGAGTGAGAGGGGAAGCTGGCTACCCACTGTGCAGAGAGCCCAATGTGGGGCTTGATCCCAGGACCCTGAGACCATGACCTGAGCTAAAGGCAGAGGCTTAAACCACTGAGCCACCCAGGCGCCCTATCGTTTTAATTTTAGATCAGATTCCATACAGAACTTTAGCAATGAGATGGAATTTCCTTTCTTAGCAAAACATTGTTTTAGATTTTACAACCAGGATCAGGGAAAATTCAAAGATGTCAGGTAGAATAATCATTTTTCTTTCAACAAGTTTTGGAAAGCTGTCCAGTGTGGGAAACTCTGGTAGGCACTGCATAGGATCTAAAATCATCAAGCTTCATTGCAGAGGTCAGATTAAACACCCACAACACCAGATGCATGTATCAGCTGCTAAGTAATTCTTACCCACTGATCGCTAGATCTCAGTATAAAGACGAGGGAGGAATCATCTCCTTCCTGTTAGAGAGACCAGCGAAGGCTCTGGGGAAGGATGAGTAGTATTCCACTGCCTGCCTGTTGCATAGTTTATTGATTGAACTATTAAATGGTCTTGAGTCCACAAATGGGAAGATCAAATCGTCTCTCCAAGAATGATAATCTTGAGATCTAGAGCAGGTGGAGTCCAGAGGCAGAGAAACCAGAGAGGAGACTATGTGAGTTGTAGGCCTCAGACAATAAAGTCTGAAAACCCCAGAAGAGCACGTGTTGTTCAGGTGGGAAGAATGCATGTGGGTTTTTTGTAGCAAGTAAAGAATATGGCTTTCAGGACTTGTCTCAATTAGTTAGAATTCTTACACTGAGGATTAGTGCCATGTGAAAATCTTTGAGTCTGGATTCTGATACAAAATCTGAAATTGTGAGATTCATAAACTGTTGAGGTTTATGGAAAAACCGAGTTGAGGTTTAGGGAAAGTTTGTTGCAGGCAACAGAAGTGGGCTGCGGCTGACTTAAGCCAAAGAGTTTGTGTCTTAGAGGGTTGCAGGCACATGCTGAGTCCATGGAAAGGTTGGCTGGCTCTGGTAAGCAGGAAAGTAGGAGTGTGTCAGTGGGAAGTCAGGATGGGGCACTTGGTGGGGGCAGTTGAACCTTGACCATGACCAATGCCTTTGATCGATCCTCTGCTCAGACACTAAGTGATGACAGTGGGAGGTCAGATTGACTGCATAGGTTACATGTGCACCTAGCCAGGAGAGAAGTGCACTGGATGAAAGGCCCAACACAGTCCAGCAGGGAAGAATCCTTCCCCCAGAAGAATGTGAGACAGTCTTATGAAGGGGACTAGGATACTGTGCTCCCCCCATAACCATTAAAGCAATAGCTAACATTGGAAGTAGTTCTAAAAAAGCACAGTGTTCTAATTTACTATTCTTTCTTTACTCTGGTTGTGACATGAGTGCTTTCTGAGCTGAGGAAACTTGAACATTTTCTCTCTTCTGGCTTGAGAAAACAGTTTGCTTCCCAGAGGTACTCCTGAATAATAGAAGAATGATTTAGGCAAAGTTATGGGGGAGAAGAATATCATGTGGGGAAAGTGTGATTACAGATTCATGCTGGAAAGGGGATCTCCCATGTTAACTGCAAAATGCAAAGTTGGTCTAGATCTTCATTTATAATTTGGTAATGAAGGATAAGTGGAAATTTCATATTCTTTTTTTGGTCCCCCAAATCCATGATTTTTAGAACCAGATGTCTGAGAAGTTTTTGTATATTTACAGTTGCTTTGAAGAATCTTTTTATGTCTTTCTCTTGGCAGAACTTAGGAAACCTTTGCTTTTTCTAATGAGTCATTGACAAAATTCTTAATCATTGGATTCCTCAAGTATAGTCTTGGTTCTCTTATGTGATCTAGGGAGGAGTTAACATAATGTTCTACGGGATTCAGGACTATGATGAAAACTGCCCCCGAGTGCATCTTGTGATGGAGAAGGGAGACACTGTTTTCTTTCATCCTTTGCTCATTCATGGATCTGGTTGGAACAGAACTCAAGGATACCGGAAGGTATGCATTCCCATCACTGTACTTCCCAAAGATGAATACATTAGAATGAAAAATGTCAAGATATGTGAAACTATGAGATTTGTGACATTGAACTAAACTGGCGTTTCGTCTGGTTTATTTACCAGGAAATCTATTTACTACTTCATGCTTTTTGGCTCATATCAGTAAGAAGCCAGGTGAGCTCAGGATCATAATCCTGCTGATAATGAATTATGAGCATTCATAGAATTGCTTCAGAAGAACATCATACTTGGGAGCCCATAGCCTGTGCTTTTGGAGGCAGAAACAATGGCTGGCATATAAAAGTCATAAAATCTGGAATGTATATAGCTCATAGTAGCCACATAAGAGGAAGGTTTATAAGAACTTTGTTATTTGGAAAATCATTATCAACTCTATGCAAACGTTTTGAATTGGCTGCCCAGACCTCAGATTTCACAGGCAGCCGTATTTTCCATCCCTGAGTCCCACAATTTGTTTTTAGCTTCAGAATGTTTTAAACACCTAATGATTTAAAACTGACAAAATTTCTCATAGTCCCAGATTTCTCACTTCTCAAAAATTCAATAGATCTGACAATATTGTGGACGTCCATTTCCCCATATAACATGGCTCTCCATACTAAATATTGGGGATTATGGGGGGCTGAGTGAAACCTTCCAGTTTTTCACACCAACTACCACTGTCTCCCTGAGGTCAAAGGTTAGTTTCCCGGTTTCATCTTCTATTCATTCATATTTCTATCAGGTTAACAGGGCCATGATGAAGGTGAGGCAAGAAGACACTCTTCTGGATCAAAATTTAATGGGGGTGGGGGAAAGGTGTAAAAAAAAAAAGAAAAGAAAAACCTAACCCCTCAGCATTCAAGTTCAATGAAATTTTAGGGAAGTATTTAGATAATCAAAACTAATTGAAAAAATATCCATGATGTAAGGCGGTATCTCTGAATCCTCCAGAACCTTACACCAGTTAGAATGGCAAAAATCGACAAAGCAAGAAACAACAAATGTTGGAGAAGTTGTGGAGAAAGGGGAACACTCTTACACTGCTGGTGGGAATGCAGATGACTGCAACCTCTTTGGAAAACAGTGTGGAGGTTCCCCAAAAAATTAAAAATAGAGCTACCCTATGACTCAGCAATTGCATTACAGCATATTTACCCCAAAGATACAGATGCAGTGAAAAGAAGGGCCACATGCACCCCAATGTTCATAGCACCAATTTCCACAATGGACAAACTGTGGAAAGGGCCAAGATGGCCTCCAATAGATGAATGGAAAAAGAAGATGTGGTCCATATACACAATGGAATATTACTCAGCCATCAGAAAGGATGAATACCCACCATTTGCATCAACATGGATGGGACTGGAGGAGATTATGTGGAGTGAAATAAGTCAAACAGAGAAAGTCAGCTATCATATGGTTTCACTTATTTATGGAGCATAAAGGATAGCATGGAGACATTAGGACAAGGAAGGGAAAAATGAAGGGAGAGAAATCAGAGAGGGAGATGAACCATGAGAGACTAGGGACTCCAGAAAACAAAATGAAGGTTTTAAAAGGGCAGGAGGTGAGGTGGGGGGACGGGTGAGCCTGGTGATGGGTAATAAGGAGGGCACAGATTGCCTGGAGCACTGGGTGTTATACGCAAACAATGAATCATGGAACACTACATCAAAAACTAATGATGTACTCTATGGTGACTAACATAACAATAAAAAATAATAAAAGAAAAAATATCCATGATGAGTACAATGCCAGCATTTCAAATAAAGACTAGATTGGACTCTCCACCAACATGGCCCTCAGAAGTGTGCAAGCAGGGGGTATAGGCACAGTGACATAAATAATATGAGTGTTCCTGAGTTTCACTAATTTGGGCCTTTTTAAAAAAAAGATTTTATTTATTTATGACAGAGAGAGATAACAAGAGAGGGAACTCAAGCAAAGGGGGAGCTGGAGAGGGAGAAGCACGCTCCCCACTGAGCAGGGAGCCCGATATGGGGCTCAATCCCAGGACCCTGGGATCATGACCCGAGCTGAACGTAGACACTTAACCAACTGGGCTGCCCAGTTGCCCCTAATTTGGGCCTTTTATCATGTATCCTAAGCCCCAAAATTCAGCTTGGAATGAAAAATGGAAATTTATGTCTATGTGTGTATATAAAAAAGTGAAGCCAAGACAATAATCTGAGAGTTTACATGAGTCAGAAAGTTATAACACGTGCTACATGATCAGGATCATAAACTGAGATAGGATAACTACATACTGCAAGATTCCATGTTAAAAAGTTGTGTATGACATGATTTTTGTATGAAAATAAAAGTTATATAACGTAAAACAACCCAAGTATTATGAAAGCTAATGCCCCAACTTTGCAATTTTTCAATAGTGTTTCAGCTAGTTAAATGTTTGGGAAAGTATGAACCCTTAAAAAAAAATACCAAAAACACATGTATATGGGTGTGCCCTTTTCCTCTTTGGCCTCAGGTGTCACTCCTCCTTGGCATGGTCTGGGGGCTTCTGTGGGAAATGGAGTTTGTGACTCCACTGCATAGAAATTCGATGTTCTGGGCAAAGCAGGCAGTCCCTTCAGTAGACAATCGCCTCAAGAGAACTAATCTGAAACTAGGAAAGTGAGTTTAGATTAGCTTGTAAGTTTTTCAAGAATGGGGAGAACTAAGTAACCTCCATCTTACTTCAGACAGAAAGAAGATGGGGATCGTATGTGATGCTATTGGACTCAAAGTGTCCATTTTATTTCAGAGGGGCGGTGTGTATATAATTGTCCTTTGCAAGGTATTTTTGTGGGTTGTTGTTTGTTTGTTTTCATGATCCGTAGCCATTGAAATGACAACCCGCCACAAACTCAACTGAGTAACTAACTTTCCTGACTAAGAAAATGGTGAAGAACCCTGGAACACATTCCTGTTTAGGACTTGAGGACATCCACACACTAGAAAATTGACATGTTGAAAAGTTAAAGTCCTCTTACTCATGTCATTATGTTCCCCGCCCTTTTTCAAAACAAGGATCGCAGGAAGCTAAAAACCTCTTGTATTTCTCAGTCAGACTTAAACTGTACCTGGGGAAAAGGAGATACTGAACCCTGAAGAGACTAATACAGGACAGCATGAAACATTCTAGAAATCAAACGCTGAGTGAAATTGCTGATTTCCTAAAAGAAGTCTCCCTGTTTGTTTGCTGGTGTTAATGGAATGGGTTTTTTTTTCCCAGTATTAACCCTGTCACTCTGCATAGGCAATTTCCTGCCATTTCGCCGGGGCAGACTGCCACTACATTGATGTGAAAGGCACCAGTCAAGAAGTTGCTGAGAGGGATATTTCACGGGTAGGAAAAAAATTATATGGAATTCCAGATGACCTCAGTCTGCAGGTATGTTTTTCTGAGATGACAGGTTAAGACTTTTTTGTCTTCTTTTCTTCAGATGCTTAACAACTCTCATACCTGTTGTATTTTGAGTATAACATTCTTTGTTTAGAGCGCCTTGCAGAAGCATTGCTGAGACCCACTAAGAATTATAGTGGAATTTCAGCTTGTACACGCGTCCCCAGCCGGGGCATCTGAGCACCCCTTTCTTTTTTATGTCTTTGGCCACCCTATGGAACGCAGGCTATTCTGTTCCAGGATGGACAGGTGGAAACAGAAAACAGATCTGGAGAAGAGCAAGTGAAGGACGAAGGCTACCTTCTTCTTTTTTTTTTTTTAGATTTTATTTATTCATTTGACAGACAGAGATCACAAGCAGGCAGACAGGCAGGCAGAGAGAGGAGGGAAAGCAAACTCTCTGCTGAGCAGAGAGCCCGATGTGGGCTCGATCCCAGGACCCTGGGATCATGGCCTGAGCCGAAGGCAGAGGCTTAACCCACTGAGCCACCCAGGCACCCCCGAAGGCTACCTTCTTTTTTTTTTTTTTTTTCCTTTCGAGGATTTTTTTTTTCCAGTTTATTTATTTTCAGAAAAACAGTATTCATTATTTTTTCACCACACCCAGTGCTCCATGCAAGCTGTGCCCTCTATAATACCCACCACCTGGTACCCCAACCTCCCACCCCCCCACCACTTCAAACCCCTCAGATTGTTTTTCAGAGTCCATAGTCTCTCATGGTTCATCTCCCCTTCCAATTTACCCAAAAGCACATACCCTCCCCAATGTCCATAACCCTACCCCCCTTCTCCCAGCCCCCCTCCCTGAAGGCTACCTTCTTGAACGCACAGAAGTTAGAGGCTTGGGCTCTCAACCATAGGCCTCCTTTATTTGTATAGAGCAGAGTATTGACATATCTACAGATCCAAGGAGACTCCCAGAAAGCCATTCCGTAGCAGGTTTTTTTTGGGTCAGTTGACATCTGGAGTTTCATGGAGCAGACTTCAGAAACCACTGATGCTTATCCGTGGGGGATAGAGACATTATTTCGTACCCTTTCTACTTAATACACATTACTTGTAAATTCTTTGTGACTAGAACATTCAAAGCTTATGATGATGGTCACCAGACAAACTGTATTCAAAGCAAAAATAAACATATTTACTTTGTAAATGAAGTCCATTTTAGCCGCTGAACCAAGAAGCTGATCCTATGTTTTAATTTGCATTCATTATAAATGCATGCATTTCCTATGGGGGAGACCCCCAAGGAGACCGAGTGTCATGATAACTCTGGGCCTTCCAGTACTCTGAAGAGTACCATACACCGGCACTAAGCTACCGTGCCATTAGGAGTCATCTTCTGAAACTCCTTCTCAGCTTAAGAATCTGACTTCTCCCTTGCCCCTTCTCCCTTTAGCATCTATGACTCTATCTCACATCTGCAAAGGCTCTCATTTCATACCGTAGATGGTAGATTGTCTTGTCCTCCTCCCTTGGTCCAGTGCTTAAAGTGCATCATATTTTGTCAAGTGGGGCTTCCGTGCAACACTCTGAATTTTAAAGCAGAAAAAAATGCATATATTGTGTTTGTGGTTTGTCAGGTTGTGGTGAGTCATTGCCTTCTGTATTTATTTCATTTATCTGAGAGAGAGAGAGAGAGTGAGCGAGCGAGCAGGAAGGGCAGCAGGCAAAGAGAGAGGGAGAAGCAGACTCCCTGCTGAGTGGGGAGCTTACTGAGGGGCTGGATCCCAGAACCTTGAGATCATGACCTGAGCCAAGCCACCCAAGTGACCCACCTGTATTTATTTGAAAATGTTAGTCTTGCAGATATCGTTCCTCAGCTTTACTTAGAATAATGATATTAATTTTTGCTATATAGTTCTTTGTGAGTTATAAAAGCTCTTTCATATCTCTAGTCTTACTTTCTTCACCAAATCCCTGTGGATCGGTCATTCTCACTTTAAAAAAAAAAAAAGATGTCTTTATTTATTTGAGTGAGAAAGAGTGCATACAAGCAGGGGGAGAGAGGAGGGGAAAGGCAGGGAATCTCCAGTAGACTCCTCCCTGAGCGAGCCCAGCACCTTGAGATCACGACCTGCATCAGACACTTAACTGACTGAGCCACCGAGAAATCCCTCACTACGCGCTCTTAGGGAGAAAGTGAAAAGTCCAAGAGGTTTGCCTAGTGATGTAAGTGACAGAGGTACATTTTGGAGTCAGGTCCAATTCCAAAACCATTTTTTCCGCCTGACCTACTTGTTGGCTCAAAAATAAACAAGAAACAAAAAAGTCTGAATTGTTTTATTAAGAACAAAGGAATATCAAAATCCCACCCATTATTTTCCAAGAAATGGAACAAATAATCCTAACATTTATATGGAACCAGAAAAGACCTCGAATAGCCAGAGGAATGTTGAAAAAGAAAGCCAAAGTTGGTGGTATCACAATTCCGGACTTCAAGCTCTATTACAAAGCTGTCATCATCAAGACAGCATGGTACTGGCACAAAAACAGACACATAGATCAATGGAATAGAATAGAGAGCCCAGAAATAGACCCTCAACTCTATGGTCAACTAATCTTTGACAAAGCAGGAAAGAATGTTCAATGGAAAAAAGACAGCCTCTTCAATAACTGGTGTTGGGAAAATTGGACAGCCACATGCAGAAAAATGAAATTGGACCATTTCCTTAAACCACACACGAAAATAGACTCAAAATGGATGAAGGACCTCAATGTGAGAAAGGAATCCATCAAAATCCTTGAGGAGAACACAGGCGGCAACCTCTTCGACCTCAGCCCCAGCTATATCTTCCTAGGAACATCGCCAAGGCAAGGGAAGCATCAAGATCAAAAGCTTTTGCACAGCAAAGGAAACAGTTAACAAAACCAAAAGACAACAGACAGAATGGGAGAAGATATTTGCAAACAACATATCTGATGAAGGTCTAGTGTCCAAAATTTATAAAGAACTTAGCAAACTCAACACCCAAAGAACAAATAATCCAATAAGAAATGGGCAGAAGACATGAACAGACATTTCTGTTCATCCAGATGGCCAACAGACACATGAAAAAGTGCTCCCCATCACTGGGCATCAGGGAAATACAAATCAAAACCACCATGAGGTATCACCTCACACCAGTCAGAATGGCTAAAGTAACAAGTCAGGAAATGACAGATGCTGGTGAGGATGCAGAGAGAGGGGAACCCTCCTACACTGTTGGTGGGAATGCAATCTGGTGCAACCACTCTGGAAAACAGCATGGAGGTTCCTCAAAAAGTTGAAAATAGAACTATGACCCAGCAATTGCACTACTGGGTATTTACCCTAAAGATACAAATGTAGTGATCCAAAGGGGCACGTGCACCCGAATATTTATAGCAGCAATGTCCACAATAGCCAAACTATGGAAAGAACCTAGATGTCCATCAACAGATGAATGGATAAAGAAGATGTATATCTACAATGGAATACTATGCAGCCATCAAAAGAAATGAAGTCTTGCCATTTGTGACGACGTGGATGGAACTAGAGGGTATCATGTTTAGTGAAATAAGTCAATTGGAGGAAGACAACTATCATATGATCTCCCTGATATGAGGAAGTGGAGATGCAACGTGGGGAGTTTGGCGGGGTAGGAAAAGAAGAAATGAAAAAAGATGGGATTGGGAGGGAGACAAAGTATAAGTGATGCTTTTTTTTTTAAAAGATTTTATTTATTTATTTGACAGAGAGAGATCACAAGTAGGCAGAGATGCAGGCAGAGAGAGAGGGAGAGGTAGCCTCTCCACTGAGCAGAGAGCCCAATGCTTTGCTCAATCCCAGGACCCTGAGATCATGACCTGTGCTGAAGGCAGAGACTTAACCCACTGAGCCACCCAGGCGCCCCTATAAGTGACTCTTAATCTCACAAAAGAAACTGAGGGTTGCTGGGGGGAGTGGGGGAGGGAGAGGGGGGTGGGGTTATGGACATTGGGGAGGGTATGTGCTATGGTGAGTGCTGTGAAGTGTGTAAACCTGGCGATTCACAGACCTGTTCCTGGGGATAAAAATACATTATATGTTTATTTGTTTATTTATTTTTTTTTAAAGTTTTTATTTATTTATTTGACAGAGAGAGATGACAAGCAGGCAGAGAGTCGGGCAGAGAGAGAGGAGGAAGCAGGCTCCCTGCTGTGCAGAGAGCCTGATGCTTGGCTCGATCCCAGGACCCTGAGATCATGACCTGAGCTGAAGGCAGCAGCTTAACCCACTGAGCCATCCAGGCACCCCACATTATATGTTTATTAAAAAATTATAAGAAAAAATGACAAAGGAAAAAGAAAAGTCAAGCTGTAACTCATGACATCATTTGCACATAGGAGCAGATCACTGTAAATGGGGCAGTGTCTAAAGGAACGCAGGACAAGGGGCAGTGTGGACTGTTGTGACCAAACACTGTGTTCAGCCAGTTGAAGACACCTGTGGTCAACAGCAACGCCAAATAACACAGGCTGACCTTCTGGGGACTTGCTCTCTTAGTTTGGTCAACACTATTCTAGATGTGGGCAAGTAGATTATTTTAAGTCTTAGAATATGGTTTATTTACCAGTTGATAGGACTACTGTGCAGAGTTTTTCCACTTAACTGTTGGTAGATGCTAGAAATCTACTTCGTCTCATGTTGAACAGATCCCTGTGTTCCATCAACTGACTGTGCTTGGTTTTATTTCCAGGATGTGCTTAGATTTCGAGTGCGGCTGGTGAAAGGAAAGAGGATCAACCTATGAGATAGCCGTCTGCTTGGGCTTTTTGAGAGAAAACAGAGCAAATCAAGGTGCCTGGGGAAAATGTTTTCTTAACAAGCTATCCTAATCTTTTCTATCGCTTGTTCTCCAAATCATGACACGAGGATAAGGTACTTTTGCTGGTCTGTGGTTAGTTCTGTTTGCAGACCTGTTGCTTTCATGGAGGAAGATATGTTACAGTGGCTGATCACTGGTTTCAGGAAAACTGAGGGTTGCTGCTAATAAATGTGTTTCCTGTCTAATTTAAGTGTGTTCAATCAGTTTCTTTGATTCAGTTAGCTCTTTGCCAAAGCAGAAAGATATCCTTTGAAATTCAGGATACGTGGACTCTTGCATCCCTCTTCTGGAAAATGCACCACCCCCTGACTTCATGGCACAAGAGATTTATCAGATCTAGAACACCATCTAACACAGGCACGTGTAATGAAGGGCATTGTGGAGTAGAAATAAGGGAGATGCTTGTGCTCTGACACAGGATTCCTTGCATGACTTCTCCAACCCAGGCAGCCTCCTTAAAAAAAAAAAGACCGGATCTTTCCAAGTTGTTTTTCTCTGTTCCTGAAGAAGGAAGACTAAGGTGGCTTCATCTGCTATTTTTTATTAGGTAAGGCAGCTGAAAACCCTCCACATTTATGAACGAAACCTAAACTCTTTCAAACTACAGGGACAATTTTAGATACTTTAGGTTTCTAATGGGCATGAACTGGGAGAATTTATTTTATTTTGAAGATTTGAATTTTTTTTTTGAGAGAGACCTACACACACACACACACACACACACAGGCATAAGCAGTGGGGAGGGGTGGAGGGAGAGGCAGAGAGCCCCATGAGCAGGGATCCCGACAAGGGGCTCAATCCCAGGACCCTGTGATCAAGACCTGAGTCTAAGGCACAGGCTTAATCCACTGAGCCACCTTGGGGTCTCATGGAGGGGGGTTTTATTTTATTCAGTGCCAGATTTGTACACAAGTTGGGGCAGCAAAGAGACATGGTCTTGATTTTTAAAAACAACAATTTGCTAAAAAATAACAAGAGTCCCTTTCTTGTTAATCTGCTAAGCACAGGTTTTCCTAAATTGAGTTTCACTATTTTTGTCAGTTTCTTTGTAAGGGCAGCCTATTTAAGCTCAGGTCAAGCTAGAAATTGAAGAAGGCAAGACTATCCCTGCCAGGGCTTAAGGAAACTGCATTACAGAATAATTGGACATAAAATGTACATGAGGAAAGCCTGTGCAAACAGCATGTATGGAGCGCTGTTCCACCAAAAAGCCTTTTCAAATTAATTTCAAATATAAAATAAATTAGAAAAAATAAACTTCAATAGGAAAACCAGATAGCACAATTTTTTACTTCCCTTAATGCATTTTGAGCACATGCCAATGTGTCAATCAGGAAACAATTCATCGCCCATTTTATCTGTGTCTCTCTTGTCCATTCATTCATTTGACAAACACCTAACCATCCGTTCCATGTCATAGGACTAGATGTGGAACAAACACAGCACTGGGATGAGTTAGGATGGACCGTTTTGTCTGTGTGGACCCACCTGGAAAAGGTGGGAGCGAAGGTCAGCAGCAAAATGAAGAGCTGGAAGGGAACTATGGGGCATCTGAGCAGAATGAGGAACAGCTGGTTTCACAGTGAGTGGAAAGGGGATTTACCCTGGGAGAGTGTTTTATTTGCCTGGAGACTAACCTCAAAGGACTATAGGAGGTACTCAAAGTGCACACCAAAGCAAATAGAAAGGATCCTCTTCTATTTGTGAACACACAGATAAAGGGATAGATACTTTGTGCTCATGGATGAGAAGAATGAATATTGTTAAAATGTCCACACTACCCAAAGTAATCTACTGATTCAGTGCAATGCTTATCAAAATTCCAATGGCATATTTCACAGAGTTGAAGAAATAATTCTAAAATTTGTATGGAATCACAAAAGATTCCCCAAACTACCAGAGCAATCTTAAGGATAAAAAGGGAAGGTATCACCCTCCCTGATTTCAAACTACATCACAAAGCTATAGTCAAAGAGTATGTTATTGGTACTAACACAAACACACAGATGAATGGAACAGATTGAGAGCCTAGAAAAAACCCACACATGTATGAACAATTCATCTATGATGACAAAAGAACCAAGAACATAGAATGGAAAAAAGATAGTTTCTTCAACAACTGGTGCTGGGAAAACTGGAGAGCTGCATGCAAAAGAATGAAACTGGAACACTGTCTTACACCACACACACAAATGAACTAAAAATGAATCAAGACTTGAATGTAAGACCTGAAACCATAAAATTCCCAGGAGAAAACCCAGGCAGTAAACTCCTTGACATGTGCTTTACTGACATCTTTGTGGGTATGACTCTAAAGGCAAGGGAAACAAAAGCAAAAGTAAACAAATGGGACTCCATCAAACCAAAAGCCTTCTGCCCACCAAAGAAAACCATCAGCCATCAACAAGAAAAGGCAACCTACCCAATGGGAGGCAACATTTGCAAACTATATATCTGATAATGGGTTAATATCCAAAATACGTAAGGAACTCATACAACTCAACAACAAAAAGACAAACAACCTGATTAAAAAATGTGTAGGGAGGGGGAGGAGTCAAGATGGTGGAGAAGTAGCAGGCTGGGACTACATCAGGTAGCAGGAGATCCGCTAGATAGCTCATATAAAGATTGCAAACACCTACAAATCCAATGGGAGATCGAAGAGAAGAACAGCAATTCTAGAAACAGAAAATCAACCACTTTCTGAAAGTTAGGACTGGCAGAGAAGTGAATCCAAAGCGACGGGAAGATAGACCGCGGGAGGAGGGGCCGGCTCCCGGCAAGCTGCGGGGCAATGGAGCACTAAATCAGGACTTTCAAAAGTCTGTTCTGCTGAGGGACATCGCTCCAGAGGCTAAACTGGGGTGAAGCCCAGACGGGGTCAGCATGGCCTTCAAGGTCACAGAAGGATCGGGGGTGTCTGAGTGTCGCAGAGCTTGCAGGTGTTAGAACGGGGAAGCCGGCTACAGAGACAGAGCTGAGGAATGAGCTCTCAGCTCAGGGTTACTTTGAACCGGTTGCAGGCTTGGTGATCTCGGAGCGCAGCCAGAGGCCAGGGAGAAGGGAGTAATTGGGCGCTATTCTCTGAAGGCACACTGAGGAGTGGGGCCTCGAGCTCTCAGCTCCTCCGGGCCAGAGACTGGGAGGCCGCCATTTTCATTCCCGTCTTCGGGAACTCTACAGAAAGCATTCAGGGAACAAAAGCTCCTGAAAGCAAACCTGAGCTGATTACTCAGCCCAGCCCCTGGTAAGGGCAGTGCAATTCCGCCTGGGGCAAAGATACTTGAGAATCACTACAACAGGCCCCTCCCCCAGAAGATCAACAAGAAATCCAGCCAAGACCAAATTCACCTACCAAGGAGTGCAGGTTCAATACTAAGGAGAGCAGTAGAATTCCAGAGGTGAAAGCAAAGCACAGACCTCATGGCTTTCTCCCCATGGTTCTTTAGTCTTACAGTTAATTTAATTATTTTTCAATTTATTTTTTCTTCTTCTGATAATTTTTTAAACTTTTACCCTTTTCTTTTTTAACATTTTTAAACTAGTTTATCTAATATATATATATATATTTTCTTTTTTACATTTCTCTTTATTAGTTTTCTTTTTTTTTATTATTTCTTTTTTTTTTTCTGAACCTCTTTTTATCCCCTTTCTCCCCCCCACCACGATTTGGGATCTCTTCTGATTTCGTTTAAAAGTATTTTCCTGGAGTCTTTGCCACCCTTTTAGTTATTTTACTTGCTCCTTCATATACTCTTATCTGGACAAAATGACAAGGTGGAAAAATTCACAACAACAACAACAACAAAAAACAAGAGGCAATACCGAAGGTTAGGGACCTAATCAATACAGACATTGGTAATATGTCAGATCTAAGTTCAGAATGACGATTCTCAAAGTTCTAGCCAGGCTCAAAAAAGGCATGGAAGATATTAGAGAAACCCTCTCCAGAGATATAAAAGCCCTTTCTGGAGAAATAAAAGAACTAAAATCTAACCAAGTTGAAATCAAAAAGCTATTAATGAGGTGCAATAAAAAAATGGAGGCTCTCACTGTTAGAATAAATGAGGCAGAAGAAAGAATTAGCGATATAGAAGACCAAATGACAGAGAATAAAGAAGCTGAGCAAAAGAGGGACAAACAGCTACTGGACCACAAGGGGAGAATTCGAGAGATAAGTGACACCATAAGACCAAACAACATTAGAATAATTGGGATTCTAGAAGAAGAAGAAAGAGAGAGGGGAGCAGAAGGTATATTAGAGAGAATTATTGGAGAGAATTTCCCTAATATGGCAAAGGGAACAAGCATCAAAATCCAGGAGGTACAGAGAGCCCCCCTCAAAATCAACAAGAATAGGTCCACACCCTATCACCTAATAGTAAAATTTACAAGTCTTAGTGACAAAGAGAAAATCCTGAAAGCAGGCCGGGAAAAGGAGTCTGTAACATACAATGGTAAAAATATTAAACTGGCAGCAGACTTATCCACAGAGACCTGGCATGCCAGAAAGAGCTGGCATGATATATTCAGAGCACTAAATGAGAAAATCATGCAGCCAAGAATATCCAGCTAGGCTATCATTGAAAATAGGAGAGATAAAAAGCTTCCCTGACAAACAAAAACTGAAAGAATTTGCAAATACCAAACCAGCTCTACAAGAAATATTGAAAGGGGTCTTCTAAGCAAAGAGAGAGCCTAAAAGTAGTAGATCAGAAAGGAACAGAGACAATGTACAGTAGCAGTCACCTTACAGGCAATACAATGGCACTAAATTCGTATCTCTCAATAGTTACCCTGAATGTTAATGGGCTAAATGCCTCAATCAAAAGACACAGGGTATCAGAATGGATAAAAAACAAAACCCATCTATATGTTGCCTACAAGAAACTCATTTTGGACCCGAAGACACCTCCAGATTTAAAGTGAGGGGGTGAAAAACAATGTACCATGCTAATGGACATCAGAAGAAAGCTGGGGTGGCAATTGTTATATCAGATCAATTAGATTTTAAGCCAAAGTCTATAATAAGAGATGAGGAAAGACACTATATCATACTCAAAGGATCTGTCCAACAAGAAGATCTAACAATTTTAAATATCTATGCCCCTAACGTGGGAGCAGCCAACTATATAAACCAATTAATAACAAAATCAAAGAAACACATCAATAATAATACAATAATAGTAGGAGACTTTAACACTGCCCTCACTGAAATGGACAGATCATCCAAGCAAAAGATCAACAGGGAAATAAAGGCCTTAAATGATACACTGGATGAGATGGACATCACAGATATATTCAGAACATTTCATCCCAAAGCAATAGAATACACATTCTTCTCTAGTGCACATGGCACATTCTCCAGAATAGATCACATCCTGGGTCCTAAATCAGGTCTCAACTGGTATCAAAGGATTGGGATCATTCCCTGCATATTTTCAGACCACAATGCTCTGAAGCTAGAACTCAATCACAAGAGGAAATTTGGAGAGAACCCAAACACATGGAGACTAAACAGCATCCTTTTAAAGAATGAATGGGTCAACCAGGAAATTAAAGAAGAATTGAAAAAATTCATGGAAACAAATTATAATGAAAACACAATGTTCAAAATCTGTGGGACACAGTAAAAGCAGTCCTGAGAGGAAAATATAGAGCGGTACAAGCCTTTCTCAAGAAACAAGGAAGGTCTCAAGTACACAACCTAACCCTAAACCTAAAGGAGCTGGAGAAAGAACAAGAAAGAAACCCTAAACCCAGCAGGAGAAGAGAAATCATAAAGATCAGAGCAGAAATCAATGAAATAGAAACCAAAAAATCAATAGAGCAAATCAATGAAACTAAGAGCTGGTTCCTTGAAAGAATTAATAAGATTGATAAACCCCTGGTCAGACATAGCAAAAAGAAAAGAGAAAGGACCCAAATAAATAAAATCATGAGTGAAAGAGGAGAGATCACAACTAACACCTGAGCAAGTCTACACAAACAAATTTGACAATCTGGAAGAAATGGATGCATTCCTAGAGACATATAAACTACCACAACTGAACCAGGAAGAAATAGAAAACCTCAACAGACCCATAACCAGTAAGGAGATTGAAACAATCATCAAAAATCTTCAAACAAACAAAAGCCCAGGGCCAGACGGCTTCCCAGGGGAATTCTACCAAATATTTAAAGAAGAACTAATTCCTATTCTCCTGAAACTGTTCCAAAAAACAGAAATGGAAGGAAAACTTCCAAACTCATTTGATGAGGCCAGCATCACCTTGATCCCAAAACCAGACAAGGATCCCATCAAAAAAGAGAACTATAGACCAATATTCTTGATGAACACAGATGCAAAAATTCTCACCAAAATACTAGCGAACTCAACTAGGATTCAATAGTACATTAAAAGGGTTATTCACCACAACCAAGTGGGATTTATTCCAGGGCTGCAAGGTTGGTTCAACATCCGCAAATCAATCAATGTGAGACAACACATTAATAAAAGAAAGAACAAGAACCATATGATACTCTCAATAGATGCTGAAAAAGCATTCGACAAAGTACAGCATCCCTTCATGATCAAAACTCTTCAAAGTGTAGGGATAGAGGGCACATACCTCAATATTATCAAAGCCATTTATGAAAACCCCACTGCAAATATCATTCTCAGTGGAGAAAATCTGAAAGCCTTTCCGCTATGGTCAGGAGCATGGCAGGGATGTCCATTATCACCACTGCTATTCAACATAGTACTAGAAGTCCTAGCCTCGGCAATCAGACAACAAAAGGAAATTAAAGACATCCAAATCGGCAAAGAAGAAGTCAAACTATCACTCTTTGCAGATGATATGATACTATATATGGAAAACCCAAAAGACGCACTCCAAAACTGCTAGAACTTATACAGGAATTCAGTAAAGTGTCAGGATATAAAATCAATGCACAGAAATCAGTTGCATTTCTCTACACCAACAAGACAGAAGAAAGAAATTAAGGAGTCAATCTCATTTACAATTGCACGCAAAACTATAAGATACCTAGGAATAAACCTAACCAAAGAGGCTAAGAATCTATACTCAGAAAACTATAAAGTATTCATGAAAGAAATTGAGGAAGACCCAAAGAAATGGAAGCATGTTCCATGCTCCTGGATTGGAAGAACAAATATTGTGAAAATGTCTATGCTACCTAAAGCAATCTACACATTTAATGCAATTCCTATCAAAATCCCACCCATTTTTTCCAAGAAATGGAACAAATAATCCTAACATTTATATGGAACCAGAAAAGACCTTGAATAGACAGAGGAATGTAGAAAAAGAAAGCCAAAGTTGGTGGTATCACAATTCCGGACTTCAAGCTCTATTACAAAGCTGTCATCATCAAGACAGCATGGTACTGGCACAAAAACAGACACATAGATCAATGGAATAGAATAGAGAGCCCAGAAATAGACCCTCAACTCTTTGGTCAACTAATCTTTGACAAGGCAGGAAAGAATGTCCAATGGAAAAAAAGACAGCCTCTTTAATAACTGGTGTTGGGAAAATTGGATAGCCACATGCAGAAAAATGAAATTGGACCATTTCCTTACACATGAAATAGAACTCACGAAAATAGACTCAAAATGGATGAAGGACCTCAATGTGAGAAAGGAGTCCATCAAAATCCTTGAGGAGAACACAGGCAGCAACCTCTTCGACCTCAGCCCTAGCTACATCTTCCTAGGAACATCGCCAAAGGCAAGGGAAGCAAGGGCAAAAATGAACTATTGGGATTTCATCAAGATCAAAAGCTTTTGAACAGCAAAGGAAACAGTTAACAAAACCAAAAGACAACGGACAGAATGGGAGAAGATATTTGCAAACAACATATCTGATGAAGGTTTAGTGTCCAAAATTTATAAAGAACTTAGCAAACTCAACACCCAAAGAACAAATAATCCAATCAAGAAATGGGTAGAAGACATGAACAGACATTTCTGCAAAGAAGACATCCAGATGGCCAACAGACACATGAAAAAGTGCTCCCCATCACTGGGCATCAGGGAAATACAAATCAAAACCACCATGAGATATCACCTCACCCCAGTCAGAATGGCTAAAAGTAACAAGTCAGGAAATGACAGATGCTGGCAAGGATGTGGAGAGAGGGGAACCCTCCTACACTGTTGGTGGGAATGCAAGCTGGTGTAACCACTTTGGAAAACAGCATGGAGGTTCCTCAAAAAGTTGAAAATAGAACTACGCTATGACCCAGCAATTGCACTACTGGGTATTTACCCTAAAGATACAACTGTAGTGATCCGGAGGGGCACGTGCACCGGAATGTTTATAGCAGCAATGTCCACAATAGCCAAAATATGGAAAGAACCTAGATGTCCATCAACAGATGAATGGATAAAGAAGATGTGGTGTATATCTACAATGGAATACTATGCAGCCATCAAAAGAAATGAAGTCTTGCCATTTGTGACGACGTGGATGGAACTAGAGGGTATCATGTTTAGCGAAATAAGTCAATTGGAGAAAGACAATTATCATATGATCTCCTTGATATGAGGAAGTGGAGATGCAACATGGAGGGTTAAGGGGGTAGGAGAAGAATAAATGAAACAAGATGGAATTGGAAGGGAGACAAACCATAAGTGACTCTTAATCTCACAAAGCAAACTGAGGGTTGCTGGAGGGAGAGGGGTTGGAAGAAGGTGGGTGGGGTTATGGACATTGGGGAGGGTATGTGCTATGGTGAGTGCTGTGAAGTGTGTAAACCTGGTGATTCACAGACCTGTACCCCTGGGGATAAAAATATATTACATGTTTTTTAAAAAATTAAAAAACAACAACAATGCAATTTATTATTGGTCACGGAACCAAGGCCAAACTGTAAGTTTTTGTTTGAGTATCTTCTTAGGAAAATCTTCTTGTGTTATATTCTAACATTCTTTTTCACTTGGATGAACAGACTAAAATTTATGAGCAGATGAAGAGAACGTTCTGAAAAGTATAGAATCTTCTAGCTCAGAGATTTTAAATAAGTACCTGCAATTAAATAAAAAAAATATTTTTTTTAATGTGTAGGAAACTGTAAGGGTGGGGCAGACTGAGTGGAGTCATCCAATCAGTAAGCCGTATGTATATCCACTGGGAAAATTGGAATTCAATTGGCCACCTGTGTAGGGGCGGGGCTTAACCACCCCCATAAAGGTTACTCTGCCAGGCTGTCAAAAGGGGGCTGCTGCAGGAGAGCAGCGGCCGCTGCAGGAGGGATGGAGTCTGCGGAGAGCGGTGAAGTTGGCAGAGAGCGGTGAAGTGGTGCGGAGAGCGGTGGAAGTCGGCGGAGAGCAGGGGAGTCAACGGTGAATAGAAGAGCTGTAACAGCTCTTGTAAGAGCTACAACCGTGTTTGCAGTCTCCAGCCTCCCGCCGGCCCCAAGCCGCCGCCTGCAGCCTCCAGCCGTCTGCAGCTTCCAGCTTCCGGCGGTCTAGCCTCCGGCGGCGGCCCCAAGCGCCACCGCCTGCAGCCTCCGGCGGCGGCCCGAGCGCCACCGCCTGCAGCCTCCAGCCTCCGGCGGCGGCCCCGAGCGCCGCCGCCTGCAGCCTCCAGCCTCCGGCGGCGGCCCCGAGCGCCGCCGCCTGCAGCTTCCAGCCTCCGGCGCTGGCCCCGAGCGCCGCCGCCTGCAGCCTGCAGCCTCCGGCGGCGGCCCGAGCGCCGCCGCCTGCAGCCTCCCGCGGCGGCCCCAAGCACCACCGCCTGCAGCCTCCGGCGGCGGCCCCGAGCGCCGCCACCTGCAGCTTCCAGCCTCCGGCGGCGGCCCCAAGCGCCGCCGCCTGCAGCCTGCAGCCTCTGGCGGCCCCAAGCCGCCGCCTGCAGCCTCCAGCCTCCGGCGGCAGCCCCGAGCACCGCCGCCTGCAGCCTCCAGCCTCCGGCTGCGGCCCTGAGCGCCGCCGCCTGCAGCCTCCGGCGGCCCGCCGCCTGCCGCCTGCCGCCTGCAGCCTCCAGCATCCAGCCTCCGGTGGCGGCCCAGCAGTTCAGTTGTCAGCGGTCCCTCGACACCTGCGGTCCTGAGACATCTGCGGTCCAGTTGTCAGCGGTCCCTCGACGCCTGCGGTCCTGATGCCTACAGACCCTAGATGCCAGCAGTCGGTCCTGACACCTGCAGCCCCTAGATGCCAGCGGTCTGGAGGCGTAAGCAGCCCTGAGATGCCAACGGCCCCTAGACACCAGCAGCCTCGCTGCAAAATGCCTCGCCACCCCGAGCCACAAGTGGCCTTGTCCGCAGTGGTGGCTTCCTCCGGGTGGAAGCCTGGTCAGAGTAGCATCATGGGGAGCAGAGTCTGTGTCATCTGGGTTGTCCTCCTTGTCATTGTTGCTTCTTCGTCATTGGGAGTGGCCTCATCCAGGAAATGGTCTTGTCCAGAACAGCCTCTTCTTGGGAGCGGCCTTGTCCGGGGAGCAACTTCATTGAGCAGTGGCCTTGTCTTGGGAGTGGCCTCTTCTTGGGAACGGCTCCAATCATGGAGCAGCCTCATCTGCGGAGCAGCAGCGTCATCTAGAGCGGCCTCGTCCAGAGTGGCCTTCTTGGAAGTGACCTTGTTGGGTTCATCGTCACCGCCTTTTCATGAGAGGTAGCTCTGACCGGTTGTTTGATTCCTGATGCTTGGCGCGAAATAAAGTTTTGCTTGACCTTCGCTTTGTATCAGTCTCATTCCTTTGATCACGGACCCTAACAGAAACCTGACATTTCTCCAAAGGAGACAGATGGCCAAAGGCACTAGAAACAATGTTCGACATCCCTAAGACATCCCCCTGTTCGCTTATATACATATACACATATAATCTATGTAAATAGATATCTGTGTGTGTGTAAGGTCAGACGTGCAGCTCTATAATTCAACATCTGTATACACTACAGTGTGATCACCATTACAAGTCTAGTTACCAAGCATCACCATACAGTTGGATTCCTTCACACCATGCCCCCTTCTCCTCTGGTAACCACTAATCGATTCTCTGTATCTTTGAGATTAATTTTGTTGGTTTGGGTTTCTTGGGTTTTTATTTGGCTTTATTTTATTTACTTATTTATTTTAGATTTCAGATAGAAGTGAAATATAGTATTTGTCTTTCTCCAGCATATTTTACTTAACATAATACTCATATTCTACCCATGTTGTTGCAAATGGTAAGATTTCATTCTTTTCTGTGGCCGAGTAATATTCCACGAAGCATCCACCTTCAGCTCAGGTCATGATCTCAGGTCCTGGGATCAAGTCCCTACCTCGTACTCCCTGCTCAGTGGGGATCTGCTTCTCCCTCTCTCTCTGCCCCTCCTCCAGCTTGTGCTCTCTCTCTCTCTCTCTCAATAAATAAATAAATAAAATCTTAAAAAAAATGAACAGGAAGAAATCGTGAACAACCTAGAAACTGGACACTCAGAAATACAACCTTTCTCTTGGTTATTTTAGGGATTTCTGCCCTTGCTTGGGAGCTGGTAATCCTTTTCTGTGAAGGATCTGGCTCTTTACTATCAAGAGCCAGATAGTTAATATTTTCTGCTTCATAAGCTATACTCCCAAGGACTCAGCTCTGCTGTTACAGCAGGAGGGCAGTCAGGGACAACAGCTAAGTAAAGAGGTGTGGCTATGATCCAATAAAACTCTACTCACAGAAACAGGATATCTTCCAGACTTGACCCTGGGGTTCTTCTTTGCCTACCCTGCTCTGGATGAGTCTGTGTATTTAGGAAAGCAAACTATTGTTGTGCACCTTGACAAAAAGCTCTGCCTGGCAGTGTGGGAACCATGCTTCAGAGCACTTCCCTGGTTCTTTGAGATGAACAGGAAGGTGTTGTGAGCCTGGTCCTGCCCCATGCAAGGCACAGCTTGCTTCCTTATGTGATGCTCAACTGTTTGTTTTTTCTTCCTTGATATGGCCAAGTGTTAATGTAGATTAACTTTGGGACAGCCTGTGAAAACTTATCCCAAGTCCTCTGGTATAAATGTAGCCCAGAAGGAGGATGCTCTGAGATGGGGTGGGTGATACACAGCACTCAAGGACACTGCTTAAATATGCACATTGATATCCACCAGAAATCTTGGTTGCAAAGGACAGAAGCTGACCCTAAGCGTGGGAAACAGAAATCAGACCGTGTTAGCAGGCTCTCCAGGACTTAGGGAAATGCTATGTGTCCAGGTTGCCTTGGACAGGAGCACAGCACAGTAGCGATGGTGATGGACGTCCCCCACCACCCCCACCCACCGCTCCGTCCTCGGGGCCCCTGCTTTGGAGTCAAAGCTCTGGGCACAGAGTGTGAGCCACACGCCATGCCTGGCTGCCACAGAGGTAGAAACAGAGCATGGGCCTTCCTGGTTCTGTTTGCCACCTGCCCTAAGACCACACTTCATGGTGGGGTGGGATTGCCTCAAAGCAAGATCAGGTAGCAAAAAGAAAGAAGACGGACAAAATGTTTTCATCTGCTACAACAGCCATACCATCTGGGTTTCATAGTCTGCCTGCCGGGGAATAGTAAAACCCGCTGTGAACTTGATGAAGGGAAGGACTGTGTCTCTGCTTGCTCTCTCAGGCCTGTCCTAGGTGCCTGTCTCAGTCCTCGAGTGATACAGGCTCATCGCTGATCATCTGGGAAGCACACCATGGACCCTGGGAGCTCTGGCCTGGTACAGCATTCTTAGGGCTGGGGTGATGAATCATCATGGGGTCACTGCCAATACTTCAGTAGGTCACACTTCTGGTTTTTTGTTTGTTTGTTTGTTTGTTTGTTTTTCTTTCCTTTGAGAGGGAAAGAAAGCACAGGGAGGGGAGCAATAAGGAAAGAGCATCAGGCAGGTTCCTTGCCCAGTGCAGAGTCCCAGGGTCCTGGGATCGAGCCCCACATCGGGCTCTCTGCTCACCAGGGAGCCTGTCCCCCTCCCCCCCCCGCCTACATCTCTGCCTATTTGTTATCTCTGTCTGTCAAATAAATAAAAATAAAATCTTTAAAAAATATGCTTGACATCACTAAACATCAGGGATATGCAAAACAAAACCACAATGAGACATCACCTCACACCTTTCAGAATGGCTAACATAAAAATATGCATGGAAAAACAAGTATTGGCGAGAATGAAAACTGGTACAGCCACTCTGGAAAACAGTATGGAAGTTTCTCAAAAGTTTAAAAATAGAAGTACCCTAAGATCCAGCAATCACACTACTGGGGCATTTACCCCCCAAATACAAAACCACGAATTCAAAAGGGTTACATGCACCCCTGTTTATAGCAGCATTATTTATAGCAGCCAAATGATGGAAAGAGCCTAAGTGTCCATCAATTGATTAAGGGATAAAGAAGAGGTGATATATATACACAATGGAATATTGACCAACCATAAAAAAGAATGAAATCTTGCCATTTGCAATGACATGCGTGGAGCTACAGAGTATAATGCTAAGCAAAATAAGTCATTCAGGGAAGACAAATACTCCATGTTCTCACTCAAATGTAGAATTTAAGAAATGAAACAAATGCTCAAAGGAAAAGAAAGAGAGACAAACCAAGAAACAGATTCTTAACTATAGAAAACAAACTGTTGCTTACTGGGGGGTGGGGTGGGGTGGGTAAAATAGGTGAAGGGGATTGAGTAATGCACTTGTTGTGATCATCACCAGTGATGTACAGAATAGCTGAATCACTATATTGTGCACCTGGAACTAATATAATATATATTAATTCTACTGGAATGAAAATAAAGTAAAATAAAATAAAAAGAACATAAACTAAAAAGAACATAAACTAAAATAAGATAAAATAAATTCCAGATTCCTAGGAAAGAAACTCACTGACACATTTTAGATCAGGTGCCCTGCCCTGATCCAATGATTTCTTAGCATTATCAGCTTCTCCCTTAAATAATGTTAGCAGGAGCTCGTAGTCCCAATGAAGCGTGTCAGGGTGTGGGGGATGAAGGTTGAGGAACAAGAGGTATGGGTTAGGTGAAGCAAAGGCAGGGAAAAAAGCTGACCAGACGATGTAGCTGTGGCCAGGACAGTCTGTATATTAGGAAACACATCTCTATTAAAAATGCACTGATCCAGGTGTACCTGGCTGGCTCAGTCGGAAGAGCATTCATTGGGGTTGGGATTTTGAACCCTACATTGGGTTTAGAGACTACTAAAAACAAACTAACTAACAAAAAGAAATAAAGAAAGAAAGAAACTTGCATTAAAAAATTCGGGATGCCTGGGTGTCTCTGTGGGTTCAGCCTCTGTCTTTGGCCCAGGTCGTGATCTCAGGGTCCTGGAGTTGAGCTCCAGAGAGCAGTGAGCTCTCTGCTCAGCGGGAGCTTGTTTCCCCCCCTCTCTGCCTGTGTCTCTGACTACTTGTGATTTCTCTCAAGTAAATAACGTCTTAAAAAAATCATAAAAATAAATAATGCACTGGGGCTACCTGGGTGGCTTAGTCAGTTAAGTTTCTGCCTTTGGCTAAGGTCATGATCCTGGGGTCCTGGGATCAAGTCCCACAACCCACTCCCTGGTCAGCGGGGATCCTGCTTCTCCCTGTGCCTCTGCCCCTCCCACCAGTCATGCTTGCATTTGTGTTCTCTCTCTCATGTTCAAATCAATAAATAGAATCTTAAAAAAAAAAAAAAGAGCACCAAATTGATCTAGCAGCTCCATTTCTGGGTGGATACCTAAAAGAATTGAAAACAAAGTCTCCAAGAGATGTCTGTATACCTGTGTCACAGCAGCATTACTTAAAGTAGCTAAAAGGCAGAAGCAACTGTACGTCAAGAGATGAGCAGATAATCCCAATGGGTACACACAGAGTAGAATATTATTCAGCCTTAAAAAGGGAGGAAATTCGGGATGCCTGGGTGGCTCAGTTGGTTAAGCTGCTGCCTTCGGCTCAGGTCATGATCCCAGCGTCCTGGAATCGAGTCCCACATCGGGCTTCTTGCTCAGCGGGAGCCTGCTTCTCCATCTGCCTCTGCCTGCCACTCTGTCTGCTTGTGCTCACACTGACAAATAAATAAATAAAATCTTAAAAAAATTATTTATTTATTAAAAAAAAGGGAGGAAATTCTGAGTCATGCGACTGCATGGATGCACCATGAGGACGTTATGCCAAAGAAAAAATGCCATTCACAAGGAAAAACACTGCATGAGTCCATCTCTATGAGGTAGCTAGAGAAGTCACATTCATAGAGACAGCAGAATGGCCAGGGGCTGGAGGCAGGGAGGATGGGGAGTTAGTGTTTCATGGGGCAGAGTTTCGGTTTGGGAAACTGGAGAGAGGCCTACATGAATGGGGTGATGGGTGTAGAAAGGGCTAAGTCTAATGGTTGAGGCGCTCATAGTAACTTTTACTTAATGGTAATGTAATGGTAACTCCTCCGTTATGTGTATATTTTACCAAAATCCTAAAAAACAAAATAAAAAAAATTTAATACAGGAAAAAGAAAACGCACTCAAATTTCCTAAGATACTAGAATACACCCTGACGCTTCCTGGCGGTGTACGGGAGAAGAATGAGGCAGGAACAAGTCAGCCGCAAGAGAAAGGGAGCCGGGGACAACAGTAGAAAAGACTGTACAACAGACACCTCTAGAAATGTTAAGTTGCTGATATCCTACCACACCTGCCTATGTAGAACATATGCACACAGACATGCACACATATGGACATACACATAAACATTCCTTTGTTGTTTTGGTGGGGTCACTGTCATAAATAAACTGCATACATTGTGACACTGTCAAGTGGCCAGTGGGGCACATCCCCAGACGATCAGATGATTTCAGGTGATCAGAGTGCCGTGAATCTAGCCACAGTGTTTCCATGGCAGATTTTATAGTATGTGAGAACTTCCGGATATAAAATCACTGATGTAAGGAGCACCTGGGTGGCTCAGTGGGTTAAAGCCTCTGCCTTCAGCTCAGGTCATGATACCAGGGTCCTGGGATCGAGCCCCGTGTCAGGCTCTTTGCTCGGCGGGGCGCCTGCTTCCTCTTCTTTCTCTGCCTGCTTCTCTGCCTACTTGTGATCTCTGTCTGTCAAATAAATAAATAAAAACTTTGAAAAAAATCACTGAGGTGAGCAAAACTAAGAGAAATACCAAATGAGAGGTGCAGCTTTCAAAAAATTGGCATAGGGACACCTGGGTGGCTCAGTCAGTTGGGCGTCTAAGAGTTCAGCTCGGCTCCTGATCTCAGGGTTATGAGATGGAGCCGTGAGTCTGGTCCGCGCTCAGCAGGAAGTCTGCTTTTCTCCTCTCTCTCCGTCTTCCTCTCCTGACTCGTGTTGTCTTTCTAAAATAATCTTTCTAAAAAATTGGCATATGCATATATATATAGTCACATATATAGTTAGTTTTACATAATATATACATGTATATAGTTGTGCAAAGTGTTTCTTCTCAGTTACTATATCCTAGGCATAACATCCTATCATTTTCTATCATAATTCCCAATCATAGATCACAGAAATATCCCCATTCATGTTAACCCTAATGCAGTTTTGTTTTTTTTTTTAAGATTTTCTTTCTTTCTTTATTTGACAGAGATCACAGGCAGTCAGAGAGGCTGGCAGGCAGAGAGAGAGGTGTTAGGGTCCGTGATCAAAGGAACGGGACTGACACAAAGTGAAAATCAAACAAAGCTTTATTTTGTGCCAAGCATCAAAAATCAAACTAACTGGTAGGGGCCATCTCTTACGAAGAAACAACGATGATGATCCCAACAAGGTCACTCCCAAGAAGGCCGCTCCAGATGAGGCTGCTCTGGACGAGGCCGCTCTGTAAAGGCTGCTCTGCAGACATGCCACTCCGGACAAGGCCGCTCTGCAGATGAGGCCACTCCCCGGTCAGAGCCGCTCCCAAGATGTGGCCACTTTGGATGAGGCCACTCCCAAGATGAGGCCGCTGCTGACGAGGTCGCTCCCCAGACAGGAGCTGCTCCAGGGAGGCCGCTCCCCAATCAGGGCCGCTCCCAAGAAGAGGCCACTCTGGACGAGGCTGTTCCCCGGACTAGGCCGCTCCCAACGATGAAGAGGCGACGATGACAGCGACAATGACAAGGAGGACAACAACCCCAATGACACAGACTCTGCTCCCCATGACTCCACTCTGACAAGGCTTCTCCCCTCTGGGGAGGCTACCGCTCTGGATGTGGCTGCTCGCCAACGAGGCCGCTCCCCAGACAAGGTTGCTCCGGACTAGACCACTCAACGACAAGGTCGCACGCCGACGAGGACGCTGCCCGGAATGACACCACTCCGGCGAGGCCCCTTCCAGTGGGGCCGAGGCTCAGGGCGACAAGGCTGCTCATGGCTCGGGGTGGCAAGGCCACTGGGGCAGCGAGGCCGTTCACGGCGGGGCTGCGGCTCGGTGGTGGCGAGGCTGCTGGCAGCTAGGCAGTTTCCCGTGGCTCCGCTGCCCAGGGCTGGGGCTCTGACGGCTTTGATGACTCTCCTACTCCTCCTACTCCTCAGCCTCGCAAACTAATCTTTATAGGGGTGGTTGACCCTGGCCCACACGCAGGGGGTCAATGGGATTTAAACTCACCTCAGTAAAAATATGCGTGCCCCACTGATTGGATATCTTCACCTGGCATGACCCACCCTTGTATCTAGGCTTTGCAAGTAAGTTCCTATGGGAGGGGCAGGGTCAATCTAAGTTCACTGCATAGGGTCAATCTAAGTTTACTGCAACAAAATGGCTCCCTCTGGCCAATTGGGCCCTTACATTCCCCCCTTTTCTTTGGAGATTAGTCAAATCCTTGACTTTTCAGCCCGTTCTATGTTATATTGAGCATGTAAGACTAACATTTTATTGCTCTAATTTTCTCTTATATGAATGACATTAGTGCACAGTTGGCTCATTTTTCCTAATTCCGTTCATCTAATTTCCCACCTATACTTTACATAAACAAGTAACAATAGGAGCAACAATAAACTCACAGTTTTTTTAGTCTTAGCTTTAGTCCATGGTCAGTGGGGCCTGTCGGCTGCAGCTTCCATCTCTGGGGGGCGTCCTTACTCTCGGCTCATTTGACGTGACTCACATAAACCCAGGCCCTAATGCCTTCTACTTTTACTGCCGTCGGTGTGGTCAAGGTAACAGTAAACGGTCCCTTCCAGCGAGGCTCCAAGTTCCCCACTTGATAGTGACATATCCATACCAAATCCCTGGGTTGGTAAGAATGTGGTTCCACCTCCGTCTCTGTCTCAGTGTGGGCAGTTTGGATTCCTGCGTGGGCTTTTTTAAAGACAGACTGTAATGCCTGCAGTGACTGGAGTCCAGACTGATCAGTCATTTCTGCTAGGGCAACCTCCTGTAGGCGAGAACAGAGCGTGGGGGGTCTCCCAAACATTATTTCAAATGGGGTCACCTTGTTTAAATAGGGTGTACATTGTGCCCTGAGGAGGGCGAAAAGAAGGAGATCCACTCATCCACTGCTAGTCTCCGGAATTAGTTTTGTCAAGGTCTCTTTAAAAGTCCGGTTCATTCTCTCTGCTTGCCCAGAACGCTGGGGCCAATAGGCACAATGTAGTTTCCAATTAGTGCCCACAACCTTGGCCAATGCCGTGAGACTGAACTCACAAATGCAGGGCCATTTTCTGACCCGATCGCAAGAGGCAGCCCAAACCTAGGAATTATTTCTTCTAGTAGCTTTTTGGCCACCACTCCTGCCGTCTCATGTTTGGTGGAAAAAGCCTCCACCCAGCCTGAAAAGGTTTCTATAAAAACCAACATATACTTGTGTCCATATTTTCTGGGTTTCATTTCTGTAAAATCTATTTCCCAATAAATTCCTGGTTCTTTACCTCTTTCTCTTTTCCCTCTTCCCATTCTAGTTCCTCCCACATTAACTGCCTGGCATTGAGCACATCTATCAACTACATCCTGAACCATATGCCCTAATTTAGAAACCTGGAATCGCTTGCCTATAAGGTCCTTGAGTTTGCGTATCCCCAAATGAGTACCCTGATGTGTCTGGTCTACTAACTTTTTACCTAGTCTTT
Source organism: Neogale vison (assembly GCF_020171115.1). Lineage (NCBI taxonomy): Eukaryota > Metazoa > Chordata > Mammalia > Carnivora > Mustelidae > Neogale > Neogale vison. Next base: position 120,648,953 of record NC_058102.1, on the reverse strand, counting down.
GAGGAAGAATTATTTTTCCTGCTTTAGTCTTAGCCCAGTCCCCTTCGTAGTCTAATTTAGCCCATTTTTGTAAATACTTTAAATCTTCCTCTGAATAGTCCGTTTTTTCTGGTAGGACTAGAGCCGGGAGTGTAACCAGCTCTTGCACTGTTTCTCGGGCTACTTGCTTTGCGGCTCGATCTGCTAATTGGTTTCCTTTTGAAATCAGATCAGTCCCCTTTCGGTGTCCCGAGCAATGCATAACAACCACATCTTTTGGGTCCCAAATAGCCTGGAGGAGAACCAATATTTCTCCTCTGTTTTTAATTCCTTTTCCTTCTGCTGTTAATAGGCCCCTTTCTTTATAAAAAGCCCCATGTATATGGAGAATAGCAAAGGCATACCTACTCTCCCTATAGATGTTGGCGGTTTTACCTTTGGCCATCAGCAGTGCCTTAGTGAGTGCAATCAGTTTGGCTTTTTGTGCCGAAGTTCCACGTGGCAGGGCTGCTGTCCAGAGTTCCTGCTCAGGAGAAACCACCGCAGCCCCCGCATACCTCTTTCCACCGACCATGTAGCTACTCCCATCTGTGAACAGAGTCATCTTGGCATCCGGGAGGGGAATGTCTCTGAGATCCGGCCTTATTCCTGTGACTTGGTTAGAACCTCCCCACAGTCGTGTGGATGGTCAGCCAGCTCCTCTGGCAGCAGTGTGGCTGGATTTAGCACCACTGGAGGGCTGGAAGGTCACTCTTGGTTTGTTGAGGAGGAGGGCCTGAGACCCTGTCACTCAGGTGTTCATCATCCATCAGTTGGGTGAAGTCCAGAGAAGGCCCTCCATAGCATGGGTGATGGTCAAGATGAGATTTTGACCCAAAGTCAATTTACTTGCATCCTTGACCAGGAGGGCCGTGGCATCAATTATGCAAAGGCACGGGGGGAACCCAGCTGCTATTAGATCTAGTTTCTTGCTAAGATAGGCTACTGGCCTTTACCAAGACCCCAGAGTCTGAGTTAAAACTCCTTTGGCCACCCCTGCTTTTTCATCCACATACAAGTGGAAGGGCTTGGTAACATCTGGGATGGCCAATGCTGGGGCACTCAGTAAGGCTGTTTGTAATTCCTGAAGTGCTCCTTCTGCCTCAGCTGTCCACTCTATCATAGTGAGCCCTCCTTTTGCCAGTTCGTAGAGAGGTCGGGCAATCTCCACAAACCACGGTATCCACAGCCTACAGTAGCCCACCGTCCCAAGAAACTCCTTCACTTGTTAGGATGTTGTGGGGTGGGGCTATCGGGTGATCACCTGTTTCCTGGACTCAGACAGTGAATGCACTCCCTCGTGGAGATCAAAGCCTAGATAAGTGGCATGCTCTGACAGAGCTGTGCTTTCCTTGGTGACACCCAATACCCCTTTTCCTGCCGAGTCTGTAAGAGAGCTCTCGTCTTCTGCAAACATGACTCATAGTCCTCAGTGGCTACTAGCAAGTCATCAACGTACTGTAACAGAGTGACTCCTGGGTTGGAGGTTCTGTACTCACACAAATCCTCATATAGGGCCTCATTGAAGATAGTGGGCGAATTCTTGAACCCTTGGGGAAGTCTTGTCCAGGTGAGCTGGCCTTGGAATCCTTCCTGTGGGTCAGACCACTCAAAAGCAAAAAGGTGCTGAGAATTCCTTTGCTAAAGACATGCAGAAAAAATGCATCCTTGAGATCTAAGATGGTATACACAGTTCTTCTGGGGCCCAGGAGGGAGAGTAGGGTATAGGGGTTAGGCACTTTCGGGTGGATATCTTCAACCCATTTATTAACTTCCCACAAGTCCTGGACAGGTCGGTACTCCCCAGTCTCGGCCTTTTTGACGGGCAGCAAAGGTGTGTTCCATGGAAATTTTCAAGAAACTAGGATCCTATCTCCTCGGAGGCGGTTAATGTGTTTTCTGATCCCTTCCTTTGCTTCCCGGAGAAGGGGGGTACTGCTGAACGCGAACAGCCGTAGCTGTCGCCTTTAATTGTACCACCACTGCGGGTTGTTCCTTGGCCAAGCCAGGGGGCTTCCCTTTTGCCCAGACCTCGGGAAACTCGTCTTGTAGGATTTGGAGAAGGCTCCCCCTCTTTGTCTCCTCTGATTTTGAGACTGGCTTGTAAAGGAGGTATTCATCTACTGCTGCCATAAGCACTTGTACAGTGGGTTGTCTCACGGTTACAGTCATGCCTCCTTCCGAGAACTGAATGCCAGCTCTTAACTTGTGGGGGAGATCTCCTCCCATCAAGTTATATGGGGCATTAGGGAGGAACAAAAATTGATGTTTGACTATTCCCAAGGCCAAATTTAAAGTCCTTTCTGTTGCTCATTTATTTCTCTCTGTGCCATTTCCTCCTTGTATCCAAACTTCCTCTCCAGATAGTTTTCCCATAGGTTTAAGTAATGATGAAAATTGGGCTCCTGTGTCCACCAAAAAATCAACTGATTTCCCCTCCACTTCAATTTTTACCCAAGGTTCGGGGAGGGGCTCCGAACCATGGCCCCTTCAGTCTCTGGTGGAAAGCATTGCTGTCTTCCTTTTGGGGCACTCCCTGGCCCAATGTCCTTTTTCCTTACAGTAAGCACACTGATCTGAATCTAAGTCTTCCCGCCTGCCTTCTCTGTGCTTAGGCTTTTCCTTCCATTTACTATCCCCTACCCATCTCCTCCTCACCTCATGTAATGCCAAAACCTTAATCAGTTCTTTTGTTTGTTTTTCATCCTCTTGTGCATCCCTGTTGTTAAACACTTTTTCTGCTATTCCCACTAACTCAGTCAGATTCTTCCCTTTAAATCCTTCGATTTTCTGAAGTTTCCTCCTTATATCTGGCGCTGACTGACTGGCAAAGCAAGATTCATTGCCCTCTGATTTTCAGGTGCCTTAGGATCGATCGGGCTATACATTTTGTAGGCTTCAATTAGCCTTTCTAGGAAAGCTCCTGGAGACTCATTCTTATCTTGAGTCACCGTACTAATTCTGGTTTAGTACCAGTGCAACTTTTACTTCTGGAAATTCAATTCCAGGATTTCAACATATCAAAGACCTGTATTTGTTCTGAAAGTCTCCCATATGAATTTCCTTTAAGGCGGAATTCACCTTACGAGAGAATTAAAACAATTACAAATGACAAAAAACTCAGAATAGATATGGTTAAATATCAAATGATGACCCTTATCTAAACATTAAAACTTTAGGAAATGTATAGAACCTCTGGAGTAGTTACAGCATTTACCCAAGGTTTATCATTGATTTAGCAGTACTTCCTGAGTAACTTTGCATATCAGGGAAATGCCTTATGAGTCAAAGAGCTCTCATTTATAGTTCTGGGTTGACAAAGAAAACCATTTACATTTTCTTAGAAACATCTCAATCTCTAGTGAAGATTAAATATTAACCAATTGTGAACTGTTGCAATAGAAGTTAAGCACAAAACATGTTTACCAACAGATTTCAAAAGCACAAACGCCTGGGTGGCTCAGTGGGTTAAGCCGCTGCCTTCGGCTCGGGTCGTGATCTCAGGGTCCTGGGATCGAGTCCCGCATCGGGCTCTCTGCTCAGCGGGAAGCCTGCTTCCCTCTCTCTCTCTGCCTGCCTCTCTGTCTACTTGTGATCTCTCTCTGTCAAATAAATAAATAAAATCTAAAAAAAAAAAAAAAAGCACAAACCTAGTTCCAGCAACCTGCGCCCTAGCACTTCATCCCACTTGTCATCCAAGCAAAACTTCAAAGCTTCAAGTTACTGAAGACTCAGAAAGCTACTTTAACAATTACCCATTAAAACCCCGAGACAGACAGTTAACCATCAGCCCAGCCATCCCTCTGCCAACAGACCTCATGTTCCACCTGGGCCCATTCCACTTCAGATGCCATGCTTTCCCCGCCAGCAAGGGGGAGGGGCTAGGCAGTCCCTGTCAGGCCAGAGAAGGCAAGGAATTCCCCTGAAACAAAGGGAGTTTCGGCAGCTGCTTGGGAATATTCCTTAAAGTCTCTGTCTCGAGGTCGATTCATCCCACAGCATCAGTTCTGCTTACCAAAAGTGGCCCACTAGGCCACTCATATTCCACACCCAGCTCCAATGAGCATCAGCATTGGGCACTTTAACCTGGCATTAGACTAACCCCAGTTGGCTCCAGTTATAGCCCTTAACACACGAAATGAATGAGGGAGAGGCCCCACATCTATTATGAGGAATGGAGAGACGAAAGTCAGTGTCCCCTTACTCTCTGCTTTCCCCATTCCTTCAGTCATAACAAACAACACAACAGACAACAAAAAGACAACAACAAAGACAACCAGTCCCTCGTCAGGCTTCTTGTTCCAACTATATATAAATGGAGAAAAATACATGGCATTTTAAAACAAGTTTTCTCCTGGAGAGCAGGAGCATAAGTGAATTTTAGTTTTGAAAAATTCTTTCTCTAGTTTCAATTTTTCTACAATGGTATCACCAGGGAGCCTCCAAGAGGTGCAGTGCTAACCGTAGGCTTCTATGCTAATGGTGGAAGAGGGGAGCCAACAGGGTGGAGAAGAAGGGAGAATCGCTTGAACAAGGTTCTGGAATAGTCAAGACAGGAGATAGGGGTCACTGCCCAAGGGGAGGGCTGGCCTTCGCTGGGAGCCCTGAACTGCCCCCATAGCTGAGACAGTCCAGGAGAGCTGCAGGGAATGGCCAAGGTAATGGCCATCTGTTTGATGCACGGATGAATCTGACCAACTTTAAACCTTGCTGCTAAATTACTGGGATACGATCATCTCTTCTTCTCAAGAAAGAATGGCATATTTGAATCTGGGATTGATTGCAATTTCTCCTTCATATAATGAAAGAGTTTGCGGGCACCTGGCTGGCTCAGTTGGTGGAGCATGAAACGCTTGGTCTCCAGGATGTGGGCTCTGGCCTGAGCTGGGTGTAGAGGTTACTTAAAAATAAAATCTTTTAAAAATGGTCATAGGTGTGCACAACTCTTAAACAATTTAATTCAAGTTTCTTTGGTCACGCTCATTTGTTTTTAGCTGCTCAAATATGGCTATTGTTAAAAAATCATTTTCTTTAACTTCTTACACATCTGGGGAGAAGTATTCCTCGGATGGTTTTGAAAATCGTTGTGTTTCAGTATTTGTCTTCAAGGTTACTTTCAGTGTTTGGGGAAACCAAGCACATTGCTTGAAGAGGATTTTGCTTGAAGGTGATTTTGAAGTGATCTTCAAAAGTCCAACTTCAATAAGAATAAATACCAAATGCTGAAGGAGAAAGAAATGATCATTCTTGTGATAATGTTGGTTTCCTTTACTGTTCCATTTCAAATGTTCTCAGATATTTTTATTTTAATAACACAATTATTAAAGATGTGTACTTAAGAAATTTCCAAATAATTCAAATCACTGTTTTTTTTGTTTTGTTTTTTGTTTTTTAAACTGGGAACATTCATAAATTACCTACGGAGAAATTATTGTTCTAATTCCCCCATGGGATCTTCAATGAAACATTTTAAACCCATCATCCTTTAATTTAAGAGAGGCAGCAATAATTGGAAGCGTTCAAAGATTTTCTTCGTCTCTCTGAACAACCATCCACTTAAACCAGCTCACAGTAGAGCAGCTGGGATTTTCACACACTTGTAAAATGAGGTATTTGGGGGGAACATTAAAACTACAGGTGTAGGTAGTCTCATCTCACTGTCTGTTCCCATTGGTCAGGGAAGTCAAAAACTTTCAGGGCCTGTGTGGGTAAATGCCTTGACCTTGAAATAATCTGGGTTGGCCTGGATTGAATTTACATTTGCAGTGCCCACTTTCTACCAGGCGAGGGCGGTAAGGACCCACGGAGTGACCCATGCCTGATGGAGGAGCCCTTTTTCTCAGGAGCAGAAAGATGGAGAATCTCTTTGCTTTACCTACCAAAGGCCAGATACTTCACTTTTGAAAGATCCCCCCGGGGCTCCAAGCACCCCGGAATGGACCCCTTCTCAGGAGGAGACCCCCGGACCCAAAAACCGAGCCGAGTCCACTGGTCAGATGCAAACAGCACGAGGTTTATTGAGTAGACACAGGTACCTGCGGGCGGTCAAGTCTTAGGAGGACTCGCGCGCCAGCCCTTAGTTCAGGGCCTTTTTATGGGGTTTGGGGAAGCGAAAGCATACGTACAGAAGCGGAAGCATGGTTACAAAGTTTTCATTGGCTGGTTTGAATGTAAAGGCATACTTGGCGCGCGGGAATACCCCTGATTGGTTCGCTCAGCATCCTTCATTTACATAGTGGGAAGTTACTTTCATTGGTCGTTAACAAAAGGGAAACAGACAGTATTGGCTAGATTTCAATCCTTCATTAGCATGTAGACTGACCATCGGCATTGGCCAGACTACAATCCCTTATTAGCATGTAGACTGACCTTTCAACATTCCTTGTAGTATCTTATCACTTTTTACAACATGGGAGGAATGTTTAAGGGAGTGGGAGAAGGGGGTGTTGGCTAAGCAAAGAGAAGGGGGAAGGAGGGGGAAAGGGAGGGAGAAAACCCTTTTCATTCCCCCATTTTCTTTTTGGCCCGAGTAAAATCTTTTACTTTACTAGGGGCTAATCTTCCGCTGCCCTATTGCATGATATTGTTGGGTTAATACCATGGTTTGGACAAGCGACAATCTATCCTTTACGAATTGGGTTATTCTGTTAATGATGCATGGCCCGAAGGAGGTTATTAGGGAAGTAAACCAGGGTGAACGATTTCAAACTCCTTTATACCAAGACTGTTGGGATTCAAAGTCTCTTTTACGCTTATTTAGCCTTTTCTTCAATTTGTCTGGAGTTTCTGTTACTACTCCAGTCTGGTCGGCAAAAAAAACAGCATTCTTCTCTGAGAGCAGCACAAAGGCCACCCTCTTTTAGGAACAGTAGGTCTAAGTCTCTTCTGTTTTGTAAGGTAACTTCTTTGTTGCAAATCTCAAGGACATTTGCAAACAAAGGGAGACTTCTGCCTTACAAGACTGTGATCTCTGCAATATAAACATTTGTTCTTCTTTCAGGGCAGTTAGGGGTGCCTGTGAAATGTCATACATATTACCAAGGGGAGTGGGTGGAGAGGGGGTGCAAGGCGCCAGCCCCTGCTCCCTCCTCAGCCAGCCTCCTGAACAATTTTGACCCTTAAATCTTTAAGGTGGTTGAAGGTGGAAGGTCTTATCTTCTGTAACTTCTTCCTGCTGAATAGGGGCGTAGAGCTGACCCTACCTACTCAGGTCAACATTGATCAGTGGAGGAATGTATAGGGGAGTTACGAAAGGTGGAGGCAGCTGAATCCAGCGCTGACAGTGAAGAAGTATCCTTGCGCGTGGTAAGGATCATCTGTCGTGGTGAAGTCATTGCAGCAATGGAGTCTCGGCACCAAGTAGAGAAACATTGAACAAAGCAACATATTAAGGCTAATAAGGCAATAAGAATGAGAAGCCCAAAAAGGAGATTTGGCCGCAGTCCTCCTCCAAACCAGTAAGCTAACCAATTGCTGAGAGAGAGAGAAGGATCTTGTAGAGCCTTAATCTGGGCATTCATATCCTTTATTAATCCTGTGACATTTTTGTGATAGTCTGGGATGTACACACAACGTTCTGTCTTGATAATTGCACATATGCCACATGACATCCTCTAGTCCCAAAGATGGAACAAAAATGGATGCTAAGTGATCATACCATTTAAAAATAGATCGCATCCATCTTTGTTTTAAGTTGGGGAGATTAGCTGGAGTTGTAATGGTTTTAGTAATGCGCCCATGAATCCAGGCAAATCCCAAGGTACAGCGACCTATCCACCCTGGAGGAAGCCAGGGCCACAGGTTTGTTTCACATATCCAGTGGGGTCTGTTTGGAGCTGGCCATCTAATGCCAGGTCACCTTGTCCAGTCAATAGCCTGGAGTACTATTACTTGGTAACACATTTCTAATGATAGCCGTCCCAGATATCGTGTGTTATTTGCCCAAATATCACTCGTATGATTTCTTTGTTCCCAGCATAAAACTGCCTTCTGACTGAGCCGTCCAATCGTGGGTGTAAGCCACAGATATGCATCACAGATCTGATATACGCCATCTTCAGTATAGCGATAAGGAGGGTTTTGTAACTTAGGCCCATATTTGATTGGGGAGTTATGGCTTGATAGCAATCCCCTTTCCTTCCAAATAGCTCCATGGGCATGTAGTACCAGGAAGGCATATTTGGAGTCAATGTTAATGTTTATTCTTAGGCTTTGGCAATTGCAAAGTGCTAGTGAACACTACAGTATACCTAGCTTTTCTTATTTTTTTTTATGAAAACTATTGTCATCAGTAAACTGTCATTCATCCGGCATATCTGTAAGTATAGCCCAGTATTTAATTAGTCGGCCTTCATCATTCTTTGGTGGCCTTTGAATTCTAAGAAAAATCTGGACCTGATGTGAACTCATTAGTTAGGGGCTGTTTTAGGTTTCGCTAAAGCATCTGTTTGCAATTGCACCTCAACAGAGGTGGCCTCTAGGATAAATATGACTAAGGGATGAAACCAATAAGAAGACCTTTGAGTGGTCCAGCCTTAACAATATCCTGATTACAGAGGATCACTGGCAAGTGAGAAAACTTGTCAAGAGATAAGGGGAGTTCCCCATGCATCATCCGATCTAATCATAAAGAAAGTGGGGTCATCCATTATCTCTATAAGTCCATAGTTAATCCTATGGAGTGCAATAGGCTGGCCTTTAGGCAATTTTATTATCCCAGCCACACACAAGGTGTTAGTTATAAAATTGTAGGGGAATCAATCCCATTTTCCAGTTGTTTAATCATGTGCCGTGGGGTCTGCTAATATCCCCTCAAAATAAGATCGACTAAAGGAGCTATTGTACAACTTCTCTGAAGTTTACCTCAAATTATTTAGCTTAGGTAAACAAACATTTAAAGACAATCAAATCTAGAATTTAACATCCATAAAGGTGTGTTACTAAAACATAATTTTTCTCTCTAAAATAACCCTCATTTACAGAGATAGCCAAATCAGGACTAAGTCACTTGTGAAACAAGTCCAGTTTTAACAAACTTGGCCCATTATTTACATAAGCTCAGCAAGAACAGTTGAGTGTGATCATATAGATCTTTTAGAATCTGCTTTGCTGGAACTTCTTATAAGGAATCTCTAGGTTGAACTTCTAGTAGCCTCTCCAGGCCAGAAGCCAAGCCACGTACTTGCCATCAGGCATGCCTGTAATACCTGTCGATTTGGGCATATGCCTCTTCATGAGATTCTGCACCTACCAAGGAGTGACATTCTTTACTCACCTGGTGAGGCTGCTGGGAACTCTGTAAACAAGGTATCAGGCCAATAGTCCCAAGGGGCTTTATGGCTCCAGGTTTCATAAAGTCAACCTTAGTTCCTTTAAACTGTCTGGTCATATCCGAGTCTTTTCAAATATGACATTCCAGTCAAAGCCTTGGTAAAATAACCAGTTTCCAATGCTGTCCTGTTACAAGGAGAACAGATTCTTATTGAACTTATGCAAATGACTGATTGCCATGGAAGAAAGAATACTTACTGAGACCTTTTGGTTTCAGAGGGTTCAGATAGAGAGAAAAGTTGAATGCTTTGACTCGTTTACAAAGGAGCACTTTTACATCTCTATAAGTTACAGATAACTAGGAGGAAGTATCCCTAGTCTGGAAGAGCAAACATTAGAGAGAACCAGCAATGTTTAAAGTAAGACAAAACATTAAGAGACACAACACTATAATCTTTTAGTTCATTTAGTTCCATGTTACTAATTCTGGTGAATGCACCTTTAGTTAATTTTGGAAATCCTTACCCATTTCAGTTTTAGGATTTTCAAGTATATCAAATATCTGTATTTATCCTGAAAGTCCTTTATATGAATCTCCTTGAAGATAAAACTCATTTTACAAGAGAATTAAAACAATTATAAATGACAAAAACTCAGAATGGATATGGTTAGAGCTGAAGAGACACGGGAGTTTACAATTTAGCTGCAAGGAAATCAGGTTACTTCTGTGAGACATAACATTTCCCTAATTACAATATCAAGCGGTGATCTCTCCAAACGTTAAAACTTTAGGAAGTGCGTAGAATCTCTAGAATAGTTATAGTATTTTCCCAAATGTAACCCAAGGTTTATCATTGGTTCAGTAGTACTTCATGAGCAACTTCGCATACCAAGGAAAAGCCTGAGTTAAAGAGATTTACAACTTAAATCTTGTCAACATTTGCTAAAATCTTATAAAGTTTTGAAGCACATGCCTAAATATAATTAGGGATGTTAAACACCTGATAAAACAAAACATAGGAACTGAGTTTTCTGGGCAGGCAAAGAGGAAACCATTTACATTCTAGTAACAGCAGATCAATTAATCTAAGAAAACATTGTCCTTTTGAACAGAGACAATTTCAGTCGTGTACCAATGTAACTTTAAAACCCATCCATTTCAATCTTAGTCCATTCTTGACCATAGCTAAAATTCCTTTTCTGAAGATTTCCCTTCACAAACCTTCTACAACTTTCCTTTGCATTCAGGTTTTGTCCCAAGCCATTTCCTTCCAAACAACCATCTCATTTAGGACAAAATTTATCTTCCCTTACCTTCAACAAAATGTATTCCCATTCCTTAAATCTTTCTTACATATCTCCTACTTTCCTACATACAGAGTTTCCCTTTATTTCCATCAGTCTTAGTTACACTAAGCAGAACTTTGTATTCTTAGAAACACCTTTAGTTATTAGCCATTTGTGAACTGTTACAACAGAATTCTTCAGGTGGCAAATTTATGAATCAGTTAAGTGGAAAACAAGTTTACCAGCAGATTTAAATACTCTTAGTTTCTTTGCAGTTAAGAAGTCAAAAGCACAAATCTACATCCAGTAATTAATGACTTAGCATTTTATCCTGTTTGGTTAAGATATAGATGTCCACAATTCAATTCCGTTTGTCATCCAAGTAAAACTTTAAAACTTTCAGGTTACCAAAGACTTTGAAAGCTACTTCAGCAATTACCCATTAGAACTTTGGGACAGACAATTAACCATCAGTTTAGTCATTTCTTTGCTAACAAATTTTAATAAATAACACAAGCTTATTCTGACACCATTTACTACTGTTAACTTAAAAGACAGGTCTTATCTTAATTAAACCAACAAACTTAACTTAGTTCCAATAGTGATTTACGTTTCACCTGGGCCCACTCCACTTTGAATGTTTACCTGAGACATGCATGGGAAGATCTGGAGTGGGGGTTTTAGGTCCAGGGGGTGCTCTTTTTGCTCCTTGACAGTGGAGAGAGGAGCCATGGTGCATGATCTAGAGGCTAGTCATGCAGGCTGCACGCACGTTGGTGCAGAAACACGATAAGGGGGAAACAGAGGAAAACAAAGTGCTGCTAGGAGGCAGAGAAAGGATTCCCGGTTTTGGAGCTCATAAGCCCCAACAGAGGAGCAGATGCCATGCTTTCCCACCAGCAAGGGGGGAGGGGTTAAGCAGTCCAAGTCGGGCCAGAGAACACAGGGAAACTTCCCCGAAACAAAGAGAGTTTCGGCAGCTGCTCGGGAATATTCCTTATGGTCTCTGTCTCGAGTTAGACCAACCCCAGTTGGTTCCAGTTATAGCCATTAACATGGGAAGTGAGTGAGGGAGAAACCCCCACATCTATTAGGAGAAACTCAGAATCTCTCCAGTGACCTAAAGTGAGACTTAAGGGGGTGGTAAGTGTTTGCCCCATTTTAGAGTCAAAGAAAACACCAAGGACAATAAGTAAGACACACAAAACAGTTAACAAGAAGGACGCTGCGCGATTTCGGTACAAAACCGAAAGCAAAAACTCAAGCGGAGATCCCGGGGGTCCGGATTCCCCCTCTCCAACCAAGGCCACGTATCTCTCTGATACAGGCTGAGCTCCAAATGCCCCGCTGCCCCGGGGCCCAAATGTCCCGAAGGACCCAAATGTCCCGCCCGGCGGGACTACAAACGCCTCTGGAACGTCTTCCAGGGCTGCGAGGGAGAAGTCCGAGCCCGTCAGCTCCTTCTGGCCCTCGCCAAATACAAATGGATCCGATGGAACCCCAAACCAAACGCATGCGCAAATTCACAAGTAACAGGTTCAGACGCAGCCACAGACACAACGAACAGACACAACGAATAAAGTGCTGGCCAGCTTACCTCCTGACAGTGGGTCGGTGGTCCTTGGGTGGGGGGTCTCGTATCCCAGGACGAGCCCCCAAATGAAAGATCCCCCCGGGGCTCCAAGCACCCCGGAATGGACCCCTTCTCAGGAGGAGACCCCCGGACCCAAAAACCGAGCCGAGTCCACTGGTCAGATGCAAACAGCACGAGGTTTATTGAATAGACACAGGTACCTGCGGGCGGTCAAGTCTTAGGAGGACTCGCGCGCCAGCCCTTAGTTCAGGGCCTTTTTATGGGGTTTGGGGAAGTGAAAGCATACGTACAGAAGCGGAAGCATGGTTACAAAGTTTTCATTGGCTGGTTTGAATGTAAAGGCATACTTGGCGCGCGGGAATACCCCTGATTGGTTCGCTCAGCATCCTTCATTTACATAGTGGGAAGTTACTTTCATTGGTCGTTAACAAAAGGGAAACAGACAGTATTGGCTAGATTTCAATCCTTCATTAGCATGTAGACTGACCATCGGCATTGGCCAGACTACAATCCCTTATTAGCATGTAGACTGACCTTTCAACATTCCTTGTAGTATCTTATCACTTTTTACAACATGGGAGGAATGTTTAAGGGAGTGGGAGAAGGGGGTGTTGGCTAAGCAAAGAGAAGGGGGAAGGAGGGGGAAAGGGAGGGAGAAAACCCTTTTCACTTTAAACTATGATAAACAAAAGCGCCTCTCCTGAAGACCCCTGGCAACCCAGTCACCGAGTTCAGGATCAGGTTCCAGCCCTGGGATGATCAATTTGTGGGTGATGAGGTGAAGAATTAAGGGGGGAAGGCCCAGGATATTTCTGTCAACCTAAAAAAATCTGAGAGTTTGGGTGGGGAGGAATCATGGATAAAGGATAGAGAACCCAAAGATGAAGACCAAAGTGATGAGGAAGCAGGAGGCTGGCTGAGGACAAAGCAAAAGCTAGCACCTTGCACCCCCTCTCCACCCACTCGCCTCGGTATTACGTAATACATATGACATTCCTCAGGCACCTCTGGCTGCCCTAAAAGAAAAACAAATGGTTAACTTGCAGAAATCACAATCCTACAACACAGGATTCTCCCTTGGTTTGCAAATGTCCTTGAGATTTACAACAAAGAAGTTACCTTATCAATAGCCCAATTTCCAAAGGCACATAACTGTTCCTCAAGCCCTAATGTCGCCTTCCCCTCCATAAAAACTGAAGGAGGCTGAGGCAGAAGGAAAAGTAAATAAAGTTAAATTTCTTCTAAACCTAAATCTCACTAACAAGGACGCTTGATAGCAGGAATGTCACATTCCACCAGGAGACTCCCCATTGTCTTTATGTTAGTGCCTCATTAGAGGGACAGTGGCCTTGGCTTGATAGTAACCAGGCCTTCAATATCCTGACAGTCTTCTTTACCCCAATGGCCCTTCTGAACACCCCTTTGTCCTCACCTACCCAACTCCTGTGTATATAACCAGCCACTCCTCACATCCCTAGGACAGCATCTCTGTCTGGTCTGCCCATGGGTCCTGTCCCCGTGCTCTAATAAACCACCCTTTTGCACCAAAGACGTCTTAAGAATTATTTCTTAGCCATCGGCTCTGAACCTCACCCCACTGAACCTCACCTAGGTTCAAGAACTTCATCATTTTGGCGACCACGAAGGGACTGTGAATCTTTACATTTGGACTCTGAGCTTCGGTGTAAATTTGGTGAGCACTTTCTCTTTTCTTCCTCTACTCTCATTTCAGGGGCTTTTCAAGGAGTATGGTCTTATTGGAACACTTGCATGTCAATTGCTCAAGCTGTAATCCTCTAGCCCGTGACTATTCTACAGGGAGGAGAGCGCCTGCCTTTTGGCTGTAAGTTAGTACCCTGGCTGGAATGGCAATAAGACCCAGAAACTTGATACCCTCTCTTTATTCCTGTTCTTATAGGAAGTCGTCTCTCTTGGGCATGGGACAGCCACCTAAGTCACAAGGATGGCTGCCCATCTTAAGACTCCCGTGTGAGGTTTCCTCCTGATAGATCTAATGTGATCCCCTCCACATCCCTGGTCTAGTCACTTCTGGCAGAGGGACCTCCACTAGGAGCTGGCCGAAACCAGTACCCGACTGAAATAAAATGCAACCGGGGACTGTTTCCTAGGGAAGTTGGCTGCAAGGACCACATGTGTTGGAATGTCGCATAGACCATGATGGATTTCAGTCTTTACTGTTTCTTGTCAGTGTCTCCTACAGACTACTTAAAGCTATGAAATTGAGTAATTTCCCCTTGCCAAACTTTTCTAGTATTTGTGTGGGTTAAAATGGCAGGGCAGTGCAAAGTGAAGGATGGCACAGGATCCTAGTCCATTCACCAGGCACCCATCAGCAGACTAGGATGTGATGGGGAAGGGGAGGGATGCCGGCACACCCCCCCAGGGCCTTTTATGGCAGGAATGCCTTCTCAGGGAAGGCAGGATGGTGATCAACAACAATTTCTGTTGAGGGACACCTCTGGTCGCTTTTAACACATGGGAACCTCTGACTTCTCCTGCATGGGACGCCACCCAGGGGTCGGGGCGGATTTGGGTAATGGACCTTCTTTGCTTTTTAGGAACATGGGATCCTCCTCTTGTGTGTCCAAGGACTCTCCCTTGGGATGCCTCTTAACCCACTGGAATCAATTCAGACTGCAAGTTTTAAGAAAGAAAAAGATGATCTTCTTCTGTAATACTAAATGGCCTCAGTACTCCTTAGGAGATGGAGAAAATGTGGCCCGTAAATGGGACTCTAAATTTTAGGGCAATCTATCAGTTAGACCTCTTCTGCAGGGCAAAGGGAAAATGGACTGAAGTTCTGTATGTCCAAGCCTTTATGGTCCTAAATCAGGATCCAAACCTGCGGGCCTCTTTAGAATGTGTTTAACCCTCAGAATGTTTAACGGGCCCCTTCCTTCGCAGGATATATTGGATGATGATTGTCTAAACAGGCCAATTCCTCTCAACAAACCCGGGATGTTGAAGGAACTGCCAGACAGTCCCCAAAAGGAGGACACTGACTCTGATGCTATTCCTCCTCCTTATAAACCCCAAGAACCCTCTGCCCCCAGCCCCACTGGACATACCAGGAGCGGGACTCCCTATTTACCAGGAGCTCCATCTAAGTATGGGATGCATCCTCTTAGGGAAGTTACCAATGGAGAAACAGGCACAATTAGAGTCCATGTCCCATTCTCCATGGCAGACCTGGCTCAGATGAAACAACGATTAGAGCGGTATTCTGAAAATCCCTCTCAATTTATTGATGGCTTTCAGGAAGTATCTATTATGTTTGATTTGACTTGGAAGGATATATTTATCATTTTAACTCGCTGTTGCACCCCTGAGGAAAAGAGACGAATCTGGGAGGGAGCACAGGAGTTTGCTGATGAACTGGCAATGAGAGACAGGGGTCGTTACCCAGTTGGGGGTACTGCTGTCCCTAACATTGAGCCACACTGGAACTATCAGGAGGATAGTTCAGGGAGAGAAAAACGGGACCATATGATCACTTGTTTGATAGAAGGAATAAAAAAAGGACTTTCTAAACCTGTAAACTTTGACAAACTTCAGGAAGTTACACAAGGAATTGATGAAAATCCAGACCTATTTCAGGGGCGACTGGTAGAGGCCATCTGTAAATACACGAATCTGGACCCAGCCTCACCTGAGGGAACAACCATACTGAACATGTATTTTATAAGTCAATCGGCACCTGACATCCGCCGAAGACTAACTAAGGTGGCTCTAGGTCCTCAAACTCCCACCCAACACCTATTAGAGGTAGCAACCGAAGTCTTTAACAATAGAGATGTGGCCTTCAGGCAAGAAAAAGACCGGAGGACTAAATTGCAGGGTAAGATACAGGCTCAAATAATGGCTGCCACTGTTGCGGATTCCCCACAGAACCAGACTAACAAGGGGCAAAAGAAGGGGCTGGCAGCGGGAAAGGAACTAGGTGAGTCCACATGCCATACGTGTGGCCAGGTCGGACACTGGAGCAAAAGATGTCCGACCAAGCACTCTCCCTCAGGGCCATGTCCTGTCTGTAAAGAAACAGGACGTAGGAAGAGAGACTGTCCTCGTCTCCAGAGAGAGAGAGGGAGACAGGAACTCATCTCCCTGCCCGAGAGTCACGCCGGAGGAACTGGCATGACGGGGCCCTGAGACTGGTCCGGCTCTCTTTGTCATCAAGATGACTGAGCCGCGGCTTACCCTGGATGTGGGAGGTAAGTTTATCAATTATCTTTTTGATAGTGGAGCCACTTTCTCTGTCCTTATTCAGCACTCCGGCCCTACTTGTCCTTCTAGCCTTAAAATTGTTGGCATAGAGGGGGAAACTAAAACATGCCATCAGACAATGCTTTCAACCTGTAAATATAAGAGTCAATTGGTAACTCATGTTTTTCTAGTCCTTCCGTCTTGTCCCACCCCATTACTCGGACGAGACTTAAGGTATAAACTGGATAGCCGATTTGCTCTTACTATAGAAGAGGACGGTTTGTTCTCTTTAACGTCTGGAGAACTTGGTCCATACCCTACTATCCCTTTCAATGTCTGGAAGGAAGTAAACCCACAGGTCTGGGATATCCCAGGACGGGCTCTTACAGCCCAACTCGTCAAGTTGACCTTAAAGGACCCAGTCAATATACCTCATAAGAAACAGTATCCTTTAAAACCTGAGGCCAAAGCTGGGTTACAACTGCTTATTGATAAGTTTCTGAGACACGGTATATTAAAGCCTTGTCATTTTCCTTATAACACCCCAATTTTACCAGTAAAAAAGCCAAATGGAGAATATCGGATGGTACAAGATTTAAGAGCAAGATAAATGAGACAGTAATGCCTATTCATCCCACAGTGCCAAATCTGTAGACTAATCTCACCCACGTCCCTGGTGATGCCAACTGGTTTACAGTACTTGACTTAAAAGATGCATTTTTTTTTGCATCCCATTAAGTGAGGAAAACCGCTATTTGCTTTTGAGTGGACTTCACCCTCAAACTCACAGGCTGCTCAGTTAACCTGGACAGTCTTACCACAAGGATTTAAGAACAGTCCTCATCTATTTGGAGCTGTACTTAGCAAAGATCTCCATGATGTATCCTTATCCAAGGGGACAATAATTCAATATATAGGTGACATTTTAATCTGTAGTCCCACAAAGGAGACATCTGATGAGAATTCTATAACTTTACTTAACTTTTTGGCAGATAGAGGATATCGTGCATTCCCTAAAAAGGCACAAATATCTCAAAAAAAGGTACACTATTTAGGATACGAACTGACACCTGGTCGCCGTATTCTATCTACTGATAGAAAAAGGGCCATACTAGATCTCGAGCCTCCAACTACAAAAAAGAAACTTCACACTTTTCTAAGTATGGCAGGTTTTTGCCGCCTGTGGATTCCTGGGTTTGGACTTTTAGCCAAACCATTATCTGACTCAATTAAAGGCCTCGATGAGGAACCTTTGTTCTGGACTAAAGCTCAGCAGACAGCCTTTCAACATTAAAAACTAATCTTCTGTCAGTTCCAGCTTTGGCATTACCAAATTTGGAGAAAACTTTTACTCTATATGTGGCAGAAAAGCCAAGCCAAGCCTTGGGAGTTCTCACCCAAAAATTAGGGAATGAAACAAGGCCCGTGGGCTTTTTTCAAAGTCACTTGACAATGTAGCCCAACGGTGGCCAGCTTGTCTTTGAGCAGTGGCTGCCACAGCCCTCCCAGTAGAAGAAGCCTCAAAGCTCACAATGGGACAGTCCCTGACAGTGACGACTCCGCATCAGGTCCAGAGTGTCTTAGAAACCAAGGGTCACCAATGGATGATGGGAGGCTGCCTTACTAAATACCAGGCTATGCTCTTAGATACGCCTGAAGTAATACTTAAAACCCATCAAACTTTAAACCCAGCATCTCTGATGCCTCTTCCTGACCATCCTACCTCCATAGAACATAATTGCTCAGAAATTATTGATCTTGTCTATTCTAGCAGGCTGGATTTAAAGGACTCTCCTATTGAAAATGCGGATGATAACTGCTTTACTGATGGCAGCAGCTTTATGGATAAGGGAGAAAAAAGGGCTGGATATGCTATAGTTAGTTTAATTAAAACAATTGAGGCAAAACCTCTTTCAATAAACACTTCTGCCCCCCAAACCAAAATAATAGCACTTACTCATGCTCTTCAGTTGGCAAAAGGCCTAAGAATTAACATTTATACTGACTCCAAATATGCCTTCCTGGTACTACATGCCCATGGGGCTATTTGGAAGGAAAGGGGATTGCTATCAAGCCATAAATCCTCAATCAAATATGGACCTGAGATCATAACCCTTCTTGAGGCTGTACACCTGCCCAAGGAGGTGGTGGTAATTTACATC
Organism: Neogale vison; assembly: GCF_020171115.1. Taxonomy (NCBI): domain Eukaryota; kingdom Metazoa; phylum Chordata; class Mammalia; order Carnivora; family Mustelidae; genus Neogale; species Neogale vison. The sequence goes on along the minus strand of NC_058102.1, from coordinate 120,630,398 downwards.
AAAGGACATCAAAATGATACGACCTTAAAATCTAAAGGAAACAATTTAGCAGACCATACAGCTAATGAAGCGGTGAAAGGTAAACAGATATTAAGCCTTATACCAGTCTTAACCCCAATGGAGTCCATAGCGCCAGTCTATTCAGACCAAGAAACTCATATTACTCAAGAGAGAGGATATGCTAAAAATGCACAGGACTGGCTTGTTAACAATGAGGGAAGATTTTTTATGCCTAAAAATAGCCAATGGGAAGTAATAGAGAGCTTGCCCCAGGCTACTCATTTGGGCAAAGATGCTTTAAAACATTCAATTAAAAATATATTTGATGGAGTAAATTTGACAGCCACAATAAAACAGGTTTGCCAACCCTGTATTATCTGTGCCCAAGTAGATCTGGAAGGTGCAGTTTGCCCTTCCCCTCTCTTAAAACCAGTCCAAAGGCATGGATCCTACTTGATTTCACACAAATGCCACCTTGCAAAGGCTGTAAGTATCTATTAGTATTTGTTGATACTTTCACCGGATGGGTCGAGGCCTTTCCATGTAAAACTGAAAGAGCCGTAGAAGTAACTAAGTTTTTTTTTTTAAGGATTTTATTTATTTATTTGACAGACAGAGATCACAAGTAGGCAGAGAGGCAGGCAGAGAGAGAGGAGGAAGCAGGCTCCCTGCTGAGCAGAGAGCCCGATGCGGGACTCGATCCCAGGACCCTGAGATCATGACCCGAGCCGAAGGCAGCGGCTCAACCAACTGAGCCACCCAGGCGCCCAGTAACTAAGATTTTGTTGTGAGAAATTATCCTTAGATTTGGCCTTCCACGATCTCTTCAAAGTGACAATGGTTCTTTCACTGCTCAAATAACTTAACAAATAGCCCAAGCCTTAAAAATTAAATATTTCTTACATTCAGCCTGGCATCCACAATCCTCTAGGAAAGTAGAAAAAACTAATCATACTTTAAAACGTCATCTTACTAAACTTAGTCTAGAAACGCAGGAAAATTGGGTTACTCTTCTACCAATAGGACTTCTCAGGATGAGAACTGCTCCAAAACAACCTCTAGGGTTCAGCCCTTTTGAGTTCTTATATGGAAAACCATTTATTTCTGTAGATCTGCTATTAGATGAAGATTATAATGCCTTACTAAATTATTCACTGGAAGCTGGTTTAATTCACAAGTTATTCAATGAGTATACTAATCATATACTCTCCAAACCTGATTTAACTATAACTGAAAACCCACACCATGTAAATCCTGGAGACATGGTTTACTTAAAAAATTGGAAGTCAGGGGAACGTGGGTGGCTCAGTGGGTTAAAGCCTCTGCCTTCGGCTCAGGTCATGATCCCGGAGTCCTGGGATCGAGCCCCACATCGGGCTCTCTGTTTAGCGGGGAGCCTGCTTCCTCCTCTCTCTCTCTCTGCCTGCCTCTCTGCCTACTTGTGATCTCTGTCTGTCAGATAAATAAATAAAATCTTAAAAAATAATTGGAAGTCAGATACAACAGAAAACCTACATCCAAAATGGAAAGGTCCATATCGGGTCATACTATGTACTCCCATTGCAGTAAAACTAGGAGGACATTCTTCATGGGTTCATATATCTAGAATAAAAATTGTGCCTCCTTCACAGGAACCCAGGAAACAAACTTAACATGACTTCGTACTCCTGCAAGCCCATAGAAGACCTCAAACTTCTCTTCAATCAAAAATGAAGGTTGTAGGGGCGCCTGGGTGGCTCAGTGGGTTAAGCCTCTGCCTTCGCCTTGGGTCATGATCCCGGGGTCCTGGGATCAAGCCCCACGTCGGGCTCTCTGCTCAGCAGGGAGCCTGCTTCCTGCTCTCTCTCTGCCTGCCTCTCTGCCTACTTGTGATCTCTGTCTGTCAAATAAATAAATAAAATCTTTAAAAAAAAATGAAGGTTGTATATATTCTCTTTATCTTTCTTTCACCTATCTCAGCTGACAATTCCTTTCTACAGTGGGCACAGCATTTTGCTGAACTACAAAATCAAACAGATTGTTGGATATGTGGAATTTTGCCTATTTCAAGTACGTCTGGGTTACCCTGGTTGTTTTCCCCTTTACAGGGCACTGATTGGCGTTCTCTGCAAAATTATATTTCAGATATAAAAAATGGAGACAATACGTACCGGAATAAATCTATTACTAATCAAAATGTTTCTTCCTGGCCCATGATCAGTAAAACATGGAATTCACCAGGACATAACCAAACTTTTTCCTATTCTCAAACTATTAAAATCCTAACTGACCTTACAAGCTCACAAATTAATACCCACCAACTAGGGCCTAAGCTACAAAACCCTCCTTATCGCTATACTGAGGATGGTATATATCAAACCTGGGATACATATTTGTGACTCACACCCATGATTGGATGGCAGTTTTATGCTGCGAACAAAGAAATCATACGTATGATACTTGGACAAATAACACACGATATCTAGGATGGCTATCATTAGAAATATGTTCCCAAGTAATAGTGTTCCAGGCTACTGAGTGGTTTGCTACTGATTGGGTAAGGCGACCTGGTTAGGTGGTCAGCTCCAAATGGAACCTACTGTGTATGTGGACTAACCTGTGGCCCTGGCTTCCTCCAGGGTGGATAGGTCGCTGTACTTTAGGATTTGCCTGGATTCATGGTCGCATGACTAAAACCATCACCACCCCAACTAATCTCCCCAATTTAAAGCAAAAATGGACACGATCTGTTTTTAAGTGGTATGATCACTTAGCATCCATTTTTGTTCCATCTGCGGGACTAGAGGAGGTCATGTGGCATGTAGAAGCCCTTAATAAATATATTACAAAGGCACTCAATGATTCACTAAACAGCATCTCCCTACTTAATACTGAAGTCTCACAGATACGCAAGGCAGTCCTACAAAATAGGATGGCATTAGATGTCCTGAGAGCAGCACAGGGTGGCACATGCGCAATTATCAAAGCAGAATGTTGTGTGTACATCCCAGACTATCACAAAAATGTCACAGGACTAATAAAAGATATGAATACCCAGATTAAGGCTCTACAAGATCCTTCTCTCTCTCTCTCAGTGATTGGTTAGTTTCCTGGTTTGAAGGAGGACTATGGCCAACAATTAAAAATCTCCTTTTGGGCTTCTCATTCTTATCACCTTATTAATCTTAATATGTTGCTTTGTTCAATGTTTCTCTACTTGGTGCCAAGACTCCATTGCTGCAATGATTTCACAATGACAGATGTCACAATGACAGATGATCCTTACCACGCGCAAAGACACTTCTTCACTGTCAGCGCTGGATTCAGCTGCCTCCACCTTTCGTAACTCCCCTATATGTTCCTCAACTGATCAATGTTGACCCGAGTTGGTAGGGACAGCTCTATGCCCCTATTCAGCAGGAAGAAGTTACAGAAGATGAGACCTTCCACCTTCAACTACCTTAAAGATTTAAGGGTCAAAATTGTTCAGGGGGGAATGATGAGGGAGCAGGAGTCTGGCTGAGGACAAAGCAAAAGCTGGCACCTTGCACCCCCTCTCCACCCACTCGCCTCCTCAGGCACCTCTGGCTGCCCTAAAAGAAAAACAAATGGTTAACTTGCAGAAATCACAATCCTGCAACACAGGATTCTCCCTTGGTTTGCAAATGTCCTTGAGATTTACAACAAGGAAGTTACCTTATCAATAGCCCAATTTCCAAAGGCACATAACTCTGTTCCTCAAGCCCAAATGTCACCCTCCCTTCCATAAAAACTGAAGGAGGCTGAGGCAGAAGGAAAAGTAAATAAAGTTAAATTTCTTCTAAACCTAAATCTCACTAACGAGGACGCTTGATAGCAGGAATGTAACATTCCACCAGGAGACTCCCCATTGTCTTTATGTTAGTGCCTCATTAGAGGGACAGTGGCCTTGGCTTGATAGTAACCAGGCCTTCAATATCCTGACAGTCTTCTTTACCCCAATGGCCCTTCTGAACACCCCTTTGTCCTCACCTACCCAACTCCTGTGTATATAATCAGTCACTCCTCACATCCCTAGGGCAGCATCTCTGTCTGCCCATGGGTCCTGTCCCCGTGCTCTAATAAACCACCTTTTTGCACGAAAGATGTCTTAAGAAATCTTTCTTAGCCATCAGCTCTGAACCTCACGCCACCGAACCTTACCTAGGTTCAAGAACTTCATCAAAAGGGCTGGCCTTGCTCTGGATGTTGACGACTGTCCACCCTGCCTCAGAGGAAATAGGCAGCAGCTAATAAACTAATTTCTGAGTCCTGGCCTGCTTTTCTCCGTGAGTACGGCGGTTTCACCAAATTACGTAAAGACATCCCTTCAGAAACTATACCATGTTTAGGGGCATCCAGGTGGCTCAATGCGTGAAGTGGCTGGCTCTTGATTTCAGCTCAGCTGGTGATCTTAGGGTCTTGAGATAGAGCCTGGCCTCTGGCTCAGCACTCAGCACGGAGTCTGCCAGTTCCTCTCCCTCTGCTCCTCCCCCTGCTTTCTCTCTCTCTCTCAAATAAATAAATAAATAAAATCTTTTAAAAAATAGAAATGATAACATGTTTATAAGGTGAGACATTCTGGAAGTTACTCTTTAAGACAAAGAAATAATGAGAAAAACGAGAGAGAGCAAAGAAACAGTGAGATGCTGTGTCAGTCACCTGCAGAGACTAGATGGGAAAGATATTTCAGAAAGAATTTCTAGTTCTTATAGCCATTATGGACAACAGTATGGAAGGTCCTCAAAAAATTAAAAATAGAACTATCATATGATCCGGGAATCCCACTGGATTCCAGTTCCAAAGGAACTGAAATTAGATTTCAAAGAGATATCTGCACCTCTATATTCATTGCAACACTTTTCACAAGAGCCAAGATATGCCAACAACCTAAGCGTCTGTCATCACGTGAAAGGATAAAGAAAATACAGTAGGCACACACAATGAAATATGATTCAACCCTAATTAGGAAAGTGATCCTGCCATTTGTGACAACAAATGACATTGTGACAACATGGAAGGAGCTTGAGGGCACAATGCTAAGCAAAATAAGCCAGTCACAGGATTAATACTACCCACTACCACTTATAGGAGGAATTTAAGAGTCAAACTCACGGTGTGGTGAAAAAATAATGAATACTGTTTTTCTGAAAATAAATAAATTGGGAAAAAAAAGGTGTGGTGAAAAAATAATGAATACTGTTTTTCTGAAAATAAATAAATTGGGAAAAAAAAAAGAGTCAAACTCACAGAAGCAGAGAAAATGGTGGTTACCAGGGGTGAAGAAGGGAGGGGAGAGTGGAGAGGGGATGGTTTAAGGCTACCAAGTTTTGGGTATGCTAGGTAAATGATTCTGGAGATCTACAATACAGTATAGTGTCTGTAGCTTGCAATGCTGCATTATCTACTGAAAATTTGCTAAAAGAGTAGATCTTATGGCTGTGTCCTTACCACCTACACACAAAATAATCAGGGCAAGAGTCTGGGAGGGGACTTTGAGAGGTGATGGATGTTTATGACCTTGATGATGGTGGCCGGAATCCTGTATACTTGTCTGTGAAGTATTTACACTGTTGGAAAAAGAAGAAAAAGAGACAGAGAAAGAGAGAGACAGAAAGGGGAGAAGAGAAAAGAAAAGAAAGAGAGAAAAGAGAAAAAATGAGAGAAAGAAGGAAGAAGGGGTAGGGAAGATGGAGGAAAGGAAGGAAAGAAGGGAGGGAGGGGGGGAGAGAAAGGAAGGGAGGGAGAAAGGAAGGGAAGAAGGAAGGAGCGTCTGGCTGGCTTGGTTGGTAGACCTCATACCTCCTCAGGCTGGAGTCATGAATTTGACCACCATGCTGGGTGTAGAGAGTATTCGAATAAACTTAGAAAAAAAAAAAAAGAAAGAAAAAGAACTTATAGTTTGTTTTTTTTTAAGATTTTATTTATTTGACAGAGATCACAAGTAGACAGAGAAGCAGGCAGAGAGAGGGGAGGAAGCAAGGACCCCTGGGGAGCAGAGAGCGTGATGCAGGGCTCTATCCCAGGACCCTGAGATCAAGACCGGAGCTGAAGGCAGAGGCTTTAACCCACTGAGCCACCCAGGTGCCCCTAGAACTTGTAATTCTTAAGGAAATTTAAAATAATACTAGACTATGTGGATCAGACGTGTTTCACAAAGTCATTTATTTCATGTACCTTTTTTTCCTTTTCAATGAAAGCCAATATGTTTCTAGTATTTCACACTGCAATCCCAACAAATTAAACGCATTTTTAAACAGCACGTTACATGTTTCTAGTATTTCACACTGGATTCCCAATAAATTAAACGCACTTTCTGAACAGCACGTTACTTCCAGGACTGAACATCTGAAATGCTACTTTGGCAGCAGAGAGACCGACGCGTGGGATAACCTAGACTGACAGTTTGGGAAGGTTGGTCATGTTTGGCTCATTTCTCATTGGGCGACCTTCACCGGGTTGCTAAGCCCTTCAAAACCAGTTTCCCTGCTTTGTGTGGCAGGAGCTCTGTGATCCCGGAGGGGCTGGACGCGCGGACAGGAGGTCCGCTCGGGTCCGTAGCCCAGTGCGTGGACCCTGAGGCCCCGTGCATCCCCGCACAGGGCGGAATCCCCGGAGTTCCGAGGGCTCGGCCAGGCCGCTTCGGCTCGGTGCTCCTCCTGGCGCCCCGAGGGAAGACTGAGGCCCGGCTGACTCGTCTCCTCGCGGGAGCCATGAACCAGTCCCATGCAGGCACTCGCCTGCGCGTCGTGCTCGGACACCTCGGCCAGCGCTCGGCCGGCGTCGGCGTATCCTTTGGGGTGCGCGTGGCTCGGGCTGCAAGTGTGGTGGCCTCCAGGGCTCTTGGCACAGCCGCCCAGCGGACTCTGCCCCTTCCTGCGCGCCCGCGTCCCGGCGTTGGTGTCAGCTGTTCCGGGCGCCCGCGGGCGCAGAGGCAGGGGAGCCGGGGGCAGAAGCGTTCCCAGCGCGGGTAGCCCCGAGCTCCCAGCCGGGGGCCCGGCCTGCCCGCTCGCTCGGCGGCCGCGTGACGTGCCGGCCTCAGGGGCTGCTGTGGCGCCGCCCCAGGCTTCGCGGCCCTGCTAGGGCCTGTTTCCCTGCCTGGCCCGGGGAGAACGGAAGTTCTTCCTGAGGGCCTGCTCTCAGCTAGTGTGGCGTTCTCTGCACTTGGCCGCGCGTCCTCCGACGGCCCAGAGTCCGAGGCGCGCGAAGCCCAGTCCCCGTCGCTCGTAAACAGGAGCGCAGGGCTGCCTGGAGCACCGGGGGCGGGCGGGCCGGTGGACCCTCAGGCAGCAGCGCGCTGGGGCGGGGGGAGGGAGGGAGGCACCGGCCCGCACCCTCGGGCTCGTCTTTCCTTGAGGAGAGCTGTGCGAGCTGCTCCGCCAGGGCGTCCCTGAGCCCCGCAGGAGTGGATACGAGGTCTCCCGCTTGTTCTTTCGGAGTTACTCTCGGAGGCGATGTGTGCGCCACCCGTGTCGGATCCCGGAAAATGTCACTACGGGACACGGACGTCAGAATCTCTATGGAATTGTTTCTCCTGCTCCGATTCAGTGCTCTCTTTCAGGGGGTACTTTGGGGGCGAAGAGGACACTGCGTGGGATTTCCCCGTAAGTGATGGTGTTAGGCTGTGTTTTGCTGTGTGCAGGATCCTGAACTCCTTCCTAAAAATGCTTCTACGAATGTCTCTTTTTACTTTTATTTTACTTTTACTTCCAGCCACGATGTAGCAGAACCACTGTCCACCTAAAATGCCGTCGCAGATCAAGGCGATTATGTAATCTCATTTGACCAGTGAAAACACAGAAACCGAGGCCAGGAGATATTAAAACTTTTGACCAAAGACATTTAATTAACGAAACCAGGGGTTGACAAAGTGTGTTCCCAGGACCAGCAACAACTTCCCCTGGAAACTTGTTAGACATGCGGATTCCCAGGCTCATGTGGACTCCCCATACTGCGGAGTGGGGCCCAGCATCTGTTCTCACTTGTTTCTGATACATGCCCACCGGTGAGAGCCACCAACGTGTGGGGACTGGAGATAACTGGAACCAGAATGAAGGTTTCCAGGTCCAGTCTGTGACTACTATGAAAATTCTGGGGTGCCTGGGTAGCTCAGTCCCTGAGACCTCTTGATTCTGCTCAGCCCTTGATCTCAGGTTTGTGATTTCTAGCCCGGCATTGGGCTGCATGCTGGGCAGTGAGCCTACTTAAAAAAATAATAGTAATTAAAAAAATATATTTGGATCCTGTTGGTGCTTCTCTAATAGTCTTGAGGCTAGAGCTGCTTTTTCATCTGTGTTTCCTAGAAGAGCACTATTCTGTCAATCTTCTACCATGGTGGAGATGTTCTACACCAGCATTATCCAGATCCATTGCTAGGATCCCCATGTGGCCACTGAGCACTTGAAATATGGCTAGGGGCAGTTTTCCTTTTCATTCTCCTTTTTCTTTTCTTCTCACTCTCTCTTTTTAAAAAGATTCTACTTATTTATTTGACAGACATAGCTCCCAAGTAGGCAGGGAGGCAGGCAGAGAGAGAGAGGAGGAAGCAGGTTCTGTGCGGAGCAGAGAACCCTATACAGGGCTCGATCCCAGAACCCCCGGATCATGACTTGAGCTAAAGGCCGAGGCTTTAACCCACTGAGCCACCTGGGCGCCCCTTTATTCTCTTCGATTTAAATAGACAGACGAGGCCAGGGGCTCAGGTATTGGACAACTCTGCCGAAACAGTCAGTGAACATGCGTGTGGTTGGGGCTTAAAAACAATCCTGCAAATCACGTGGCCGTCTCTTCCCAGCCTTAACTGGTTCTAAAGAGATGTGGGTTCTGGCATAGGGCAGGGCTTTTAAAGCATAAAACACAATGCATCTTTAATGCAGAGATGCATCGAGAAAAAAACAAATATGACCTATAATTCCAACTCTCACGGATCATTATTCGTCCATGTTTTGGTCTGTTTCTTTTCTGTGCATTTACATAATTACAGCCATCCTGTATAGATAGCTTTTTGCACCTATTTTTATCCTGTTTACTAACATTATATACTAAGGACATGAAACATTTCCACATCATTGAAAAAACTCTCCGAGGAAAGCAGTCACCACCCCAGAACCCACAATGGAAGGAGAAGAATTGTGGACTGAAATATTGCCTTCTGGCCACCACATCTTGCTAGTAGCTGACAAAGGTCATTAGCTCTTTGCCTAGGAAAACAGAGGACAATACTGTTCCCAGTTACATAAAGACAAGACAAAAATAACATGTTTAAGAGTAATGACATTTTTACACCCACTCCTTAAGCTAAAGAAACAATGAAAAAATTAGAAGAGGCTAAGTAAATTTGCTGTCGTTCTCTGGATAGAAAACTAGAAGGAATTTCTAGCTGTATCTTAAGATAGTTAAAATTATACTAAAAATTATACTAAAAAGTTAAAATTATATAAACTATGTGACTCATACTTTAGAGCCTAGCCACTGTTTATTTAATAGAATTTTTTTTTTGAAGAGTAACAAGTCAAGCTGTTTGTTTCTTGTATTTCAGAATGGATTCCCACTAAATTCAATTTCTCTTTGGAAGAGCACATTTCTTCTTACTGCTATATTTGAACCTTACAATTTTTATTTGTTCGGCAGTTTTGTGGAAGGAATAGTATGTGGAAGAAACTAGTGGAAGCTATGAAGTAAAGAGTATGGGTCGAGTCTGGCCTGAGGCCTGCTGGATGATCTGGGACCCAGTTACTGAGCCCTGTGAGTCTCATTCTCCTGCTCTGGGCAGCAGGGATGGTGATAAAGGTCTTGGGACTTTTCCTCTGGGCTCTGTGAAATGAGACAATGTAAGCAACCGTGCGTGCCTGTCCGCAGCTATGTGTGTAACCCAGTCTTCCATGATGAGAGCTAATTCAGGGCAGACTGTTGTTTCTAGAAAGAGTTGACTCCTAAATTTCATTTTATTTGCCTTAATTCACTACCTAGGTAGCTCACTGCATTTCAGGAGCTGTTTCTCCTAACAGTTTCCATCCTCCACAATTCCAGTAAGTAGATTGAATTGTCATTAGTAACCATACAATGTGTATAAAGCATTTCCTAGGGGTAATTAAGATATAAAACACATCTCATGTTGTCTGGTGAAAATTCATTACACAGGGGCACCTGGGTGGCTACTGGGTTAAGCATCCAACTCTTGATTTTGGCTTAGGTCATGATCTCATGGGCTGTGGGATCGATCAGTCATGGGTCAGGCTCTGTGCTCAGCAGGAAATCTGCGTCACCCTCTCCTTCTGCTCCTGCCCCTGCCCTCTCTTTCTCTCCCTATCTCTACAGAGAATAAATAAATTCGTTTTTTTTTAAAGATTTTTTTTTATTATTTGACAGAGAGAGACACAGCCAGATAGGGAACACAAGCAGTGGAGGAGGGAGAAGCAGGCTTCCCACCAAGCAGGGAGCCCAATGCGGGGCTTGATCCCAGGACTCTGTATCGTTCCTGAGCCGAGGGAGACGCTTAACAACTGAGCCACCCAGACGCCCCGAATAAATAAATTCTTAAAAAAATTCATTATACAAATCATCTGGTGCCAGGACAAGTTCTAATTAGAACTCAAATTATGAAAATTTAAAGATGACAGTAATTTTATATGTATTTTAAAGTTCAGAAAGAGGAAAAATATCAGAGTTGTATAATCTGATTTTGTTCAAATTCAGACATGTTATACCTGATTTAAGTTAGCCTATGGCTTGTGGTCCTATTGCTCTATTAGCTAGCGTCTTTGGTTTATCTTAAATTACCTTTGTAGGGGAAGACATCGATCTCCATGGAGTATTCTCATAGAGCCCCATTTCCAATCTGGAAGAATGGACTGGGTGATCTGAGTTTGTGCATATGCTATGCACTTACTTGGATTTTATCACTTTGATTTCTTCTGAGAAGATATGATCTAGACAATTTAAAGTATAAAATGTATTGAATTTGTCTCCTACCTGAACAACCATACGTAGTCATTATCGAAGAAATTTGAAAGAGAAGAAGTGGAATTAAGAAAAATCATTCACAATTCCATTACATAGAAGCAATCACTTAAAAAATGTGTTTTTAAAATTTATTTGCATTTTTTTTTCAGGTACCTTTTTAAAGATCTTATTTATTTATTTGAGAGAGAGAGAGTGAGAAAGACTGGGCGTGAATGACAGATCAGGAGCAGGGGGAGGGGCAGAGGGAAAAGCAGATTCACTGATGAGTAGGGAGTCCGATGTGGGACTCGATCCCAAGACCCTGGGATCATGACCTGAGCCAAAGGAAGATGCTCGACCAGCTGAGCCACCCAGGTACCCTGTGTCTTGGTTTTACACAAATCTAAGTCTATTTTATTATAGTAAGTCTGTACATGCTATTTTATGTTCTTCATTTTCTTAGAAGATTTATTTATTTAAGAGAGAAAGTGCACACATTGCAAGTTGGGGGAGAGGCTGAGGGAGAGACTCTCAAGCAGTCTCCCCACGGAGCCCATAGACCATTTGGGGGCTCGATCTCAGACCTATGAGATCATGACCTGAGCTGAAATAACCAGTCCACGCTTAACTGACTGAGCCCCCCAGGGGCCCCAGCTCTTCATTTCTAAGGCCGGTGTCCTATCCCATTGAGCAGATATAATTCATTATTCTTCTATTTTTTGGTAACAGTAGTAGTTACCATTTTAGATTTAAACCTTTTAAAAAATGTTCAGATTAGGGGCCTGCCTGGCTCAGTGGGAAGAGCATGTGACTCTTGATCTCTGGTTTGGGAGTTCGAGCCCCACATTGGGTATAGAGATTACTTTAAAAAAAATAGATAAACCCTCCCCTCTAGACTTGTTTAAAAAGGAAATTTCAGATTATTTTCTTAGAGTAAATAAAAGTAGAAATGCTTGGTGGAAGAGTATGAACATTCCTCAGGCTCTTGATACATGTTGTTGGGCGGTGATTTTTCAGTTACACTTATTTGTAATTCCTTTTTCTCCTTTAGGTATACTCGGGATAATAATGTTCTAAGCCTAGAACAGAGGAAGTTTTATGAAGAAAATGGGTTTCTCATCATTAGAAATTTGGTGTCTGATGCTGATATTGAACGCTTTCGGTACAGTAACCCTTCGTTGTTGTACAAAACTATGTGTGTTTGCAGTGGGAATGTGAGTAACATTAGCGTCTGTGTTCAGGTATTTTTTGGTGATTGGCCCATTGGGAAGCGGTTAGGGACATGAGCTCAAGATCCGGACTGGCTGGCTTTCTTCTTAGCCAGACTACTTCCTGTTGTGTGTCCTGGAGCAACGTACTTTCTACTCCTCTGTTTTCACACCTGTACAATGGGGATGATAATATTATCTACACCCTAGTGTTGTTGTGAGGACTAGATAAGGTGAAGTACACACAGATGTCTTTGAACGGGGCCTGACCCAGGCTAAGCGTGAGAGAAGTTATTTGCCGTTATTACTCAGGTACACCACAGCACAGGTGGTTCCTCACTGTTCTGTTGGGCTAAGGAATAGGGGAGTCCCCGCAGTGAGCTCCGGCCTCACAGTGAGGAGACAGGGGCTGCTGCGCTGGTCATTTTCTCTCTCCATCCTCAGAACTACTCAGCCTGACCTGGAGGTCAGTCTGGTGCAGAGACACCCCCCTGCTCTATCTCTGAGACTCTTTCCACAGAACTGGCCAGACAGGTGCCTGGAGCCTGCAGTCATGACATCATCTGCCAATTTAATTTTCTAGGAACGAGTTTGAAAGAATCTGCAAAGGGGAGGTGAAACCACAGGGAATGATGATAATGAGAGATGTAAGCATTGCAAAATCAGAATTTATTCCAAGTGAAAAGATGGTTTCAAAGATCCAAGTTTTCCAAGAAGATGAGGAACTCTTCAGATACTGCACTCTCCCTGAGGTTCGAGAACTTTCCTGCGTATTCTTTTTCTTTAAGTGAATAACGCATCTGCATGCTTGCCTGTAGAATTGCTTACACTTTATCTGGCCCCTCTGTTTTGTGGCTGGTGAGCAGTGGTTCTCAAATGGAGGTGGACATTTGGTGGTGCCTGGAGCTGTGTTGGCTTGGCACATGGTGGGGACCGTGTGCTTCTGTCAGGGTAGAGGTGGGCATGGTAGGTGGGTGAGCTGCTAATGGAGCCCAGAGATCCTACCATGTGCAGAATAGTCCCTCCCCCAAATGATGACTTATCGAGCTCCAACTGTCAGTCGTGGGCAGATGGAGAACCCTCTTCTGGAGTCTGGTCATCATTCTTGGTTGCGAAGGGCAGGAATTCTGCCTTAGAGACGGAGCCTCTCTCACTGTGGATATGGGCACTGTGGAGGGACACTGCAGATTCTACTCACTGGACATCCATTTATTGTTTCTTTTTGTCTAATGAACTGGTCAGTAGAGGTTTAAGTTTGTGTTCAGATTTAAACTCATTTTTTAAAAAATCAATATTTTTTAAGAGTAGTTCAGGTTTACAAAGATATCCACATAGTAGTACAGAAGGGTATAAGATGAAAAGGAAAGTCTCCCACCCTCCAGCCCCACTCACAGTAAGCTTTCTGGTGTCTTCAACTAGAAGTCTCTCATGGCTATGCGGGTGCATCTGTCTACCCCCACCTTTTGTGTCACATGGGAACATACTGGTTGTCCACTTTACAAGTGTAGTTTGTACACTTATAGTAGATCTTACACATCCTTCTATATCACTTATACATTCATCTATATTATACTTTTAAATTATTGTGTAACATCCCATTGCATAAATGTATCACAGTTTATGAACGATTTATTTAGAATGGTTTTAAAGGACACATTGCATATAGTACATACTGGAAATTATAACCCCAAGTGCTATTAGAGTATTTGCCCAATGGGGGCACCTGGCTGGCTCCACTGGTAGAGCAGGCTACTTTTTTTTCTTTAAGATGTATGCGTTAATTTTAGAGGGGAGGGGTGGGTGGAGGGGGAGGGTCAGAGGCAGAGGGAGAGAAAAATCTCAAGCAGACTCCCTGCTGAGCACAGAACCTGACATAGGGTGGATCTCTGGACCCTGGTATTATGACCTGAGCTGAAACCAAGACTCAGTTGCTTAACCGACTGAGCCTCCCAAGTGGCCCAAGCATGTGGTCTTGGGTTGTGAGTTCGAACCCCAGGCTGGTTGTGGAGGTTAATTATAATTTAAAAATTTTTTTTCAAAAAAATGGGACAACTGGGTGGCTTAGTTGGTTAAGCATCTGCCTTGGGCTCAGGTCAGGATCCCTGGGTCCTGGGATGGAGTCCTACATCAGGCTCCTTGCTCAGTAGGAAGCCCTTTTCTCCCTCGACTTACTGCTTTCTTTCTTGCTCTGGGAAATAATATGACAAATAAATAAAATCTTAAAAAAAACATTTAAAATAATTTTAAAAATAAAGAAAATTTGCCTTATAAAAAACACTGTGTACAGGTAAGCCAGCTATGAAGTCCAGACCCTTGGCTGGGGGACAGGCGGGGATATGACTTCCCAGCCTCAAGTCCTGCTATGGAAATGGAAGTTGTGTGCATCCACCAAAGAGGAAAATCTTGACGTTAGAGGCAGCACAGGGTAGAGTTAGTACGGCCGGGACATCCAGGTTTCCCACCGCTCTAAAATCTGAACCATGCACTTGCTGGTTCATGCAATGATTTTTAGGAGGTGGGTCCCGATTTTAGTAGTTAGGCATTTATTTTAATGTGTATTGGAAAAAATAACCAGCACATCCAACCTAGGACCTCAGGAATATTATTAATCAGGATAAGACGTAAGTTAATTTGGATAAATTGTTGGCTAACTATATTGGGCACCTCTGTAAAGTATGATAGAAATGGTAAAATGGCTCTTGAGGGTCACTGAGGTTTAGAAAATACTGGTCAGAGGCACCTGGCTGGCTTAGTTGAGAGACCATGAAATCCTTGATCTCAAGGTCCTGAGTTCGAGCATCATTGTTTTATTAGGGATTATTTAAAAAAGAGAGAAAGAAAATACTGGCCTAAGGAAATTGCAAAAGTTGACACGCATTATAAACAAACAAGTAGGATTTCTAGGATTTTGGTTTCATTTCAAGCATTTCCTGCTCAAGTTGCCAATATTCCTTCTACACAGGATCAAACAATGAGAAAGCAGTAGAGAATGCTTCATTTTTTGGAGTCAGACAGAATCGAAGATTCAATACCATCTTTTTCATTGAATTGGCTCCGCAAACAAGGGCAGTTTATTATCTTTGGGCTTATTTGTGTGGGTGTTCACTTTAAAGGATTATTCATCCATGGGGGCATTACTTTTCAGGGAACGCTGTGTGGGTTTAGGTGGGCTGATGCATAAAGCCCCCTGCAGGTAGTCGGCATACACCGCCGACTCCTTTCTGCATGTACCCCTCCCTCGGTGGGTTAGAGGTAAAAAGGTAGCACCCCAGTTGCTCTTCTCTTTTCCTCTGGGCTATGCATGGCTGTTGCACATTGGGGCCTCTCATGGTCCCTTGTTTTTTTCTTAAGTAGGCTCTATGCTCACTGTGGGGCTTGAACTCACAAACCCCAGCTCAAGAGTTGCATGCTCTACCTACTGAGCCAGCAGGGCGCCCCTCATGGTCCCTCCTTATGAAGAATCTTAGTGGGGGCAGAGAGAAAGCTTCCTGCTCACTGGGCAACTAAGGACAGTTCCAGTTGAAAGAAGGTTTATCGCTGCCCTTCCCAGTTGATTTCTCAGAGAAACACATGCTTCTCTCTTTTTTTATTTTTTAGATTTTTAAAAATTTATTTATTTATTTATTTGACAGACAGAGATGACAAGTAGGCAGAGAGGCAGGCAGCGAGAGGAAGAGAAGCAGGCTTCCTGCTGAGAAGTGAGCTGGATGTGGGGCTTGATCCCAGGACCCTGGGATCATGACCTGAACTGAAGGCAGAGGCTTTAACCCACTGAGCCACCCAGGCGCCCCCACCTGCCTCCCTTGTAGAAAAAGTGGTTAGGGTTCCAACTGCCTGGAAAAGCCTGTTTAATTCAGAGTCTTGCAGACATACCGTTGCAACTTTTTCATGCTTTCAAGCTTTGTTTGCAATGTTGTAAAATACTAAGTGGTTTTTAAATATATATATATATGTTTATTTGTTTGTTTGAAGGGCAGGGGCAGAGGGAGAGCATCTCAGGTCGACTCCCCACTGAACAAAGGGCCCAGTGCAGGGCTTGATCCTGTGACTGTGCAATCATGACCTGAGCAGAAATCAAGAGTTGGAAGCTTCACTGACTGAGCGAGCCAGGTGCTCCTACCAAGTTTTGAATGAAAGCATCTTGGCTCTTGTACAGATAATTGTACTTTGTGCCGCTTTTGTGCATTGGATTTTTCGTCAAACTTTTTTTCATCTTTTCCCTTAGATTCTGAAATATGTGGAGTGCTTCACTGGACCGGATATTATGGCCATCCATACAATGCTGATAAACAAACCTCCAGATTCTGGTAAAAAGTTATTATTTGTTATGGAGAAACCCTCGTCCCCAAAGAAATAAAAGAGGAAAAGAGAGAGTTTAAGGTGTTCTAAATCTAGCTGTGTGTGTAACTGCTTAATTCGGATAACTAAATATATTTGTCCTTTTACTTGTCTTAAAATAGCAAATATCATAACAATAGTGAGGTAGAATAGCAATTTGAGATGTTAACTGTAGGGTTATTGTTGGGTTTCTGGAAGACTGACTGGCTTGCTGCTCAAAAGTTTGGTTTAATAAACATGACTGTTCATATACTGTAGGCTCCTATTATTATAATTCTCAACCCTAAGCTTTGTTAACTATTTTACCAATGATGGTGTGAATTCTGTTTTCCTGATTGAAGATATTATTATTATCAAAATTAAGGCTTTCTTATAAATCACATTCATCACTTGACTTAAAATGTCTTGTGATTGCTAAAATGTAGCTCCTAAGATCTCACTACCAGAGAAACTGATTCTGAAGCGAAAACCCAGGAATCTGCACTAAAATAAAATTTTAAGTAGGCACCATGCCCAGCGTGGAGCCCAGCCCGGGACTTGAACTCATAACCCTGAGATCAAGACCTGAGTTGAAATTAAGAGATGCTTGCTTAACTGACTGAGCTACCCAGGCACCCCCAAGACTCTGCATTTTTAAAGCCAACAGCTCTTGGTCCATGCTGAGAAATTCTACTCTACTAGCAGTAATAAATTGGTCCTTCAGAATTCTTTATTGTTTTCCACTTTTGAGGCCAGGAGAGTTTTATGTGACTAGCCTGTAGTGTAGCACCATGAAACCTCTCCTACCCTGGATGTCTTGCTTAGAGACATTGGGGTTGGGCGTAGGGGAACAGTACCAAGTTCAGAGTGCAAAACAGGGAACCACGTAAATGTGGTTCTGTGATCTCTGATTCTACATAGTGACTGTTCACCAAGTGCTCTTAGTTCTGTGAATAACTTCTTGGAAGCCTTTTATTAATTTAGTTACTCGATAGTGTTTGTATCAGCCACTTAGAGGGCTAACAGGGAACTTCAAATTTGGTTACTCTCTTCAGTTGACCAAACTTTTCTTTGAGTGCTAGGCTTTATACCCAAACCAGAGTTACTAAGGAATAAAGCACAATAGACATCATAACATGTTATGAGTTGCTAGAGAATGGTGTGAATCCCTGGCTCACAGAAACCCAGAAAAAAAGTGTAGGATCTGGAGTCACCCTGTCGATTTGATATTCCAATTTGGTGCTTATCTCTCCAGGCTGATTGTCTGTAGTGTGGTTTCACTTCTTTGGGTTTTGAAGGGATAGACACCGATCTGGTTTTCAGGCAGAGGAGATGAATTCTGAGGTTCAAGTGTGGTTTATTTATTTATTTTTAAAGATTTTATTTATTTATTTATTTGACAGAGAGAAATCACAAGTAGGCAGAGAGGCAGGCAGAGAGAGAGAGGGAAGCAAGCTCCCTGCTGAGCAGAGAGCCCGATGCGGGACTCAATCCCAGGACCCTGAGATCATGACGTGAGCCGAAGACAGCGGCTTAATCCACTGAGCCACCCAGGCGCCCCGGTTCAAGTGTGGTTTAACAGCAGGTTCTGTTTCAGGCAAGAAGACATCCCGCCACCCCTTGCACCAGGATCTGCACTATTTCCCCATCAGGCCCAGCAATAACATAGTTGGTGCTTGGACAGCCATGGAGCACATCGACCGGAACAATGGCTGCCTGTGTGTGCTCCCGGGCAGTCACAAAGGCGACCTGAAGCCACATGCTTATCCCAAGTGGGAGGTATAAATCCCTTCCTTCCTTCCTTTTCTTTTTCATTCCTTCCTTCCTTCCTTCCGTCACTTCCTTCCTCCCTCCTAGGATTTTATTCATTTATTTATTTGAGTCAAACACAGAGAGAGACAGGGATAAAGGGAAACAACTCGTGATATTTGCTCGTGATACTTGTGAGAGGTGGCGTGGGCCGAGAGAGGTAGAGGGGGAGGAACACGGACATGTAGACTCTGGTGAGCACTAGCTCAACATGCAGCTTGATTTTGTGACCCTGAGATCATAAGCTGATCCCAAAATCCAGAGTCTGATACCTGACTCCCTGAGCCACCAATGTGCCCCTAGAAGATAAATCTTAACCAGAATATTTATTGTTCTGATTTTATTTTTATTTATTTATTTTTGAAGAATTTATTTATTTATTTGACACAGAGAGAGATGTTACAAGTAGGCAGAGAGGCAAGCAGAGGGAGAGGGGGAAGCTGGCTACCCACTGAGCAGAGAGCAGAATGCAGGGCTTGATCCTAGGACCCTGAGACCATGACCTGAGCTAAAGGCAGAGGCTTAAACCACTGAGCCACCCACGCGCCCTTTTGTTTTAATTTTAGATCTGATTCCATGCAGAACTTTAACAATGAGAAGGAATTTCCTTTCTTAGCAAAACATTGTTTCCAGTTTTGCAGCCAGGATCAGGGAAAATTCAAAGATGTCAGGTAGAATAATCATTTTTCTATCAACAAGTTTTGGAAAGCTGACCAGTGTGGGGAACTGTGTAGAATCTAAAATCATCAAGCTTCATTGCAGAGGTCAGATTAAACACCCACAACACCAGACACATGTATCAGCTGCCAAGTAATTCTTACCCACTGATTGCTAGATCTCAGTATAAAGACGAGGGAGGAATCATCTCCTTCCTGTTAGAGAGACCAGCGAAGGCTCTGGGGAAGGAAGAGTAGTATTCCACTGCCTGCCGGTTGCATGGTTTATGGATTGAACTATTGAATGCTTTTTTTTTTCAATTTATTTATTTTCAGAAAAACATTATTCATTATTTTTTCACCACACCCAGTGCTCCATGCAAGCCGTGCCCTTTATAATACTTTTAAGCCCACGAATGGTGTAAGATCAAATCGGCTCTTCCAGAATATAATCCTGAGACCTAGAGCAGGAGATACTGGAGGTGTGGAGTCCAGAGGCAGAGAAACCAGAGAGGAGACTATGCGTGTTGTAGGCCTCAGACAATAAATTCTGAAAACCCCAGAAAATCATGTGTTGTTCAGGTGGGAAGAATGCATGTGGGGTTTTTTTTTGTAGGAAGTAAAGAATATGGCTTTTAGGACTTGTCTCAATTAGTTAAACTGAATTCTTACACTAAGGATTAGTGCCATGTGAAAATCTTTGAGTCTGGATTCTGATATAAAATCTGAAATTGTGACATTCATAAACTGTTGAGGTTTATGGAAAAACTGAGTTGAGGTTTAGGGAAAATTTGTTGCAGGCAACAGAAGTGGGCTGCAGCTGACATAAGCCAAAGGGTGTGTTTGGAGGGTCACAGCACATGCTGATTCGATGGAAAGGCTGGCTGGCTCTGGTAAGCAGGAAAGTGGGAGTGTGTCAGTGGGAAGTCAGGATGGGGCACCTGGTGGGGGTAGTTGAACCTTGACCATGACCAATGCCTTTGATCAATCCTCTGTTCACATACAAAGTGATGACAGTGGGAGGTCAGATTGACTGCATAGGTTACATGTGCACCTAGCCAGGAGAGAAGTGCACTGGATGAAAGGCCCAACACAGTCCAGCAGGGAAGAATCCTTCCCCCAGAAGAATGTGAGACAGTCTTATGAAGGGGACTGGGATACTGTGCTCCCCCCATAACCATTACTTAAAGCAATAGCTAACATTGGAAGTAGTTCTAAAAAAGCACAGTGTTCTAATTTACTATTCTTTCTTTACTCTGGTTGTGACATGAGTGCTTTCTGAGCTGAGGAAACTTGAACATTTTCTCTCTTCTGGCTTGAGAAAACAGTTTGCTTCCCAGAGGTACCCCTGAATAATAGAAGAATGATTTAGGCAAAGTTATGGGGGAGAAGAATATCATGTGGGGAAAGTGTGATTACAGATTCATGCTGGAAAGGGGATCTCCCATGTTAACTTCAAAATGCAAAGTTGGTCTAGATCTTCATTTATAATTCGGTAATGAAGGATAAGTGGAAATTTCATATTCTTCATCTGGGCCCCCAAATCCAGGATTTTTACAACCAGATGTCTGAGAAGTTTTTGTATATTTACAGTTGCTTTGAAGAATCTTTTTATGTCTTTCTCTTGGCAGAACTTAGGAAACCTTTGCTTTTCCTAATGAGCCATTGACAAAATTCTTAATCATTGGGTTCCTCAAATATAGTCTTGTTTCTCTCTTATGTGTTCTAGGGAGGAGTTAACATAATGTTCTACGGGATTCAGGACTATGATAAAAACTGCCCCCGAGTGCATCTTGTGATGGAGAAGGGAGACACTGTTTTCTTTCATCCTTTGCTCATCCATGGATCTGGTTGGAACAGAACTCAAGGATACCGGAAGGTATGCATTCCCATCACTGTACTTTCCAAAGATGAATATATTAGAATCAAAAATGTCAAGATACGTGAAACTATGAGATTTGTGACACTGAACTAAACTGGCGTTTAGTCTGGTTTATTTACCAGGAAATCTATTTGCTACCTCATGCTTTTAGGTTCATATCAGTAAGAAGCCAGGTGACCTCAGGATCTTAATCCTGCTGATAATGAATTATGAACATTCATAGAATTGCTTCAGAAGAAGAACATACTTGGGATCCATAGCCTGTGCTTTTGGAAACAATGGCTGGCGTATAAAAATCATAAAATCTGGAATGTATATAGCTCATAGTAACCACATAAGAGGAAGGTTTATAAGAGCCTTGTTGTTTGGAAAATCATTTTTGAAGGGCAGGGGGTAGGGTGGGGGGACGGGTGAGCCTGGTGATGGGTAATAAGGAGGGCACAGATTGCCTGGAGCACTGGGTGTTATACGCAAACAACGAATCATGGAACACTACATCAAAGACTAAGATGTACTCTATGACAACTAACATAACAATAAAAAAAGAAAAAGAAAAGAAAAAATATCCATCATTGCACAATGCCAGCATTTGAAATAAAGACTAGATTGGACTCTCTACCAGCATGGCCCTCAGAGGTGTGCAAGCAGGGAGGTATAGGGACAGTGATATAAATAATATGATTGTTCCTGAGTTTCACTAATTTTGGCCTTTTTTTAAAAAAAGATTTTATTCATGACAGAGAGAGATAACGAGAGAGGGAACACAAGCAAGGGGATAGCTGGAGAGGGAGAAGCAGGCTCCCCATTGAGCAGGGAGCCCGATATGTGGCTCAATTCCAGGACCCTGGGATCATGACCTAAGCTGAAGGCAGACACTTAACCAACTGAGCTGCCCAGGTGCCCCTAATTTGGGCCTTTTATCATGTATCCTTAGCCCCAAAATTTAACTTGGAATGAAAAATGGAAATTTATGTGTATGTGTGTGTATTAAAAAGGGAAGCCGAAACAATAATCTGAGAGTTTACATGAGTCAGAAAGTTATAACACGTGCTACATGAACAGGATCACAAACTGAGATAGGATAACTACATATTGAAGATTCCATGTTAAAAAGTTGAGTATGAAATGATTACTGTATGAAAATAAAAGTTATATAATGTTAAACACCCCAAGTATTATGAACGCTAATACCCCAACTTTGCCATATTTCAATAGTGTTTCAGCTAGTTAAATGTTTGGGAAAGTATGAACCCTTAAAAAAGAAAACCACAAAAACACATGTACATGGGTGTGCCCTTTTCCTCTTTGGCCTCAGGTGTCACTCCTCCTTGGCATGGTCTGGGGGCTTCTGTGGGAAATGGAGTTTGTGACTCCACTGCATAGAAATTCGATGTTCTGGGCAAAGCAGGCAGTCCCTTCAGTAGGCAGTCGCCTCAAGAGAACTAACCTGAAACTAGGAAAGTGAGTTTTAAGTTTAGATTAGCTTATAACTTTTTCAAGAATGGAGAGAACCAAGTAACCTCCATCTTACCTTCAGACAGAAAGAAGATGGGGATCATATGTGATGCTATTGGACTCAAAGCGTCCATTTTATTTCAAAGGGGTGGTGTGTATATTATTGTCCTTTGCAAGGTATTTTGTGGGTTATTGTTTGTTTTCATGATCCGTAGCCATTGAAATGACAACTCACCAGAAACTCAACTGAGTAACTAACTTCCCTAAGAAAATGGTGAAGAACCCTAGAACACATTCCTGTTTAGGACTTGAGGACATCCACACAGTAGAAAGATCACATGTTGAAAAGTTAAAGTCCTCTTACTCATGTCATTATGTTCCCCGCCCTTTTTCAAAACAAGTTCGCAGGAAGCTAAAAACCTCTTGTATTTCTCAGTCAGACTTAAACTGTACCTGGGGAAAAAGAGATACTGAACCCTGAAGAGATTAACACAGGACATCATGGAACATTCTAGAAATCAAATGCTGAGTGAAATAGCTGACTTTCTCAAAGAAGTCTCCCAATTCGGTAGCTGGTGTTAATGGAATGGGTTTTTTCCCCAGTATTAACCCTGTCACTCTGCATAGGCAATTTCCTGCCATTTCGCCGGGGCAGACTGCCACTACATTGATGTGAAAGGCACCAGTCAAGAAATCACTGAGAGGGATTTTTCACCAATAGGAAAAAAATTATATGGAATTCCAGATGACACCAGACTTCAGGTATGCTTTTCTGAGATGATAGGTTAAGACTTTTTTGTCTTCTTTTCTTCAGATGCTTAACAACTCTCATACCTGTTGTAATTTAGAAGTATAACGTGCTTTGTTCAGAGCGCCTTGCAGAAGCATTGTTGAGACCCACTAAGAATTATAGTGGAATTTTACCTTGTACGCGCTTCCCCAGCTGGGGCATCTGAGCACCCCGTTGCTTTTTTATGTCTTTGGCCACCCTGTGGTATGCAGGCTATTCTGTTCCAGGATGGACAGGTAGAAACAGAAAACAGATCTGGAGAAGAGCAAATGAAGGACGAAGGCTACCTTCTTGAATGCACAGAAGGAAAGTCAGAGGCTTGGGCTCTCACCCATAGGCTTCCTTTATTTGTATAGAACAGAATATTGACGTATCTACAAATCCAAGGAGCCTCCCAGAAAGCCATTCCTAAGCAGGTTTTGTTTGGGTCAGTTGGCATCTGGAGTTTCATGGAGCAGACTTCAGAAACCACTGATGCTTATCCGTGGGGGATAGAGACATTATTTCATAGACTTTCTACTTAATACACATCACTTGTAAATTCTTTGTAACTAGAACATTCAAAGCTGATGATGATGGTCACCAGACAAACTGTAGTCAACACAAAAATAAACACACTTTCTTTGTAAATGAAGTCCATTTTAGCCGCTGAACCAAGAGGCTGATCTCATGTTTTAATTTGCATTCATCATAAATGCATGCATTTCCTATGGGGGAGACCCCCAAGGAGACCAAGCGTCATGATAACTCTGGGCCTTCCAGTACTCTGAAGAGTACCATACACCAGCACTAAGCTACCGTGCCATTAGGAGTCATCTTCTGAAACTCCTTCCCAGCTTAAAATCTGACTTCTCCCTTGCCCCTTCTCCCTTTAGCATCTATGACTCTATCTCACATCTGCAAAGGCTCTCATTTCACACCGTAGATGGTAGACCCTCTGTCCTCCTCCCTTGGTCCAGTGCTTAAAGTGCATCATATTTTGTCAAGTGGGGCTTCCGTGCAACACTCTGAATTTTAAAGCAGAAAAAAATGCATATATTATGTTTGTGGTTTGTCAGGTTGTAGTAAGTGATTGCCTTCTGTATTTATTTCATTTATTTGAGAGAGAGAGAGCGCAGGAAGGGCGGCAGGTAGGCAAAGGGAGAGGGAGAAGCAGACTCCCTGCTGAGTGGGGAGCTTACTGAGGGGCTGGATCCCAGAACCTTGAGATCATGACCTGAGCCAAAGACTGATGCTTAATGGACTGAGCCACCCAAGTGCCCCGCCTGTACTTATTTGAAAATGTTAGTCTTGCAGATATAGTTCCTCAGCTTTACTTAGAATAATGATATTAATTTCTGCTACATAGTTCTTTGTGAGTTATAAGAGCTCTTTCATATTTCTAGTCTTACTTTCTTCACAAACCCCGTGGATCAGTCATTCTCATCTTTTTTTTTTAAGATCTCTTTATTTATTTGAGCGAGAGAGAGTGCACACAAGCAGGGGGGGGAGAGAGGAGGGAAAGGGAGGGAATCTCCAGCAGACTCCTCACTGAGGGAAGAGCCTGAGACAGGGCTCGAACCCAGCACCCTGAGATCATGACCTGAGTCGGACACTTAACTGACTGAGCCACCCAGGAACCCCTCACTCCGTGCACTTAGGGAGAAACTGAAAAGTCCAAGAGGTTGGCCTGAGTGATGTAAGTGACAGAGGTACATTTTGGAGTCAGGTCCAATTCCCGAACTGTTTTTTCCACCTGACCTAGCTGTTTGCTCAAACATAAACAAGAAAAAAAAAGTCTGAATTGTTTTATTAAGAACAAAGGAAAAAGAAATCCCAAATCAAGCCATAACTCATGGCATCACTTGCATGTAGGAGCAGATCACTGTAAATGAGGCAGTGTCTAAAGGAACGCAGGACAAGGGGCAGTGTGGACTGTTGTGACCAAACACTGTGTTCAGCCTGCTGAAGACACCTGTGGTCAACAGCAGCACCAAATAACACAGGCTGACCTTCTGGGGACTTTGCTCTCTTAGTTTGGTCAACACTATTCTAGATGTGGGCAAGTACATTATTTGGAGTCTTAGAATAAGGTTTATTTACCAGTTGATAGGACTACTGTGCCGTTTTTCCATTTAACTGTCAGTGGATGCTAGAAATCTACTTCGTCTCATGCTGAACAGATCCCTGTGTTCCATCAACTGACTGTGCTTGGTTTTATTTCCAGGATGTGCTTAGATTTCGAGTGCGGCTGGTGAAAGGAAAGAGGATCAACTTATGAGGTAGCCATCGGCTTGAGCTCTTCGAGAGAAAACAGAGCAAATCAAGGTGCCTAGGGAAAATGTTTTTTAACAAGCTATCCTGATCTTTTCTATCACTTGTTCTCCAAATCATGACAGGATAAGGTACTTGCTGGTATGTGGTTAGTTCTGTGTGCAGACCTGTTGCTTTCATGGAGGAAGATATCTTACAGTGGCTGATTACTGTTTTCAGGAATACTGGGGGTTGCAGCTAATAAATGTGTTTCCTGTCTAATTTAAGTGTGTTCAATCAGTTTCTTGATTCAGTTAGCTCTTTGCCCAAGCAGAAAGGTATCCTTTGAAACTCAGGGTACGTGGACTCTTGCATCCCTCTTCTGGAAAACCCACCACCCCCTGACTTCATGGCACAAGAGATTTATCAGATCTAGAGCACCATCTAACACAGGCACGTGTAATGAAGGGCATTGTGGAGTAGAAATAAGGGGGATGCTTGTGCTCTGACACAGGATTTCTTGCATGACTTCTCCAACCCAGGCAGCCTCCTTAAAAAAAAAAAAAAGACTGGATCTTTCCAAGTTGTTTTTCTCTGTTCCTGAAGAAGGAAGACTAAGGTGGCTTCATCTGCTATTTTTTATTGGGCAAGGCAGCGGAAAACCCTCCACATTTATGAACGATACCTAAACTCTTTCAAACTACAGGGACAGTTTTAGATAGTTTAGGTTTCTAGTGGGCATGAACTGGCAGAATTTATTTTATTTTGAAGATTTGATTTTTTTTTTTTTGAGAGCGACCTACACACACACATGCACGCGCACGCACGTGCACGCATGAGCAGTAGGGAGGGGCGGAGGGAGTGGCAGAGAGCCCCCTGAGCAGGGAGCTCCACAAGGGGCTCAATCCCAGGACCCAGTGATCAAGACCTGAGCCTAAGGCACAGGCTTAATCCACTGAGCCACCCTGAGGCCTCATGGAGGGTGTTTTTATTTTAGTCAGTGCCAGATTTGTACACAAATTGGGGGCAGAAAAGAGACATAGTCTTGATTTTTAAAAATAACAATTTGCTGAGAAATAACAAGAGTTCTTTTCTTGTTAATCTGCTAAGCACGGGTTTTCCTAAAGAGTTTCACTGTTTTTGTCAGTTTCTTTGTGAGGGCAGCCTATTTAAGTTCAGGTCCAGCTGGAAACTGAAGGCAAGACTATCCCTGACAGGGCTCAAGGAAACTGCTTTACGGAATAATTGGACATAAAATGTACATGAGGAAAGCCTGTGCAAACAGCATGTATGGAGCCCTGTTTCACCAAAAAGCCTTTTCAAACTAATTTCAAATGTAAATAAGTTAGAAAAAATAAACTTCAATAGGAAAACCGTAGCACAATTTGTTGCTTCCCTTATGCATTTTTGAGCACATGCCAAGGAGTCAATCAGGAAACAAGTCATCACCCATTTTATCTGTGTTCCTCTTGTCCATTCATTCATTCACAAATACCCAATCATCCGTTCCGTGTCATGGGACTAGATGTGGAACAAAGACGGCACCGGGATGAGTTAGGACGGATCGTTTGGTCTGTGTGGACCCACCTGGAAAAGGTGGGAGCGAAGGTCAGCAGCAAAATGAAGAGCTGGAAGGGGACTATCGGGGCATCTGGGCAGAATAAGGAACAGCTGGTTTCACAGTGGGTGGAAAGGGGATTTACCCTGGGAGTATGTTTTATTTGCCTGGAGACTAACCTCAAAGGACTATAGGAGGTACTCAAAGTGCACACCAAAGCGAATAGAAAGGATCCTCTTTTATTTGTGAACACACAAATAAATGGAAAGATACTTTGTGCTCATGGATGAGAAGAATGAATATTATTAAAATGTCCACACTACCCAAAGTAATCTACTGATTTAGTGCAGTACTTATCAAAATTCCAATGGCATATTTCACAGAGTAGAAGAAATAATTCTAAAATTTGTATGGAATTACAAAAGATCCCCAAACCACCAGAGCAATCTTAAGGATAAAAAAGAAAGGTATCAAAAGCTTCCGCACAGCAAAGGAAACAGTCAAAAAAACAAAGAGGCAACCCACGGAATGGGAGAAGATATTTGCAAATGACAGTACAGACAAAAGGTTGATATCCAGGATCTATAATGAACTCCTCAAACTCAAACCACACGAAACAGACAAACACATCAAAAAATGGGCAGAAGATATGAACAGACACTTCTCCAATCAAGACATACAAATGGCTATCAGACACATGAAAAAATGCTCATCATCATTAGCCCTCAGGGAGATTCAAATTAAAACCACATTGAGATATCACCTTACACCAGTTAGAATGGCCAAAATTAACAAAACAGGAAACAACATGTGTTGGAGAGGATGTGGAGAAAGGGGAACCCTCTTACACTATTGGTGGGAATGCAAGTTGGTGCAGCCTCTTTGGAGAACAGTGTGGAGATTCCTCAAGAAATTAAAAATAGAACTTCCCTATGACCCTGCAATTGCACTCCTGGGTATTTACCCCAAAGATACAGATGTCGTGAAAAGAAGGGCCATCTGTACCCCAATGTTTATAGCAGCAAAGGCCACAGTCGCCAAACTATGGAAAGAACCAAGATGCCCTTCAACGGATGAATGGATAAGGAAGATGTGGTCCATATACACTATGGAGTATTATGCCTCCATCAGAAAGTATGAATACCCAACTTTTGTAGCAACATGGACGGGACTGGAAGAGATTATGCTGAGTGAAATCAGTCAAGCAGAGAGAGTCAATTATCATATGGTTTCACTTATTTGTGGAGCATAACAAATAGCATGGAGGACAAGGGGCGTTAGAGAGGAGTAGGGAATTTGGGTAGATTGGAAGGGGAGGTGAACCATGAGAGACTATGGACTCTGAAAAACAGTCTGAGGGGTTTGAAGTGGCGGGGGGTGGGAGGTTGGGGTACCAGGTGGTGGGTATTATAGAGGGCACGGCTTGCATGGAGCACTGGGTGTGGTGAAAAAATAATGAATAATGTTTTTCTGAAAATAAATAAATTGGAAAAAAAAAAAAGAAAGGTATCACCCTCCCTGATTTCAAACTATATCACAAAGCTATCGTCAAAGAGTATGTCACTCATACTAACACAAATACACAGATGAATGGAACAGATTGAGAGCCTAGAAAAGACCCACACATATATGAACAATTCATCTATGACAAAAGAACCAAGAACATATTATGGAAAAAAGATAGTTTCTTCAACAACTGATGCTGGGAAAACTGGAGAGCCACATGCAAAAGAATGAAACTGGAACACTGTCTTACACCACACACAAAAATTAACTCAAAATGAATCAAGACTTGAATGTGAGACCTGAAACCATAAAATTCCTAGAAGAAAACCAAGGCAATAACCTCCTTGACATGTGCTTTAGTGACTTCTTTGTGGGTATGACTCCAAAGGCAAGGGAAACAAAAGCAAAAATAAACAAATGGGACTCCATCAAACCAAAAAGCTTCTGCCCAGCAAAGAAAACCATCAACCATCAAAAAGAAAAGACAACCTACCAAATGGGAGATGACATTTGCAAACCGTATATCTGATAATGGGTTCTTATCCAAAATACATAAGGAACTCATACAACTCAACAATAAAAAGACAAATAACCTGATTAAAAAAAAGTGTAGGAAACCTAATAGACATTTCTCCAAAGGACACAGATGGCCAAAGGCACTAGAAAAGATGCTCGACATCACTAAGACGTCCCCCTGTTCACTTATATACATATATACATATATATCTATTATATAGATATCTATATGTGTGTAAGGTCCAGATGTACAGCTTTGTAATTCAACATCCATATAGACTACAGTGTGATCACCATTACAAATCTAGTTACCAAGCATCACCATACAGTTGGCTTCCTTCACACCGTGCCCACTTCTCGTCTGGTAACCACTAATCTATTCTCTATATCTTTGAGATTAATTTTGTTGGTTTGGGTTTCTTGGGTTTTTATTTTGTTTTATTTATTTATTTGTTTGTTTTTTAGATTTCAGATAGGAGTGAAATATAGTATTTGTCTTTCTCCAGCATATTTTACTTAACGTAATACTCTCACATTCCACCATGTTGTCGCAAATGGTAAGATTTCATTCTTTTCTGTGGCCGCGTAATATTCCACGAAGCATCTGCCTTTGGCTCAGGTCATGATCTCAGGGTCCTGGGATCAAGTCCCTACCTCGTACTCCCTGCTCAATGGGGAGTCTGCTTCTCCCTCTCTCTCTGCCCCTCCTCCAGCTTGTGCTCTGTCTCTCTTTCTCTCTCTCTCTCTCTCAATAAATAAATAAAATCTTTAGAAAAAATGAACAGGAAGAAATTGTGAACAACCTAGAAACTGGACACTCGGAAATACAACCTTTCTCTTGGTTATTTTAGGGATTTTTGCCCTTGGTTGGGAGCTGGTGATCCTTTTCTCTGAAGGATCTGGCTCTTTACTATCAAGAGCCAGATAGTAAATATTTTCTCCTTCAAAGGCTATACTCTCTGTGTCCCAAGGACTCAGCTCTGCTGTTACAGCAGGAGGGCAGTCAGGGACAATAGCTAAGTAAAGAGGTATGGCTACGATCCAATAAAACTCTATTCACAGAAACAGGACATCTGCCAGACTTGACCCTGGGGTTCTTCTTTGCCTAGCCCGCACTAGATGGCTCTCTGTATTTAGGAAAGCAAACAATTATCATGCACTTTGACAAAAAGCTCTGCCTGGCAGTGTGGGAACATTGCTTCAGAGCACTTCCCTGTTTCTTTGAGATGAACAGGAAGGTGTTGTGAGCCTGGCCCTGCCCCACGCAAGGCACAGTTTGCTTTCTTATGTGATGCTCAACTGTTTGTTTTTTCTTCCTTGATATGGCCAAGTGTTAATGTAGATTAACTTTGGGACAGCCTGTGAAGACTTATCCCAAGTCCTCTGGTGCCAGAAGGAGGATGCTCTGAGTGGTGATACACAGCACCCAAGGACACTGCTTAAATATGCACATTGGTATCCACCAGAAATCTTAGTTGCAAAGGACAGAAGCTGACCCTAAGCATGGGAAACAGAAATCAGACCGTGTTAGCAGGCTCTCCAGGACTTAGGGAAATGCTATGTGTCCAGGTGTGTCTTGGGCAGGAGCACAGCACAGTGGCGATGGTGATGGACGTCCCCCCATACCCGCCCACCGTCCCGTCCTCGGGGCCCCTGCTTTGGAGTCAAAGCCCTTGGGCACAGAGTGTGAGCCACACGCCATGCCTGGCTGCCACAGAGGTAGAAACAGAGCATGGGCCTTCCTGGTTCTGTTTGCCACCTGCCCTAAGACCATACTTCCTGGTGGGATGGGATTGCCTCAAAGCAAGATCAGGTAGCAAAAAGAAAGAAGACGGACAACATGTTTTCATCTGCTATAACAGCTCAGACTATGAATCTGGGTTTCATAGTCTGCCTGCTGGGGAATAGTAAAACCTGCTGTGAACTTGATGAAGGGAAGGGCTGTGTCTCTGCTTGCTCTCTCAGGCCTGTCCTAGGTGCCTGTCTCAGTCCTTGAGTGATAGAGGCTCATCCATGATCATCTGGGAAGCACACCATGGCCCCTGGGAACTCTGGCCTGGTGCAGCATTCTTAGGACTGGGGTGATGAATCATCATGGGGTCACTGCCAATACTTCAGTAGGTCACACCCCTGGTTTTTTTGTTTTTCTTTCCTTTGAGAAAGAAAGCATAGGGAGGGGAGGGACAAGGAACGAGAATCAAGCAGGTTCCTTTCCCAGTGCAGAGTCCAACGCCGGCTGGATCTCACAATCCTGAAACTGTCACCTCAGCTGAAATCAACAGTGAGACCCTCAACCGACTGCACCATCCAGGTGCCCCATAACTTCTATTTTTAAATAAAATTATAAAATAAAATAGAATGAGGGGCTCCTGGGTGGCTCAGTGGGTTAAAGCCTCTGCCTTCAGCTCAGGTCATGATCCCAGGGTCCTGGGATCGAGCCCCACATCGGGCTCTCGGCTCAGCAGGGAGCCTGCTTCCCCTGCTTCTCTCTCTCCCTGCCTCTCTGCCTGCTTGTGATCTCTGTCCGTCAAAAAAAAAAAAATCTTTAAAATAAAATAGAATGAAAAAATAAAAAACAGAGAAGAAATCAGAGAGCACCACATAAGGAAAACAATGTTTTCTGTTTTATTTTCTTTTAAATATTTTATTTATGTATTTGTCAAAGAGAGAGACACAGAGCACAAGCAGAGGAGCAGCAGGCAGATGGAGAAGCAGACTTCTAGCTGAGCAGGGAGCCAGATGCAGGACTTGATCCCCCGACCCTAGGATCATGACCTGAGAGAAAGGTGGACACTTAACTGACTGAGCCACCCAGGCGTCCCCATACAGATGCTCTTTACTCACAGTTGCAAAGAAAACCATGGGCTGTGTTTTATTTTCCTTGGTGAAGCTTGGAGGATATGCAATGGCAAATGTCTACCTTAGTCTCAATTCCTTAAACATCAGGGCTGGAGGCAGAAGTGGATGTCCCAACTCTTGTTAAAGATTTTATTTATTTATTTGACAGAGAGATCACAAGCAGAGGGAACAGCAGGCAGAGGGAGGAGGGAGAAGCAGGCTCTCCACTGAGCAGGGAGCCCCACGAGGAGGACTTGATACCAGGACCCTGGGATCATGACCTGAGCCAAAGGCAGAAGCTTAGCCAACTGAGCCCCCCAGGCACGTGTGGATGTCCCAGCCCTTAGGTGGGGAATGCTGTCCCAGGAGACCAGAAAGAGGGACAGGGACGTCAGGCAGGAAAGGGCAGGGAGTGCATGGCAAATGGCCAGTGTGTCACAACAAAGAGCCTGTTCCTTTATCCTAGGGCATTACACAGAGGCTTCCTGGAGTCACTGCTGTGGGAGGAAGAGTGAGGAGGCAGTTTAGCAATTTCACTGCTGAGCCTTCCCCTTCTATCAGGATAAGGATACCCTGTGCTTTGGGGTTGTATTTCTGGCCCTCTAAGCACTGCTAAGGAAGTTAACCTCTGAGATTCCTCTGTGGCCAGTCTGTACCATGTATGGGATGCCTTGGCAGTTGATTATGTTTGAATAATTTCAACTTCTCCTTTAACTAAAAGCAGCAGCAGCTAACACCTGTATTATGCATTACTATGCACCGAGCACTGATGTAAGCCCTGAACTTGTATTGATGCTTAAAAATATATATATATTTATTAAAATATATATTTATTTAAAAATTTATTTATTTATTTATGAGAGAGAATGGAAGGAGGGGCAGAGGAAGGAGAGAGAGAATCTTAAACAGGCTCCATACCCAGTGCAGAGCCTGATGCAGGGCTTGATTTCATGACCTTGAGATCATAACCTGACTGGGCAAGATTTGGGCACTTAACTGACTGACCCACCTAAGTTTCCCATATTGATGCTTTTAATTTTTGTAACAATTCTACAGTCAAAGCACAATCATTATCCCTATTTTACAAATGAGACAACTCAGCACAGATAGGTTAAGTAACATGCCTAAAGTCACATAGCTAGCAAGTGGTGGGGCCAGAATTGGAACCCCAACAACTGGGCCGCAGAGTCCTTGCCACTTTGTCATTGGAATAATGCATTAAATGATCATTTATACACTTTTAGTGAATGATTTTACTCCATATAATGTTAAGAACCTCAAATTTTTCCAAAATTTCAGCTATTCCACAATTTAACTTGTATTTCTTGAAATGCAACACTGGCAAACAGTAAGAGTAATCTTTAATATAGATATTGATCATGTTCATGGTAGTCAGTATTGTAAAGGGATTCTATTGAATGCACAGAAACTGTGTCAAGCAATCCATTGATAAATAGTGGGGAATGAATAGTTTATAGAATCAGAATATATAAGACATAACAGAGAAGGTCTTAAGGATCAATCCAATCTCCTGATTTCATTCATTCATTCAGTTATCAACACTCTGTGTGCAGGCATACACTAGACGTGAATCATGTAAAGATGATTAGGACATGCTTTCTGACTTCAAGGAACTCACCTCTGGGCTATGAGAGCCCTCAGCTCAAAGGGTGGTGGAGGAGGTTTTTCTCTGGGCTCATACATGTGTCTGCAATTTACTGATTGTTAACCAAGAAAGGAGAATTAAAAACCCCTAATGGTACTTTCCTGTTATATATAAATTGTTCTATATAAACATCTATAATAATTTAATTTCTATAAAGAGAATGTGTTCATATATTACAGTAGTTAAAAATTAATTTTTAAAAGTTCATGCAAATGACTCTTGGTGGTAAAACCACAATGTGTTTTATTTCACTAGGCTAATAAGCAAGGGGGTTTGAGGATTTCTTTTGTTTTGTTTTGTCCTACAGAAAATAGCAGATACTAATACAGAAGCAAGTCATTAAGTCTGAATCTGTTTGAGTTGGGCAAGTTCAAACCTTGGTTGCAGAACCAGTTTGAGCACAGGGGGACCTTTATGATGAGGATCCTGGGTCACTCCATGACATGGAGAGAGTTAGACCACCGGGACATAGTGCTTCAGGGAATCCAAGTCTCCCCTTCTCCCACAGCTGCTTCAACCTCTCTCCCCACAAACTAGCTTCTCCTGATGCTAGAAAGGGGCTTTCCCCACAGTGCTGAGTTTATGTCTCTCCTGTCCAACAGAGTAGTCAGACACTGAAAATCTTTGTTTAAATTTCAGATTCCTTGCAATCCCTATCAAAATACCAACAGCATTTTTCACCAAATTTAAACCATCCTAAAATTTATATGGAATCACCAAAGACCTCAAGTAGCCAAAACAATTTTGAAAAAGAAAAACAAAACTGGAGGTATCACAATTCCAGATTTCAAGTTATATTACAAAGCTGTAGTCAAAACAGTATAGTACTGGCACAAAAGAAGACACAGATCAATGGAACAGAATAAAACCCCCAGAAATAAAGCCATAATTATATGGTCAATTAATCTTAGATAAGGCACAAAGAATATCTAATGGGAAAAATTTTCTTCAACAAATGGCGCTGTAAAAACTGAGCAGCTATATGCAAAAGAATAAAATTGGAACCACTTTCTTACATTTATAAAATTAAATTTGAAATGGATTAAAGACCTAAATGTGAGACAGGAAACCATTAAAATCCTAACAGAGTGCACAGGCAGTAACTTCTCTGACATCAGCCATAGCAACATTTTTCTACATATGTCTCCTGAGGCAAGGGAAATAAAAGCAAAAATAAAGTATTGTGGACTACATCAAAATAAAAAGCTCCTGCACTGTAAAGGAAACACAACAAAACTAAAAGGCAACCTATGGTATGGGAGAATGTATCTGCAAATGACATATCTGATGAAGGCTTAGTATCCTAAATATATGAACAACTTCTGCAACTCAACACCCCAAAACAAATGATCCAACTAAAAAAATGGACAGAAGAAATGAACAGACATCTCTCCGAAGACATACAGATGGCCAAGAAGACGAATGAAAAGATGCTCGACGGGGTGCCTGGGTGCCTCAGTGGGTTAAAGCCTTTAACCAAAGCCTCTGCCTTTGGCTCAGGTCATGATCCCAGGGTCCTGGGATCGAGCCCCACATTAGGCTCTCTGTTCAGCAAGGAGCCTGTTCCCCCCCCCCCGCCTGCCTCTCTGCCTACTTGTGATCTCTGTCTGTCAAATAAATAAAAATAAAATCTTTTAAAAAAAATGCCCAACACACTTATCTTCAGTGATCTGCAAATCAAAACTACAATGAGACATCACCTCACACCTTTCAGAATGGCTAAAATTAAAAAAATGCATGGAAAAACAAGTATTGGCGAGAATGAAAATTGGTACAGCCACTCTGGAAAACAGTATGGAAGTTTCTCAAAAGTTTAAAAATAGAACTACCCTAAGATCCAGCAATCACACTACTGGGGCATTTATTCCCCAAATACAAAACCACAAATTCAAAAGGGTTACTGTACCCCTGTTTATAGCAGCATTATTTATAGCAGCCAAATGATGGAAAGAGCCTAAGTGTCCATCAATTGATTAAGGGATAAAGAAGAGGCGATATATATACACAATGGAATATTAACCAACCATAAAAAAGAATAAAATCTTGCCATTTGCAATGACATGCATGGAGATAGAGAGTATAATGCGAAGCAAAATAAGTCAGTCAGGGAAAGACAAATACCCTATGTTCTCACTCAAATGTGGAATTTAAGAAATGAAACAAATGCTCAAAGGAAAAGAAAGAGAGACAAACCAAGAAACAGATTCTTAACTATAGAAAACAAACTGCTGCTTACTGGGGGGTGGGGTGGGGTGGGTAAAATAGGTGAAGGGGATTGAGTAATGCACTTGTTGTGATCATCACCACTGATGTACAGAATAGCTGAATCACTATATTGTGCACCTGGAACTAATATAATATATATTAATTCTACTGGAATGAAAATAAAGTAAAATAAAATAAAAAGAACATAAACTAAAAAGAACATAAACTAAAATAAGATAAAATAAATTCCAGATTCCTAGGAAAGAAGCTCACTGGCTCATTTTAGATCAGGTGCCCTGCCCTGATCCAATGATTTCTTAGCATTATCAGCTTCTCCCTTAAATAATGTTAGCAGGAGCTCGTAGTCCCAATGAAGCGTGTCAGGGTGTGGGGGATGAAGGTTGGGGAACAAGAGGTATGGGTTAGGTGAAGCAAAGGCAGGGAAAAAAGCTGACCAGACGATGTAGCTGTGGCCAGGACAGTCTGTATAATAGGAAACACATCTTTATTAAAAATGCACTGATCCAGGTGTACCTGGCTTGCTCAGTCGGAAGAGCATTCATTGGGGTTAGGATTTTAGCCCTACATGGGGTTTAGAGACTACTAAAACAAACTAACTAACTAACTAAAAAAAAAAAAAAAGAAAGAAAAATAATGGGGGGTGCCTGGGAGTCTCAGTGGGTTAAGCCTGTGTCTTTGGCCCAGGTCATGATCTCGGGGTCCTGGGATCGAGCTACGCATTGGGCTCTCTGCTCAGCGGGGAGCTTGTTTTCCCCCCTCTCTCTGCCTGCCTCCCTGCCTACTTATTATCTCTCTCAAGTAAATAAAATCTTTTAAAAAAGAATCTTTAAAAAAAATTATGCACTCGGGGTGCCTGGGTAGCTCAGTCAGTTAAGTTTCTGCCTTCAGCTAAGGTCATGATCCTGGGGTCCTGGGATCAAGTCCCACAACACACTCCCTGGTCAGGGGGGAGCCTGCTTCTCCCTCTGCCTCTGCCCCTCCCTCCACTCATGCTTGCATTTCTGTTCTCTCTCTCATGTTCAAATCAATAATAATATCTTAAAAAAAAAAAAAGCACCGATCCGATGTAGCAGCTCCATTTCTGGGTGGACATCTAAAAGAATTGAAAACAAAGTCTCCAAGAGATGTCTGTATACCTGTGTTCACAGCAGCATTACTTAGAATAGCCAAAAGGCAGAAGCAACTGTACATCAAGAGATGAATGGACAAACCCGATGGGTACACACAGAGTGGAATATTATTCAGCCTTAAAGGGGGAGGAAATTGTGACTCATGTGACCGCATGGATGCACCATGAGGACGTTATGCCAAAGAAAAAATGCTATTCACAAGGAAAAACACTGCATGAGTCCATCTCTATGAGGTAGCTAGAGCAGTCACATTCATAGAGACAGCAGAATGGCCAGGGGCGGGAGGCAGGAAGGATGGGGAGTTAGTGTTTCATAGGGGCAGAGTTTCAGTTTGGGAAACTGGAGAGAGGCCTACATGAATGGGGTGATGGGTGTAGAAAGGGCTAAGTCTAATGGTTGAGGCGCTCATAGTAACTTTTACTTAATGGTAATGTAATGGTAACTCCTCCGTTATGTGTATATTTTACCAAAATCTTAAAAAACAAAATAAAAAAAATTTAATACCAAAAAAAAAAAAAAGAAAAGAAATCACACTCAAATTTCCTAAGATACTAGAAAGGAGTATATACCCCACCCTAATAATCTGATGGCAAAGGCTTCTCCCCACTTGGGAAGATTTCGAAAGGGGCCACCCATGAAGTCCAGCCACAGCTGGGTGCTCCTGCCTTCAGGGCCATAATGGTGCCAGTCCGGCCCGAGCAGAGGCAGAACAGTCCGTTCTGCACACAGTCCAGCACAGATTCCGGGAGCTTTGTGGTTCAGTCCTGCAGGGGTGGCTCACCCTCTGAAGAAACACTTTTCTCCTCACCAGGTGCCTTGGAGTCTCTCCTCATGGTCTAAAACCTGCATTTCCCGGCCGTGTCCCAGACCAACGACAGCGCCAAAGAAGCCACAACAAAACCAGAACAGTCCTCAGCTTTCCTAGAAGATTCCCTTAGGGATCCTCCTCAGACAGGCCAGAGGTGATATCCCGGCTCCGTTATTTACTCCCTGTGCTTGTCCTTCCACATCTTAGACCTCAGTTTCTTCATTTACAAGATGGAGCTTCATGGGGTGGGTAGTTAGGGAATGAAGTAAGAGCATTGGCTACATTTTTTCTGTTCTTATTGTTTGTTGAGACCTCTACTCAGACTTCACTTTAGCAAAGAAGATCTTAAGAAATGAGGTCCAGGGGCGCCTGGGTGGCGCAGTGGGTTAAGCCTCTGCCTTCGGCTCAGGTCATGATCTCAGGGTCCTGGGATAGAGCCCCACATTGGGCTCTCTGCTCAGCAGGGAGCCTGCTTCCCCACCCTCTCTCTGCCTGCCTCTCTGCCTACTTGTGATCTCTCTCTCTGTGTCAAATAAATAAATAAAATCTTTTAAAAAAAATGAGGTGCATATTACCACTAAAAACAAAGAAAACCACCCTTAAGTCAGTAACGACCATGACTTGGATGTTGTTAGAACTGGGCAGGGAAGAGGGATGCCCCAGGCCAGCTTCAGTTAGGGTGACCCATAGGCCCCTATTATTTGTTGGTTCCTCTTTGCTCTGATGGGACCAGAAATCTTCCTCAGAAAAAAAAACAACAAAAGCAAAAACACCTGCATCATCCAGGGCTTGGTAGACCCTCAGATTGTCTCCATTCATTCCTCATTATTTTCTTTAAACACTAGGGTCCTATATATATTATATACATTAAAACAGGTGATGATCTGCTTTTATTAAGACACTTTGCCTCATTAAATTCAGGTAACTTGGAAGGGATGTGGGAAATTTAGGCTGGGTGTGTGGAAATGCAATAATTAGAGAATTGGACACTAGGGCTTACAACATGGCAAAGAGAGCTTTAGAAGATCTTAGGCTGACCACACTTTTGAGTGATGTGAAAATTTTACATATGTTCCTGCCACACTTCTGACTCAGCGCTCAGAACTGCACTCCAAACAGTCTCACAGTCTCCCCCAGTCACACGAACAAACTCCCTTTCACATGCCCGTACACAGAAGACTTCCCTCACACAAGCCCGCATTCAACCACTTGTTGACTCTGGTACTGTCCACACAGACACCTTTTCATGCTACTCCAACACAGAAACCCAGATGCCCACCAGCACGGGCGCCTGTGTTACCTGCACGCTTAAGCCACATCCTGACGTTCAGGCCTCTTTCCCTCAGGTTTGTCTGAACGCTGTTGCTGCTTCTTCGGCTTTCTGCCAAAGTCTCCACATAAATCCCCTGCCGCAAGTATGTATCTGCTGACCATGCCCTGTTGGGCAGTGTCATGACCCCTGGGAGCAACAGAACTGAGGAAGAGGTGATCTTTGCTCTCAGGGAATTCAGAGTCTATTGGAGAAGGAGGATGGCGGTGGGAGGTGGGCAAGGGGGAACAGTGTAAAAATCGAAATATTTGGGGTGAGGCTGGTCCTAAAACTGAGGTAAGGATAAGGAAAAAGGATGGCGAAGGGCAGGGGGGGAAGTGAGGCCCAAGGAAGAGAAAGTGTCTTTAACCTGGAGAGGTCAGGAAAGGCAGGTGTTGGTGAGAAGGGAGTGCTTGAGAATAATCTTGAAAAGTTAAAAAGATTTTACCAGGTGGGGAAGTAGGAGAGGTTGCTCACCAGAGAGGTTATGAAGAATGGGAGAATCCGCATGGCACGGCCAGGGTGTGATATGCCAGAGCAAAGAGGGGAAGACAGGGTGGGGGCGGGGGGACTGGGAGGTAAAACAGGGCAGATGATGAAAATGCTTTTTTGGTTTGCAAAGGAACTTGGAATTTACTCAGTATTCAGTGGTGAGTCACAAAGGGTGCTTTTGGTGGCAAGGAACAAGAAAAGTTGATTCTGGAGGCAACCAGTAACAAAACGGATTAACTCATATAACTGGAAGCCCAGAGTAAGGGCACGATATGCTCAGTGTCATCAAGGCCCAGGTTATTCTCACCTGTTTCCTATTCTGGCCTCATCATGTTGCTCACGATCGCAAAATGGCTGCAGTGGCCTCCGGCACTGCATTCTCACATAGCATCCAGAGGCAGAAAAGAATTACCTCTCTTTTTTGTGTCTCCGTGTGTGTGTGTGTGTGTGTGTGTGTGTGTGTGTGTGTGTCTCTCTCTCTCTCTTTTTTTTTTTACTTACATAATCTCTACACTGTACAATGTGGGGCTTAAACTCACAACTCCAAGATTAGGAGTTGTATGCTCTTCCGACTGAGCCAGCCAAGAGCTCCTCTTTGTGTCTCTTTTTAAAAACTAAGAATCTTGTTCCAGAATCTTCACCATTCCAGTGAGCTTCCTTTCACTCCTCAAGTTCATATTTCCTTTCCCAAATGAATGATTAGCAAGAAGATGGAGTCCAGGGGTCCTGGAAGCCCATGACTGGCAGAGGACTGGACAAAATCTTGGCTCTGTTGGCAGAGAGGGAGAGGTGAGGGTGGTGGTGTGATGCAATCAAATTTGCAATGCAGAAAAGTGACTGGGACAGTAGTTTGCAGGATAAGAGAGAGACATGAGAGTGGAGGCGGGAAAACCAGTGTTAGAGGTGTGAAATGATAGCCTCTATCAGGGCAAATGCATTCAGGGAAAAGGGGACTAGAGGGGATGGTATTTAAAGATTTCATTTATTATTTATTTATTTGGCAGACAGAGATCACAAGTAGGCAGAGAGGCAGGCAGAGAGAGAGAGGAGGAAGCAGGTTCCCCACTGAGCAGAGAGCTGGATGCGGGGCTCGATCCCAGGACCCTGGGATCATGACCTGAGCTGAAGGCAGAGGCCCAACCCACTGAGCCACCCAGGCGCCCCAGATGGTATTTAAGACATGGAAGAACTGGAAGTCTGATGGCCGATGATGAGCGAGGAGGAGCTGGGTGACCCCTGGTACCTCAGGGCACTCACACTTTCCTGTGCCAAATTCACCCAAGAGACCTCAGCACAGCTGCTCTGGGCCTCTCCAAAAGAAGCACTTTCCAAACTTGTCGAGATCCCTCGGAGAGTGGGGGCCCATGTTGACGAGACGCATGTGGTTCCTTCTGCCATTAACTCACCTTCCTCTTTGAAATCTTTTAACCCACTGACAGTTCCTTTGCTGCCTCTCCCACTCGTTCTTTTTCCTGCCCCTCATCTGTAAATCTGCATCTGCCTTAGGCTTCTTAGGCCAGAGAATTTCAGAACAGGGTGCCTGGGATCTTGCTTGGTGTGTAGGCCACAGACCATTTTAAGAAGATCAAGACCTAGGTCCCCAATTTCCATACATTCTCTTCCCAAGTCTGTTCTGTCCTAGAATGTGCCTGGATAGAGGTGTGGGTTCTCCTTTCTACATCTAACAAAAAACCTTCCAAAATCTTTCTGAACCTTATTGAGATTTATTGCTCCAGGGAGTAAAACCCTTCAGAATTATCTGCTCTGAGGAACTTCTGGTGAGAATAAAGTCAAAGAATGTCAGAGGGAAAAGCCGCAGGCAAGGGGATTGATTTCATCACAGAGGCAAACCCAAGGTAAGGCTCCATGCCTTACCTACTTATCTTAGAAGCAGAACTCAGAAGATGGCTGTCCTAGTAGGTATATTTGCAAATTTATTTAATCCAAAAAAAAAAATAATAAAAAAAGTCAGACTTTTGAAAAAAAGTCAGCCCCCTGCAGGGGGCTGGTTTGATTTTATAATGGAGCAACACAATATTCTTTGCTCTGGTTTGGTGGGATGTCCCCTGAAGCAATGAACAAAATACACAGCTCCCAGTGTTTTATAAAATTAACGGGAGTTATGCTTGCGATGAAATTTTTGTTGAAATATTTTATTAGCGGGGCGCCTGGGCGGCTCAGTGGGTTGAAGCCTCTGCCTTCCGCTCAGGTCATGATCTCAGGGTCCTGGGATCGAGCCCCGCATGGGGCTCTCTGTTCCGAGGGGAGCCTGCTTCCCTTACCCTCTCTCTCTGCCTGCCTCTCTGCCTACTTGTGATCTCTGTCTGTCAAATAAATAAATAAAATATTTAAAAATATTTTATTAGCAAATAATAATTTAATAATAAATAATTTTAGAAGTCTTGATAAAATTCTTATTCTATTTTCCAGAAACTGGGAGAACAAATGAATTTAGTGACAGGTAACAAATCCTTTTCCAACTCTAGTGGTTTCCAATTCTGTGTTTTCATCAAAATTGAAAGAAGGCCTAATAGACCTGTCAGCTGATAGGTCTTTATAAATAATATTTCATGATAGATCACTAGAGATTTTTGGCTTATAACTCAGAAGACTTTAAAAGAATTGGGTGACAGCTACTATACTAAAAATCCTTGTCTCATCTATGTATTTACAAGAAAAATACAGTTTCATCAGTTCATCAGTTCCATCAGTTCTTCTATCAATAAAAATGAAAAAAGAGGAAAAATACTGTTGCTGAATCTTGTCCCAACCTAAAAAGAATACTCACCCACACATATATAATCTAATTTGCAAACAATGACACTCATTTCACAAAGAAGTGTTTAATGAAACACCTACAAGTCAGCAACTGTTGTTTCTAATTTAGTAAGTAGTAATTATGTTGTTTGATCAGTTATGTGCTAATATTAACTATAATGACAACTCAATCCAGAAGAAAAATTCTAACACCAGTGATTATGGTTTCAGAAAAAAACCCCAAACACCAAAAAACACAAAACACTGATAGAGAAGTGTGATATGGTGATAAATAAATTA
This sequence comes from Neogale vison, assembly GCF_020171115.1. NCBI lineage: Eukaryota > Metazoa > Chordata > Mammalia > Carnivora > Mustelidae > Neogale > Neogale vison. Next base: position 120,588,005 of record NC_058102.1, on the reverse strand, counting down.
CTTAGAAGCTTAAAGATACACAGCATTAGGAAAATACTTTGTGAAGAAGTGGAATGGAAAGGCTCTAGAGTCTTGCTATTTGCCATATCAGCCCTACAGATTGCAAATAAGGGTTCAAGGATGAAGAGGGAAGTATACCAAATTTCCAAGTGTTAAAGAAGAACATGTTCATGCATTTTTTTTTTTTAAGAAAATGGGTGATGGTGGCTGTGAAATCACTACTGTATTTGGATTTCCTTCCATATATTTAAAAGAGCAATATGGTAACTCTACTTAAAAATATGAATGCCTATAATATGCCTAAAGTCACTTGTAATTATTTAAATGTATAAGCAAACTGTAGCTACCACCTTAAAAGGTGTGAGGAGAATCCCAGTTTTTAGAAAACAAAATTTTTTAAAGTAGGCTCTACGTCAACACAGGGCTCCAACTCATTGCCCTGGGATCAAGGGTCATGCGCAAGTGACTGAGCCAGCCAGACGTTCCTCAAAAGTTTTTTTTTAAGACCTTAATGTTGAAAAAACATGACAGTCAACAACTGCAGAAATCAAAGTGAACCCAAATTTTTATCGACATACACCAAGTGCTGGCCATAAAACAAGTCTCCATAAATTTCAAAGGACTGAAATCATGTAAAATTGATTTTCTGACCATACATTTTATTGCAAGAGTTATCTGGAAAATCCCTATCTGGAAATTAAACAACATACTTCTAAATAACACATGGGTCAAAGGAATCACAGCGGAGTTCAGAAAACATTTAGAAACAAATGACAAAAACACAACATATCAAAATTTGTGATATGTAACTAGAGGGGTACTGACAGAGTACTCTCTGACTTTAAATGCTTATATTAGAAAAGAAGAAAGAAGAAAAGAAATAAGCTTATTAGAGTTAAACTTCCCTCTTAAGAAGCTAAAAAAAAAAAACAAATAAAAGAAGTAATAAAGAGTGTAAGTCAATTAAATAGAAAATGGACAAGCGGTGGGGGGGGATATCAATGAAAACCAAAGTTGGTTCTTTGAAAAGATTAATAAAATCAATAAAAAGAGAAAATGTGAGTTTCCGATTTTAGGAATGAAAGAGGGTCATCAATACACAGCACAGAAACAGGAATAGATTAAGAACAGGATATTATGTGCAGCTTTCTGCCAATAAATCTGGCAGCTGGCGTCAAATAGAAGATCTGAATAGCCATATATCCATATATCTAAAAGAAAATGAGGCTGTAGTTTAAAACTTCCCATAAAACTCCAGGCTCAGAGAAAACTGTTAGTTCTGATATCTTCACTAGTGAATTTTATCAAACATTTGCAGAAGAGATGATGTGAAATCTTACACACAGTCTCTGAGAAAGAAGAGGAGGAGAGAATACTCCCAAACTCATTCTAGGAGGCCAGCATTACCTTGACACCAAAAAGTAAAAGATATTCCAAAGTAACTACAGACCGGTTGCCAGGAACACAGACCTCAAAACTCTAAATAAAATAGGAGAGGTACAATTCAGCAGAAAATAATCAGGATAATCTAGTATCACTAAGTAGGGTTTACTACAGGAATATAAGGTGTGGGTTTCACATTTGAAAGTCAATCAAGGTAATCTATCATATTATCATATCATAAAAGAAAAAAATCATAGGATTATCTTAGTAGAGGCAGTAAAAACATTTGACAAAAAAGCCAGTTACAGTAATGACAAGCCAAGCCAGTGAACAGGCTAGAAGTAGAAGGAAATGATCTCATTCTGATAAAAGACACCTGCAGAAAACCAACTGCTGACACCACACTTAGTGAGGAGAGACTACACTTTCCCCGGAATGGTACTCTTCCACTTCTAAGCAACCTCTTAACCATAGACTTCAGTTGCTGCGCTAAGGGAACATAAAGCATCCAGATTAGAAAGAGAGAAGGAAAACTCATTCACAAACAACATGACTGCGTACAAAGAAAATCCTTAAGTATCTATAAAAGCCTACTATAAAAAGGAAATTCAACAAGATTGCAGTATAAAAGGTCAACACAAAAATATATAGCATTTGTACATATTAGTGGTAAACAGAAAATAAAAAATCTAAATTCCATTAAAAAAAACCCATAGGGACGCCTGGGTGGCTCAGTTGGTTGAGCAGCTGCCTTCGGCTCAGGTCATGATTCCAGCGTCCTGGGATCGAGTCCCACATCGGGCTCCTTGCTCAGCAGGGAGCCTGCTTCTCCCTCTGCCTCTGTCTGCCTGTGCTCTCTCCCTCTCTCTCTCTGATAAATTAAAAAAAAAACAAACCCATAAAATACTTAGGGATAAATTCAACAAAAGTTGTGCAGAGCCTCTCTACAGAACAGTATGAAACATTGTTGCAAGGCATTAGAGGATCAAAATAAATGGAAAGGAACATTATGCCCCTGATTGGAAGACCCAATACTGTTAAGATTGCAATTCTCCCCAAATTAATCTCCCTAAAGTGCTTCTAAAATGTATATGGAAGTAGAGAAGCATGCAGAATAACAAAAGAAGAAACAACAGTTGGAGGTCTTATGCCATGCACTGTTAAGACCTTAAAACGTCATAGAAATCAAGACAATTGTTATTGACTTAAGGGGAGACAAACCGATCAAAGGAACACAATAATCACACAGAGACAGGTGATTTTTGACAGATGCAGCAAAGCAATTCTATGGAGAAAGGAAAAAAATTTTGTCAAATGGTGCTGGAACAATTGGATATCTGTAAGGAGAAGAAACAGAATGTTGACTCCGATCTCATACCAGACACAAAAATCAGCTCAAGGTGGATTATATAACACTCATATAAGAAAATAGAGAAACCTTGAATGAAGTATTTAAAAATTTGTAACTGACAAAATATTGTATCAAGAACATAAACAATCTTTAATAATAACACAGACCAATAAAAAAAAACAATGAGCAGAAGACTTAAACAGAAACTCTACAAAGGAATACATACAAATGGCCAATAAGAACATGAGAAAGTGCTCAACATCCTTAGTCATCTGGGAAATACAAACCGAAACCATAATGTGATATGGTTTTATTAACACTCACTCAACCAGCTAAATTCAAAATAGTAACACTGCCAGATATTGGTGAAGACGTGGAACAACCGGAACTGGTCTACATTGCTGGCTCCTTACACTCTCGATTTTGAGCCGTAAAGGCGACATTTCAACCTTCACCTACTGCTCTGTCTTGTTCTTAAAATTTGTGTAGGACCCCAGTGAGGAAAAGGGGGTCCTCAGCAATCTTATCTCTGAAATGCTGATAATCCCCCCACCACCATGAGGTTGAAGGTTGTCCTGAGAATCAAATGTAGTGATTCTGGCCTGGAGGCCAGACAGACCCCCTGTGCGATCACACATAAGCTCGCTCTCATCTTTTTTTTTTTTTTTTTTTTTTAAGATTTTATTTATTTATTTGACACAGAGAGAGAGAGGTCACAAATAGGCAGAGAGGCAGGCAGAGAGAGAGGGGGAAGTGGGCTCCCCTCTGCACAGAGAGCCTGATGTGGGGCTTGATCCCAGGACCCTGAGATCATGACCAGAGGCTTAACCCACTGAGCCACCCAGGCGCCCCTCTCATCTTTTTCCTGAACAGTTACTCATATACTTGGAACACTCTGTCCCCATCCTCTTTGTGCCACATGACAGCCAGTCTCTGCTTCTCTCGCTCCCCAGCTATTTCTATAAGGATGAGAGCTCAAGGATTGGCCTCCTTTCTGCCCAGGCTTCCAGCAGCTGCTTCTCTATCTGTCCATCTCTAGTTGCCCTTCCTAGAATCAGCTAATCCAAGACCTGAAAGTGGCAAGGATCTGGGGCCTAGGGACTTTTCTTTTTCAATTTTAACAATTTTATCATTATTGACAATTCATGCTGTAAAGACTCTGTAAGATCTTAGAGTAACCACTTCCCTTGCTTTACTTCAGCAAAAACAGAAACCAAAAAAATAAAAAATAAAAAAAAATCAAAACAAATTAAGAGCTAGGCTCCTGAGTTAGGCAGCCAGTTGGGTAGCCAGGTAGCCAGACTTCCTTGGGGACTATCTGGCAGCCTGCCCTGGCAGCAATGGCCATGGCTTGTCACTTGCTCTGAGTTGCCAGAAATGTCAGGAGAAATGATGACCTGAAGGATGGTGTACATGTAATGAGATGTCAAGGGCAGCTGTTTCTAGGACAGATTTATTATATGCTTAAGGCTTTGTTTATATGCAAATGAAAATGATTTTTGAGCTCCACGCCCTGAGTTTGGCTGTTTTTCAAAAGGGTGGTAATCAGAATCTAACTAGGTCATAGGATGAGATGCCATTTCTTTCTGATATTCTCACTGGTCAGAACAGATTACCCTAATCTTTCTAATCTGGTCCAAAGTTGGACAGATGAGGGACACGATTTTCCTTCTTCCGTGTGTCCACATCTATATTTATCCTTCCTGTGTTGGATTTTTTTGCTTTATCAAAAGCAAATAACCCCAGTTTAGAATGCTTCCCCTGGTTCTCCCTCCTGAGGCATTCTGTGTTCATCCTTCAAAAACTTGCATCTTTCTCTATACTGGTACTCTGCTAGAAGCTTTCCTGCTTACAGTGACCACTCTCTTTCCTAGACAATTCTTTGTCCCTATCAATGACTGGTGCTCACAGCCTATTATGTTGTAATTTAAAAACAAAAACAAAAACAAAAATAACTGTTTCCAGTTATTTATCTGTCAATTGGCCAGTATATTATTTGAGGGCAGGGCAGTGACCCAAATATGTAATACTTATTAAAATATGCTTTTTCTTGGGGCGCCTGGGTGGCTCAGTGGGTTAAGCCGCTGCCTTTGGCTCAGGTCATGATCTCAGGGTCCTGGGATCGAGTCCCGCATCGGGCTCTCTGCTCAGCAGGGAGCCTGCTTCCCTCTCTCTCTCTCTGCCTGCCTCTCTGCCTACTTGTGATTTCTCTCTGTCAAATAAATAAATAAAATCTTTAAAAAAAATATGCTTTTTCTTCTTTTTTAAAAGATTTTATTTTATTTTTTAAAAGATTTTATTTATTTATTTGACAGAGAGACAGAGATCAAGATCAGAAGCAGCAGACAGAGAGAGAGAGGGGGAAGCAGACTCCCTGCTAAGCAGAGAGCCCGATGTGGAGCTCGATCCCTCGATCCCATCCATGATCCTGAGGTCATGACCTGGGCCGAAGGCAGAGGCTTAACACACTGAGATACCCAGGCACCCCAACATTTTATTTTTAAATGATCTCTACACCCAACATGAGGCTTGAACTTACAATCCTGAGATCAAGAGTCACATGCTCTACTGACTGAGCCAGCCAGGTACCCCAATTTATGCCTTTTCTTGGAAATGGAATTGAGTTACTGACAAAGAGTTACCACTCTAGCTATGGACTCTCTTGCCATAAAGTAACCAATTCAGATCTTCCCAAAGCAGGCCCTATATTTAAATAGGTGCTCCATGAATAAAGATGGTATGGTCAATTAAATTTGGAGGGATGCTGGGATTTTCCAGCTGCAGGACTTGTCAGAATCTTTAATATGCTTCTGCCTTGTGAATCTGGTCCCCAAATTTATTTGACCCTGTAACCCTTTCATCTTCAAGCATTTTGTAGTGTTAGTGTGTCCAAACTTTAGGGAAGCTACAGCCTAATATATTTCCTGGTGCTGGGGTACCACTGGGAAGTCACAGAAGATGATGCTTTCTTCTTCCAAGTTAGATGCACTTTGACATCTACTAGGAGGAAGAAGGCTGGGGTCTTACCTCCATTTCCAGTCCCTTTGGTTTCCCAGGCCTGCCATGCAGGACTTAGCGTAGTAGAGCCCCCACAGAAGCTTGCCTTCAAAGCCATCCCCACGAGGATGGCAAGACAGGGCCCTCTGTGCCTATTTTCCTCTCGTCACTGCCCAGACTTCCTGACATGGCTCGGTTCCTCTCCTCCCCAGGTCTGCCTTCAGACGTGCCAAGCTGCCAGAATTGAGGAGAGCTCAGAATACAAGCCATACATTCACCAGATTCCTGGACAGACAGGGACCCTAGCCAGCTTGGCCCACACTTCTTATCCCACAGACCTCACTTGTATGTTCTTCCACAGACCATGCCAATGCATCCTTTCCCTTCCTTTCTCCGGAGCGGAGACCAGAAAGCCGCTCTGTGCTTCATCTCCAGAGACAGAGAGAGCACGCCTTTGTTCAGAGAACTGAAGGACTCCTGGCACCAGCTCAGGCCCAGGTTATCAATAATACCTCTATTCCTGCAAAGACATGCCAGACCCTGCCCTCTGGGCACTCTGTGGCTAGGGGGAGGCATGATACCAACAAGGAAAAGAGAGCAAGCATCTGTAGTCTCCATGAAGGGATGGGTGCACTGGAGTGGTCACAGGCTGGGAGGAATTCAGGGGGGAGAAATCAGATGGGTGTTGAAGTGGCTCATTCAGAGAGCTGAACTTGATCTAGAAAGCAAAGTTACTTTAAAAATAGCACTTTGGCTTTTTCCCTTGGGATTAGAAATGATTGTATGACCACTGTACAAAACTTGAAAAAAGAACCCCCAAAAAACTAAAGGAAGAAAACCAAGACCACTCCCTTACAAGTTTTTTCAACACACACACACACACACGCACACATGCACACACACACACATTAATAAAAAACTGGAGGAACACCTGGATGGTTCAGTCAGTTGAGCATCTGAGTTCAGCTCAGGTTTTGATCTTGGGGTCTTGGGATCGAGCCCCCCCATCGGGCTCCCCATTCAGCAGGGAGTTTGCATTTCCTTCTCCCCCTGATCCTGCTCTCTCTCTCTCAAACAAATAAAATATTTAAAAAAAAATTCAGATCAGTCTCTGAATGTGTGTGTATATATATGCATGTACATATGTACACATGTATGATCAGTAGATATATATACTTTCACCAGCTGTTCCTAACCTTAGCTGTTCATTATAACCATCTCAAATGTTTATAAAAGATATTGGTGCTCATACTTCACATAAACTGAACAAGAACCTTAGAAGTTGGGATGATGGATGTTAATTAGCTTGATTATGATGATTATTCCACAATGTATACATCAACACAGTTGTACAGGTTAAATACAGACAACTTCTGTTTGTCAATTATACCTCAAAAAATCTGGCAAAAAATAAATTCAGGGATTTTTAATCAGCACTTACTGATTACACACACACACACACAAAGGTTGAGGTCCAGGCACTATGTATTTTTACAGCACCAGGGAGATCTGAATGTATAGTCAAATGTGAGATCCCTATCTCTAGACCTTCAGAGCAAAGTGAATGCACCTCCATCCATCCAAGGGTGAAAATATTTGAGTCCCTCCATATGAGGATTATGGTACAGTCCAGAAATTTAGTCTCTACCTTGCTCTACGTTGGGGATCTGCTTTGGCTGCATCTTGGGAATTTGGTCATGGGGCGGTGGCCTGGTGAGACTGGGGTTTGTGCTGGAATCCGGCCTCAGTGAGATATACCCAAGTCTTGCTAGCTGGGTCAAGTCTTTGGATCTAAAGTAGCTGCACTTGATAAGCTATTATCACGTCCTAGAGCAATAAATCCTTAGCAGTGGACTTCTTCCCATAAAGGGTCATTTTTAGGATGGGTTTTGAGCCACTCTGATCAGGATGCTCTTTAAATTCCTGACAGGTCAACTTCTGAGCAGTGAAGATTTGGGCTGTGATACACCAATGACCCCAGACCCCAAAGTGTTACTACCAAAACATGGGCAGTGCAGGAAATGGGCAGTGGTTCAGTCTCTTAGGTCAAGAGGCAAGAGGCTGCTGACGAAGGTGGGAGAAACTAGGTCTCAGACAGAAGGCTCAGCTTCTAGAGATGGGGGCACAGGCTGCTATGATGGAGGCAAGATGGGAGTGGCTTAGTACCCTGCTCTAGTGGCTGCCATCGGTAGTAGAGCAAAAGTCCTTCACTTCATATCTCTGGTGGGGAGATGGGCCCCGGGATCCTCTCAGTCTAGGGTCTTAAGTCCAAGGTGTAATGAATCTCAGGAATCTTAGTGACCAGCTCTTTCTGGAACCATGAACAAGAAGCACAAGGAATGCAGTTATGACCTGCCCAAGGCTCCCCTTCACAAACTTGAACCACTTCTATATCCCATCCTCTTCTTTTCCTTCCCCTCTCACAAAGGATTAGGCCAGTTTTTGTCATTCAGTGCACTAAAGATCTTTTTATACACTCTATTGAGGCCAGCCAAAGTGATTAATTTTCAGAATAGTTATGATCTATCCCTGCAAGGTGATCTTCCAGAAAAAGAGGGTCAACTCACCTTTCCCTTATACCAATAACTGACTCTACCATACCCTATTCTAGAAGAATCAGCAAAGCCTGAGAACCTGTTAGTAGAGCACCTCTGGTAGAGCATCCGTTTGCCTACACTGTTACGGCTTCCTCTTGTCAACAACCATTATGACACCATGTGGCCAAGTCTTTGAAAACATTTCCAGTTGATACATATCCGTCTCTGACACATATCCCTAACATATGCCCTGCTTTGTAGTAGGTATGGGATTTTTGTTCTTAAAGATTTTATTTATTTGAGAAAGAAAGAAGAAGGAGGAGGAGGAGGATGGGCAAAGTGAAAGGGAGAAGCAGACTCTCCGCTGAGCATGGAGCTGGACACGGGGCGATCCCAGGACCCTGAGATCATAACTTGAGCCAAAGTTAGGTGCTTAACCAACCGAGCCACCCAGGCGCTCATGGTATGGATATTTTGACAGTGGTTGGGGGTAGTACATCACACAGAAAACAGAACAGAGGTGACAAAGAGAAGAGGTGGACAAAATACAAGACAAGTTCAGAGGAACAGTGAATAATCAGAAAGCCCCGAGTTCAGAGTGATCGGTGATACATTTAGCTGGCACAGGACAGGCACTGATCAATCAGAATCAAGGCTGGCTGTGGGAGCAGAGCAGGATTCTGCAGGCTCCCTGCTGGGCCAAACATCACTCCTTTCAAGAATGGATTGTGGAAAGCATGGGTTCTGGGGGAGAGCACGGAGCCCTGGCGGCAGTAGAGGGCTTTGGGAAGATGGCTCAGGAAAGTGGCAACTTATCTACCTAACAGGAAAGTATTTTAATATTTTAGTAATAGTATAGCCATCAGAGTGCTTGCCTCCTGATATCAACCCAGACATGGGTGCTCTCCTAGCAGTACTCTATGCAGCTATAGAATGTTCCATGCCTTTTTCTGAATACAGACATCTCCTCTCAGGCTTAATTCTTCAGGGAGACCTCTAGAAACCATTTTCATAGGGACTAATAATATTCTGTAATATGGGAGAGGAAAAGCTGTAAAGAAGTTCCATAATCGTGCTCACTTTGGCAGCACATATACTAAGAAGTTCCATAACACTCTGGCTAGGCACTTAGAGAAATAATGTCTTTTACAGGAAGATAAGAAATGAGGAAGGTTTCATACAAGTCCTGACTCATGAAGCTCTCATTTTCCACACTCAACTGTGTCAACACAGTCAGCTCTGGAGGCACAACAAAAACACTGAAACACTTTTCGTAAACTGTCACTCTTGCCCAAGAAACAAGCCTCCACATTCCGTCTAAGGTGTTTTATTCTCACCACTCCTGAGACCTGAGGAGGTAGCAGGAAAAATGCTCATCTATATTTGTTATGGGGACTCCTGAGGAAGTTGAGTTCTGGGGATCCCCCAGTTCCCAGGATCATGAGTCCCTCTTTTGGTATAATCCTTAATTCTCCCTATCAAATGGGCAGGGGGATCAGGCTCAGGAACATAATTAGTCCATTGAAAATGAAATGATAATTATGTTTATGAACATAAACCTATATTTATGTCCTATACACACACATATATATATATAAAAGAGACCCATTTATTTATTTTTAGAGAGACAGAGAGAGTGTGCGAGCAGGGGGAGAGGCAGAGGGAGAAGGAGAAGCAGACTCCCTGGTGGGTGCAGAGCCTGCCTCAGGGCTGGATCTTACGAATCTGAGATCACGACCTGAGCCTAAATCAAGAGTCAGAAGCCCAACCGACTGAGCCACCCAGGCACCCCAGAGCATAACATATTCTTAATATTAGGTGCAGAAAATGGGCTTTTACATATTTGTTTTGGAAGAACACTTAACATGAGCCATCGCATCTAGTGATCTCATTTTACCTGAACACACTGTCTCCAAGGGCCATTTCCACTTACATGAGTCATGCCTGAAGACCCTGGTGGATCAGGTGATATGTTGAACCGATGACCTTGTCAGAGTTAAGATTGTAAAAGACAAAGTTAAACAGGCAAAGAAGACCTTATTTAGGACAATTGCAACAGAGGAGTGATGCTAAACTCAATTCCACTGAAGAAAGGACCTGGAGGGATTTTAAGAGGTGGGGTAGGGGGAATTGTGAACTGCCCTTCACAATTGGAGCAAGGTGCCCACCAGAGCCAGATGTTTTTCCTCCCACAGAAATTGGGAGATAGGGGTGCTATCTTGTTTGATATTTTCGTTTTGAAAAGAAAGTCCCAACGTCCCTAAGAAAGACAATCCTGGATTGAAAAAGCAGCACGAGACTAGGAGAAGAGATCTGCATAGATTTCAAAGGGGCAGAGAAAGAAGTTACAGTTGCAGTTTTCTAAAGTAAATACTCAAAGAAAAGGGAGGTCAGGGGCCTATCATCATGAAGAAAACTGTCTAAACTTTGGTCAAGTTGAGGAGAATGTTAAAGCCAACTAGATCATCCTCTAAGGCAATCCATAAGTGCTCCACAAAATTTGTTCCTGCTGCTTGAGAATAATCCTGGACCCAGTGATACGTTAACTTAGAAATTCTGGGTCCCCATGTGAGTATCTTCTTATGAATAGCCCACTGAAATAAGCTTATAAATGTTCCCCTTTAATGCCCTCACTCAAGAGTATTTTCACTGACTAATTCAATAAACATTTATGAAGTACCTATTCTGTGCTGAACATCATCTCCATAGAGTAAGAGAAACTTCTCTTCAAAGAGATCTCAGAACACTTGAGAAGGAAGATGAGTAAATGAAGTTGGAAAATATAATGTGAAAGTTCCTCAAAAGTACAAAGGTACCATATGACCTAACATCTGCTCCTAGGTATTTGCCCAAGAGAAATAAAAACGTATGTCCACTCAAAACTGTGCACAAAATGTTCATAACAACCTTATTTATGATAGTCAAAAGGTAGAATCAACCCAAATGCCCATTAAGTGATGAATGGATAAATAAAATATGGCATATGTGTACAATAGAATATTATTCTGTAGCAGGGAGAAATGAAGTACTGACGAGGGCTACAACAGAAATGAACCTTGAATACAGTCACAATGCATCACAGATTGTATGATTCCAATTAGATGGAATGCCCAGAACAAGAATATCAGAGACGGAAAGTAGATTAGTGGTTGCCTAGGGCTTTGGGGGTTGGGAAGTGTCTGCTAATGGGTATGGGATGTCTTTTTGGGGTAATGAAAGTGTCCTAAAGTTGATTGTGGTGATGGTTTAACATATTCACAAAATTACTATTGTAGGAAAATGAGAAGGTCACTGGATTTGCCATTAGAAGATCCTAGAAGTGTCAGGTACTTGATTTGTCCAATGCATGTCCTTCGAACTTCCTCCTGTGTTCTCCACCTCATTGAATGGTCTTGCCATCCAATCACCCAGTTCCCCAAACCAGAAACACGGGACTCATCTGAATGCATACTTCCCAGCTTCTCGCTGCCCCTAGCTAATCAGTTGAGCCCTACAGATTCTTTCTTCAGTCTTTTGAAATGCTCTGTCTTCTTCATTCCTGCTCCTCCTGCCTTTTGCTGACACCATCTCCCACCTGGATTAATGCAAAAGCCTTCCCTAAGTCCTAGTGCTTAATCCCTCCCACCCTCCACATCACTGGGATGATAGTGTTCCTAAAAAAGCCCTCCTGTCACTTGTCTGCTCAAAATCATTCAATGGCTCATGACTGTGTCATGATAGTAAAAACATATCCAATGCTTCATGTGCATCAAGCACCATTCTGACTTCAGATGTGTTACCTCCAATCCTTACATCAGTCTGTATGACAAAGGAGGGGAGTAGGCATGGAGAGGTAAGTGACTTGCCCAATGCCATGCAGCTGGCCAGGGCTAGAGCTTCAGTTGAGTCCAGGGCGCCTGGCCAAGGTCTGTGCTTAGTCTACACACTAAGCTACCTCACAAAGATGGAAACCAAACTCCTTCCTGTGACCTCGGTCCTGCCTATCTCCCACTCTCCATGTTCATGGGTTCTGTTATTATTAAATGGCCTGCATTTCCTCAAAATGGCCTCATTTAGCTTTGCCATGCCAAGTATGACCAAGAAGTTAACTGAAGAGACAATTGAGGGACATGACTCCCATGGGTTCCCCTCCTCTCCCTATGCCTTCAGGTAGGTGTGGGCTGTGCTCTAGGTCTAGTGATGGCTGCCATTAAGAAAACTCTAAGCAACGTTCAAAGTACAATTCTTCAACGAGTAACAAAGAGTTGAGGATTGTTCATAATAAATGACGTCAAGAACATATCTTCAAAGGGACTACACTCCGATGGCCCTACAGAGCTCTGATCCCATTGGTGTTCCCACTTCTAGGAACTCACTTCCTCCCCTACATGAGTTGTGCCTTTGTCTCCTTCTAGAGACACATGCTCAGCTGTGAGCTCTTTACACACTGTGCACTGTTTCCCCTCTGCAGTGAAAGGCAGACTGCCTCTTTTCCTCAGTCTTGAAAGGGCACTGGGACCCCACCACAGAGGTCTGTGTTTTGCTTGACAGTGAACATCAGCAGGGGGATACACTCTGGTTACTGTTGTAACAGCCTGTGTGTCTATGTGAAGATTACCTGAGGGGGTCTTCTAGGCTTTCTGGTACTTCCTTGCCTGATATCTCAGTCAGTCTCCCACTGAGGCCAGCTCCCTTCCCCCCACAGGCTTCAGCCTCCAGGATGAGGGTCCCCACCTCCCCTGAAGCAGATGCCAGGATCTCTTTGAGTCTTTTGAATCACAGACTCAAGGGCTGGGCATTCCAACAGCAACTCCTTGGGTGCGGAATCCTGGAAAGGCCACTCCAAAGCTGTCTCAGCTGGCTCTGCTTCTGTAAAGGTTTGCAGACGCCAAAAACATCTCCAGTGCTCCAGGAGGAGCAGCCAATGGAAGCCGCAGCTGAGACCCCTCCCATGCCCCCCCACAGGGGGCATCCAGGTCTCCTGCCTCCCTCCCTCCTGGCATGCCTGGCACAGACGTGAGGAATCTGGTGGCTGGCTTCAGGGTCTGTAGAACCCTCTCTGTCCTGTGGTTCCCAAACAGAGCCTCAGCCGTTCCAAAAATGGCCTGGAGACAGCTCTTTCTGGCCTCCTGTCTCTCAGCTGCTGTGCTCCTGACCAGTGAGTATGGAGAGGACTGGTGTTAGGTGAGGCTGTTCAACTGGTCCAAGTAGAAAGAGGGGGTGTTTACTGTTAAGAGGGCTGTGCCTGGTGTGTATGTGTGAGTGTGTGTGTGTGTTTGTGTGTGTGTATTGTAACACAACATAGAAAGAACAGCTTACTTGGTGGTTTCCTGGGGAGACTGCTCTGGGGCTGGGATGTGAGGGTTCCAGGGACCCACACTGGGGTCTGGTAAGTCACAATGGTGGGGAAGGACTCCCAGCCCAGCTCTGGGTGAGGGGCTCCCTTTGAGGTGCTGTGTCCCTCACCCTGTGCTCTCCCACAGTGCTGCAGGAGGGGACTGGTGCGTCAGTGGGTACCCGGCAGGTGGCAAGACAAGATGTCCAGGAAGGTGAGTGCAAGGGCCACCTAGGGGTGCAAGGCAGGGAGGCCAGCCACTGTGGTGGCCCTAGCAAGCCTGGGTTGGTTGTGACCGGCCTCTCTCGGGTTTTAGATGTGAAACAGAAGATCTTCATGCAGGAATCAGATGCCTCCAATTTCCTCAAGAAGCGGGGCAAGCGGTCCCCCAAATCCCGAGACGAGGCCAACGGTAAGTTTGCTGGAGGTCTGCCTTCTGCTTGCCCCTCCCATTCCTTTCTCACAGTCAGCTGGGCTGTGGGGACTACAAGGAGACCAAGGAGGGCCTCCACCTAGGCCATTGGGTATCCAAGTGATGGAGGCTCTGAATTAGGAATTCCACATTTCCTCAGCTGCAGGTCACATCATGGACTACACTGACAGGGTAAGGAATGAAAAGGGGTAGTGCTACATCGAAAGCACTTAATAGAGACTGAGATGCCTCCCAGTATCAGGTAGTTTCAAATGGAAGCAGAAATAGGTTCTAGTCAGGAGAGAACACAGTATCTAGGTGTGTGCTTTCTGGGGGTATCAGACAGTGCCTCAGGCACAACAGCTACCAACAGCACTAGAGGAAGGGAGAGGGCACCTGGGACTGGGAACTGGGACTGTGGAGTTGGTGACAGCTTCCTCTCCTTGGCCCCAAGTTTCCTTATTTATAAGCCTCTGAAATTGTAGTATTCAGCCAGTAGTGGTTTTTGTTTTCATTTTTTATTTTGGTTTCCAATGCCTCTGGAAGGCTTTTGAGCTTGAAAGTGTGTCTCCCTCTCAGTCTGAAGTAGGCCCTGGCATCCCCTGCCTGGCAGGGACCCTCATTTCCATGACCTGCTGACCCTTGAAGGCGTCTGAGTTTTTTGCCCTTGAACTAGATTCTTCCAAGGACTCTGAGATCTGTCTCTGAGTGAGTCTGTGGCTTGATTCATTACTTGCGTGTGTGTCTGAATAAACTCTTTGTGTCCCTCGGCACGCTCAGCAAGGCTTACTTGCTCAGTAAAAATAACAGGACTGTTTTCAAATGATGAAAATTTGTGGAGATGAAATTCCTTTCCCCCAGCCCCCAACCAACTGGGTAAGTACGAATTACACTGGGAAAATCTCCAGGCCTCACCCAACTTGAGATTGAGAAGTTAGCAAACATCCAGAAACACAGGAAGATCTATGATGAAGGCTGGGCAGTTTTTGATGGAAATCAGAGAAGCAGCCTCTTCTTGTAGGAAAGGCAAGTAGTTTCCATCCTCATAAGCTGATTCAGAACCACGAGGAGTGTGATGAAGCCAGAGGTCCCTCACCTCAAACAGAAGCTGTGTGTGTCAGTTGTGGCGGTCCAGGACAGCCTGGTGAGGACGTTAGGATGCGCCCGAGTCCCATGCATGGACAGGAGAACAATGCTCAGTTATGTCTCAGGCTGGGTGAAAGGCAAGTGACAAAGATAGGCTGGAATCTGGAACCAGGAAACAGGCACCTGACATCTCTAAGCTTCAAGGTGAAGATGCAGGAGGTTCCTTTAGGATGACAGGAGGCACTCAGAATGAAACGCAGAAGCTGAGAGGGGATGTACACAATGCATGGTGTCAGTGTGGCATTTTGTCCAAAGAATTAAATTGTTCCTAGCCCTTGCTGAGTCAAGGGCCCCATTTGTCATGCTCCCAGAAAGGCAGTTTGGGAAGATGGCTTCTTTTTTGAAGTCCATAGAAATGGAAGATGCTTCTTTAGGAATTGGTGATGCCTCATTAAGCACTTGCTTCCTACACTCCAAACCCCTTTCTCTCCCATCCCCATGGGGTTTCTGGGACCTGGAGCAATACTGGAGCTCAGGGTGGGTCATAAGGGGGATGATAAGGTGAAAGGTGTGTTCTGGGCCAAGTAGTGAGTGTGGGCTCTGGTTTGTCCCAAGCTATGCCTTGACCAACTGTGTGACTTTGATTAGGTCACTGAACCTCTCTGAGCCTCAATTCCCTCCTAAGAAATGTGTGGATATGGGGCAAGGGGGGTAAGTGTGGGGGAAGGACTGGAGAACCAATTCCTTCTGCCAGACTCAAGAGTCCTACAACTGTATCAGTAAAGACATAGTGTGGGAAAACCGTGGGATTTACCTAAGAAATCTGCACTAAGACCAATTCACAGGTAACTGGATTTTTTACTCTGAGTTAAATAAAATAATGTAATATAAATAACAGGTATTTAATTAATTCACTTATTATGGTAGGCCCCTTAACTTTCAAACATTTCAGATGGTTCATGGTATTAATTATGAAACGCTCCATTGTTTGTCCTAGCACCACTGTAATATGGGGTGGGGCAGGAACCCAACGCTTCCTCAGTTTCTCTGCTTCCATCATCACTGGTCTCCCGACTTCCTCCTGCACAGCTAAGCTGATGGGGACAAAGGTGCCTGGGTCTCCCCTTTGATGTGATCATACCAGAGGAGTGTGAGGTGTCCTTGAGGGACAGTTCCTGCACCAGACATGGCCTTCCTACTGTTGTGGATTTGTCCAGTTGAAGCCCAGTTAAAAGCAATTGTTTTGATACTAAGAGAGTTTTCAATAATTTCCTTCAGACAACCAGAGCTCTCATACCAAAGAGGTCAAGATTTAAGGCTAGAAATAGATGAACCTGGAAACTATTTTACACCAAAAGATCTCCCAATCTAGAAAGACTTTTTTCAGGCTAAATTGAAGCAAGTGAGGATCAGCTGCACCTGCTGGTGAAGTGTGATATGGTGTTTGGGTGGGGTGGGAGTGCAGAGGGGATTCCCACTGGGGCTCAAGGTGCTGCTGGGGGGCTTCACTGTTCAACTGGCAAGGAATGGTCACCATATTTATACATTCTTGGTGACAGTTTTCAGTTATCACTGGGGGTATTTTTTCTGACCACAGAGGTATGTGCCCCAATGTTACCATGTCCGACTCTTGGTTTCTGCTCAAGGCAGGGTCATGAGATCAAGGCCATGGTCAGGGTTATGAGATTAATCCCCATGTCAGGCTCCATGCTCAGTGTAGATTCTGCTTGAGATTCTCTTTCCCTTTCGCCCTTCTCCTCTCCCTGTTCTCTCTCTCAAATAAATAAAATTTTTAAAGAAAAGTTTATAGCCAACTTTACTAGAATGCATTGCTTTACAAAATAAGGGATACCAGAAGTCGGTATCTTCAACATCAGGAAGTCGGTATCTTCAACATCAGGAAGTTTACCTGATCATCTCATATTCTGCACCAATTCCCTATTGTTGTGTGTCAATGGACCCCAAATTTAGCAACTTAAAACCATATTTACTGTCTCCTAAGTTGCTCAGCAGTCCAGATATGCCTTAGGTGGGGGTCTCAGGCTCAGCACCTATTCCAGGCTGTAGTTCTCTCAAGGCCCAACTGCAAGATCTGCCTTCAAACAAGCCTCAATGCCTTGCTGACTATCCGTCAAGGCCACCATTTTCTTGCCATGAGTGGGCCTCTCCGAAAGACCGCTTACAACATGGCAGCTGGCTTTGCTCAGAACGAGATTCCATCATGTCTGCCGAAGAGAATCATTAAGGCCAGCCCACACAAAGGGAGGGAACAGCCTAAGGACACGTGGATACCAAGGATCCTTTCAGATCTTCCTACCTCATTTTTTCATCCCCAACATCACTGTGCCCTGTATACATTTCTATCACAGCAGCCATTCTGCTGGGTATGATATTTTTGTATTTTTCTCCTTATCTGGATTATAGGCCTCTAAAATAGAGGGATAGAATCTTTCTTACTTGCCTTTTTAATCTGTTCCTGGCACACATTTTGGCTGTGACAGCTGCTCAAAGATGGACTTGAAGGTATTAACTTGAAATTAACTTTATTATTTTAAAATAATTTTATTTATTTTTTGGAGAGAGGGAGTGCATGAGAGAGAGAGAACACAGGCAGGGGAGGGGCATAGGGAGAGGGAGAAGCCCAATGGGAGCTTGGAGCCCAATGTGGGACTTGATCCCAGGACCCTCAGATCATGACCTGAGCCAAAGGCAGATGCTTGATTGACTGAACCTCCCAGGCATCCCCAATGTGAAATAAACTTTAAGATGATTATTCCTTCTAGAATTCATTTCTAAATTGGATTTCTAGTTTCTAACTGACCCAGTATACTCAGATGCACCACTAATTTTATGAGTGAAGCTAAACTGCTTTTCTCATTTGCAAAACGTGGTGCTTGGATGGGGTGAGTTCCTGGTTCCTTCAAGTTTTAAAGTCTGTGCCAGGAGTAAACCATCTTCGCGAAGCCCCCCAAACCACCTCTCCCCACCAGGTTCAAGTTTCTCAGGCCAAATGATCAGTATTCCTGTCCTCCTAAATGCGTGCCTCTGCCCCCATTCTTGCTTCTTACCGTTTCCCAGCGGAGAACAGGCAGAAGCTGCGGGCTGACGAGCTGCAGAGAGAATATTACGAGGAACAAAGGAACGAGTTTGAGAACTTCGTGGAGGAGCAAAATGATGGTAAGAGCTCTTCAGCCAGTGTCTTCGGGGAAGTGGGCCTCTGGGGGGAAATAAAAAGTTGCTTCCACTTCTCCCTAAATTTGAATTAGAAGAGGGACGGGTAAGAGAGGCTCTTTCCTCAGTTCACATCTACTGGAGTCTTGAAGGAAGAAAGTCACACAAATGGCTACAGAACTTGAGAAGGAACGGAAGAGGACACAACACCTAGATTTCCACTGGCTCTGGGAATTTTTGGCTGATCATATCTTCTTCCACTTGGGGATTGAGGTGGTGTGCCCTGTCTTAGTGCCTATGCTAGTGGGTTAGCTCTGGTTACAGGTGTGTTGGAAAGATTTCAAACTCACTTTCTACTCCCCTGGATTCACAGCAACATAACAGCTCTAGGAACTACTCATTCTGGCTTCCATTCACCTATTCACTATCATCAGTATCTTTTTTTTTTTTTTTTTTTTTTTACAGATTTAACTTACTTATTTGGCAGAGAAAGAGCACAAGCAGGGAGAGCAGCAGGCTCCTCCCAAGCAGAGAGCCTGATGTGGGGCTTGATCCTAGGACCCCGGGATTATGACCTGAGCCAAAGACAGACACTAAGTGTCTGACTAAGCCACCCAGGCAGCCCTATAATCAGTATCTTATCTGACCGTTGTAACCAAACCAGGAAATCCGACCTCAGAAAGCAACTCACCCACAGTGTTGGGCACGCTCTAAGTTTTATATGCTTTGCGCAACTGCTCTTGTCTTTCCTAAGTATCTTATCTGACCGTTGTAACCAAACCAGGAAATCCGACCTCAGAAAGCAACTCACCCACAGTGTTGGGCACGCTCTAAGTTTTATATGCTTTGTGCAACTGCTCTTGTCTTTCCTAAGCCTAGGCTTTGTGTCAGGGTCTCTTGCCAACAAACGACACACTTGATTCCCTGCCTCGGCCCTAGGGCAGATAAGCTCCTGGCCCAGCTCAGGCAATGTTGATTTCACCAATGCCTCAGAGGTGACAGCTGGGTGTGGGCTTGGGCGGGGGCAGAGGGAGGTGCTGTTTCTGAACCAGACTCCATGGCATGGGATGGCACTTTGCATCAATTAAGTGTCCTCAAGTGTCACTCACACCAAAACTCCATAGAAATACTTATTAGGGCTGAGGCTAGCAGGCCAGAGTGTATATTTATGTTTATTTCTGTTTGGTCTTTCCCCCACACTTCCGGAAGAAAATGCTCCTGGGCAAGCTCCTGAATGTATGAGAGTTTGGGCAAAAGGCCCCAGTTTAGGTGACCTTTGCTACAGAAAGTCCTTGATTTTCATTCTGATGTCATGAGCCTCCTGGCGTGTATGCTCTGGTTGATTTGGGAGATAACATTCTCTGAGGGCTTCTCTTGGGAACAGGATAAAATCACCTGGTATTCAGGGGCTGCAGGTCATGCCCACTGGCTCACAGGTGGCACCTGAGCCCTGCAAACAGGATCCCACCAACTCAAGCTTTCCTGGGAACATCCTGGGGTGGGGAGATAGTGCTAGGATGTTGTAACTCAGAGGCAAAATATTTCTGTTTGGACAGTTGTTTACCCTGGTGGAGAGTTTGGGGAGAGGCATTTAAAATATGAGTATGTGGCCTGAAAAATTCCTTCAGGGTTTTTTTGTTTTGTTAACTCACTGTATTAATAATAGGACTTTATTTTGAGCATTTGTAAATGTTTCTAGTCCCCATACCTAGCATCTGCTTGGAGAACACTCACTGTTTTCCCTTTCACAATGAATTAGGGTGAGGGGCCAACACTCAAGTTTAAAAAACTCAGGCTTAGAAAGGGTGCCTGAATATCCAAGGTGCCATGGCTAGTCAGGGATTTGAGCCAAGGTGTTTGCCAGCCAAGAAGTGTTCTTACAAATGAAGGATGATCGGGTTCATGGAGGTCTTGGGGGACCTTCTTCCATCTGGGAATTAGTCCCTGAAGTGGGATAGAGTGAGGAGTGAGGTAAGGAGGGCATGCCCTCCCTGCCCCAGTGCCCCCGCAGCTGGATAAAGAAAGGAGGCAGAGGTCAAGCAGGTCCAGCCTGCCAGAGGGTAAATGTTGATGTGAAACACATTTCAATTCTCCTCCTCTGCCCTCACCTCTGACCCCTCTGAGCGGCAGCACCAACTGTGGTAGCCGGGTTGGTGAAACCTCTCCTCCAAGGCAGCACGTTCAGTCCTTCGCTGATGCCCCCACATACTCCACAGTCAGGATCCTGTTTTTTGATTGGCGATTTTTCATTTGACCATATCACCTATTCTCAGAATAAATGGCAGCAGCTGCAGGTTTGTCCCCACCCCTTAAGAACAAATGCTAAAGAATGACTGTGGATAAATGAAAGGCCTAGAATTTCCGAAGGCATAAGTTTAGGCAGGTGACCTTCCTGAGAGCTTGAGAAGTCAATCTTGCAGGCCATCAGCCCATTTGGGACACCAGAGCTGTTCTGGGAAAGCTGTGGCTCCTGGCTCTTTCTCTACTCAAAACCACCAGTTTGATGAGGCAAAGATGCCTTTATGCCTTTGAGTTCTGAGTCTGGAAGTGTCAGGATAAACAGTGTGTTGAGCTCCTACCCCTGAGGTCTGTGTGGGAGCCAAAGTCTGCTTCCACCTTCAAAGTCAGAAGCCTGGGTCGGCCCATCTGGGCTTGGCCACATGACACCTGGCTTGGCTAAACGTGCTCAGGCACAGGTGGTCCCTTACACAAAAGCCAGGCTGTTTGGGCCTTTGCCAGGGAGAACTTCCCTTTGTCTAAGTGAAATGGTATGTGAAGAAAGCAGCATGACCTAGAAAAATAAAATCAATTCCTATGCCAAAATCATGCTCTCAGGATTGGCAAAGAGTAGCCGATCTATCTGGCCTAAGAAAGGTCGGAAGACCCAAAGCTCCAGCTGGGGCCTCACTCTAAGCTCCAGGCTGTCCTGGGGTACTAAGTCCCAAAGGCAATTTCCAGCATCAAGGGTAGCACCGATTCCAAGCTCAGAGAGGAAGGAAACATACACAGCAGCCATGATGCCTGAATACCCAGCTGTAACAAGGGGTCCTTCTTGTCGAGGGCATCTGCTCTCAAGAGGGCTAAGGACCACACGGACACACATTTTCTCTGCATCCTGTTCGCCCAGTGCTCCTGTTCGCCCAGTGCTCCAGATAATGAGGTTCACAGGCTTTTTGATGGTGAAGCCCAAATTTGGAAAAAAAAAAAAAAAAAGTATGACTTTTGGGGTCTGAATCCTTGATACCATTTTTTTCTGTTAGAACGTCCTTTCCTCCCAACATTTTCCACAAATACTTAAAAACTGTGGTAAAATTTACATAAAACCTGCCATCATCACCACTTTTAAGTGGACAAGTCAGTGGCATTTGGCTCGTTCACACTGTCGTGCCACCAGCAAGACTGGATTCCTAGAACCCTTGCATCACCTCAGAGATGAACTCTGTACCCATTATGCAACAGTTAACTCCCCATTACCCACAATCCCTGCTCACCTCTAGTACATTTTGTTCTCTACCAATTTGTCTGTTCTAGGTATTTTATAGAAGTGGAATCACACAGTACGTCTCTTTGTGTCTAGCATAGACACATTAACATTGAACGTGTTTCAAGTTTCATGCATGCTGTAGCATGTTATTAGAACGTCCTTTTTATGGCTGAATAATACATATGTATGTGTATAACTCTTTGTCCATTTATTTGTCCTTGTTTTCACTTCTCTTAGGTATATACATGGGAGTGGAATTGTTGGGTTATGTGGTAATGCTGTTTACCTTTTGAGGAGTCTTACGGTTGCCTTTTTACACACTGAGGGACTTGCAAAATCTGCTTGTGCTTTTATGGTCCCTAACAAAAACAAGCATGTGGACTTGGCATCAGGAGCTTAATCTTACAATTGAACAAAGTTGTTACCCAGAGACATGTCTGATTAAAGACAGCAAAATCAATACTTTCTTACTAAAAACTCCCTTCTGTTCTTTTTACCCCTTTACTTGGAAAAATTTCAAACACATGGATAAGTATATAGTTCAGTGAACCCCCATATAACCACCACCCAGAATCAATGATTATCAAATTTCCCTCCACTTTGCTTCACCCACCCCCTTTCTGGATAGTTCTTAAAACATAATTTTATTTTTAAAGCCTGAGAAAAAATTACTCATAATGCAATCACTTCCATAATGTCATTTTTTAACTAAAAAGCCTGTTGTCTCTTTCTGTTACCGTTTTGTTCTCTTTGTACTTCATTTCTTTGTTGTTGCCTCTCCCCGCTTTGTGGGCTGTGTAAGTGAAAGAGCACAGGCGGGGACATAGGTCTTCATCTTGACTCTACTGCCTACCAGCTCTGTCTCCTGACTGGACTTGGCACCCAAAGTGACCCAGCATTCTGTCAGGTCTTTAAACTCAGACATTCTGTTCTGCACTGTTTGCTCATGTCGCCACAGGGTAGGTAGTTTGGATAGATGGCTGCCAAGAACTTGGTGGCTTTCAGAGAGTCCTCTCCATGCTAACACGACCATTTTATCTCTGTTCCCCAGAACAAGAAGAGAGAAGTCGGGAAGCTATCGAGCAGTGGCGCCAGTGGCACTATGATGGCTTGTACCCATCATATCTCTATAACCGCCACCACATCTGATCTCATCTTGACAGACCACAGTGGAGCCTGAAACTCACTACCCACCCCAGGTGTTTGAACAACACTTCCACATGAACAGGCGCCTTCAAAGGGTCTCAACTTGGGACCTGCTGTGGTAAACACACATGCCTTTTGCTCTGATGGATTAAGATACCCTGGCTTTCGCTTCTTTGCAGATGATTTTCAGAGGTGGGCTAACACCTGTGGGGCTTCCTAGCACCAAACCCACAGTGACTTCCCCTTACTTAGCCATTGTTCCCACAGTAAGACTCCTGTCCTGTAGAACAATGCAAAGGATCGCAGTAAAGAGAAAAGATGACGTTTGCTTACAGCTTAGAAATAAAAGTGCTGAGTCGTCGCTGTGTATCATCTTGTGAAATCTCAAACCGAGTTATGCCAACTTGTCTCCCTGAGGCTGACTGACACATTACTCACTGACTTAGGCATTTGAAAGCCTGAACTCAAGGGATACTGCTCATGGTTTTCTCAGCCTGTCTCAGCAAGTCACACAAGTGAAAGAGAAATGTTAACACAATTGTTTAGGTTAAGACCATTCTCCAGGACTGTTACTGAGCCCAGATGCTTCCTCACATCTCTGAGGAGTCTCATGGTTCAACTGTGGTTTCTTAACTACATCAAATCAAAAGGGAGGGTTATAGCAAGGCCAGCTGTAACCAAAACTATAAAGCAGAAGAAATTTAGCTTTGGTATTACCTCATTTTCCCTCCTAGTGCCTGTAGGCCTTGGCTTAAGGCTTCCATAGCATTGTGTAACAAGCTGGGTGGCTTGACACAATAAAAATGGATTCTCTTACAGTTCTGGAAGGTGGAAGTTCAAATTCAAGCTGTCAGCAGAGCCATGGGTGCTCCTTTCTAGGGTAGAATCCTGCCTTGCCTGCTGCAGCTTCTGGTGGTTCCAGGACTCCCTGGTTGGTGGCAGCGTCACTCCGATCTCCGCGTCTGTTGTTACAGGGCCTTTTCTGTCTTCACAGAATCTTGCCTCTATGTATATGTGTCTCTTCTCTTCTTGATATCACTTTTTTTTTAAAAAGTCAACCCTATACTCAATGTGAGGCTTGAACTCACAAACTCAAGATCAAGAGTCATATGTTCTACCATCTTTTAAGGACACCAGTCATGTTGAATTAAGGAGGGAGGGGGACCCAACTTAGCGTCTAACAGCATCCCTTTCTTCTCTCCTGACCACCCCACTGCCTGCCCCAGACTTACCGTCTATCTTACTTTATCTTTGCTTTCAATTACCCTCAGGAATTCCCTACTGAGAATGCAGAACAATCAAAAACAACTACAACAGGCACTTCTGTGGGGACACAGTGCATTAGAAGATAGAGGACTCTAGATGAACTACAAGTGCCCCGTCTTAGCCATCTCCCTGTTTCCACCCCGGGCCCTCTGTTTCCCCTGAGACCTGGGTCCCTGGCCTGCTGGTCCAGCCTGCTTCTGAGGTTGGGATCCCAGAGCAGCATAGATGGACTTTGCTTTAAGGAGAAGCTGTTCACTGTGGTAAAATACCCCATCAGAGGGGAACCTGGGTGGCTCAGTGGGCTAAAGCCTCTGCCTTCAGCTCAGGTCATGGTCTCAGTGTCCTGGGATCCAGCCCCACCATCTGGTTCTCTGCTGAGCGAGAAGCCTGCTTCCCTCTCTCTCTCTGCCTGCCTCTCTGCCTACTTGTGATCTCTGTCTGTCAAATAAATAAATAAAATCTTAAAAAAAAAAATACCCCACCAGAGTTGGCACAATTAGAGCAGGCCATTTTATAATGAATGCATGTATTTTTAAGTAATCTTTTAAAAGGCTGATAAAATCTAGTGGTGAAACAATGATGCATATTCCAGATCACCTCATCTAGTCAGCACCGTATTTTCTCACACAAACTTCAAGCAGGAGCTGAACCGGCCTTGGGAAGGTAAGAAGGGCATAGGGAAAGCTCTATCATCAAACACTGTCACCCAGGCAGGTGGATTAGAGGAGCTGTATTCTTCTCAGGAGTCCTGGGACTCATACTGTGCAGACTCAGGCTTGGGGTCCAAGTCCCAGCACGACAAAAGCCACAGGAGTGCCCATTTTTCTCCGTGCTTGTGTTGATGATGC
This sequence comes from Neogale vison, assembly GCF_020171115.1. Classification (NCBI taxonomy): domain Eukaryota; kingdom Metazoa; phylum Chordata; class Mammalia; order Carnivora; family Mustelidae; genus Neogale; species Neogale vison. The sequence continues at coordinate 120,563,010 of NC_058102.1, read as the reverse complement.
ACTTATGTTGAATTTGCCTTAAGCATGGAGATAGGTAGCCGAGCCTCCGGAATCCTCTGATTATGCTCCAAAGAGTTTACTCTGAAGTCGTGTTACCAGTCTGCACCTTTGCAGTCTGTGAGTGTCTGAACTGGATCTAACTTGAATGGTTCCATAAGGAAACCAGGAGAGTAAAGAAAACTTTCCTCCGAATTGAAAAAACATGCACATGATACTTAACGGAGAACTGCTAGTTCACCACTTAAAAATGTTCTTCACATGTTTACTCATCCTCACCCAATTTTTTTTTTAACATTTCCCCTGTAAAATTATTTCATTTAAGTATGTGGTCAATGTAGCAAATTCAAACGACAGAGAATCCATTACACACCGGGTGTCTGGCTGACCTGACTGGCTCAGTCCGTAGAGTGTATAACTCTTGATCTTGGGGTTCTGAGTTTAAGCCCCACGTTGGGTGCAGAGATTACTTAAAAATAAAATCTTAAAAAAAAAAAAAAGGGAAATACATTACACATGAGTTTTTCCTTTTTGCTTCTTTAATTCTACTCTGAAGTAAGCCCTGTTGGTGGTTTGGTATGTATTCTTCCACTTTTCCTGTCTATTTTTCACACACATAATCCATCCTTTCTAAAGGCAAAATAACACTTAATTATGCAAATCCAGATGGCCCCACAATCAGTGCAGAAAGGAACTACTTAGCAGATCTGAGTTGGTCACGAGGAACTGGCTGGTACCAAAGCTGAGTTCTAGAAGCTCCCTCTTTCTAACAAGGTCTAGCAAGAGTATTTGCCTCAACCAAGTAGCTCATTATTAAGTTGTCACAGGCATGTTCTGTGGTTCTTTCCATAAGCAAGGAGAGCATGATGGAATTGAGTCCTTTTTACTATAATCCTTTTCACGGTGGAGCTGGTGCAGCTCTCCCAGCTTAAGCACACTTCTCTGTGAGGTAATGGGTGCTTAGAGAATTGTTTGTGCTCCTAAGTTTTCTCCAGTAAGCCCTATTTTGTATTTACATCATATGGCCTAGTGTTTGCATGTGTCTTTGTTCCCCGTGAATGTCAGTGACTATGCCAGACTTAACTTACCTCTATTAGTAAAAGAGGTTTCTTGAAAAGAAATGATGGGTCATAACTTACACACGTTAAACTGGACAAATGAGATTACACTTTGAAGAAATTATATGTGCTTTCTGTCACTGGACACCTCTGCTGGTCCTTTCTTAAACAAGCAAGCTGAGAATACTGGCAGAAAGGTCTGGAATGGGGAACTGTTTCGGGATACACTGTCCATGGTGTTTCCTCAGACAGAAAATGTCCCCTTCAGCTCTAGTCTCCAAATCACACCCCATCTGCAGGAGCCACACATTTCCACCAGCTACCCCACAGCCTTTCGGCCTGTTTTCAACAGAAAGGCTCTTTACGAAATCTGCTTTTCTCTGCAGCCTTCACTGAAAGGACCCCAACAGCTTTAAATGAGAACACGATCACACTGGAAGAAACTGGCATCAAGAAAAAAATTTTGCAGTTGCCTCAAAATCTCTTTACTATTTACTCATTACCTGATATTTATTTGAGAATGAATATTTCAAAGTTTCAGAACATAAATCTAAACAGAAAGGAATGGAATTCTGCTATTTGCTATCTCCCTTTTCTGATCTTAAGTGGAGAACTCAGTCAGCTTGGGCAGAACAAAGGTCAGGGGTATTTCTCTCTGGAATACTGGGCCGGAGATGTACGCAGGGGCCCCATCCGCTTCCTACTGCACCCTTGACAGTGGCAGCACAGGGAGCCCTAGCGAACTGGCCAGATATACCTCCGCCTCAGTCTTGCTCTTGTGGGTGGGGCTCCTCTCAGCACCTCATCTCACACCTAGAAGAGAAATTCCTACTGAGCGGCATGTAGGAGCAACACAATCCTGTACTTAGCTGGGTTACTAAGTGCGAGTAGACATGGCGAGCCAACCAGCTGCGGCTAAAAGTTGGGTACCAGCCATGCAGCCTGGCTGACTGCTAGCTCTGAACCCGAGGCAGGACTGCAGGCTGCTGGCCCAGGGGGACAGGTGAGCTGGCCCTTTAGCCACACGAAGCTGCCCTCCTGCTTGGCCAGATCCAAGAGCCTTTCAGTTGGTAATCCTAATTTACAAGGGGGAAGGAGTATGGTTACACACAGCTGTGCAATAGAAAAAAAAAAAAAAGCAAAGTGTTGCTCTCCACCTTAGCCATAAAAATGGAGGAGCCACATTTTGGGTCCTTTTGGTTATAACACACCCAAATGCCTTCTAGTAAGAGAGCCAGCAACCAGGTAGAGCGCCGCTGATGGACTCATACCCACAGCCACCCACACCTGCAGGAAGGGACGTTGAGGCCAGGCAGATGACGAGAATCAAGAATGGTTTGGCTGAGTAGCCAGTTTAAAACAATAAAACAGCCTGTCCTTGCCTCTTTAATGGCTATGCTTGGAATGCTGGCTCCAGATAAAGACCTCTGGCAGAAAAAACAAATCTATTACCTCATTTTACCCCCATCCATAACAAGGGTCCCATTATACCTCAGCATTTTCAAATTCTGCCCTGAATTCCTTCACTAAAAACCAATCACAGTCATTTTTCCTGGGCAAGGAGAAACAAGCCAAAGGTAACACAATCGGGAATCTGGACAGCCACATTTACTAGGAAGTAAGTAATGGAGCAATCCGTATTTTTAGAGACTGGCCTTGTCAAAAGTGTGGCCTTTTGGACACTTCCCTAATCTTTCATTACTCTCTCCTGGTCCTTTAGGGATTCTAGGCAAGTTGTTGAAAACAAATTTGTCAAAGGATGAATTGGTGAAAATTTATTACTTTTATTTACTTTATTTATTAAGAGTTGATTTGTTTTTAAGTTCTCTTTATACACAATTACGGTGCTCAAACTCACAACCCCCAAAACAAGACAAGAGTTGCATGCTCCACTGACTGAGCCAGACTGATGCCCTGAAAACATTATTTTAAAAAATTTTTCATTTACTGTTTAAGAGAGACAGCGAGAGCAAACAGGGCGGGGCAAAGGGCAGAGTGAGAGGGAAGAGTATCCTAAGTAGGCTCCATGACCAACACAGAGCCTGAGGCAGGCTCTATCTCAAGACTCTGAGATTATGACCTGAATCGAAACCAAGAGTTGGCCACTTAACTGACTAAGCCAGCCAGGAGCCCCGAAAACTCATTATTTTTAAATCACTATTTTTTTTATGTTGCCATTTGCTTTTTCCTGCTTCTTTTTTTGGGGGGGTGGGTTGGGGAGGGGTGGGAGTGTGTGCATATGCTCCAGGGGAGATTTTTAGAAATTATTATCATATGCCTTTGTTTACTTAGGTTTTTTTTTGGGGGGGGGAGTGGCCATTTTTGTGAGCTTCAGAATGATTTTTTTAAATTTAAAAAACATGGTACATGCTCTTTTATCAGTTTAATTTGGTTGGGTAGCTCATTTCTAATTCATTTTCAACCAATTGTACTCTAATTCTCTGACAAGTTTTTCATAATTTAGAAGTTCTTAAGGGATTTGTCCAAAAGCAAACTGGTTAAAAATATGGATATTCTAGGATGCCTGGGTGGCTTAATTGTTAAGTGTCTGCCTTTGGCAGGGGTCATGATCCCAGGGTCCTGGGATTGAGTCCTGCATCTGGGTCCTTGCTCAGCGGGGGAGCCTGCTTCTCTTTCTGCCTGCTGCTCCTGCTTGTGCTCCCTCTGACAAATAAATAAATCTTTTAAAAAAAAATATGAATATTCTAGTTCACAACTGGTAACTTTGGTATACACTGTGATCTTACAATGTATGAACACTTTCTTTTTTTTTTTTTTTAAAGATTTTATTTATTTATTTGTCAGAGAGAGAGGGAGAGAGAGCGAGCACAGGCAGGCAGAGAGGCAGGCAGAGGCAGAGGGAGAAGCAGGCTCCCTGCCGAGCAAGGAGCCCGATGCGGGACTCGATCCCAGGACGCTGAGATCATGACCTGAGCCGAAGGCAGCTGCTTAACCAACTGAGCCACCCAGGTGTCCCTAAATTAAGAATATTTTGATTAGGTAATATATACATATGGTTTAAAGATTTAAAGGACAGAAAAGAATATAGTGTCCTTTTGCCTCCCAAAGAAAACCATTATTCCCAAGTCTTAAGTATCCTGTAAGTGATCTGTGCACTTTAAAGTATCTAGCTATATTTTTTCATTTTTGTTTTATTTTTTTCACATTTATGTTTTAAATTTAAAATTCATTTTTGACCAATGACGTTCACTTTATTCATTAAGGCAACTTTCTACCATTAAAAAAATCTGCATAGCTAGAGTTGAGAAGTTTTCATAACGTCATAAAAAGAAAGCTTTTTTTGGAAATGACAGTGTTTGAACAGATCTGTCTGAAAAGAATTCACTTAATATGTAAAACAAAGGGGGAAAATTGTTTTCTACATAATTTCTCATTAATTTAGAGCAGTAATAACAAATCTCAAATGACACACTGGTGAGTATGAATCATTCAGGGAACAGGCCCCCAGATGTAAAACTTTCCTAAATAAAAATGTATGTAAAGAACCTAGATGTCCATCAACAGATGAATGGATCAAGAAGATGTGGTATATATACACAATGGAATACTATGCAGCCATCAAAAGAAACGAAATCTTGCCATTTGCGACAACATGGATGGAACTAGAGCGTATCATGCTTAGCGAAATAAGTCAAGCGGAGAAAGACAACTATCATATGATCTCCCTGATATGAGGGAGTGGTGATGCAACATGGGGGCTTAAGTGGGTAGGAGAAGAATCCATGAAACAAGATGGGATAGGGAGGGAGACAAACCATAAGTGACTCTTAATCTCACGAAACAAACTGTGGGTTGCTGGGGGGAGGGGGGTTGGGAGAAGGGGGGTAGGGTTATGGACATTGGGGAGGGTATGTGCTTTTGGGTAAACTGGAAGGGGAGATGAACCATGAGAGACTATGGACTCTGAAAAACAATCTGAGGGTTTTGACGGGGCGGGGGGGTGGGAGGTTGGGGTACCAGGTGGTGGTTATTATAGAGGGCACAGCTTGCATGGAGCACTGGGTGTGGTGAAAAAATAATGAATACTGTTTTTCTGAAAATAAATAAATTGGAAAAAAAAATGTAGCCTCATTAATATGAGGCAATGAGGTCAGGGTACACTAGCTTAAGATTTTATTAACTCATGTTGGTTGTTTATCACACACCCAGTGCAGAACTGTGGTACTGAGGGGCAAGACGTTTTATATTTTGTAAAGTGATAACCCTAAAATATTCTTTGATTGGTATCATGAAGTCACTGGTCAAAAAAACAGTTCATTCCTTTATTAAATCACTGAGGACACCCTTCCTATACCTTTAACACAAACTGCCCAAATGACACAGATACCATTGTTGTTTTGGCATGATTGATAATTATGTGAAGATAAAATTCAGCACAACCTGAAAATGAACTCAACCCAGGACTTGACATGACTTCCCCCTCTCAAGGTCAAACTCACTGGTGCTCAACTGATAACATCACTAAGGGATGCATGAGAAGACAAACAAAACCCACACTATTATTTATAGATCTTCTTGTTAAACCTTACTCAGAAAACTTTGACACTTAATGGTAAAAGGAAATGCTTTCCTCTTCAGAATAGGAACAAGAATAACATCAGTCACAGACAAGAACTGCAATGTTAAAACTTTTCAGGCAGCATGATTCAACATGTAGAAAATCCTCAGGAATCTATAAAAAAGCTGCTAAACCTATATATAAGTTTAACATGGTCCCAGGATACAAGGTCAACTGACAAAAATGCATTGTATTTCTATATACTAGCAAGTAATAACTGGGAATTGCAGTGCAAAAAGTACCCCTTACAATACCATCAAAACCGTTAAGATGTTTAGAAATAAACAGGACATAATATAAATACAGTACTTGAAAGTAGGCTATCTTGGACATACACATGGCCAGCTACACCACTAGATTGAAGAGCCAGGCCACCTCTGCCTCCTCCTGACAGTTTTTTGAGATTTCAGTTGATTTTTATAACTGGCCACTTGTTTTTCCTCTTCAGGGACTTTAAAACCCCACTCATATGTTTTAAACTTACCCGTAAAGCGTGAGCCCATGAAATACTAACCCCAACCCCGACCCCAGTGAAAGCAGAGCCCGAGGCTCATGTGAACCCTTCTACCCGCGATCTTGCTGTTTGGTATGCTATGTGATTTCCAGGGGTTATAATTTATAAACCTTTATTTTTTCAAAGTTTACTGATGGTTATTGTTGAAGGGCATCTTGCAACCATAATAGGAATCACAAAGGCGAGAACAACCACAACACTGGCTATTCATATGCTGAGACAGGCACAAATACTACTAAATGTTGCTGAGAAAAATTAAAGACTTAAATAAAGGGAGAGATGTATTATATTCACAGATAGAAAGTTTTAAGATGTCAATCTCTGCAAATTGATCTGTATATTAAACACAATTTTTTTTTATTAAATATTTTACTTATTTATTTGAGATCGAGAAAAAGAGTGTGTGCACACGTGGAGAGAATCTCAAGCAGACTCCATGCTGAGGGTGGCACCTGATGAGTGCTCAATCTCATACCCTGAGATCCTGACCTGAGGTGAAACCGAGAGTCACATGCTTAATGAGTCACCCAGATGTTCCTTAAACACAATCTTAATAAAAATTCCAGTAGGGATTCCCCCCCACCAAGTAGAAATCAGCATGCCACTTCTAAAATTTACACTGAAATGCAAAGGCCCTAGAATTGCCAAAACAAATTTTAAAAAATAACAAAGGTGAAGGACTAACACTACGTGATACCAACACTTGTTACAGTTATAATCATTAAGACAGCATGGTACTGACATAAGGATTGACACACACTGTATGCATATATCATTACTGTAACAAAACGGAGTTCAGAAGTGGACCCCAAAATACGGGATCAACTGATTTTTGATGAAAAAGGAAAAATAATCTAATGGGGGAAGTGCTCATCTTTTCACTGAGTGAGGCTGTAAATAAGTGTCCATTCGGAAAACAACGAACCTTAACCATTATACTTCATGGCTTATACAACAATTAACTTGAAATGGACCATAGATGGAAGAGTGAAAGCTAGAACTATAATAAAATATCCTACAAGAACATCTTTGTGACTGCTAAGGCAGGTAAAGAAGTTTGAAAGACAAAATGCATGAACTAAAAGTGGACCGTCTGATAAAATGGACTACAAGAAAGTAGAAACCTACTCTTTGAGACACTGTTAAGAGAAAATGAAAAGGCAAGTTTTACACTGGGAGTAAATATTCATCACACATATATCCACAAAACGCTTGTATCCAGAATATGGGAAGAACACTTTTTTAAAAAATTTATTTATTTTTATTAGTTTCAGAGTAAGAATTCAGTGATTTATCAGTTGCATACAACACCCAGTGCTCATTACATCAAGTGCCCTCCTTAATGCCCATCACCCAGTTACCCCATCCCCCCATCCACAGCCCCTTCAGCAGCCCTCAATTTGTTTCCTAGAGTTCAGTGTCTCTTATGGTTTGCCTCCCTCTCAATTTTCAACTTATTTTATTTTTCCTTCCCTTCCTCTGTGTTAATCTGATTTGTTTCTTGGAGCACTGGGGGTGGTGCAAAAACAATGAATACTGTTATGCTGAAAAGAAATAATAAAAAAAAAGAATTAAAAAAAATACATGGAAGAATTCCTACTCAACTCAATCAATCAGTAAACAGGTATTCTGCCAAAGAAGATACAGGAATGCCAACAACACATGAAAAGATGCCAGTATCAATAGTCATGAGAAAAACGTAAATTCGAACTGCGAAGAGATACTGCCACGCACCTATTAGAACGGTTAAAACTTAAAAAGTATCAAATACGGGTGAAAATGTGGCGCAAATTGAATTCTCACACATTATTAATGGGTGTGTAAAATGGCACAACCCCTTTATTTTTAAACATTTTAAAAGATTAATTTATTTTTAGAGAGAGAAAGTGCACATGCATGTGCAGGGGGAGGGGCAGAGGGGGAGGGGCAGAGGGAGAGAAAGAATACCAAGCAGACTCCCTGCTGAGTGTGGAGCCCCACATGGGCTTGATCTTGAGACCCTGAGATCAAACCTGAGCCAAAATCAAGAGTCAGATACATAACTGATCGAGCCAACTAGGCGCCCTAGTGCAACTCCTTTAGAAAATATTTTGGCAGTGTCTTTCTTTCTTTTTTATTTGAGATTTTATTCATTAGAGAGAGAGCATGAGCAAAGGACTGGGGGAAGGGGCAGAGGAAGAAGCAAATTCCCTGCTGAGCAGGGAGACCGACGCAGGGCTCAACCCCAGGACCCTGGGTCATGAGCGGAGTCCTAGGCTGATGCTTAACCCACTGAGCCACCAGGAACCCCTAGTTTAGCAGTTTCTTATTAAGCTAAACATACATATAAACACACATCATAGTATTTGACCTGGAAATCCCATTCTTAGGTATTTACCTGAGAACAAAAACACATAGTCACAGAAAGCCTTCTACCTGAATATTGGTAGAGATTTTATTCATAACAGCCCCAAACTAAAAATAATCCAACTCAGATGTCCATCAACAGGTGAATAAATAAATTGTGGGGCATATCCAGCCACTAAAATATTCAACAATAAAAAAAAAATGGACTACTAATATATGCCACAACACAGATGTATTTTGAAATATGCTGCATGAAGAAAGCCAGATACAAGTGTGTGTTCTGCATGATTCTATTTAAGTGAGATTCACAAGAACGGCAGAAATTATGGGGACAGAACATGGATCTGTGATGAGTGGGGGAGGACAGAGAAAATCACGTAAGTCACTCGTGGGATGGAAATGTCCTACATCTTGCTTGTGGTGGTGTCTAGGTTCATCAATATTTTATAGTATCATACAGTTAAAATGTGTGCCTTTTACTGTGTGAAATTTAGGCTTTAATAAAGTTGATTAAGAAAGAGAACAATATTTGCTTACTTTGGCAGCATGTATACTAAAACTGGGAAGAAAAATACCAACAGAGAAGTCTTTGCTCAAGCATCATTACCACAGCCTTTATTCCCATCTGAATTTCAACTTACATTTTCAAATCCTTAATCAATATCCTAATCTGCAAAATGGGGACACTGTCTATCTGGTCTTGTTTTAGAAAAAATTATACAGTTGCTCATTATTTGTGGCTTCCCATAATTGCTAAAATTTATTAGCAAAATCAATAATCAATATTTGGGGTGTCTTTTTGGCCATTTATGGATGTGAAGAGCAATGAAAAATATGAGTTGCCCAATGCACACATTCCCAGACAGGGTCAAACAAAGTGACATTCTTGTTTGTTTCAGCCCTCATATTGTAAGCAAATGTCCTTTTTGTTCATGTTTTTCAGACTTTGTGCTTTTTGTGGATGATCTTGCTATTTAAAATGGCCCCAAGCATAATGCTTAAAGTTCCTCTAGTGTTCTTTATTACAAGAAGGCTGTGTGTGCCATCTAGAGAAGATACGTGTGCTAGATAAGCTTTGTTCAGTCATGATGTATAGAGCTGTTTGCTTTGAATTCCATGTTACTATATCAACAATATATATTAAATATGGTGTCTAAACAAACACATGTAAAACAAGGTTATGTATGGGTTGTTGACCAAAATCTGGTAAGAGGCTCTTAGAAACCTACCCTTATATTCCCTGCTAGGTACAGTGACTCAGTATCTGCTAATTCCATTAGTGATGGCTTTACAAAATATAATTACTGTGAATAAAAAAAATAAACTATACATATATTATTAGCTCTGTCCTTTCCTGAAATGGTTTTGAATTTTTACCATCTTGATTACTGTCATCTGGCTTTTCTACAAAAGATAAGTCAAGGGGCACCTGGGTAGCTCAGTGGGTTAAGGCTCTGCCTTTGGCTTAGGTCATGGTCTCGGGATCCTGGGATCAAGCCCCACATAAGGTTCTCTGCTCCGTGGGAAGCCTGCTTCCTTTTCTCTTTCTGCCTGCCTCTCTGCCTGCTTGTGATCTCTCTGTCAAATAAATAAATAAAATCTAAAGGAGGAAAAAAAAAAAAAAAGTAAGTCAATGTGGTCTGACCTGTGCAGGACACAGCAGGCCATGTTCCCATTTTGATCTACATGGTTTGACACTGTGGTTATACTCTTAGCTTTTTATTTTAAAGATATACTTATTTATTTGAGCGGGGAAGGGTTGAGGGGGAGAGGAAGAGAAAGAAGCCTAGCCTCAAACAGATACCCAGTAGAGCATGGAGCCTGAGATCATGACCTAGGCTGAAATCAAGAGTTGGTGTCTCAACCAACTAAGCCACCTTAGAGCCACCATAAGCACCCAGGTGCCTTTTGGCTTCTTTTAATTCTCAAAAATTTCACAGCATTTCCACAAACTGCTATTAAGTTAACCGATTTCTTCCATTTTGAGCCTATTATTTTCCTTAGCTATATCACTGTTTCTTTCTTCAATATTAGTGAATATGGAATTTCATTTTTTGAGCCATCCATCCTTGAGAGCTGTATTGTTTCCAAATCTCTACTCATGGGATCAGAGATGTCTATTTTACTTGTTAAGTAGAGCTCTAAAGGGCTGCTATGAATGACATACTTAGGCAAACAGATTTACCCTCTGGACTTAAAAATCCATGTTCTCAGACACATTTAATCTTCAATAAACAATCAAACTTTCCATATGTCATCAACTTTTACACGACCCAGTTCATGAAATCTCTTCCTGTCCACTTGGCTATGGATTGGTCAACTTGTAATGTTTTTATAAGTTGAAAACTTTAAAATTTTTAAACTTTCTAAGTTGCCTCTGAGGAGCATTCCACACTGATCACTCAAAAGCTCCTTATTTGCTACTCTATATCACTGTTATCTAAATTACTTCAGTCTTCCTTCTGTTGTTTGGAAGAGAAAATATATTTAAACAAAACTCAAGAGAAAGGTGATTAAAAAAAGATAAGCCACCTGTTTCCTCTAAATAAAAAAAGGCAGGGGCAATTTGATGGTTAGAGTGGGTTAAGCTCCTGACTCCTGACTTGGGCTCGGGTCACAGCCTCAGGGTCATGAGATCGAGCCCTGTATCAGGCTCTGAGCTCAGTGGAGAGTCTGCTTTAGATTCTCCCCCCTCCCTCTGCAAACTTGCCCCAGATTGTGTGCTCTCCAAAAAAAAAAAAAAAAGAAAGAAAGAAAGAAAGAAAAAAAGCACAGCACAAACATAATCTGCTGTGACAATCAATCAGAACATCTAAATCAACTTCTTCACCATGCAATACAAAGTTTCTGTTTGCTAATTTAGGTCACTGCGTACTTACTCTGTTTGGATGGCCTATGACAACATGATTACACAATAAGCCCTACATTGCCAATGACAGGTAAGGAAAAACTAAATACACATTTTGGATTTAAATAAAAGCATTTAATACTCTGATAAAGATAATAGGACTAAAAGACTGATCTCACTGACAAATCATAATTTCAATGTAAGCAAGTACATCCCCGTCTGGCCCACCCACCCCTTCTCATCACTGATCTACAAAAGCACATTAAGACCTCCAATGAAAGCTCCCAAGATCTAGAGTAACTGAGAAGTAATTCAATGATTTTTAAATTATTATAGTACCTTACAATTCTTATATATGACACACAAGTGAACAGGGACTCTGATGGTACCCTTGGTTCAAAAAGGAATATGTTTCTTTCATGAGAAGGGGATTGCTCAAGGAGTAGCCTGGAGTTCAGGTCCTTGGCAGCCTCTCAGCTGTGACCTTCTTCAAATACATAGCTCTATTTTAAGCTTATGGGATAAACAAATCTACTGTAAATGAGCCATTAAAAATATTGCCATTTTGAGTGCCTTTGGTCCTTATTAAGAATTAATAAACACTTTGTTCTTTTCTTCATTAGTTAAAAGTTAAAACAAACACCTCTTGGGAAGGGAAATCCTCCTAAAAATACAGCTTTTGCAATATAATCTTAGGAGTAACACAAGTGTCAGACACAGCACCCTCTACTCAAATTGAGTAGACAGAGTTTGATGAAATTTAAGGCATGTACATGTTTTTTTCTGGCTCCTATAAATCTAAATCAAGTATCTCCCACAACCAGCTCCTATAAGCATTGTGTGCTACCATAATACCATCCTGGCAGAAACCTGATCTATTTCTAGCTAGAGTTTAAATCCCAATGTAATAATAATCCTACCAATTTACTCAATCTTAGGATGATATCACCATTCACTTTGGAAAATCAGGTTGCCTGGCAGAGGAATCTCCTAAACAGCATTTTTGGGGTGCTAATTTGCACATGGTTTGACCTCTAACTCTTCATGTGTATGATAAATTATATCTGCAAATCTCAAACTCCCTGAGTTCTGAGATGTTTCTGTTTCTCAATCATTGTTCACAGTTTAAATTCTGCATTCATTTTAGTTACAGGTTTTGAAATTTCTTTAAGCCATATATAGACAAAGTCATACTTTAAAATGATGAGATTTTAGTGTTTCTGTTAAAGAGGTCCACAATATTGTAAGGGCACAGAGAACCATATAGATATGAATTAAATGTCATGTGAGTCAGTGAATTAATTTGCAAAACAAAAGAGGTAAAAATAGAAATGAAAGAAGGAACTTAGCTTGATGTCAAAATATCAAGATTATGTCAAGGTTGATGAGTATAATTATTTATATGGGAAAAGTCATATTATATGAAGAATTTGAGTGCTGAAAGATATATTTCAAGATCATTTACTCCAAGCTTTCTCATTTTCTAGGTAAGAAAACTGAACCCCAGAAGAGGCATTCTTTTGCTTCTGTGTGCCCATATAAATACCAGAATTTTACTCTGATTAAGAAGCAACACTGCACACTCTATACCCAAAATATAAAGAAACACAGCTCTCAGTTTACCTTCCAGTTTCTGAGCAAAAAATCTACACGAATGCAGCCATCAATAGCAAGAACATGCAAGATGATGGTATTCTGATTTACCACCTAAAGGTCAATGTTAAATTTGATATCAAACCAACACAACAGAAAACAAGTAGGCAAAACGTGTAAGCTTAACAAGTATTTGTTTGGACTATGTCAATCAGGAGCAAACAGAGCCAACACTCTTCCTTTTCCAGAGCCATAAGAAGCCATGTAGGCCATAAGTACCTGTTTGAAGTCAGGGCTATTTAAGGCTATTCAGAAATTTGGCATGTTCTTCTCCTCGTGGTAACAGGGTTTCTCCTCCTATCTTTGGTCCTGTTTTTTCCTAGAAAAAATGAAAATAGTTTAGTGAGAAATGGGTCAACATATTTTGCATGGATTACTAAAACTGGTCACCTTGCAAACGACCTACCTTTAGCATTCCGTCTCGTTCCCATTTGAAGAGGCCACAGTTACTGAAACAGAAAAGGGGATTTACTCAGTAGTGAGCTGGGACGCAGAGTCAACTGGGTTCACTGCACTTGCAGGAAGAATATTCCCCATTCAAACAGAAGATGATCAAGGTAACACTCCTATTACAGGCTGTGCTCTAATGCTACTGAAAATACACACTCCAGTGATTTGAGAAATGGTCTTCAAATCTGTTAAAAGCTAGATACTTCAGAGATGGAACACTCAGTGATAGTATACAGGGTATGCACACAGCAGGTGATGCACACAAGCTTGGTTTCCCCTGCTGGGCATCGGGAAAAGACTCAGAAGAGGAAGTTAGCCCTCTGATGCCATACAGTCAAAGACTTCTCCCTTCCCCTCTTCTGGAACTAAAAGCTTGTGATAAGAAAGAATTATTCTTCCTCCTGATCTGCCCAATCCTTCTCCTCTTTTCAAACCTAAAGATGTTTACTTCTTATTGTTCAAAGGGCCTAGAGACTCTTATTCTCTTTTTTTAACATGTTATGTGAGTCTGACCCTGAGCAGAGATGTGGCTACTACAGAGAAAGTTTATTTTCCATGATGTTCACTCTGCTGAAATAAACAAAAGAAACTGTTAACTCACTGAAATATGGCTGCCGACACTCTTGGATTTGAGAGGCTCTAGGGCACAGGGGATTGCCCTACCTGCTTCATCCTTCTTCCTAAAAGTCTAGACTACTCCAGCCCTGAGAGTCTGTCTGCATACTAGTGGCCTTGGTCCTAAGCCTCTGCACCACCTTCCTTGTCTAGAGACTAGCTCATTATCAATTGAGAGAAATTTTCTAGACTATTGGTAGATCAATGATGAAATTACATATAACAGAAATTCCAGTTGGGGGTCAACAAATTACTACCCATGAGCCAAATCTAGCCTGCTACCTGCTTTTGTAAAGAACTTTTCATTTAAACATAGCATGTCCACTTGTTTCTGTATTACCTATGACTGCTTTTGAGCTATAACACCAAAGCTAAGTAGTTATGAAACAGACCGCCTGGTTCATGAAGCAAAATATGTTTACTATCTGGGTTCTGACAGAAAAAGTTTGTCCCGTTCTGCTCCAGGTCAAGAATTGACAAGAAAAAGTCTAGAAAAGCAGTTGTTACAAAAATCACAGCGCCACCTGGAGGATGGAAAAGCATCTTGCTCTTCAATTTGTGAGTTGTACTTCCTGCTTATTAACGGAATTTTTCTGATTCTCAAATGTTTTACACAAGCTCTTAAGTAAATGTTTTACATAAGCTTATAAAATATTTTGGAGAAATCAAGTATCAATATACAGATAGATACTTTCAACAATTATAATCAAGATCAAAGCAATTTCACAAACCAACCCCCCACAAGGTAATAAACTAGCATGGGGTCTGGGTCCCCTCCCTAACCCCAATCAAGTCTGGAGACACTTGGAGTGAAGTAAAGAAAACCCAAACAAACAAACAAACAAACAAATAGGTGGTGAGACTATCCTGATGAGACATTCTTGGGTAGACTGAAGGTGATCTTGAAAGTGCCTCAAATTCCAAAGACTCATAATAAATTCTGTCCTTTAAGAATAAGCCAATAAAGTCAGAAATTATTTTTAAAAAGAATAAAAATCAATCCCATATATTTGAAATTTAAACAACATTACTAACCATTGGGTCAAACAGGAAATCATCAAAGGCATTAAGAAATCCTTTTTTTTTAAATTTTTAATTTTTTATAAACATATAATATATTTTTATCCCCAGGGGTACAGGTCTGTGAATCACCAGGTTTACACACTTCGCAGCACTCACCAAAGCACATAACCTCCCCAATGTCCATAACCCCACCCCCCTTCTCCCAACCCCCCTCCCCCAGCAACCCTCAGTTTCTTTTGTGAGATTAAGAGTCTCTTATGGTTTGCCTCCCTCCCAATCCCATCTTGTTTCATTTATAAAAAAAAAAAAATTATTTATTTAAGTAATCTCTACACCTAATGTGGGGCCCGAATTTATAATCCCAAGGTTGCATGTTCCTCCAACTGAGCCAGCCAGACACCCCAAGAAATACTTTTAATTATAGGCCAAACGTTGTGGGAGACACTAGAGCATAAGTACTTAGAGGGAAACATGGAGCTTTAAACACATTGATGAGGGAACAAGAAAAGTTAAAAATGAGTAACCTGAGTGTAAGCAATTAACTGATGTTAGCAAAAGGATACAGAACAAACCCAAAAAAACAAGGGCAGAAAGATTAAGGACAGAAATCAGTAAACAGAAAGAAAACCAATAAATACTAAGAGACTTAAAAGATGGTTTTCTGAAAAGAAAAAGAGAATAAAGAGACTTCTGTCAAGGTTGATCTTAAAAAAGAGAAGAAAAATAATAGCGCAAAATACAGTAAATGTCTATTAATAAAAAATAACAAGAAACAGATTAAAAACAATGAAAGTTTATTAGGAACAACCATACATCAATACATTTAAAAACCTAAATGAAATGATTAAAAGGAAAAATAAAAAGCTGAAATTGGCAGAAGGGACCATGAAACTGAAATGGTTATCAAGCCACCTTGGGCTCTAAAACCTGGGTCTGGGCCTAAGCCTAAATAACTTGACAGTTGAGATTTATTAAAACCTTAAGAAATAATCGCTCTTTAATATAAATTATTTCCAGAAGCTGCTCAGTTCATTTTATGAGTCTCATATAATCTTTGTTCTAAAACCAGGTAAGGCCTATATAAAAACAAAAGAACAAAATAGGTCTAATTTACTTACAAATATACAGTGGACCCTTGAACAAGATGGGAATAGGGGTACTGCCCCACGCAGTTAAAAATCCTCACGTAACTTCTGACTCCCCCACAACTTAATTACTCATAGCCTATTACTGACTAAAGCCTTACTGATAATAGTCAATTAACCCAACTTTGTATATGTATTGTATATCATATTCCTACAATAAAGTAAACTAAAATAACAGTATGGAGTTTACCCAAAAAATAAAAATTAGAACTACCTTATGACCTAGTAATCCTGCTACTGGGATTATTCAAATAAAATGAAATCACTAATTTGAAAAGCTATATGCACCCCTGTTTACTGTACCATTATTTACAATAACCAAATTATGGAAGCACACACCTACCCACTCATACACACACACAACAGAATATTACTCAGCCATAAAAAGGGAATAAGACCGTGCCATTTGCAACAACATGGATGGATCTTGAGGGTGTAACAGTAAGTGAAATACATCAGTTGGAGAAAGGCAAATACCATATATGTAACTTAAGAAACAAAACAAATGAACAAAGAATAAAAGAGACAAACAAGAACAACAACAAAAAAACCCAGACTCTTAAATACAGAGAACTGGTGGCTGTCAGAGGGGAGGCTGGTGGGGAGACAGAATGGATAAAGGGGATGTCAGATTTAAAAAAAAAATCAAGGGGGCACCTAGTTGGCTCAGTGGGCTAAGCCTCTGCCTTCGGCTCAGGTTATGATCTCAGGTTCCTGGGATGGAGCCCTGCATTGGGCTCTCTGCTCAGCAGGGAGCCTGCTTCCCCCCCTGTCTCTGCCTGCCTCTCTGCCTACTTGTGATCTCTGTCAAATAAATAAATAAATAATCTTAAATAAATAAATAAATAAATAAAGTAGGGTTTACCCAAAGAATGAAAGGAAACTTCTGGGAGTGATGTCACTATCATAAGGAGTGCCGTTCCTTTCCTCTCTCCCCCTTTGGTTTACAAGGAAGTAGACATCTATAATCCCTGACCCCTGCAAAATAAAAAAAGCACCTATGCACAGCATCCAGGTCACCAAGGGTGGATGGGAGCAAGGAGGGCAGCAAAGGAGGAGAGTGGTCATGGAAATGGCGGGTCAGCAACACCCTTTTGGCAGGAGGTGGAGGGTGAAGGAGCTGAGTGGGGGTCAGCCACCCACTCTGCAGCTTCTACAGCTACAGGGTCCCGTGGAGGGACCCCAGGAAAGTGTCTCCTCCTTCCTGTCCAGGCATTTGGCCCATGGACTTCTGGGCTCACCCAAATACCCAAATGCTAAGTACACAACTCCCCTGAGTTGGCCACTGCCCCCCCTCATTTTTTTTTTAAGTGCTCACAGCCTAGAGAAACCAAAAACATGTGCTATAGTGCCACCTTCTGGAAAAGAAGAAAATAAGAAAATGCTCCTAATTACAGGTTGAATTGTCAGAATCAGAGTGAACAAAACTTAGCCCAAGATAGGTGTTCATTACTACAAATGCAATTACAGAGACACTCTTCAACAGGCACCATGAAAAACCATGGTTATACAGTATTAAAAATAAAAACAAAAACAACCTGACAATTTTCCAGCAAAGGAGCCTAAAGAATAGTGCGATCTAACCAATAAAGAATTTAAAACAGCTTTTATGAAGAAATTCAGTGAGCTACTACAAGAAAATTTAGAAAGGCAACTCAATGGCCTCAGGATTAATGAACAGAAGAACTTCACAGAAGAAATTCTAAAAAAGAGCCAAACAAATTCTGGAGCAGAACAACTCACTAAATAAGATGAAGACTGCAAAAGAATATGTTGGAAATAACAGCAAATCAGATGGAAGAGAGAATTAGTGAATTAGAAGTCAGAAAACTAAAAATGATTCAGGTGGAAGAGGTGAGAGAATGAAGATGTTAAAGATTTTATTTTGTATTTGATAGATCACAAGTAGAGGTAGGCAGAGAGAGAGAGAAGGAAACAGGCTGCCCGCTGAGCAGAGAGCCCAATGTAGGACTTGATCCCAGAACCCTGAGATCATGACCTGAGCCAAAGGCAGAGGCTTTAACCCACTGAGCCACCCCGGCGCCCGAGAATGAAGATGTTAAAAAAGAAAAATCCTCTGAGATGCCACATCGAAACAGATCCCAGTGTAAAAGCCGATGTAAGAATGATGAGTATTCCAGAAGGGGAAGAGAGGACAAAAAAGGGGAGTTTATTTAAAGAAGTAATAGCTGAAAACTTCCCAAACCTGGTGAAGGAACTGGATACACAAATATATGAAGCTAGTAGAATACCTTCTTAACTCAATGCAAGAAGACCTCTCCAAGAAACAATTACATCAAAGCTGTCAAAAGTCAATGATAAAGAAAAAATCTGAAAGGCAACCGGGGCGAAAAAAAAAGATAGCAACCTACAAAGTATCCAGCTATCAGATTTCTCAGCAGAAACTCTACAGACCAGGAGAGAGTAGAATGACATATGAAAAACATTCAAAGATTAAAAACTGCCAGCCAATAATACTCTATTCTGCAAAGTTATCCTTTAGATGGGAAGGAGAAATAAAGACTTTCGCAGACAAACAAAAGCTGAGGACATCACCACTACTAGACCTGCCTTATAATAAGAAATGCTAAAAGCTCCTGGAGCTGAAACAAAAAGAAATACACAAAACTCCGATTAAGGTGATAGTCAGAATTAGAAAACTGTTAACCCTTAACTAGAATAGCATATTAAACTCTTAATTACAGTATAAAGATTCAAGGAAAAGAGAATTAAAGTATGGCTACTACTTGGTGATGACATCGCAGTACAAAGGAAATAATTTGTATCATAAAATATAAAAGGGGAAAAGAAAAAAAGATGAATCCTTTATAGGTGAAGACAAATTGCTGACACCAGAGAAAAGATTATTTTACCAAAAATATGTTTTATGTGAACCTTATGGTCACCACAGGCAAAGATCTAGAGAAGAGACACAAAATATAAAAGGTGGGGAGACTGAACAAATCACCATGGAAAAACCACCAACTTATAAAAGAAGGCAGAAACAAACGGAGGCAGAGGCTGTTCCGGTGCTAAGATTCTGCAGCCCACCTGAGGACAAAATGTTGGAAACTGCAAATCTGACCTCTGCCTTATAGTTTCCTGCCGGCTGCCGCAGCTGCCCTTTCTGATGGTGGAACCAGCAGTTGGAGAGGCCCGGAGGGGCCAGGGGGAGAGCAAGACCACACAGGCTCCTGGCCCAGAAGCTCATGTCCGAGCCCTGTTTTGCCAAGGAAGGGTCGTCCAGTGGCCCCAGACCCCCAGAACCTGTGTCCAAACCACACTAATGGGCTGGCTCTGGCTAGGGGGTCAGTCCTAGTTTCCTGGCTTTTGAAATTACCATCCTTTAAAAAACAAGACAAACAAAAACAGCCCCCAAAAAACTCCAAAAAACAACCTTAGTGCATTTTGAGGTCTAATGGCTGAAGAGCTCAAGAGTAATAAATCTTTAAAAAGCAAAAAAAAAAAAAAAAAAAAGAAAAGAAAAAAATTCTTCTTTGGGAGACCAAACAACTAGAAGACAAAAGATAAAATAGCAGTAGTATATCCTTACCCATCAATAATCACCCTAAATTTAAATGGATTTAATCCATCAATCAAAAGGCAGAGTGCCTGGATGGACGGAAAACGACCCAACCATATGCTGCCTAAAGGGGCACGTCTCAGCACTAACAACATACAAAGTTTAAAGGGAAGGAATGGAATATCTATTAATAAGTTAGAAACCTCTCAAATAATCTAATTTTATACTCAAGAAACTAGAAAAAAAGAAAAAAGAAGTAAGTCCATATTTAGTGGCAGAAGGAAGGAAATAATAAAGATCAGAAAAAGAGACCAGAAAAAAAGAAAAGAAAGCAAGCCTGATTCTTTGAAAAGATAAACAAAATTGACAAATCTTTAGCTAGACTAAGAAAAAGAAAAGATTCAAAATTAGAAATCAAAAAGGAGACATTACACCTGATACTACAGAAATACACAGAATCATCAGAGATGACTATGAAAGATTATATGCCAACAAATTACATAACCTAGAAGAAATGGATAAATTTCCAAAAACCTACAATCTAAGACAGAATCAAAAAGAAACCAAAAATTTGAACAGACCAATAATGAATAAACCAGCATCACTCTGATTCCAAAACCAGAGAAGGAGGGGCACCTGGGTAGCTCAGTGGGTTAAAGCCTCTGTCTTCCGCTCAGGTCCTGATCCCAGGGTCCTAGGATCGAGCCCCACATCGGGCTCTCTGATCAGCAGGAAGCCTGCTCCCTCTTCTCTCTCTGCCTGCCTCTTGGCCTACTTGTGATCTCTGTCAATTAAATAAATAAAATCTTAAAAAAAAAAAAAAAAGTAGACAAACTATCTTTGATGAATATAGATGCAAAAGCTCCCAACAAAACATTAGTGACTCGAGGTGCTTGGGAGGCTCAGTGGGTTAAAGTCTCTGCCTTCGGCTCAAGTCATGATCCCAGGGTCCTGGGATTGAGCCCCACATTGGGCTCTCTGTTCCGCAGGGAGCCTGCTTCCTCCTCTCTCTCTGCCTGCCTCTCTGCTTACTTGTGATCTCTGTCTGTCAAGTAAATAAATAAAATCTTTAAAAAAAAAACCCCAAAAAACAAAAAACATCAGTGACTCAAATTCAAGAACACATTAAAAGAATTATACGGGGTGCGGGGTGCCTGGGTGGCTCAGGGGGTTAAGGCCTCTGCCTTTGGCTCAGGTCATGATCTCAGGGTCCTAGGATCGAGCCATGTGTTGGGCTCTTCTCAGCAGGGAGCCTGCTTCCCCCTCTCTTTCTGCCTGCTTCTCTGTCTACTTGTGATCTCTCTCTCTCTGTCCAAAAAAAAAAGAGTACCCAATGGGGAAGAATAGTCTCTTCAACAAACAGTGCTGGGAAAACTGGGGAAATACACACAGAACAAGGAAATTGGACTATTATCTCACATCCCTCACAAAAATTAACTTAAAATGGATGAAACACTTACATGTAAGACCTGAAACCATAAAACTCCTCAAAGGAAAGGTAGGGAAAAAGCTCATCGATACTGGTCTTAGCCGTGATTTTTTTAACACAATGCCAAAAGCTCAGGCAAAAAAAAGCAAAAATCAACAGATGGGATTACATCAAATTCAAAAGCTTCTGCACATCAAAATTAACAAGTAACAAAGTAAAAAACAACCTACAGAACAGGAGAAAATTTTGCCAGCCATCTATCAGACAAGGGGTTAATATTCAAAATAAAGAAAGAAGTTCTTCAATTTACTAACACATTGATAAGCTAAAAGATAAGATCATACAATGAAGAGAAGTTACCTCCCCACAATCAGAGTAAACTGTAAATAAAAAGGATTTTCCTTAAGTTGGTAAAGGTTATACTTGGAGGAGAAATTTGTGAAGGATACATTCACTTTAAGATAAAGATCAAGAAATGGAAATAGTTAAAAAAAAAAAAAAAAGAAATGGAAATAGTATTGGAGGACCGACCAGCCCTATCAGGAAAGACAAAAAATAGAGGGTGTAAGGATGGGAACAAAACAGGTTAAAACTGTCTTTATTTGCAAATGATAATTATGTAGAGAAATCAACAAATTGCTGGCATAAGAGTCTGATAAGCTTGTCAGAGGCAAGTTCACCATATAAAAAATTAATAATATTTCTCTACATCGACAGTAAGCAACTAAAAAATACACTAGAAAGTAAGCTGCCATTCACAGTATCAACAAAAGTGATGACACCTCTAAGAATTAAGAATACTCAATATTTCTGTGGAGATAATTATAAAAATTTATAAAAGCCATAGAGGATGGGATGAATAAATGGAAAGATACTCCAGGATCTTAAAAGGGATAATTTCATATATAAAAGACATTAGTCCCCACAAAATTGTTTTATTCATGTAATGTGATCTTAATTCTACTTCTGAGTGGCATACAACTTAGTCCCTAGACTAGTGCTCTGAGAACAACTAGAAAACCTGAATGAAATAAATATCCTAAAGGGAGTATCGACCACTGTGGGAGAACCCCAATCTCCATCAACAGTTCCACAGGTGGCCCTCCACCAGGACAAGACCCAGACTCTCAGCTCCCCGCCTGGCCCAGAGTCCGCCAAACCTCCTAGGGCAAAAACAGCCACAGAAGTTAGCTCATCGCTCTAAGGTTCTACCCTGGTTCTGGTTCCCTAGTTCTTGTCCCAGCAATTCCAGGACCTTCAGAGAAATGATTTCTGTCTTTCATTCAACAAACATTTGTAAGGACCCCCTATGGGCTAGGCAGTATACTAAGTATTGAGGGTAAAGCATTGAAGAGCTCAGGATCCCTTCCCTCCATGAGCTTTTAGGGATGGCCTGAAGCTTTAAGAGTCATGGAAATAAGGACTGACCTTAAAACAGACTGTCCAGCGTTCTAGCAGAATGGCATAACATGGGAACTGAAAAGAGGATTTAAGAATGCCAGGCGAGATCTCCTACCTGCAGTGCTTTTTGGGGAGCCTATCCAGGGAGATGCTTCTGTTTCCACAGGGACACTTGAAAAACCTCTTTAGGCCGTCATGCCAGTGGTAGTCATGCTGCTCACTGATGCAGGTCTCCAAAGGCTTGAAGTGGGTATAGGCACACTGCATAAAACCAACGGGAGGACACATCTGTCAAGAGCCTTGAAGGAGAAACTGGCTAGCTGCTAAAAGGGCAATCTGTTCCATGAGGACTTCTGTTTTCTCGCCACTGCTCAGGCAGCTGTGAGCAGAGCAACCATCTTATCTATTAGCTGCAGCGATTTCTTCAGTCTCGCACACTGATGCCACTTTTTCTTATGTTTGCCACAATTTTTGATCAGGAATGAAGTACACAATAACTTTCTGTAACATCAAAACAAAAGACCCAGAAACCTTTCGATAGCTTCATCAGGTCTGTCCTAAATTTACTGCCGTTGCTTGGTGATAGGACATGGACACTGGGGCCTCTTCAGTAGCCCTTTTATTTCCTCTTAAAAAGCCTCAGAATAGGATGTAAGCTTATTACTACTCCTATTTCATAAGCAGCAGAACCAAGCAGAGATAATAATAATTCACTTGTAATTTTGATCCTCAAAAGGACTGAAGAGTATAGGAAACAATAAGCAGCATCCAGTCTAAGAAACAAAACGCCCTAGCACTCCTGAAGCCCTCCCTGCACCCCCTTCCAGGCACTGCTCCCCCCGCACCCCAAGGGTAATCACTACCCTCCTTTCTAGCAGCAGAGATTCATTTGACTGTTTTGAATTTTGCATAAATGGAATCGTATGACAGAAAGAAAAGAAAGAAAGAGGGAGAGAGGGAGGGAGGAAGGAAGAAAGAAGTCAAGAAAAATGATGGGTGAATACTGAAAGAGCTGCTGGGACAGAGCACCGCGGTTTCTGGTAATGAGAGTCTAGGTAAGTAACTTTTGGTTCTGGCAGCCTCAGAAAATACAGAGCAGAGTGGTATGCCAGCTGTGGTAGGCAAAAGAGCCCCCCACACCCCTAGAACACACACAACCTGCTCCCTAGAACCTATGAGCATGTGAGGCTACATGCAAAGGGGGACCAGAGTTGTTAGTTGATCTTAAAATTGGGAAATGATCCTGGATTGGGTGGGCCCAATGGAATCACAGGGGCCCTTAAAAGCAGAAGTGGGATGCACAGGGAGGAGGCCAGAGGATGTGAGAAGAGGGCTCGGCCTGCCATGGCTGGCTCTGAAGATGGAGGAAGGAGCTGCAAACCAAAGAATATGTGTGGGATTGAGAAGCAGGGAAAGGGAAGTAAATGGATTCTACCCTAGAGCCTCCAGAAGGAAGACAGTCCTGCCAGACCTGGATTATAGCCTCATGAGACCCACAGAGACTTCTGGCCTATTGAAGTGCAAGATAATAAAGTTGTGTTTAAACCATTAAGGTGGTTAATTATTTGAGCAGCAATGGGAGACAAACACACCAGCTATGTCCTTAGGTTTGCTGTTTTGTCAGAGTGCAAGCTGTTATCTCAGGAAAAACGTTTACTTATTCTGAATTTTCTCAAGGAATCCCTACCTTTTAGTGACAGCTGGTTCAGGGCCATCCCCTAAATGTAAAGGAGAATGTTGAGGTTTGAAAAGGAATAAAGACTGAGAAAATGGTACTTGGTAAGCTAAGCCGAAATTCCTCCTCTCTCTCACATGTGCTTAGGAGGAAGATGAGTCAGGCAGGATAAAATGAGTGGTAATGGAAGGATACGGTTCTGCAAGAAATAGTTTTTGGTCCTATTTTATCAGTGTTCAAGGATGGAGGGTATATCATCTTCTAATAGACTAGTGTAAAAATTCTGCAAACATAGAAAATAATGCAATTTATCCTTTGCCTTGAGATTCAATTTAGCAGGTTAAGCCCTGAGTACAAAGGGTTAATAGTAATTGGTCCTAACAGGTGATGCCAAAGGAAATCATTCAACTGATGTCCCAGGACTGTGAGCTGTGGATTGAGGGTGTGCTAGAAACTTGAGAAGCATAGGTCAGAAGAACTTGGGTCCAATGGATAAGGCTCGCCTGCCGAACTAGGAGCTGTGTTCAAATCAGAGGAGAATCTCACCACCAACATTCTGCCACCAGAGCTTGGAGGCCAAGCAGGCAAGCAGCCAGGTCCTTGGCTGTCGTGAGCAGCTTGCTTTCCAGCATAAATAAATGACCTGTGCAGGACTGCAATCACAAGACAGGGCCCCATATCCCATATATCTCCGTGTTGCGCTGAGTCACTAGAAGTCACAACAGCTCCAAACAGGGCCCAGGGTTAGAAGCATCTCCACTCACCGTCTTGCATGTCACTACTCGACATTTCACCTCTCTGATGCTTCTCATCTTTTCTTCCATTTGTTCTTTTTTCACCAATGGCTCAAAATAGCGTTCCTGCAGCTCAGCCTCAGCCTGCAACGACAAGGCATACAAAAGACCTTGCACCAAATCCAAAATGTATTCAGGCACCAATTCAATAATCATAATAAAAACCACCGAAGAGGCAAGCTGTTATGAGGACACCTGATAAGAGCTCAAGAAACTGCAAACCAAAAGATGATCACAAGGAGACATAAGCTCTTATTTTTCCAAAAACAAGTATAAAATCATCTGGCGATTTTTAAAATACCAAATACAAACTGAAAATACTAACATCATTAACAGCATCACCGCATCAAGAGTGTGTACCAGAAGGAAATTATTTCTCCTATGCCACTACAGACTCAAGCCAAGGAAGGTATTCAGTGCCTCCCCATGCATGACAGCCCAGTCTATTCCATACTATCTGCCAGACCAAGCACCTGGCAGGAGCAATCCTTGGTTGTTTGGAACAACAGGGAGTAGTTGTGAGGGCAGAGAGAGACTGACAGCTGAAGGTGATCACAGCTCAAGAGTAAGAACAGCTGCACAAGGCCCGAGGTGTCTGGTGGCCACAGAGGCCAGGAGCTCAGCTCTACAGCCTCTCAAGGTTGGCCCCAGCTTCTCTCCTGGCCACATTTCAGGTCTGGTAGAATGGTGGGATACACAACTGTCTCATTAGTCAGTAGTTTATCAGAAGAGCAGAGCACTCAGTGCACTAGCACTAAATAGGGACTGTACTGCCCCCATGGAGACATTATGAAAATTGGCGGGAGCACTTTTTTTGGTCATCCCAACGACTGTTACCCCTGCTACTTGCAGAGACGGGGAAGCTGCACCCACAATGCACAGAACAGTCCCTCCATATGAAAGGATTCTTCTGACTGTTCTAGAAGTCATCCACCCATATGGATGAAAAACCCAATTATAACCCTTAAATCTAACTGCTTTATATACAACCCTACAATATTTGTGCATGGTTCAAATATACATTGAATAAATATATCAAGAGTACAACTAGGAAAATCCTGTGTATATGGAAGGACAACTGTAGTTTGGTGTCTTCAAAAGTTCCTTGGATTATTCGCAGTTTATTTATTTATTTATTTATTTATTTTTTAAATATTTTATTTATTTATTTGACAGAGATCACAAGTAGGCAGAGAGGCAGGCAGAGAGAGAGAGGAGGAAGCAGGCTCCCCGCTGAGCAGAGAGCCCAATGCAGGTCTCCATCCCAGGACCCTGAGATCATGACCTGAGCCGAAGGCAGCGGCTTAACCCACTGAGCCACCCAGGCGCCCCGATTATTTGCAGTTTAAAAAAAAAAAATTACACTGTCTAAGAAACAGACCCATGGTCTTTAAGTCACCCAAAAAAAAAAAAAAAAAAAAAAAAACACCACACCTAAGGAGACTTCATTTCTATTGTCTCATTTACATTTATAATCTTCATTATTACTTCTAGGATAGTTATGCCTACATATTAACATAATCAACTATATACTTTTAATATAAGTATTTTCCTTCCTTCTTTACAATACACATAGGATATTCTTGAAATTTATAGTTAGGTTAATTTATATTACCCAAGAATCTTATTTCAGGGTAATAAGGGAGCAATCCGAAATACACGGCTTTGGGAGCAACTACTCCCAACTGGTTGGTAACTGACTTACAGTATTTGAAATCACAATATAAAAATACATGAATGGGTAAAAAAAATCCCTCCCCATATAGCAGGACAGAAAAGAACAGCTATAGTGGTGAACTGCTTAAACATCATGCAAAGCCATAATTATGAGGCAACATTTTTTATAACATTGAGGTCCATTAAAATAATGATAAATGATATTCTTCAAGTCAAGGACAGAGACAAAGCTAAATTCTATCAGAAATATTCCTGTTCTTCAAAGTTAACTCAGACATATAATACATCTTGGTTGAGGTCGAAGAAATAAATTCTTAGTCTCACAACAAAGTGCCTCGAGTCTGGAAGGTATCTCTATCATTTCTGACCTTTTGAGCTCTTACCTCTTTAAGTAACCCTGTGTGCTTCGATTTTGCTTTTAGAATTTTCTGAAATTCCTCAGATTCCATGTAGGCAAGTTGTTCTCTCCTTTTTTTCCTGGCAGGCTCTAATTCATCTTCAGCTAGAGAAGAAAGGAAACAGAGTAGCCGTCACAGAGGAATTTTGGAAAGCCAGGCAGTCTTATGAACTCTGTTTCCTCTAGTTCTCTCCATCTCTGCCAATCAGGCCCCTCAAACTTCATTTACCCCACTAGGTACCAGCAGAGGAAAACTCTTCAGGAGTAAACTGAGAAGTAGGGTCTAGAATATGGGGAATGGCAGATTTGACCACTGGATCAGAACCTCTTTCACCTTAAGATAGGAGTGGACTATGATGATAGGTAACATCGAAAAAAATCTTTTAAAATAAATTGATGGTTAAGTATTACTGCCAGCTTCAGAGTTTTCAAAGTAAAAATGATAATTTGCAAACAAAGAAATTCCACTGCTTTCAAAGTAAATCTTTACACTAATATATCTGTGTAAAGATCCATGAGTAATCTTTTTCTCAAGTTTTTAGATTATGCATAATTTCATTTCAATTTAATGTGCTTATAGAAAACGGTCCATTCCAGTTTGCAGAGATTCTCCTTAGGTATCATACAGAGAGGCCACTTTAAGTAAAACAATGACTTCCGGTATCAGGGATGGTGATTATGGTTTGGAACACCTCCTCACAGATGGTGGCCTTTCCCACTACTAACTCTGAAATCCCCAGTACCTTGAGGAGAAAAGGTGTTCTTTTCGACACGTTCCTTTACTTCCAGGACATCCTGGGGGTCCTTTTGCTTCTTTTTAATGCTGTTTGGGTCTGTTTTTGTAAGAATCTGGCCTTTTGCCCTTAATTTGGTTATAGCAGCTAACTAGGAAAAAAAGATAAAAATCTTAATTACGAGACAGATATCTGTCGCCCTATGTCCCTTTTCTAGATATTAATCCAGTGAATTCTGCTTTCAAATACAAATCAGCAAAATATACCTTCTTTTTTGCCTAACATTATTAACCCAGTCATTAAAACTGTAAAGCATGGAGACAGGTCTATAAGCTAATAAAATTTCAGTTTATTTAAATATTAAGTTAAACATCACTTATACTGTGGGCTTTCAGGACCCACAGAGGAATCACAATTAAACAGAATGAGGATAGGGTCCTAGCTCTGCCACTTATTAGTTTGTAACCTTACACAAATTACTTAATTTTTCAGCCTCAGGTTCTACATTTATAAAACGGAGATGATAGTGTTTACTAGGTTGTGCAGATGAAATGAGAGAATGAATGCAAAGCACAAACCCATACAAACAACATGTGTGTCTCAATCACAGGTACATGTGCAATTGTTCTGTTTTACAGTTTATTTGTTCAGTAATCTCTATACCCGACATGGGGCTCAAACTCATTACCCCAAGATCACATGCGCACTTGTTATCACTACCATTACTGCAGGTGCAGCTTTGGCTTATAACAAGCCTTTGCCCTTCACGTGGTGCAGCGGCTAACTAGAACAAAGAGAAGACAGGCTCTCATTAGGGCTCAGAGTGGCTGAGGAAGAGGAGAGGGGGGTTCTAAGCACTCCCAGCTTCCATGTCAATCAGAGTAATTTAGCTCCTGTGTAAGACTTCTTTTATTTATTTTAAAAGATTTGACAGAGGGAGACACAGCAAGAGAGGGAACACAAATGAGGGACTGGGTGAGAGAGAATCAGGCTTTCCGCCAAGCAGGGAGCCCAATGTAGGGCTGGATCCCAGGACCCTGAGATCATGATCTGAGCCACCCAGATACCCCAAGATATTATTTTGTAAGATTTCTTTTACAGAAGGATTCTTTAAACAACCATTTTACAATCTTGCCTTAACAAGTCCCAGAATTTGTTTCCTTTGGGCTAGCCAGCATTTAGGCCATCTTCCTCAGCCTCACAAGAACAGTGTTGAGAACAGATAACATGCTTGGATTAAATCAAATGTTGATACTATTATCACTTGAAATTCCTTTGACTCTAATTATCGTGGTCAAGAAATAGCTGTTACTGTCTGTCTTTCCTGATCAAAGATACAAAAAGTTTGCAACTCCAGCTATGTCCTACAGGATGCAAATTCAAATGTTGTCAATAGATGCCACTTACCTTTTTGGCTTCTGCTAAAGCACTCAGTTTTGGTCTTGGTGGTGGTGACTCATCAAAAAAGAGAATATCATCTCCTTCTGAGATGCCTCGCCCAAGCTTGGGCATCTGTGTTGCTGGCGTTCCTTCCAGGCTGGGCAACGCAGCCCCCATTTGCAAAGACTGAGAAGAGGCCCATTGAGAGGAGGGTGGCACAGCTGGGCTCTTGACCCCACTTGAGCTTTGGAGAAATCTTTAAAGAAATACACAGCCACAAATATGCAGACTAGGACACTGTAGGCTAGGCCACCAGCTGATAAGTAGTCATTAATAAAGTAGCTGCTGCTTCTTGGTCAAGAATTCAGATTAGCACACACTGAGAACATGCTGGCTTTACTAACTCTGGTTAACGGATTATTCATTGATAAGTTCTCATTTCACCTGTTTAGAACTGATTACTATTTTTGCTAACTGGCTTTCTAGTGGGTGCCTCTCTATAGAACACAGCCCTGAAGGTGAGATGTGGGCTGTATTCCTAGCTCTCTGGTTAGCTGGGACCTTCAGGAACTCATGGAATTTCTCTGTATTTTAGTTTACTGGGAAGGGATAACACACAGGATACATCTGAAAGTCCTTCACAGAAAGAACCTATAATTTGCATGGTGATTAATTTGGTAAATAGCCTTAAAGCCTATTAAAAAACAACAGTTGCCACAAACTATGCAGTCCAGAACTCTCATTTAATAAATGAAGAAATTAAGGCCCTATTGCTCGTAAGTGACAGGCTGAGGTCTAGCACGGGGTAATCCCAGGCCAGGATTGTTTTCACTACCACATGCCCACTCTTGTAACCTCCCTGTGAGACCCTGACCAAAGAGATGTTTTTTTTGGCTAGTAAAATTCTGAAAAACTTCCAACTGTAATACCTTCAAATGAGCAGGTGACCCCTATTTCACATAAGGCCACAACTTCATGTATTATCTGTTTACATCATCTGTAGTCACATGAAGAACACCTCTAGAGATATTCCATCAGCACCTCAAATTCACCTGCCTGAGGCCAAATCTATGCTCTGGACTTTTCCAAAGAGTTTCCTGGTGACTTAAAGTTGACTTTCCTGTTTATTGACCATCTATCTTTCCGTGGCCCAGATTTGGGATAACTGTTTTAATGGGGGCAGAACAGGTCAGAGCCCAAACCTGACTCCATCACCAACCAGTTCTCTGGTGCTCAGTTACATGACTCATAAAACAAGGATAACAGCCCTTCACAGATTACGCTAAGGCCTGAGTGAGACACTGTCTTTGTGCAGTACACGTCTTCATACACGTGACACGTCTGTAGATAGTTACTCTTATCACTCTTCTGGTAACTTTAGTGCAAGAATCTTTGATTCATCTACCTTCTGCACTGTTTTCCACTTGTTTCTGCTTCTAAAATGACTCTCTACTTTCAGTGCCTGATTTTTACCATCTACCTGAACAACTGCAAATTATTGGCTTAGCCTGTAAGTTACAAATGAATTGTGGTAGAACTAAGAAATGAAAGGAAACAGGTCAACATGCGCTTTCCCCTTTTCCAAAACCTTCTTAGAGAGTTCCTTCTTTCTCTTTTTCCTTGGGGTGTTAATTACTGTAACCTGTCCCACCTGGTTTCAGGTTCGACAGAAACATAGAACTCGAAAGGCTATCTTCTTAGGTTAAGTTAAAATTACTTTTGAACTTTCAAAATTAAAATGGTAGTCAACCCAAAACCTAAAACCACATTTTGGAAACCCAATAAGACATTCTGAGGATCCCTGAGATCTAAATATGGGATATTAAAATAGTTATTCTTACCGTTTCTGTATTTCTTCTGACCTCTTCTTCCTCATCTCCAGCATGCGCTGCTTCTGCTGCTTCAAGAGGGCTGATGCTGAGACAGATTGGAAAGCAGGTTTCGAGCTCCCCATCACCCCTGAAACACAAGCCACAGACTGAGTGGCTCTGAGGGGCCAGGAGAGCACAGACGTGGGGCTAGAGCAGGGACAGTTGACTCTACCTGATAACCTGGTTTTGGCTAAATGTTGTTTTAAGTTTCTGGCTCCAAATGTAGGCAAGTCCATTAGTTCCCTGAATTCCTCAGAGCAAGACAAGCTCTTCTGGGGTATTCCTGGAATATACAAACATCAGCTTTAGAGGATTCAAAGTTTTGGCAGTTTGAGATTATGTGACATTACTTTTAAAACTCTGCATTCACAACTTAGTCGTTTGTAAATGCAGTAGATGTAATGCCAAGAAAAAAAGAATCCTTAGCCTCTAGTAGACTAGTAGGACTGCAAAGGTGTGACAAATAGATCTTATTTCAAGTGATGATTAGGACACCAGTATCTGTATGGTCATTTCCTACACTACATCCAGAATGTTCGCTATGGGTTGGGTCTATCCTAGGCCCTCGCCACTGTTAGGAACAAAGTCCCCAGTGAAAAGGGCAGAGGTGCCATTCTTTGACTTACACCTTTTTTAATGAGAAGGTAACTGATGAGTATCACCAGGAACCTGATACTACCAATTTTAATACTGGCCATTAAGAGTTAGGGCAGATATATCAAGAAAATCTACAAAGCATCTACTCAAAGATTCGGCCATGATTAATATGCTGTTTTCCCTTAAGATGCTGCAAAGCAAGGCAGATTGTTTCAGCTTAGGCCACATCACTCACTAGCTATAGTGATGAGTGGATATTTATAACTTAGGGCATGAATAACTGTGACCATTTTCATTTCAATGCTAAAGACTACATATTTAATCTGCACAAATACAGTATCAAGAAACAAAGTTACCAAGTTTTTGTTGGGTTTCCTGAATGATCAAGTCTGCCCCCTTAACAACCAGATCAGTCAGAGTGGTTTGAATCTTCTTTTTAGGAGCAACAGCAGCTGCACTGGAATGACAAGAGTCACCCCCCAAAAGGAAAGTCACTAAAATTCAATGCTCTGATGAGGTAAAGGCACAGAAGTATTCATTTATTACAAACTATCAAAGTTTCTCAAAGCACTATATAAGAACTGTCTTAATACCACAATCCTACAGCATAGCTGGTGAATGCATTATGTCAGGCAACCTGCAAATTTGGTGGAGGCCATTCCGGAAAAGCAAGATGGCAAAAGAAATTTAAAAAATATGACACCATTTTGATCAAGTGGCTGGAATTTATCTTAAAGAAATTAAGGAATATGTAAAAACTTAGGATATTAATGGGCTAAAATATTGTTTGCAATGTTAAAAGTTAGAAGCACGATTAATGTTTATCCATTAAGCATTATGGGAATAGTTTTATCACACAGCCATGTAAAAGACTATGTGTCACCAAAAAAAAATGCTTTAAGTGCATATTCAAAAAGGAAAATATTAATTATTTTATGGGGGCAGGGAAGTTGCAAAGTATAGGTCCAGTATTATCTCACTTTATATTACTGGAATTTTATACACATGGGAAAAAAACATCTAGAAGCATATACAGCTCTGTGTGTGTGTGTGTGCGTGTGTATGCATGTGTTCACAGATAGCAAGGAACTAATGATTATCTCAGTAGCAGAATTACACCTAGTTTTTATCATCTCCTTTTGGCTGAACTGCATATATACAGATACATTCTTATAATGTAGGACTATTGGTTTCTGCAGTTTGGAAAAATATGGACATTACTTTAAATCTTAAAAATGTGTTTGATATAACAAGTCAGGTAGGAGGTGAGAGTCTTCTTGCCCAATTTGTTTGCCTGGGAACAAACTATTTTGTTCTTGGACCAGGGGTAGCTCCTTTGAGACAGGTTCCCACCGGTCATGTCCTCAGATATGCTTTCTACCCTACAGTGGCAAGGCCATTGATCACCTACTTTGGGGACTCTGTGGAGGGCCTGAGATCCCCAGAACATGGCCATGAATGTCTGACTCAACAGCATTCCACTCTATTTAAGGCTTTACTGCTATTAAATCAGAGTTAAATGCGGCTTCCAAGAGATCTGCCACCTCACTGTAATAGTCAGGAGGGGAATGACTTACTTAATGGACACCAACACTGAACTTAACATACTTTTAATGGCCATACAATCAGACCTGACAAAGTTGTACTACTTACTTTAGTAGCAAAATAAGAAGCGTGGGCTGTGTTAAAGACTATCATGACAAAATTTAACTAATATCTGCGCCTCCGTGTTTTCCTCTCTACCTGGAAATAAAGTAGATCCTTGTCTACCTTGTTCTAGCCTATGAATTTATGAAAGATAAAACCTATACAAGTCTTCTAGGACCATTACAGAAAAGTACAACCATTGGGTTTATTCTCAAAAGTAGAGAAGCAAGATCTCTGTCCTGAAAGATTCCCCAGAGAATGTCTTACATTGAGGCTGCATACGATGCAGAAGAAACCCCTCCATAGTAGAAACCATCCTGACACAGTCGTTCTCGTAGGCTGGTGCCTTTGCGGGCAAACTTCTTTGGAATTCGTCCTCCAGAGAAGGTGGACTGCAGGTCGGCTCGCCTGGCACTGAGCTTCTTGTACTGGGCTTGGATGTGATACTGACAGTACTCACAGTCATTCTGCAAAAGGAAGAGCAGCTGTCTCAGGGCTAGGGCGACACATCAGGGGACAGTGTCAATAAACACTATTCCTGGGGTGCCAGGGTGGCTCAGTGGGTTGAGCCTCTGCCTTTGGCTCAGGTCGTGATCCCGGGGTACTCGGATCAAGCCCCGCATCGGTCTCTTTGCTCAGCAGGGAGCCTGCTTCCCCCCCATCTCTCTCTGCCTGCCTCTCTGCCTATCTGTGATCTCTCTCTCTCTCAAATAAATAAATAAAATCTTAAAAAAAAAGGAAAATAAACACTATTCCTTTCTCCCTGCTTCAGGGGCACTAATGAGTGTACAGCTATGCAGCGACTTCCATGAAATTCCACTTAAAAGCTCTAGTTGGGTGAAAGAAAAAGTGATACTGTTCACCACATATGCCCTTTTGCTACTATGGAAATAAAATCAGCTTCTAGAGTGAACCTTGAAAACATTATGCTAAGTAAAAGAAGTCAGACACAAAAGGCGACATCACCAAGGGATGGAGGTGAGAGGTAGAGAGTGGTTACTTAATGGGTATGGTGTGTTTCTGTGGGATAATGAAAGATTTCGGAAGTAGAGAGCTGGTGTTTACATGAGAGTAAATATGTTAAATATCATTCAGGTGTATATTTAAAAATGGTTAGGGTGCCTGGTTGGCTCAGTGGGTTAAGCTGCTGCCTTCGGCTCAGGTCATGATCTCAGGGTCCTGGGATCGAGTCCCACATCGGGCTCTCTGCTCGGCAGGGAGCCTGCTTCCCTCTCTCTCTGCCTGCCTCTCTGTCTACTTGTGATCTCTCTCTCTGTCAAATAAATAAATAAAATCTTAAAAAAAAAGGTTAATTGTAGGTTATATGAATTTTACCTCAATACAAACTGATTTAAGAATAAAAGAACATTGGAGTGCCTGGGTGACTCGGTCTGTTAGGTGTCTGACTCCTGATTTTGGCTCAGGTCATAATCTCAGGATCGTGAAATCAAGCCCCGCTTTGGGGCCTGCACGGAAGGTGGAGTCTGCTTAATATTCTCTCGCTCTCCTCCTACTCCTCAACCCCTAAGAGCTCTCTCTAGCAATCTTAAAAAAAAAAAAAAGAATAAACATTAGGTTCTAGTGAAATTTTTCTATTTTCCTCTGGCTGCCTCCTGGACAATGTTACCCCTTCGGTGAAGGAAAAAAGGGAAACATGCTAATGAATCATTGGGTGGCTCTTAGATGCAGCAACAACGGGCTTTTAATGATTGCACTGCTATGTAGAAATATGTCAGGCACTTCCTGCTGATACCTCTTTTTCCAACTATTTCCCTCCTGCTATTTCCTGCTCACTAGCTCATCTGTGAGGCAGGAATGAGGGAACTACAAGGAGACAAAACAAAAACTTGCCATTTAATCTGTTCAAAGAGCTCTAATTAGCACCACTTCGCACCCACTAGGATGGCTGTCATCAGTGACAAGACAAAAACAAGTGTTGGCCGGGATATGAAGAAAACGGAACCCTCCTCTCTGCTGGTGAGAATGTAAGAGCCACTTTGGAAGCCAGTCTGGGAGTTCCTCAAAAGCTGAAACATGGGGTTATGGCACAACCCAGAAATTCCAGGTTATATACCCAAGGAAACTGGAAACATCCATCCATCCGTGCACATAATAACCTGTGCAAGAATGCTGAGAGCAGGGACACCTGGGTGGCTTAGTCAGTTAAGTGTCTGCCTTCGGTTCAGGTCATGATCCTGGAGTCCTGGGATCAAGTCCCACACTGGGTTCCTTATTCAGCAAAGAGCCTGCTTCCCCCTCTGCCTCTACTGTTCCCCCTGCTTGTGCTCTCTTTCTCTCTCTCTGACAAATCTTAAAAAAAAAAAAAAAAAAAAAAAAAAGATTGCTGGGGCGCCTGGGTGGCTCAGTGGGTTGAGCCGCTGCCTTCGGCTCAGGTCATGATCTCAGGGTCCTGGGATCGAGTCCCGCATCGAGCTCTCTGCTCAGCAGGGAGCCTGCTTCCTCCTCTCTCTCTCTCTCTCTGCCTGCCTCTCTGCCTACTTGTGATCTCTGTCAAATAAATAAATAAAATCTTTAAAAAAAAAAAAAAGATTGCTGATAGCAGCAGTATTTATAATAGGACCATTGACTAATGAATAAACAAAAGCAGTCTGTGCATATGATGCAATATTACTCAACCACAAAAAAGAATGAAGTACTGACGCATGTGACAATGTGAACAAATCTTGTAAACATCATGCTAAGTGAAAGCCAGACACAAAAGGTCATTGACTGTACAATTCCATTATATGAAATTTCCAGAGAAGGCAAATCCAGACAGAAAGCAGAGTAGTGCTCACCAGGGCCTGGGGGAAGAGGGTGATGGGAGATGACTGCTAATGAGTATGGGGGTTTTTTGGGGGGTACTGGGAAGGGGTCTGAAATTACATAGTGGTGATAGCTGCACATCTCAGTATTAAAACTACTACACTGCACACTTTAAAAGGATGAACTGTACGATATGTGAATTATATCTCAAGTTATCATGACTATTATTTTTTAAAAAGCTCTAAGAAAATACATGTTGAAGTTCAGAGATTAAAATAAGGTTTTCAGTGCATTTCATTACAGTGTTTGTTCTCTGGCATTGCTCAGAATTGAGGGCAAACTCAAATTCCATCTTCCTTATACTTCCTAGTCAGTTGGCAGTAAAAGATCACCTTATTAAATCCTTCCCTTGTCCTCAGTTTTTCAAACTGGCAGTTACTCACCACACACTGAATTTTCTTACTTTGGTGCTTCTTGTTTTGTAGGAAACTCTGTTGCAAACAGATTATTACCACTAGGCTATCTACAATCTACACCCATTAGATCCCATCTCCAGGAGAAACCATCCCAACAGGGTGGAAACCAACCAAATTAACAGTCTGTGTACACGGCTGTCCATTCTTCTTCTTTGCTTTACAGGTTCCCAGATCAAGAGCTTCACCCATGATTAAGACCTTCTGAGGATGATCAATAGACAAACACACCTGCAGAGAAGACACAGGGCGGGAGTTAAAAGCCCACAAAGGTATGCCTTTTCATTGGCAAGAATAAGTAAGAGGCTGGCTGGTGGGAGTTAGCAAGGCTTTAGCAGTCTACAGGAATTAGAAACCAGACACTGCAAAACAGCTGTAGGAATAGGAGACATGTTCAATTCTGTACCCAATATCCATTCTCTCCTGTCTCTGCTATAGAATCTGGATCTCACTTGGGCTGGCCAATGCTCAGCTGCAGGTGACGGATCCTGTTCATTTCCCCATCATCCCGTGAAGCTAGCAATGGTCATGGGACTGTGTTCTGGCCAAGAGACCGACACAGGAGTTCCCGACAAAAGCAGACAGGGTGGTGCTCACTCCTGCCTTGAATGGCGATGTAAGGGAAAGAGCTTCAAAGCCATCCAGTGGAAGAGGAGAAGGCTGAGAGGCTCACAGACACTGGTCCTGACATCACTACATTGTCTACACTGGGATTATTTATTATGGGAGAAAAACACACCCCAATGTTTACCATTAAAACAAACTGTAGTGTGGGAGCCTGACTGGTCAGTTAAGCATCTGACCCTTGGTTTTAGCTCAGGTTGTGATCTCAGGGAGATGAGCTTGAGCCCTGCATCCAGCTCAGGTTAAGATCCTCTCCCTCTGCCCCTCTGGCTTGGGCTCTCTCTCTCTCTTTAAAATAAATAAATAAATCTTAAGAAAACAAAATAAAACAAACCAAAAAAACCTGTAGGGAAGTTTTTCTCTATTGTTCCTAAACTCATTTTGAACCAACAGATGATTTGCTGCCATTCTATGGTGAAAGGAAGAAGAGAAATAACTCTGCCTCTCACAGATCTCTGTCTACAATAGCAGAGAAAACTATACTGCTGCTTAAGAAGATAAAATCACTCTGATTCTAAGTTGCAGCTACAGCTGTACAACTAATGGAGTGAAGTCCCGTCAACTAGAAAAATCCTTCCTACTTGATGCTCCCAATGGAGATCTGTGAGAGAGATGTAAGAAGACCTGAGCAGAATAGTTCAAAACACTCCAGGAAGCTTGGAACTGATGTGGAAAGATTTAACAAGAGAAGTGGTTATGAAACACTTAAGAGTAGGTGGAAATTCAGAATATTGGTGGGTGAGGAACAAACAAAAAGTCAAATTAGTGGAGATATATAAAAGCCTGATTCAGTATCTGGAGGTAGACAAGTTTTTAATAGAACTTGGTTAAGCTATAAAGACAAGGAAGGATGGAAGGAAGGGAGAGAGGGAGGGAGGGAGGAGGAAGGAAGGAAGGAAGGGGGAAAGACAGACAAAAAGGAAGAAGGAAGGAAGGAAAGCACAGAAAGAAAGATGGAAGGAAGAAAGAAGGACAAATGGAAGGATGGAAAGAAAGAAAGAAATGAAAGAAGGAAAGAAGGAAGGAAGGAGGGAGGGAAAGAAGGATGAAAGAAGCCATGGAAACAGACTCTTACCTCCTCTGAACCATCCTTGGGCTTCATGGGGTTTGCATTGAGCAGCCCTATGACAGTACCCTGTTCAGTCTTCCAGAGCTCTTTGTGAACTTCTCCAAACAAGAACAATGACACACACCGTGTCAGGTCACGAAGATCATTCAGTCGCCAGATACTAAAAGTTTTCCCCTGGAAAAAATATTTATTCTTATTTTTAATAAATTTTGCACAATGAGCTGTACTGTCTCCATTTATGGTTCAAGTGCTCTACTGTGAAAGCATATATAAATATAAACGGCCCTGACTATAAAATCTTGAGAATGTCTGTTCATTATAAATTAAACCTCTCTCTAGGCTTTAGTATTTATTACCTTTCTCATTTTAGAAGTGAAGGTGAAGTAAGGCAAGTCAGTAGCAATGTTAGTGAAGTCTCTGATTCTCAGGTCTAAATAGTCAATGGGATAGTATGACCTTTCTAACTATACACACACACACGCGTGCGCACACACACACAAACACACGGAGTATTAAAAGGACCAGAGGAGGTTGTGGTACTACCATTTAATAATTTACTGATATAAATTTAAAGGATCTATTATTTAACCACTGGTTAATTATATTATTAATATTAATAAAAAGATGTCAGCTCTGTGCTATTCAATCTTTGCCTAGTTTAGAAGAAAAACAAAAGTATCATTTAAAGACAGCTGGTTACATTTAACTGTAAAATTTCAGAAGCTTTACATATCTGAAGAAATGCAACTCAAAATGCTAACCATTTATATAAAAATTTCTACTTCCACAGTTATTACTTAAACAAAAAAATCTGAATCAAACTATTTTACACAGGTATCCCAGAACAGGTGTGCTCATAGGTTATGGTGAGTTATTGACTGGATACAAGTGTTATGTTTCCATGAATTTGTACAAGGTCTTTCTTGGAAGGGTTCAGATAAAATTTCACACCTGTCATTTCAATGTCATTATAGCCACTTGTGACACAATTAAGAACTTAATCAAACGAACCAGATGTGTTCACATTCACCTTGACAGTTAGAGGGCTAGATCAAGACCCACATAACAATCTAAGGTTGACCAAGATCTCAATTAGAGAATGAAATCAGGATTGAGCATGATTAAGCATAGTATTTGAGAGCTCAGAGAGAATTCTGGTATAACCAAAAGCCAATTCTTTCCTTTTACAAAGAAGGAAATGGACGTTCTCAAAGATTAAAGATCAACCTAAGTTCACATAGCTAGGGAGATTGAGGCTCAGGCCCCAGGTTTTCTGAGTTGCCAGGCCACAAAGTCATATTCCTGTTACCTCTCAGTCAAGTGCGATTTTAAAATCTGTTAGAACTTTTCTAAGATCCACTGTACTGACACAGGATGGCAATTTCAGAACTTCTGAGACTGACCTCTTCCTTCTAGGCACACTCTCTGGAGCATCTAGAAACTCGGCTTCTCTCCCACAAGAGGGATGACAGTGTCACAGGGGCAACCACATGTACCCCCAAAACAATGACAAGTGAAATGCAGCAGTAATAATACAATGAAAAGCCCAAGGACTCTGTACAACCAGGTCTTATTATTGCAGGGCATTCTTTACAAATTTAACCTTTAGACAGCAATCCAACAATGGTGAGGCAATCTGCGAATTTACTAGCAGCATTCTCAAAATAAAATATTAATAGGCTTAAGGTAGAGAAATCATGAATATGAGCACCCACAGTCAGCATGTGATGGAGCAGTTAAGAAATCAGTAGGCTTACACTATTAGAACTCTGTGGAGTGATTTTCTTCAATATAACCCCGAAAGTCACCCAGTCTACTTCTTCTAGCTGCTCACTTGCCATCTTTTCCTTGAGCTGAGATAGTCTGATCAGTTTTCGGCCAACCATTTTCTTGTTCATCTCTGTGGAAGACACTCGGGGCCGCCTGGGTCAAGACACCAGCGAGGATTAGATTATTATTCTAATTAAGAGATTACCTGGCATTGTAGGAAAAAAAGCACAGATAATTTTCTTAACATTAGTTACCAGAAGGTACTACTATCCTGGTTAAACTGTATATACCTTTACGGGCTTAAAAATAGTCTCCATCACGGTTTCTGATTAAATAAACTATTATTTATTTGTCCACTTCCTTTTTACAGATACATGATCTTTTATTCATATTAAATGAATAAATGAAAATGCATTCTTTAAACATTTCACAATCAAACTGTACTGAATGCTATGGCTCATCTTAATGCCAAATTTTGCCAAATTCAAGAGATGTTAGTGTTAAGTGGATCTGCTGTACAAACACTTTATTTCAAAAAGGCTTAATCATTGGGAAGGAGGACAAAGCATTTAGTGATGCCATAAGAACCAAATGTGAGGGCTCTACAGTTACTGACCTGAGCCTCAGGCCTGAGAAGGCTTCCACAGAGACCACTGTTTGAGCCGGTTCCCCTGAACTCCTGGGGGTTCCTGTGCTGTGATCTCTGGCCAACCCACTAGGTTTGTTTCCAGGAGTAGTTCGGAGTGGTTGGGGAGGTGTACTTGTCATCTTCGAAGATGTACTTTTGGGCTCTAGAAAAAGAGTTAAGTTAAGTGAAAGGAAAAAATCCCACTGATCCTTACAAAATTTGTTTTTATAGAACTGCTTCTTTTAAAATCAACATATACAATAACAAAATCTCGAGAACAAAGGATGCCCACAAAACCATTTCTGTACTATCCTCTAAACCTCTGCAGTGTAGCCCGAAAGAACTTCCTGTGACAATGGAAAGGTTATACACTGATGCTGTCTGATATGGTGGCCACTGAGCACTTAAAATGGAATAGTGTTTCCAAAGAAATGAAGGTCTAATTTTATTTAATCTAATTTAAACTTAAAAAGCAACATGTAACAGGTGGCGGCTATATTATAGTGCTGCTCTCAAATACAGATCCTTTGTGCAATGACATTGACTGAGTATTCCCCATACACAGATTGCTGTGGTAGACTCCACGAGGGAGTAAGAGCCCTCCTTCAGGGATCAATTAGTGATTTGTGTGTAGATCAACTGTGACCTGAAGAAAACCCAATGTTAGCTTCCCTTTCTTTGTTTCTGGTTTCATCTCATCCCATTCTGTTCCATTTCATTTCATTTGTGGTGGTGGTGGGGAAGGGGGTGGGGAACTAGGAGGACCAGGGTATTCTACTGACTTGGTTGCATTAAATATCCCCAATTTAGGTTTTTTACTTCAGAAGTGCTTGATAATGTTCCTGAAAGTCAGGATATTTTGGATATTTTCCTTAATAAACGTATTTTCTCTGAAATAACACTGTATTGTTTTATCCTCAAAGAGACTTTGGGTCATCATCATAAGCTTCCAGGGTCAGGACAACCCCTAGAACTTTAGAATCTCTAGAAAGCCTGCCCATGCCTCACCCCCTCAAAACTTAACTTTGGATACTACTTAATGAAACACCTTATTAATGTCAAAGGTCCTAAAGGGAAGGATGCCATTCATAAATGGATACATGGAATATATAATTTGTTTCAAATGTGACTATGGAGAGGCTGTTATTCTCTGCTATTGTGTCTTATGCCACTGCTATTTAAAAGGGCCTTTTTGAACATGAGTGATCAATAATATGCTGTTTACTCTGAGTAACCAGACCATTTTGTCTTAGATCTTTCAAAGTATTACCATGTGCAAACTGAGGCAGTGTAACAAAATCAATACATAGGGGTCATAGATATTTTTCATTTTAACTGTGTGCTTGCTTCCATGTGGGCTAAACCAGAACTATACTTGAGTACACGTCTCTACTCTGGGCAAAGAAGCCTTTTCTAAAGAATGGACCATCTGCTTTAATACAACCTGGTTTCAAATAAAACTTAGCCATTTTAAAAGGAATCTGTGCTTGAACTCAGGGGCCTGAAGAGTCAATCTCTGGTTTGCCTGAGAACTCAATCCAGTGGTTATACTTACTATAATTCAAGTCAGCTGAAGACTATAGAGTTTAAAAAAATTCAATTCACTGTTTTAGTAAATTTAGCTACTCTTTAAGGAATTTCTAAGCACTCTGAGATGTAGAGAAAGATTACAAAATACACCACATGGCTCTCATTCCCAACAAATTTAATTTTCTCAATGGGCAGATAAGATAGACCCCTGGCCCTCCCCCACCAGAAAGGTATGACAGTGCCCCCTGTACACAGATATGACAGTGCCAAATTGACTTTTAAATAGAGCAAGAGTAGTGAAAAACCAGAGAGGCCTTGACTACTATACCTGCAGGTGAAATCTTTGGTGTCCGAGCCACTCGCTTGGTTTTTGGTAGAGCGGGGACATCGAGCTCTGCAGAGAAGCATGTCGACTCCTGAATTCTCTGAACTTTCTTCTCTTTAAGAGGGGAGCGTGGAGACTTCTCTACTTTATTAAAAAAAAAAAAAAAATTCACAAAGAAAATTTAGAAAGGGGCTCAAAGTCTATTTTACCAACAGCTGAATGCAGAAAAAATGCTATAATTTCTTAACAACAGAACTGCACACTATTCCTAGAATTACAGTTTGATTACCAGATTTAGGCAGAAGGGGAGGACTTGCAGGCTGCTTAAGTGTTGCTATTTTTAGCTGTTCCTGTAAGGATTTCATCTGTTCTTGTAACTTCCTTAATTCATCTAGGGAAGAAAAAAATGTACTGATTTAAAATCCACAGCAGAAGAAATATTATACATGATGAAAATGTTGGAATTATTTTTGGTGTCCATTCCCCACCTTAAAACCCTGAGACCCACAATATATTCACATACTGAGAACTACCATTAACTTTGGTACTTCAAAGAGGTTCTTCAGGGAAATATACTTCATATTTTCAGTAATCAAGCCTCTAATACCTAAGCTAGTTACAAACTGGTACTACTGACAAATATCACAGAAGCATATTCCCAGCTAACAAGTTTTTAGGTGTCAGGGAATGATTATTATATCATAAAGTGAATACCATAATTAATGCAATAAATGTGGGCTCCTCTATTAGAAGAAATAGACAACCAGTGAATTTGATTACAATTTCAAAATATGTGAGACAATGTCACAAATTAGAAAAGAGCACTCCTCAAAGCTTCTGTTCATAAATGGCCTCCTGCCCAAATAGGAGGAGGAGGAGCCTACAGTCCTACCCCTGGCTCCACACGCATATAAACCTCTAAGTGAGATTTTTCTGTAATAGGCGCGAAAGCTGGTGGAGCCATTCTGGGAAGGACTAGTTATAGCTGGCTGACACTGGGACAGGGGCCTCTGCAGCCTGAAAGGTCTCATCTACTAATTCCCACCCTTTTTTTTGGCCAAGTCATTTATCACCACCCTGACTCAGCAGCTATTTTGATGAAAACTGTTGGCTCCCATCTAGTGTATCTTGAAGAAATTGGAAAAGCAAGTAGTTAGGGCACCTTGCAACTCTTGATTAGTTTTCCCCTGATTGGGAGCAGGAGCAGGGAGGACTTGATTTTTAGGTGATTGCTGTGTGGGAACTTCTTCTTCATCTGTTAAGTCCCCCATATCTCCAAAGAGAGTGGCCAAATTTTCCTTTCGCTCTTCAGTCTCTCCCAGGTCTCCATCAGCAGCCTCCTCTGAGTAAGATTCACCATCACCATCTGCATCAAAGAGCTCATCATATGCATCGGGTTCGCCATCCCCCTGGATCAAGGAGTGACCCTCTTCTAGATTACAATCCAAGGCAGACTCATTCTCCTCCAGCAGCGCAGTCAGCAGAGACAAATCATCTTCCTCCCCTGTGCAGAAAGAAGGACAGAATGTAAACGTACCTGAGAAAAACCAACAATGACAAGCACAATGAATTAAAACATACACCATTAATAAGGCAATTGAAATGACTCTGCTGATTCACCATTTTGCCTGGTGAAACTCTTGTTCTTGTGTCCATCTTTCATCTCCCCAGGTGCTTAGAGGGCACTGGGCTAAGGAGGAAGAGGTTGGTATCTGCTGAGTGAACCCAGTGCACTATGCACAGGGCTGGGTCCTTTCACCTGTGCTATTTCAGCTGATAAGCACCTGCCTGCATGCCAACTTCCAAGAAACCCAATCCATAATAATGGGAATAATCCAAAAACAAAGTAAACATACATTTAGGCTCT
Organism: Neogale vison; assembly: GCF_020171115.1. Lineage (NCBI taxonomy): Eukaryota > Metazoa > Chordata > Mammalia > Carnivora > Mustelidae > Neogale > Neogale vison. Next base: position 120,518,605 of record NC_058102.1, on the reverse strand, counting down.
TTTTAATTATTTGAGGAAAAAAAATTTCAAGTGTAGGGAAAGCACAAAGAATTACATAAAATGTACTTGTATTTCATCACCCAGAATTAGCCATTTGTCATGTTTGCTTGCCTTTACACTGCATGACTTAAAAAAAAAAGTTTATGAAGTTTATTGTGCCAAATCTTAGCCGATTCCTTCCACTGCGCCTCCATGCCCCACTGCAATAAGTGTCATAATTTTGGTATATCATTCTAGTCTATTTTTCACTTTTTCATTCAACATTGCATGTATAATTGATCTAAATCAAAACATAGAGTTCTAGTTTACTTCTTTCAGTGACTAGAGGGCATTCCATAGTAAAACTATCACATTTTATTTTAATCCAATCCACTCCATATTTGTAATCCAATCCAATATATGGGTCATTTCCAATTCTTTCCCATCACAAACTATCCAGCAACCATGAATGTGTCCTGCAATATGTGTGAGTTTCCTGGAACTATCTATCAGAAGTGGAATTGCTAGACTATTGCATTTGCACATTTTTCAACTTTCCTAGATACTGCCAAACTGGTCCCAAAGTGGTTATACCCTCACTAGCATTGCATGCAAGTACCATTTCTTCCTACCATCTCACCAAGATCTGATATGTCACTTAAAATTTCTTGCTAGTCTGATGGATGATTTTAAAAGGCATCTCATTGTTCTGATTTGCATTTCCAGAATTCTCGTAAGGCAAAGAATTATGTTTATTGGCCCTTTGGATTTCTTCTTTCTTGATTTGTTTATTTTCTGTCCCTCCCCCCCTTTCCTCCCCTATTTGGGCATTAGTCCTTAATAAATCTGAGCCATTTTAAAGCAGAGACATTGAGGCTATTTCACACACTCCCTTCACCTCAAAGATAAGGGCTGAAGTACAGAGAGGTCAAAGGCCTGTTCAGGACCATATGGTGAAACAGGTCAGCACAGGAGCCTGACTTAGGATGGAGATCTCTAGGGGTGCCTGGGTCGCTCAGTGGGTTAAAGTTTCTGCCTTCAGCTCAGGTCATGATCCCAGGGTCCTGGAATTAAGCCCTGCATCCCCGCATCTCGCATCTCCGCATCTCCCCTGCATCAGGCTCTCTGCTCGGCGGGGAGCCTGCTTCCCTTCCTCTCTCTCCGACTGCCTCTCTGCCTACTTGTGATCTCTGTCTGTCAAATAAATAAATAAAATCTTAAAAAAAAAAAAAAAAAAAAAAGGATGGAGATCTCTAGACCAATATTCTCCAAACCAATATTCTTTCCACTACTCTGCACTCTTAGCAGATGGAAAACAGTCAGTAGCCAAACTCATGGCCTAGAATCTGATAAAAGGGTCTAAAGCTTAAAGTCAGAGGTTGCATTATGATTTATCTGAATTGCTGAGGCAACACTCCAACTGCAGGGTGCAGCAAGAGAGAAGAGGCAATTTGGCTCCCTGTGCTCTGGGTGAGACAGCCACATTCCCTCAAAGAGCCAAGAGGTCCCCCTCTGTCTAGCTGCCAGCTATGGAAGACAGCACACCCCAAGAAGAGGCCTTGCCTCACACCACTGGGAGTCCCAGGTGACAAATGTGGCCAAGTGGCTCCATACCCTTTCTTGAACCCATTTTCTTTCATGAGAGCACCAGGTCTAATCCCGTGATACCGCCCATCCTGGTTTAACTCAGTCACCACAGAAAATCCTGTCTTTTCCATGTTATGTTGACCCAATCTCCATGTTTCCTCATTCCATTTATACACTGGACCCTCTTCCTTTTAGCTCCTCAAGGACTTAAGCCTATACGCACCAGCCCTCATCCCCACATCACCCATTATTTCCTGTCTTTTGGAGCATTTCTCTCAGCATACAAATCCATTCTAGTATCTTCCATTGTACCAACTACCTGATATTTTCCTACTTATTTGTTACAGTCTTGCTCTCTGTACTAGAATAGAAGCAGGGATTTTGTTCAACCATGTATGCCCAAACCAGTAAATGCTTTGATTCCACCTGTACTGAACCAGATTATTAACACCATGCTAACCAAATCAATGTTTATTAGATATGATGATTTCTTAGAGAACACATACCATTTACCACTTACTCTCATAACTGTCTCCCAGCAAATAATTATACTTTATATTAACTGCCCAGAAGGCAATTTGATGATTTTACCAATGATTTTACTATTATTTTACCAAAGGTACAATCAATGTCACACGTTATTATAGCGTGAGGAATTTCAACATTTGGTTCTACTTTTTTTGAAAAGGGCAGGGTATAAAATTAGAAAGGACTATAAGAGTTTAACCCAGAGCTAGATAAAACCATTTCAACAGACTTCATTATTAATTGTGAACTCTGAAGTCAAACTGCCTGGGTTCAAACCCCTGCTCTGACAGTCTCACCAGTGACAAATTACTAACCATCTGTTTTCCAGTCTAAAAAATACAGTTGCTCGGAAGACTAAGGAAGTTAATATAAGTAGGGAAGAAGTTAATATAAGTAGGGACTTTAGAATAGTGCTTGGCACATTATAAGTACATGCCAACTATCATTATATGAAAGACAATCAATGCTGCCAGGAGATAAAATCCCACCTGACTGAAACAAATAACATTCACTGACTGAAGTGAGATCTTCTCTGAACCACTGAGAAAATACTTGAGAGTGGGGTATACCTATTTTCACTATTTTGCAAGTAAAATAAATAAGTCTGTGGACAAAAGGGTGGTTTTCCATGAAATAAAGAGAACTTACCATCCATGCTGTCAAGAGAACAGTTGTGATTGAGAGCTTCAAAGGAGAATCAGGTGCCCACGAGATGGCAGTAATGTCAAATCTTGGCTAGGCTATGAAATCAACATAGGAAAAGTCACCCTTGATTGTCCCCTCTCTCACATCTCATAGGCAACAAATCTAGGATCTCACAAATCCTACAGGCTTGAAGCTCAGAATTCATCCAGAATCTGATCACTTCTCATCTCCACCTACCAACACCATCTCCCTTTATCTTGACTTCAAACTATGGTTTTAGAAACTCAGTTGATGTATCTTTGTAGGGTACTAGATTACATGGATGGGACGGATTTGTGAGCAAGTATTATTGAGAGTGGTCTAAATATTAGGGCTACAATCCCATTTTATTTACTATGACACATGTGACGGCTACCTTATCCATAGCAGTCTAGTGGGTGGTTCTACTCAATTGCAGCCTTAGTCACATCAGGATTTCAATTCAATACTATTCAGCAAAACTCAGTGTTGGCAGAGCTAAGAAGGGTAAAATCATACGTTCTGTGCATTGCCCTTCTTTCATTTAATTGACTTTTTTTAAAAAAGATTTTATTTATTTGAGAGAGAGAGAGCATGCACAAGGGGAGTGGGGGGCAGGAAAGGGAGAAGCAGCAGCAGCCTCCCCGCTGAGCAGGCTCCAAGCAGGCTCCATCCCAGGACTCTGAGATCAATGACCTGACACAAAGGCAGACACTTAAATGACTGAGCGACCCAGGCACCCCCATTAAATTAATTTTAATAACTGCAAGAAAAAAGCACAAATTTTCCAAGCTATTATTTAACTGATGAGCTTTACAGCTAACCTTGGTATGTCTAATATCAAGTATTAATTATGATGCTTTCTTTTTATTCCACAAATATTTCTATGGAAGTACCGTGTGCACCACACTGTGTTGAGAGTCTCCTGGGAAACCTGCTGGACTATAAGCTTCCTGAGGGTTAGCCAACTGTTGTATTCATCTCTATAACCAACGCCTTTTCCCCCTCAAAGCTGTGTACTCTACCTCACCCTCACATTCAGGACCACCCAACAACTGCCATCAGGTCTGTCTCCAAAATACTGCTCTGTCTTTTGCCTGAACCTACTGCATGGGCTTCTGGTATTGGTCTCTTTGTTATCTCTTCTCCAAACAGCAGCCACCATAATCTTTTCTTTTCTTAGTAATTTTCTAGGAACGTACATTGGATCGTGGTATTCCCTCAATAAAAAGTCTTTAAAGGGGGGGCCTGGGTGGTTCAGTCCCTCAAGCGTCTGGCTTGGCTCAGGTCATGATCTCTGGGTCCTGGGATCCAGCTCCATGGGGGGCTCCCCACTCAGTTGGAGAATCTGCTTTTCCTTCTCCTGCAGGAGCTCTCTCTCTCAAATTAAAACAAAACAAACCCCCGCAAAGACCTCTTTAGTGATTTTTCATTGGTTGAACCAAATTTAAAAGTCTATGAGGAAATGGACACTCTGTCCCTTGCCTATTTCTCCTCAGACTAGACTGCCTTCATCTTCCCGAACACACTGAGTGCTCTCAGGCCTCCGGCTCTTTAGAAAGCGCCCCCCTAGCTCCTCCTCATCCCTTCGGTTCCCCCGTAGGCATCGATTTTTCTGAGCCTTCCACACCACCCTACCTGAGCGGCCCCGTTGGCACCCTCTCACACCTCATCCTTTTCGCGACTTTACTACACTTTCCACTGCGGGGTGCTTGTTTGTTATGTTACTCTCTTGAGATTCTAAGCTTCGTGCGGGCATAAATAATTCATAAATAATTTATGTCTGGAGGCCGGCAGAGGCACACATTCAAGGACTATTAGCAAATCATGAATTTAAAAAAAAAAATGAATGTTAAGTCCACAAGGCACGCATTTGGCAGGCATTTTAAAAGCCTTCTTCAGGAAAAAACCAAATCCGGCCCTTTAAGTAGAGACGACGGCCCGACGCCTGGCATCCCGGGTGCTTCTGAGAGGGGCCCCTACCTTTCGGTCGCTCCTCAGCCGGCGCCCACCCGGCCGCTCGGACACCGCGCTCGCCCAATTTGGTCTCGCCCGCCTGACCTCCCCGGGCTCCGCGCTGCTCGCCCTCGGAGCTCTTCAACCTTCCCACAGACCCGCGTGGCGGCCGCCCTCCCCAGCTGCCCGAGGGCCACCCCCACATCCAGACTCCGACTTCTCTCACCCTCTTCCGAACCGGTTCGCGTCCTACAGCTGGACCCGCCAAAATTCCAACATGGCTCCACCCCCCCCTCTGACGCCAGACGCACGCCGGCTTCAGGCCGCGCTGATTGGCTAACGTCAACGTTCTTGGCGAGGACAACCGGGATGAGTTAGCGAAATGCCGGCCTTGCGTTGGGCAATCTGATTGGTCCACGTGACGGCGCTCCCTCTTTGTTGGGGGTAAAGAACTTCCGGTCGGTGAAGGCTTGCGTTCCTTTAGATAAAATCACGTGTTCTGGCGACCCCTAGCGTCGGGAAGTCGTCCTGTAGGGTATTTTTCCTGGCGGTGGAAACTGAAATCCTGACACTCTGTGGGACTGTCATCCAATCCTTCTGAGCTTCATTTTCTTTTTGTGAGGTGGAGGGTAACGCCTGAGGCCAAGCCTGCACATACACACGTAAACAGGGAGCACATTCCAGACGTTTCTCCTGGCCCCACAAATGTTCTGTGTTGGACTGATCCTAGAGAGGTCTGAATAAGCTGGATGATTATTTCACAACCTCTTGTGTTCAACTGAGATGACTAGACTCAAACAAATATCTGGTTCACTTTTAATTCTGTCTAACTTTGGGGAACTAACTTACTCCCTTGGGATTCTGCTTCACCATCTGTAATGTGAGATCTTAAGTCGATGACATTGTTTGATGCTATAGAAATCACTCTTCACAGAGGAATTTGTGGTCCACAGGTTTGGAGAATTTAAACTGGCATTAGACTAACTTGTTAGAGGGCCCTATTTTTCACGGGATATTTTTTAGTAAAATTCAGACTTTTTTTTAGGTATTTACATTCTAAAAATGGTGTTTGTACATAATTTTGAGAACTGCCATGTCTACCTGTAGGATTATATTTAGCTTCTACATAATTTGAAGGAATTCAAAGCAGAAGAGTTTTTGATGGAGCAAATGACAGCTTTTTAATTAACTTTTTTCTACATAATTTGAAGGAATTCAAAGCAGAAGAGTTTTTGATGGAGCAAATGACAGCTTTTTAATTAACTTTTTTTTTTTTTAAAGAAAAGAGTTTATTTATTTGAAAGAGAGAGAGAATGAGAGGGGAGAAGGTCAGAGGGAGAAGCAGACTCCCTGTGGAGCTGGGAGCTGGATGTGGGACTCGATCCCAGGAATTCCGGGATCATGACCTGAGTCAAAGGCAGTTACTTAACGAACTCAGCCACCCAGGCTCCCACATAACTTTTTTAATTAAAATTTTAGTAATTAACGTACAGTGCAATACTGGTTTCTGGAATAAAATCAGTGATTCATCACTTACAACACCCAGTGCTCATTGTAACAAGTGTCCTCAATACCCATCACCCATCTCGCCCATCCCCCAACAACTCCCTCCATCAACCCTCATTTGTTCTCTGTCCTTAAGAGTCTCTTAGGTTTGTTTCCCTCTCTTTTTTTCTTTTCCCCCTTTAGCATATGTTCATCTGTTTTCTTTATTAAATTCCACATATCAATGAGATCATGTAGTATTTGTCTTTCTCTGACTTTCAAATAACAATTTTAAGTCTTTTTTTAATCCTCCTCTCACAGGCTCTATCAGGCCCTGCACCACCTCACTAATTATTTCATTTAAGATTGTATCTCTATCCATTGTGTTTGCTTTCATTTTCAGAAAAACTAAAATCAGCTTTAGGATGATGAAAATAAACAATCTGGATACCATCTACACTGATTTTTTGTTTCTGTGTCCTAATGGAATATTAATGCTCCTTATTACCTGAGCTTATTATATTGACTCAGGAATGGGAATAATACCATTTTTTAGAAATGCTAGCGTTGAAAAATTCATAGTAATGGAGGAACTATTGTAATCAAATTAAAGAAAATTAAATGCATCACTACATCTAATTATAAAAGTTCATCATAGACTTATTGGCCATGATGCAGACATTCCTGGACCAATCTGATTTGCTTTCCAATGCTCTTTCTTCAACCCGACTTTCCAGGTCCATTTTGCCCCCAAATCCATGCAAGAAGTAGAAAACAGTACTGATCTAAGCTCTCAAACTTTCCTCCAGTGAGGGATTGAGGCATTATTGTTGGAGTGAGTACAGTGGTGATTTTTAGGAAGAATTAGGAGAGTAGATTCAGATGCACTGATGAAAGGGAGGTGGGAAACACAAAAAGTTTAGGGTGTTTTTTAATGCAATGCACTGAAGTAAGGAATACAAGAAACAGAATAGGTTTAGGGCAGAAGACAGACTTGGTTTCACCTTTCAGAATGAGGTATGAAAGACATGGATTTAGAGAAGCTTTATCTCTAGATCTGGGATTCAGAAGAGAGGTCTGCAATGCAATGGTGCTGATCTTTTTGGCACGGAGTGATCACAGACCCTTTGAGAACAGAACAAAAATATTTTTCCCCCCCAAGAAAAATGTAGCCTCACACAGTCAAGATTTTGTCTACTTTCTGAGGGGATTCACGTATTTTCTCAAAGACACTCTTCCAATTAAGAACTTCTCATGTAGAAGGCCAGAGACGTGGGAGCCAGCGACAGAAGCTGAAGAGGAGCTGATGGAGTGGTTAGGAAAGCAGTCCCATGCTTAACCCTAGGCCTGGGCCTGACCTTCACCTGACCTTATGCTGATCCTCTTCTAATTGTGTCCCTCCCCACAGTGTGAGGTGTCCCAGGGCTAAGGGATGCACTCATCCAAATCCTGGGCAGCCCCTTGTAGCCAAGCTCTCACCCTGGGATCCTGGGACGTTTTCTTACCCCACAGTTCTGAATCTGCTTTGAGGCCCAGTAAGGCCCCTTCCCCTGGTTGTCCTTCGAGGGCGGATCCCTCTGTCCAAGGGGTCCCTAGTTGATGGTGGTGGGCTGCGGGCAGAGTGGGACTTAAAGGAAGCTTGATTAGCAGGCACCGTGTCCCCACACTTGGAGAAAGTCTGCCAAGTGCTACACAGAACTGAGTCCAGGAGGAAGGAGAATGAAGGTTGGCAGGGCTGGGGCCATGTTTCTGTGTGAAACTCCAAGGAGTGTCTAAGCTTGGCCCCTAAATTTTAAAACTCTGTACCTTGGGTCTTTGTTTGTATTCTGGCTCCAGAGTTTTCCAGTGTAAGGAGTGGGCCTGCGGAAAAGAGATGGCCCAGGATGCCAAAGGAGAGTGGTAAGAAGGGAATGGCAAATGTCAGTGGGACAGCAGGACTTCTCCAAGTCTGGCTTGCCGGAGCAGCAACTGAAGCAGCCCCTGGGAGTTTGTGAGAAACCAAATGGTCATGCCTGAAGCCAGACTTTCTAAATCAGAAACCAAGGGTGGAACCCAGCATTCCATGTTCAGTCTTATGATTACTGCATCTTTCTATAGCAGTGGTTCTAAAACTTTAGAGGATACCAGAGTCATGAAAGGTCCTTTAAAACACATCACAAAACCAGAAAGGGAGAAGTTAGTAGGCTCGAGCCTTCTTCCTCCAAATGCCACTGGGCCCTATGGCTCAGTACCTCCCTTATCACCCCTGCTGGAAGTGCTCATTCTCCAGGTCCTTGTCCAGCCCTCCCTCATCTTACAGATTATCTCTTGCATCTCCTGACCCCACCCCCTCCTCTACATCCTCACTTCTGTGACACTCCTTGACCTCTGAGCACCCCTCTCTTTTTTACTTCTAATTGATCTATATCCCATCTCATTCACTCCAATCCATTTCTCTTACTGCTCTTGATAATGACAAATTCTTGGCCTGCATTTTCCCTGAACAAAATTTGTCAAGTCCTTCAGTTCCTGTACTCACAAAGTTCTTGCCACTCAGGAACTTGAATTACAGACTTGAGTCCTGACTACTTTTCCTTGAATCTCAGCTCTTCTCTTTCCACCTGGAACCAGCCTTTCTTCCAACCACACTGAGCTGGGACTTTAATCTTCCTAAATATTCTGGGCTCTGGCATGCCTCAGAGCCTTTGCACATGCAAACCCCTCTGCTTGGAGAGCCTGAACCCCTGGGTCACCTCCTACTCATCCACCCAAGCTCAGTGTAGGCATCACCTCCTTGGTGAAGACCCTCTGACCCTTTTGACCAAGGATGGTGCTTAGCACAACTTGAGACCAGGAGGGCACATAGAACTTTCACACTGCATTATGGGCGTCTTCTGCTTCTTCTCACCGTGGTGTCCACATCTGGAGACAAGGGAACTGTTCTTGTTCATCTTGCTATCTCTTTGCTGTCTTCCCTCCTGCTGCTGGTGGCTGGCACACAATAAATGTTCCAGAAAGAAAACAAATAGAGTATTTCCTCCTTAACAAGTTCTTTAGCATCTGAAGGGTCAGTTTCTTTCTCTGGAAAGTGCTGAGATCAGGGTGTGGATTCGAGGCTATTTTAGGAGGGCTCAAATGAGAATTTCCAGGACATTTTCACACACCGGATATCAGCCATAATCACTTCCTGCCTCAGGGTCACACGGGGTTGGACAGAGATGTGGTCCATATTCTAAGAACTTACAGTCCAATGTGGGAGATGGGACATATACATAAAAGATAAATAACATAAGGTGACAACCAATGAGCTCCAAAATTGCTGAAGAGGAGGGAACAGACAGATGAGGTAGAAACATTAAAATGCAGTGCAAAAGATGAACACCAGTCAAGAATTATATTCTGTAAGCAGTGAAAGGATTTGAGCAGGTAGGAGAGGAAGATCGATGTAAAGAGAACAGAGTAGCTAAGTGCTTAGACTTGAATTAATTAAGACTGTGTGGTTGTTAACTGCCAGCCACATACTAACTGTGCAACCTTGGGTCAGTTACTTAACCCGTCTCTCAATTGACTAACCTGCAAAACAGGGCTAGTGATAGTTACTTCATAGGGCATTTTGAGGATTGATGAGAAAAACTTGAGAATATCACATAGTGCTTTTCAATCAACCTAGTGCCTACTTTAAACAATGGGGTATGTTCCTCCATCTAGTTACCTCAAATGATGTTTTCCATAAGGAAAGCCAATGAAACCACCAGCCTTGCTGGTTTTACTTAATTCATAAGACTGTTCAACATATTTCTTCCTTGGTTTTGCTGGGTTTATAACCCAGCTAATAATATAATAATAATAATAATTATTATTATTATATATGTAATATATATTGTGATACGTATGTAAAATTATATATATATTTATATATGTGATAGATATGTAAAATTATTATTATATATGTAAAATAAATTTTACCCATAATTATGGCTCTGTATATTTAAAAACTGCTATATAAACCCATCAACTTACGGAAAATTTCTGAATGAATACTTTTTGTATATTTCTCATCTTTGCAAGTATTTAGCTAGAAAAAAGTAACAAATTACGCAGTGATGACTAGCATTTTTTGCAACAAGAGTACATGTTATTTCAGTAATTTCTAAAACAATGAACTCAGTCAAAGGATTCAAAAGACTGTAAAATTATCTCTACTTTTTGTTTGCTTCTCAGAGAAAAGCAGGTTTCTTACCTTTCATTGCTCCCCTAAGACATCTGAATGTTCGTTCACAGACTTAGTTCCTGTTATACTTAAAAGCTGCAACTAGCTCTTGTATAAGTTTTCCTCCATTGAATTAATGATGGCATAATAAATTTATTTCATTAAAAGCAATTCCAAGTTAGCCTTTTCATTATGGATCAAATGGAAGTGTTAGCCAACCTTCACAAGAATCTTGATTTTATGACATACACAACATATTTTATGTTCATATTAAATAACCTTGTGCTTCAAAGTTATTTTTTTCATTTTTTTAGAAAATAATGGACTTTTTAAATTGTTTTTTAAAAAGATGTTATTTATTTATTTGAGACAGCCCAAAAGCAAAAGAGATCACAGAGGGAGAAGCTGACTCACCACTGAGTGGAGAGCCTGATGCAGGGCTCGATCCCGGAACCCCGGCATCATGACCTGAGCCAAAGGCAGACGCTTAACCGACTGAGCCACACAGGCACCCCAAACTTTATTTTCTGGAACAGTTTTAGGATTACTGAAAAATTGAGTGCAAAGAATAAAGTTCCCATAAAGCCCCTTCCACACACAATTTCTCCTATCACTAACATATTGCACTAGCTGGGACATTTGTTATAAAGGATGAGCCTTATTGATACATAATATCGATACATAATTTTTTTGATACGTTATTTTTAACTGAAGTCCACAGTTTACATTAGGATTCACTCTTCTGTTTCACATTCAGTGGATTTTGACAAATGTAGCCACCACCACAGTATCATGCAGAATAGTTTCACTGCCCTAAAAATCCTCTGTGCTCTCACCAACTCATCCCTCCCTCCACCTAACCCGGGGCAATCCATGATCTTGTCTCCATAGTACTGACTTTCCCAGAGTGTCATACAGTTCAAGTCATATAGCATGTAGGCTTTTCAGACTGGTTTCTTTCACTTAAGAGATATGCATTTAAAGTTCCTCCATGTCTTTTTGCAGTTTGATAGCTTATGTCTTTTTAGCATTGAGTAATATTCCATTGTATGGATGTACCACAGTTTATTTATGCATTTGCCTATTGATGGACATCTTGGTTGTGTCCAAGTTTGGGCAATTATGAATAAAGCTATTGTAAACATTCATGTGCAGGTTTTATGGGGACATAGCTTCCAATTCATTTAAACAGATATAAAGAACTGCACACTTAATTTTGCAAGAAACCACTGAATTGTCTTCCAAACTACCATTCTGTATTTCCACCAGCAGTGAATGAAAAGTTTCTGCTATTTCACATCTTCCTCAGCACCGACTGGTGCTGTGTTTTGGATTTTAGCCATTTTAATAAGTGTATGGTGGTATCTCATTGTTTAAATCTGCAATTCCCTAATAACATGTTGTTGAACATCTTTTTTTTTTTTTTTTTTTTTTTTTATTTATTTGACAGAGAGAGATCACAAGCAGGCAGAGAGAGAGAGGGAAGCAGGCTCCCTGCTGAGCAGAGAGCCCGATGCGGGCCTCGATCCCAGGACCCTGAGATCATACCTGAGCCGAAGGCAGCGGCTTAACCCACTGAGCCACCCAGGCGCCCTGTTGAACATCTTTTAAAATGTGTTTACCAAGTGCACATCTTTGATGACATAGCTATTATCTTTTGCCCATTTTTAAACTGAGTTGCTTTCTTGTTGCTGAGTTTTAAGAATTCTTTGTGTATAGAAAAAAAAAGAATTCTTTTAATTTTTTTCTTTCTTTTTATATTTTGATACCAGTCGTTCATCAGATAATGTTTTATAAAGACTTACTTCTAGTCTGTGGCTTGAGTTTTATTTTTGTGAAAGGTATGAGGTCTGTGTCTAGATTTATTTTTTGCATGTGGAGGTCCACTGTTTGTTCCAGCATCACGTATTAAAAAATACTATCCTTTCTCCATTGAATTGCCTTTTCTCCTTTATCAAAGACCAGTTGACTACCTGGGTCTATTTCTGGGCTCTCTGTTCTGCTCCATTGATATATTTATCTATTCTTTCACCAATATCAAAATCCTGATTCCTGCAGTTTGAGAGTAAGTCTTGAAGGCAGGTAGTGTCTGTCCTCCAACTTTGTCCTTCTTTTTCAATATTATGCTGGCTATTCTGGGTCTTTTGCCTCTCCATATTAACTGTTAGAATGACTTTGTCAATAACTACAAAATAACTTCTTGGGATTATATTAACTCTGTAGATCAAGTTGGGAGAAACCAAAATCTTGATAATACTGAGTATCCCTATACAGGAACATGAAACATTGGTCCATGTATTTAGTTGACTTCTTTCATCAGATCTTATAAAACCTATTTTATTAGATTTACACATAAGTATTTAGTATTTTGGTACTAATAAGTTATTGTTATTGGGTTTTTAAAGTTCTAACCATTCATTGCTGGTATACTGACATTGGCAATTTTTGTCTTCTATTTTCTTAACCTAACTAGAGGTTTATCAATTTTGTTCATCATTTCAAAGGGCCAGCTTTCAGTTTCATTGATTTTCTTTATTGGCTTCCTGGTTTGATTTCATTGATTTCTATTCTAATTTTTATTATTTACTTTCTTTTGCTTATTTTGTGTTTAATTTTTCATTCTTTCTCTAGTTTCTTAAACTGGAAGTTTCGATTGCCAATTTTAGATCTTTCATTCAATGCTATACATTTCCTGCTAAGCTTGGCTTCCACTTCAGTCCACAAACTTTATATTTTCATTTCATTTAGTTAAAAACTTATTTAAATCTCTCTTGAGAATTCTTCGTTAGCCCATGTATTATTTATAAGTGTGTTAAACGTCCAAACTTTTTTTTAAAAGTTTCCCAGTAACTTTTTGTTTTTGATTTCTAGTTTAATTCCACTGTGGTATGACAGCATATTGTGCATATGGCTTACCTTTTTCTAAATTTGGTAAGCTGTGTTTTATGGCTCAGAATATGGTCTATCACAGTAAATGTTTTCCATGAAGTTGAGAAAAATGCATCTTCTGCTATATTTGGAATATGAAGTATTCCATAAATGTTAATTAGATCTTGCTGATAGTGTTATTCAGGGAAACTATGGCCTTACTAATTTTTTTGACTATTGGGTCTGTTAATTACTGAGAGATTTTGAATTCTCTAACTGTACTACTAGGTTCATCTATATTTGCTTGCAATTCTATCATTTTTCCCTTAGGTATATTGATGCCTTGTCTTTAGGTACATATGCATTAAGGACTGTTATGTTTCTTGGAGAATTGACCCTTTCATTATTCTGTAATGTCCCTTTTTATCCCCAACAATTCTTTTTTTAATTTATTTTTTATTTATTTTCAGCATAACAGTATTCATTATTTTTGCACCACACCCAGTGCTCCATGCAAGCCGTGCCCTCTATAATACCCACCACCTGGTACCCCAACCTCCCACCCCCCGCCCCGTCAAAACCCTCAGATTGTTTTTCAGAGTCCATAGTCTCTCATGGTCCACCTCCCCCCACCAATTTCTCCCAACTCCCTTCTCCTCTCTAACTCCCCATGTCCTCCATGCTATTTGCTATGCTCCACAAATAAGTGAAATCATAAGATAATTGACTCTCTCTGCTTGACTTATTTCACTCAGCATAATCTCTTCCAGTCCCGTCCATGTTGCTACAAAAGTTGGGTATTCATCCTTTCTGATGGAGGCATAATACTCCATAGTGTATATGGACCACATCTTCCTTATCTATTCGTCCGTTGAAGGGCATCTTGGCTCTTTCCACAGTTTGGCGACCGTGGCCATTGCTGCTATAAACACTGGGGTACAGATGGCCCTTCTTTTCACGACATCTGTATCTTTGGATACCCAGGAGTGCAATTGCAGGGTCATAGGGGAGCTTTATTTTTAATTTCTTGAGGAATCTCCACACTCTTCTCCAAAGAGGCTGCACTAACTTGCATTCCCACCAACAGTGTAAGACGGTTCCCCTTTCTCCACATCCCCTCCAAAACATGTTGTTTCCTGTCTTGGTAATTTTGGCCATTCTAACTGGTGTAATGTGGTATCTCAATGTGGTTTTAATTTGAATCTCCCTGAGGGCTAGTGATGATGAACATTTTTTCATGTGTCTGATAGCCTCTTGTATGTCTTCATTGGAGAAGTGTCTGTTCATATCTTCTGCCCATTTTTTTTTTTTTTAAAGAGTTCATTTGTGTCATTTTATTTTTTTTTTTCTTTTTCAATGTTCTTTTTTTTTTTCCCAATTTATTTATTTTCAGAAACAGTCTGAGGGGTTTGAAGTGGCGGGGGGGGGGTGGGCGGTTGGGGTACCAGGTGGTGGGTATTATAGAGGGCACGGCTTGCATGGAGCACTGGGTGTGGTGAAAAAATAATGAATACTGTTTTTCTGCCCATTTTTTGATGTGTTTGTCTGTTTTGTGTGTGTTGAGTTTGAGGAGTTCATTATAGATCCTGGATATCAACCTTTTGTCTGTACTGTCATTTGGAAATATCTTCTCCCATTCCATGGGTTGCCTCTTTGTTTTCTTGACTGTTTCCTTTGCTGTGCAGAAGCTTTTGATTTTGATGAAGTCCCAAAAGTTTATTTTTGCTTTTGTTTCCTTTGCCTTTGGAGACATATCTTGAAAGAAGTTGCTGTGGCTGATATTGAAGAGATTACTGCCTATGTTCTCCTCTAGGATTCTGATGGATTCCTATCTCACGTTGAGGTCTTTTATCCATCCAGCATCCATTCCTGGTTAAAACGCTTCAAAGTATAGGGATAGAGGGAACATTCCTGAACTTCATAAAATCTATTTATGAAAGACCCACAGCAAATATCATCCTCAATGAGGAAAAGCTTGCAGCCTTCCCATTGAGATCAGGAACATGACAAGGATGTCCACTCTCACCACTCTTGTTCAACATAGTATTAGAAGTCCTAGCAACAGCAATCAGACAGCAAAGAGAAATAAAAGGTATCCAAATTGGCAATGAAGAAGTCAAACTCTCTCTCTTCGTAGATGACATGATTCTTTACATGGAAAACCCAAAAGACTCCACCCCCAAACTACTAGAACTCATACAGCAATTCAGCAATGTGACAGGATACAAAGTCAATGTACAGAAATCAGTGGCTTTCTTATACACTAACAATGAAAATACAGAAAGGGAAATTAGAGAATCGATTCCATTTACTATAGCACCAAGAACCATAAGATACCTGGGAATAAATCTAACCAAAGAGGTAAAGGATCTGTATTCAAGGAACTACAGAACACTCACGAAAGAAACTGAAGAAGACACAAAAAGATGGAAGACCATTCCATGCTCTTGGATCAGAAGAATAAACATTGTTAAAATGTCTATACTGCCTAGAGCAATCTACACTTTTAATGCCATTCCGATCAAAATTCCACTGGCATTCTTCAAAGAGCTGGAGCAAATAATCCAAAAATTTGTATGGAATCAGAAGAGACCCCAAATCGCTAAGGAAATGTTGAAAAACAAAAATAAAACTGGGGGCATCACGCTGCTGACTTCAAGATTTACTACAAAGCTGTGATCACCAAGACAGCATGGTACTGGCATAAAAACAGACACATAGACCAGTGGAACGGAGTAGAGAGCCCAGATATGGACCTTCAACTCTATGGGCAAATAATCTTCAACAAAGCAGGAAAAAATATACAGTGGAAAAAAGACAGTCTCTTCAATAAATGGTGCTGGGAAAACTGGGCAGCTATATGTAGAAGAATGAAACTCGACCATTCTCCAACAATTCTTTTTGCTTTTAAGTCTTCTTTAAATTAAGCTTTCTCTCTCTCTCTCTCTCTCTTTTTTTAAAGATTTTATTTATGTATTTATTTGGCAGACAAGGATCACAAGTGGGCAGAGAGAGAGAGAGAGAGGAGGAAGCAGGCTCCCTGCCAAGCAGAGAGCCTGATTCGGGACTCGATTCCAGGACCCTGAGACCATGACCTGAGCAGAAGGCAGAGGCTTAACCCACTGAGCCACCCAGGCGCCCTCCAGCTTTCTTTTAATTAGTGTTACCTTGCTATTTCTTTCTCCATCTCTTTACTCCTATCTACGTGCTCTGACAATGTCTTTTAATGGGCATATTTAGACTAACGATGTTGAAAGTGAGTATTGACATAATGGGATTAATATCTACCACATTTGTTACTGTTTTGTATTCATTGCCCTTTTTCTTTGTTTCTTCTATTGTCTTTCACTCTATTTCTGGGTTTTCTGCTTTTTTAAAAAAAATTTATTTTAGCTCTTCATTGTTCCACGATTCACTGTTTATGCACCACACCCAGTGCTCCATGCAATACGTGCCCTCCTTAATACCTGCCACCAGGCTCACCTGGTTTTCTGCTTTTAACCAAACATTTTATGTTATTCCATTTTTGCTCCTCTCTTAGCATAACTTAGCACATTCTTCTTTAACATTTTTTTCTCAGTGGTTGCACTGGAGTTTGCAATATGTGCAAACATCCTGTTAACAGACTATCCCACATCCCTGCTCCCATCCCTTATAACATTGCTATTATTCATTCCACTGATCCATTAGCTATAATCACTGAATACACATGGCTATTATTATTTTGAACTGTTACTCTGTTAGATCAATTAAGAATACAGAAAACAAAAGTCTTCATCTTCATCTACTGTTTCTCTAATAATTTTCCCTTTTTTATGTAGGAATAAACCTAACCAAAGAGGCTAAGAATCTATACTCAGAAAACTATAAAGTACTCATGAAAGAAATTGAGGAAGACACAAAGAAATGGAAAAATGTTCCATGCTCCTGGATTGGAAGAATAAATATTGTGAAAATGTCTATGCTACCTAAAGCAATCTACACATTTAATGCAATTCCTATCAAAGTACCATCCATCTTTTTCAAAGAAATGGAACAAATAATCCTAAAATTTATATGGAACCAGAAAAGACCTCGAATAGCCAAAGGAATATTGAAATAGATCTGAGTTTCTGACGGAAGTAACTTCCATTTTCTCTGCAGAATTTTTCACATTTCTTATAAAGCAGGTCTACTGGTAAGAAATTCCTCAATTTTTCTATGTCTATGAAAGTCTATTTCTCCTTCATTTTGTCCAATTTCCATGGACACGGAATTAGAGGTTGGTGGTTTTTCTCTCTCAACACTTTAAATATTTCACTCCCTTCTTCCTACTTGCATGGTTTCTGAAGAGAGGTCTGATATATTTCTTATCCTTGCTCCTTTACAGGTAAGGTTGTTTTGTTTTGTTTTGTTTTTCCTTCTGGCTTCTTCAAGGTTTTCTCTTTGCCCTTGATTTTCTGCAGTTTGAATACAATATACCTAGGTGAAGATTTTTTGGTATTCAACCTGCTCGGTGATCTCTGAGCTTCCTGATCTGTAGTTTGGTCTCTGTCATTAATCTTTGAAAATTCTCAGCCATAATTACTTAGCACAATCTCTTTTCATGCTGATATTCTCATTGCACATATATTCATTTAAAAAACTGTCCCATGGCTCTGGGATATTCTGTTTTTATTCTTCTTTCTCTCTGCATTTCAGTTTTGGAAGTTCCTATTGACATTGCTTCAAGCACACAGATTCTCTTGACCATGTTCAATCTTTTCATGAGCCCACAAAAGGCATTCTTCATTTCTGTTACACTGCCTGTGATTTCTAGTATTTCGTTTTAAGTTTTTCTTAGCGTTCCCATCTGTTTGCTTATATTACCCTTCATTTCCTGCATGTTGTCATTTTTCCCATTAGAGCCCTTAGGATATTAGCCATAGTTGTTTTAAATTTCCAGTCTTATATTCATCACATCTGATGCTTGCTCTGTCTTTTTAAGTTGTGGGTTTTTTTAGTAGTAGTATAATTTCTTGTTGAAAAATGGAAATGATGCAGTAGGTAAAAGGAACTGAGGTAAATAAATCTATAGTGTGAGGTTTTATGTTCACCTGGCTAAGAGCTAGACTATGTTTACTATCTGCTGCAGCTCCTGGGTGTCAGGCTAAAATTTCCTCTGGTGTCCTTGTTTTGTCTCTCCTGTTAATCTTTGGGATTCCCTATATACCTCTTCTTTAATACACCCAAAGGTGAGCAGTTCTTCTGGTTGTAATCCTGTTATTAGACAGGGATCTTGCTGATGTGGTGGTAAGGTAGGGCTTGGGGAAAAGAGTTCCACAGTCCTATGATAAGGTCTTGGTCTTTTACTGAGCTTCTGCCTCTAACTACAACCTTTACAAGTGCTTCTCAGACTTTTTTCTCCTCCTCAGGTGAGAGGAGTAAAGCTAGAAGGGGCGGGAGTTGGGTATTTCCTTTCCCCTGGGTCAGTCAGGTTCTGATATAACCCAGCAGATTAGGGTCTGGAAAAACAATTTCCCTTGAGGGACGGCATCCCTAAGAACAGAGTACTTTGGTGTATTTCAAAATGGCTTTCCCTCTTTCCCTGCTAAAAGTATGGGAGAATTTTTAGAAATCTTCACTGTGGGGATCTTCTAGGGCTCCTAGAGGTAAAATTCACAAAAGTGTGGGGGTGCTCTTCAAAATGGGCTCCTATTAAAGCTTTTAATTCTCAAGTTTGTCCATGCTGAGCCTTTGGCAATTCTTCAGTTATAGTTTAAGTGTTCCTACTAAGATACTGGTTCCTACTATGGTTTTTGCTCCCGAGACCCTGATCTGGTAATCTGAGACTCTCTGTATCTGTCTTACTGTCTCTCCAATTTCTGGGCAGTGGTTTGCCCTGTGACTTCAGTTCTCTGAGGGATTTAAAAAGAGTTGCTGATTTTCAGTCTGTTCAGCCTTTTCCTTGTTAAGAGGATGGAGTGATGACTTCCAAGCTCCTTATATGCCAGACCAGATTAAAATTATTTTAAAATACAATACCTGAAGACTTAATATTGTAATCTTATTTAGCTGCAAAATTTTCATTGTCTCATTCCTATTTCTTCCCAATTCTCATGTCCCTATTGCTCCCATTTTCCACACTTGGAGAACACAGGATAGTGGGTTCCAGAGAGAGGCTGACATTCCAATGAAGTGTCATTACCTGGTAACATGGGAGCTGGACCTCTGAAGAGACTCAGTTAGAGAAAACATGCACAGTTTACAAGCTGTTTACCAAACTGTTTGCCTCCCTCAGTACAATGGCTTTAATTTAAACTGACTATATGAACTTGCCTTCATTTGCAATTCTTTTAATTATCCAGCAAACAATTTGATCACAGCTTTAATAAGTCACTCACATTATTACCTCAGAGTTGGAATCAGCTTATATTTTTACTTGAACAACATAAAAGGATAGTCCATTAACTTCAATGTGAAACCATTTGGGTTGCTTTTCTATTTAAGACACTAGAGAAATCTATTTCCTCCAATACAAAATAGTAAGGAAAAAAATTAAAACTAGGAACTATAATCAAGTTAAAATGAAAATTTCATGGTTACTTTAGACATATCTTTCACAAGCATTCTCCCTGGAATGAGATGGGGGAATCCAAGCTACCGGTCAATCTGTGTGCTCTCTTGGCATGAACACAGAATTAACTGTTTTGATTCCTGGTTTAAAAAACATATATGCATAAATAAACACACATACGCATACACACACGTTATTAAATCAAGTTTGCCTAAGAGAGATTATTATGATAAACCCAGAGTATATCTTTTAAGTTTCTTCTAAATGTTTAGGATATAGACATACAAAGACACTGTTTACTTTGATGACTGGCTCAGTATTAGCTAATCTCGGTAAACTGTGGGTTTACAGAATAGAGCAAATCCCTATCTTTTTACCTCCTTAGCAGGAATAATTTCTAATTCAAACAACACATACTAGTCTCTAGTAAGGGGATTTGCTTGTATCATAGAATTCACCAAACAGATCTGAATAAGCATTAAGTTTACATAAAGCTGAATATGGGAAACATCCCATGAGCTTGGCCAATCATATACAAACAATGTGAACTATTCAAAAGCAAAATTTTATTTTGCAATACCTATTTTTGTGATTATGAGTATACAGCCTGATCCAGGGAAATTAATAGGCAGCTGTTCTTTCTTAGAAATTAATAAACTATCTATTGTATAAGCCCATATACGCGGGGCTACAATGAAACCAGTGAACTTAACGTATGTTCTTCACATACGCCAATACATTTTCACTCATCCTAATGATCAAGTAAAAGCCCATAGCACTCATAGGAAAAGAGCCCCATCCTAATTATGGTACAATTAGTGTAGATGCAATAAAACCACAACATACACACGACCTCATATAGATGTGTCTTAAAGGATGAAGAAAAATAAAATATAATTTATTTAAAAAAAAAAAAACTCCAAAGATACTATCGATTAAATCTCTGACCGCTTCATTTTTCCTGCCTCCTTAAAAGACTCTCAAAGTTTATCTGTGAGGCCTCCTCCTTCAGTTATATTCACTCTGTCCCATGATGTCACAAGCTCATTAACTGCGTGAATAGTTCAGCTCACATACGTGGAACATTTAAAAAAAAAAAAAAGAAAGAAAAAAAGAATCTATTATCAGAAGAGTGGTATGTTAAGGATTCTAAGGAAATCCACAGAAAATGTCCCATTTAGAACATACTCATTTTCTTTCTCCTAAAATAAACATAATGAGGCAAAATGTTTGTGCGAAAACAAATAACACAGAAGCACAACTCTTGGAGGAAAAAAATCTTGATATTTACCAACAGTCTGGGGGGAAGTGAGATGCGAACACTTAAATGATGCAGTCCATAACATGGATCTGGAGCGTGTCTATGTCGGGCAGAACTTCTCCACATTTGGGGCAGGAATGAATTGGAATATTCCGCTGCTGCTGCTGCCGCCAGTTTCTGTCCTCAGCTCCTGGGAATAGACATTAAATGAAACACTATTCCATTTCTTCCATGTTGTAAGTGGTTTTGTTTGATTCTAATAACAAATGATGAATGTTAACATCTGTTAAATTTTGTAAGTGATACCTAAAGGGGAGTGAATACAGGGAATTTTGGGGGATGGGGTCCTTAACTTAAGACATCTACACACATAGAGAAGATCTCCCAGAATAGTACCCGCTTTCCTATTACTTTGAGATTTGGGCTCTAGTCCAAATTGTAGGCATCTGAAAATATGTGGTTTCAGTTCTAGGTGCAGGACAATATGTGCTTTATAATAAAAACAAGAATATCTGAGAGAAAGAATGAGATAGATGAAGATATGAGCTAAAGAGGAGACAAGGTGGAGAAAACAGTAAGCAGCACACAGAGAGACAGCCAGAAAAGTGTGAAGCTTCTCAGAAGCAGAAACAACTACATTCATTTGGCCCATGCATCTGAGACCCAGCAGGTGGGTAAGAGGGGTACAGAGATGGTGGGGACTTCAGGTGAGAAAAGCAACAGCAGGGACATATGAGGAAAGGGCCAAACTGTGTCATGCACAAGGCAGGTTAGTGGGAGGACTGAAAGGGGCCCCCTGATGAGACCCATTGCACTTGAGAGGAATGCTAGGTATAGGTAAGGGCTGCCCAGGCAAAGTAAGTGATGAGAAAGAATGGGTCACGGCATTCCATCCAATTTTAGAACTGGAATGAGGGTCAAGTCTAAATTAAAGAATGCTTGAAATAAGCCTCGACTCTAAGTAGGTCCCACATGTGCAAACTGTGATCGATGCTAGAAGCGACGTCTGACTCCCGGGACACCTCCTTGGTCTGACCTTTTTGGACCAATGCAAACCATTTTGGTCTGAGGACTTTCAGTCAGCCCCTGAAATGTTTGCTTTTGGAGACTAACAGTGGAGGCAACATTTAACATGGTTTTTGGCTTCTGAGCACATTATCTGAATTGAATAATATGTGAGACAATTACAGATAGTTTGTTTTCAGCAACACCCTTAAACAGAAATACTGACAAGGTGGGTGCCCAGTGGCTCAGTTGGTTAAGCAACTACCTTTGGCTCAGGTCATGATCCTTGAGTCCTAGGATCGAGTCCCACATCGGGCTCCCTGCTCAGCAGGGAGTCTGCTTCTCCTTCTGACCTATCTCCTCTCATGCTTTCTTTTTCTCTCAAATAAATAATAAAACCTTAAAAAAAAAAAAAAGGAAAAGAAATACTGACAAGGTATGAGTTCATGCCCTGAAAGTGGGGGACTTTCTAATGGTCTCATGGCCTTAGATCAGGAGTCAGTCAGCTTTTTCTGCTCTAGATGACAATTGGCCACTGACCTGGGACTGCTCATTTTAAAACATTGTGCCCACCTGTGCCTTTTTTTTGGTCCTGGTCTGTGTTTCGAGACTCAGACTTGGGCTGTTTTATTAGTTGGTTAACGGGTTCCCTCTACCTCCTGGCTCTTTGCTATAAAATATGCTTAGTCAGTTTTCATTGTTAACACATCACCCTCCTCTCTGCCTTGGACCCTTTATTCTCACATGGTACTTATGTAAATCCTAGCTTCAAGGTCAAGCTTAAAGTCACACCTTTTCAAGGCCTTTCTCAGCTCCCCTGGCCCCCAGTGATCAACCTGTCCTCTGACCTTCAGCACCATTATTCCTACTACTTAAATATTATCTTGTCTTATGAACCCATCCTTTTATGTGCACATCCTGTCTCTCCAACCAGGCCACACATCACCATGGACCTGGCCAGGCCGTGTGCTCAACTGAGTGTCCCTGACTACAACAGGTGCACTGATGGCCACAGTTGACCATAACGATGAAATACTGTCAAGAGGGGCTACTGTTTAAGGCAGCTTTGTAGGAAGCTAACAAAATTATAATAATAAAAATAAAATGAAAATCTCAATACAGTCTGTTTGGAGTATTGCTTTTTATAAGACAAAAAGCTTATTAGGATAATCATGAATAAATGTGTACTTTGTGATGATTTCTGGATTATAAATATAAGTAGAAGAGTATGTGACTTTTTTTTTTTTAACATAAATAGGCATTCCTTCTTTAATTACGACAAAAGAAAATCTTCTCCTAAGAAATTAAGGTGCAAGAGATGGTCTTTTTGGGCCCCAAACACTGCTACAGACACTTTTGATAACAGAAATATATGGGTGTTTCTGGGATACTTAAAACCAGATTAGGGAAAATGTCTGGTGGTGCTCAAGTGGTTAAATACAGCTTTTGGGGAAGAACACAGCTTTACCCCGTGATGGTAAACATGCCTGAGGCCAGTGTTCATGTCAGTGCACAGTAAACTCAATAAATGCGAACATTATTATGTGCGTAACACCAGGTAATAGGTGAAGTTACAAGTTCTGGGAGAGCTTCATTAATGTGGTACTTAGATGCATATTTAGAACACATACGTAATTATAAAATCAAATAGCAGATGAGAACTACAACAGGAACAGAGTACTTCTGAAATTCAGGAGGGCGAGGTCACATTTTGCTGGATTCCTGGAGATGGTATTTGAAATGGGTTTTACAGATGGGGTAGGAGTTCACTGGAAAGCAATGGGAGGGAGACAGGGAGATGAGTGAGTGAAGGACACCGCATAATCAAGTACACGCAGGTACACAAGCCTAGAGCAAGCTCAAGGAAAGGGGAGTGGTTCAGTTGGCTAATAGCTATAGAGAATTAGAGGGAGAAAGGTTGAAAGTTCGGCTACACCAGGTCTTCAGTGCTAACATGAAGAGTCTGGTGTCTGGATTCAGTTGGTAATGGTAATGGTAATGAAGAAGAGGGTACACAGGAATTAAGGCTGGGGGTGCTACATTCTTCACAATTTGATCTGGAGTTTTCGTGTAAAATGTAGTGTCTTCACTACATTTGTCTTCAAGCATTCTCTTTACAGGATAGTTATTCCCTGGAACCGTGATCACCTACAATCACACGCAACTCACCTCTCTGAACGAGGTAGGCCTGCTGGTCGGAGTCACTGGTTCTCGCCCCATGACGGCTCTGCATCTCCATCAGGGACTGCCTGCTGGGATGAAAAGCAACAGGGTAGTGATGTTCTGACGCCCTGAACTATGACAACATTAGACAGACATTCAACAATGGGATGGAGAAAAAAAAGAGCTGAAAAATAAAAGCAAGGTTCATAGAAACCAGATATTAAGGATTAAGTTGAATGTTAAATATTATTGGCACTAAGACACAGAGTAGTGAAAGAAATGAATAATCAGAATGAAAAATATCAATAAGTAAATAACCACACTGTCAACTGTTAATGGAATGGATTAGAAAAAAGTAGCATATTTCTAAAACAAGACACTATAGAGCAGTTAGAATGAAATAAACTGCATATATACACACAATCCTCCAAAGTTTAAAATCCCAGTGTGAGATAAAGCCAGCTGCAGAACAATACCTAGTGACCATCCTGTAACTTACGCACAGAGAAACAAATATTATGTTGTTTCAAGATATGACATAGGTATTATACTGATACTATGTAGAAGTATACAACAGATGGGGATGTTACCACCCGAGCTCCAGGCAGTATAAAATATCCACAATGTAGGGGGTGCTGGGTGGTTCAGTGGGTTAAAGTCTCTGCCTTCAGCTCAGGTCATGATCCCAGGGTCCTGGAATTGAGCCCTGCACCGGGCCCTCTGCTCAGCAGGGGAGCCTGCTCCCCCCACCCCTGCCTCTCTCTGCCTGCCTCTGCCTACTTGTGATCTCTGTCTGTCAAATAAATAAATAAAATCTTTAAAAAAATCCACGATGCAAATCCATGTATGTCACTGTCAATTCTGGGTGGAGCACATCATAGCGTGTGACATTCTATCCCGGTATTTTTCTATTTCTATTTCTCTCTGTTTCCAATTTTTCTCAAAATGGACATTTAAAAGACAGAAGTAATTTTAGCCCTATTTTCTTTTAAAACATGTTGCAAAGTCGAAGTGTTTATGACTTTGTACCCCTCAGGACAGCAGGACAGGGCTTCGGAACACACAAGGTCATGTCTTCCCAGCATGTCTGAAAGCAAAGAACTCATCACGTTCCCACAGGACACGGCCAGGCCTCGCAGGAAGTCACGCTGAGTGTCAAGGACACAGTCAAGTGAAGTGTGCTCAGCTTGACTCGAACGATAGCTCATAGGGAGCACCTCGGACAGGCCCCCCATGCTCGGCCTATGCCCTGGGCTGCCAGCGTGTGCTCTCAGCCTTCCTGAGCCTTACCTGCTTCCGTCTTCAAAAACATTATCCTCTTTCAGCAGGACTGCCAGCTGTAGGGCCAGCTGCTCCTTCTCTTCATGTATCTTCTCTCTCGCTGCTCTTTCGGCATGGAAGTCCGAACAGTAAACCTCCATCTGGTAGATGTTAAGAGAGACAGAAGTTACTACCTAGACGAACCCATGGATACTCTACAGCCCACTGGGTGACGAGGCACAGGGGGAGTGCTGCCTTCTGTGATTCCCTCATCAGGAATAGGTGTGCACAGTCCTGCTAGAAGCCAGCACATGACTTCCCAACCTTCTGACCGAAGACAAGTTGTGTGTGCATGTGCATGCATGCGCGCGCACACTTTAGGCAATCAGAACCCAACAATAACATTGATATAGGTGGTTTAAGTACTGCACATAACATTTGTTCAGTAAAATTCTCCAGTCTTTTTTTTTCTTTTATATTTTATTTATTTATTTGACAGAGAGACAGCAAAAGCAGGAACACAAGCAGGGGGAGGGAAAGTGGGCTTCCTGCCGAGCAGGGAGCCCAATGTGGGGCTCAATCCCAGGACTCTGGGATCATGACCTAAGCCAAAGGCAGACGCTTAATGACTGAGCTGTCCAGGCACCCCAATTCTCTGGTCTTTTTTTTAAAAAAAAATCATATTCAGGGGCACCTGGGTGGCTCAGTGGGTTAAGCCTCTGCCTTCGGCTCAGGTCATGATCTCAGGGTCCTGGAATCGAGCCCTGCATCGGGCTCTCTGCTCAGGAGGAAGCCTGCTTCCCCCTCTCTCTCTGCCTGCCTCTCTGCCTGCTTGTGATCTCTGTCAAATAAATAAATAAAAATCTTTATTAAAATAAATAAATAAATAAATAAGTCATATTCAGGATTAGCTTAATATAGTAAATGCTTTATTTACTCTGTCAGGTATATTTACAAAGGCTGGCCTTAAATTAAATTTTAAACAACAATAATAAATAGATGTTATTCACTGCATTCGAAACATGTACAAGGTCTTATGTCAGGTGCCTATATTCTTACCTTACTTCACTTTATCAAAGGTCCTGTGAATGTATAATTGCTATGCTCATTTTACATTCACAAGTTTAACAGCTCTCAGTCTGGGGTAGTTTAGGTATGTGGTCAAGCCAGCACTCAAACCAAGACTGAAGCCTGTATTCTATGCCCCTTTCTTACGGTGGTAGCCAGCCTCCAAGATGGCTTGGGTGATGCTCCCCTCTTGGTATTCACACCCTTCCATGGTCCCCTTCCACAACAAACAGAGCCAACCCATGTAACCACTAGGATATTGCAGAAATGATGGTGCGTGGCTTCTGCCTTGTTCTTCCCTGGGTCACCTGCTGTCGGGGAAGCTTGCTGTTAGGTCATGAGATTGTGCAAGCTGCCATGTGGGGAGCCCCACAGGGTGAGGAACTCAGGCCTCCTGCCTGCAGCTATGTGAGTGAGCCGGCTTGGAAACGGGTCTTCCGGTCCATTTTGAGTGCAGCCTCATGAGGGGCCCTGAGTCGGAATCACCCCGCTAAGCTGCTCCTGCATGCCTGACTCACAGAAACCTAAAGATGACAAACGCTTGTTGTAGCAGCTGCTAAGCTGGAGGGTAATTTCTAACCTATAAATATATAAATATTATGTTGTGATAGAGATTTCTTCACTGTTAAAGAATTCTAAAGTAAAAATGAGCTCCTTAATAGTGAAACGAACATTATTCTAATAACAATTTTTAACTTTTTATACTTAAAATTTAGGTCTTCCCCCAAGTTTTACGGTTCTAGGATACAAATATTTATCTCTTACTTTTTAAAAAAAAAGATTTTATTTATTTATTTGACAGAGACACAGCAAGAGAGGGAACACAAGCAGTGGGAGAGGGAGAAGCAGGCAGACGCTTAACAACTGAGCCAACCAGGGGCCCCCTTATCTCTTACTTTTAAAAGTAAAAATTAATAAAAACTTAAATATCACAGTTTTAGTTACAACCCCCCGTCTACAACTATGTGATAAAAGGTCCTTTTAAGGGCGCCTGGGTG
The DNA here is from genome assembly GCF_020171115.1 of Neogale vison. Classification (NCBI taxonomy): domain Eukaryota; kingdom Metazoa; phylum Chordata; class Mammalia; order Carnivora; family Mustelidae; genus Neogale; species Neogale vison. The sequence continues at coordinate 120,491,060 of NC_058102.1, read as the reverse complement.
GCTCAGTGGGTTAAGCCGCTGCCTTCGGCTCAGGTCATGATCTCAGGGCCCTGGGATCGAGTACCGCATCGGGCTCTCTGCTCAGCAGGGGCCTGCTTCCCTTCCCCTCTCTCTGCCTGCCTCTCTGCCTACTGTGATCTCTTTCTGTCAAATAAATAAATAAAATCTTAAAAAAAAAAAAAGGTCCTTTTCAGGGACTTCCTGCCATTTAAAAATGGTCCAACACGGTATGTGATCACTGATGCATCATGGGAATTTTTGAGACCAATCTCAATTTAAGTTACTGTCTTACTTCTACTAATGATTAGCTTTGAGCCAGTCAGACCTGGGTCATTCTGTTCATTCCTACGTGCCCTGCAGCGACACAGTGGCTCACATACCAGGTGCTCAAAAAGAAGTGGCTGAGTGAACGAACGGGAGTATCTATCAAAACACAACAAATGTCCATGTACAGAAGGAAATGGACATGACAACAATACCATGAGGTACCTGAACAAACAAAATGCTATAAAGGGCTTGGGTTGAAATTCTCTTCCTATAGAAATAAAACTCAAGACCGTACATCCAGTAAATTCAAAGGTGGTTACCTTTGGATTTCATATTTGAGTAATGAGTATATAGGTAGTCACTAGGAAATAATAAACTGTTAACTTCATTATATTAAAAAGAATTTATCTGTATCAGATTGGCAAACATTTAAAAGAATGATGCAAGGAGGTGGGGAAATAGACGTTCTTATCTCCTTCGGTGAGAGGATAATTTTGGTTATGCATTTTTGGAAGACAACTTGTTAATATTTATTTAACTTAAAGACAGACATACCCAATAACCCAACCATTCCATGTCTACATCTCACTATAGATTCCACAAGTGCACAGAGACATACATACAAGACTGTTCAGTTCACCATTGTTGGTAATAGCAAGAATATTGGTACAGCCTATACATATTAAAGGACTGGTTAAGTCTATGATGGTAATGCACACTTTGGAATACCATACAACTGTTCAAAAAGATAACAAATGGCTATGAGTACTAATATGGAAAGACGTCTAAGATATCATGAGTGAAGAGTTGTAGTATAAAACGTCTACTGCAATCCTACTTTTAATTAAGCAAACAAACAAAATAACAAAAGAGGCAAAGGTTCTCTCCCACGTTTCCTGTGGTTTTATATCTCAGGCAGGATTCATCCTCACTGATAACTTTCTGCAAGTCCTCCACCCACCAGGAGCAAGAGTGGGGTCAAATAGTAACAATAAGCCATGGTACACAAATTCTTCTCAAGTAAAAGAAGGAATGTATCTCAACTTATTTTCATGAGGCCAATAAAACCTTGATATCAAAACCTCACAATGACATTAGCAAAAGGAAAATTCCAGGCCAATCTTACTCAAGAATATAGACACAAAAGTCCTAAGCAAAATATAAGCAAACCAAATCCAGCAATATGTATGAAGGATTATTCAAGAAATGTAATTTGCTTAATATTTAGAAATCAATGTGATTCACCACATTAACAAATTAAAGGAAAAAGGCATGTAATTATCCAACTATATCATTGCCAGAAGAAAAAAACATTCCCTCAATAAAATTCAATATCCACTCGAAATAAAAATTTTGGCAAACAAGAAAGAAAAGGGAATTTCCTTGATTCAATAAGCAAGATCAACAAAGCCTATAGCAAACACCATGTACTTAGCAGTAAAATGTTAAAAACACTGCAAGGGTCTCTTGTAGACAGCATATGGATGGGTCCTGTCGTTTTATCCAATCTGCAACCCTGTGCCGTTTTATGGGTGCATTTAGGCCATTCACATTGAGAGTGATTATTGATAGATACGTTTTTATTGACATCGAGTTACCTTTGAAGTCTTTCTTTCTGTAGACTGTCTCTATATTTCTGTTCAATGCTATTCTTGGGATTTTTCCTCTTTTATAGAACCCCCCTTAATATTTCCTGCAGTATCGGCTTGGTGGTTGCATAGTCTTTTAAGCCTTGCCGGTCTTGGAAACTCTTTATCTCTCCATCCATTTTGAATGTCAGTCTTGCTGGATAAAGTATTCTTGGCTGCATGTTCTTCTCATTTAGTGCCAGCCTCTTCTGGCTTGCCAGGTCTCTGTGGACAGGTCTGACGTTATTCTGATGGGCTTCCCTCTGTAAGTAAGGAGCCTCTTTGCCCTGGCGGCTTTCAAGAGATTATACCTATAATTATAATTTCTCAATTTGACTATCAGGTGTCGTGATGTTTTTTTGGAGTGTATAATCTTGGGTGGAGACCGTTCAGCCTCTAATACATGAACGCTGGTTTCATTCGCGAGATTCGGAAAATTTTCATGAAGGACTTGTTCCACGATATCTTCTAGACTTCTTTCTTTCTCCTCCCCTTCAGGAATTCCAATAATTCTGACGTTGGAACGCTTCATGGCATCATTTATTTCCCTGATTCTGCTTTCGTGGGATCTAAGCTGTTTGTTCCAGGCTTCCTCCTGATCCTTTCTCTCTATCTGTTTGTCTTCCAGATCACTAATTCTATCTTCTGTCTCAGTTACCCTAGCTTTGAGAGAGTTTAGATTAGATTGGAACTCATTGAGAGCATTGTGGACCTCCTCCCTGGTAGCTTTAAGCTTCATCAAAATCAAAAGCTTCTGCACAGCAAAGGAAACAGTCAAAAAAACAAAGAGGCAACCCACGGAATGGGAGAAGATATTTGCAAATGACAGTACAGACAAAAGGTTGATACCCAGGATCTATAATGAACTCCTCAAACTCAACCCACACGAAACAGACAAACACATCAAAAAATGGGCAGAAGATATGAACAGACACTTCTCCAATCAAGACATACAAATGGCTATCAGACACATGAAAAAATGCTCATCATCATTAGCCCTCAGGGAGATTCAAATTAAAACCACATTGAGATATCACCTTACACCAGTTAGAATGGCCAAAATTAACAAAACAGGAAACAACATGTGTTGGAGAGGATGTGGAGAAAGGGGAACCCTCTTCCACTATTGGTGGGAATGCAAGTTGGTGCAGCCTCTTTGGAGAACAGTGTGGAGATTCCTCAAGAAACTAAAAATAGAGCTTCCCTATGACCCTGCAATTGCACTCCTGGGTATTTACCCCAAAGATACAGATGTCGTGAAAAGAAGGGCCATCTGTACCCCAATGTTTATAGCAGCAAAGGCCACAGTCACCAAACTATGGAAAGAACCAAGATGCCCTTCAACGGATGAATGGATAAGGAAGATGTGGTCCATATACACTATGGAGTATTATGCCTCCATCAGAAAGGATGAATACCCAACTTTTGTAGCAACATGGACGGGACTGGAAGAGATTATGCTGAGTGAAATAAGTCAAGCAGAGAGAGTCAATTATAATATGGTTTCACTTATTTGTGGAGCATAACAAATAGCATGGAGGACAAGGGGCGTTAGAGAGGAGTAGGGAATTTGGGTAAATTGGAAGGGGAGGTGAACCATGAGAGACTATGGACTCTGAAAAACAGTCTGAGGGGTTTGAAGTGGCGGGGGGGTGGGAGGTTGGGGTACCAGGTGGTGGGTATTATAGAGGGCACGGCTTGCATGGAGCACTGGGTGTGGTGAAAAAATAATGAATACTGTTTTTCTGAAAATAAATAAATTGGGAAAAAAAAAAAAAACACTGCAAGGCTGCCTGCCATCTGCCCGGTCAGTGTGATAAGGCAAGAAAAAGAAATAAAGCAAAGGAAGAACTAGAAAGGAAAACACCCCAAATAGTCATTATTTAAATGATATGACTGTGAATGCAAAGAGGTCAAAAGAATATTCAGAGATATTATTAAAATTAAAATGTGAATTGAGCAAGTCTACTGCATACAAAATCAATTTATAAAAATCAGTTGTATTTCTATAGAACAGTAGGTGTTAAAAAATGAAGATTTTTAAAAAGGTGCTATTTATAACAGTATCATTGAAATAGAGTATCTATGAATAATCTAATACTAAGAATATTAAAAATATTATTTAGAAGGATTAAAAAAAATACACTATATGTTAATAAAAAAAAAAAGAAAGAAGAAGAATTAAAGAAGGATGCCCAGATGGCTCAGTCAGTTAAGTGTCTGCCTTTGGCTTAGGTCATGATCCCAGGGTCCCAGGATCAAGCCCTGTATCAGGCTCCCTGCTCAGCAGGGAAGTGTGCTTCTCCCTCTCCCTCTGTCCCTGCTTGTATTTTCTCTCTTGCTCATGCTCTCTCAAATAAATAAATAAAATCTTTAAAAATAAAAAAAAGAAGAAGAACTACAGAAGCTACACCACATTCTTGCACTGGAAGAGTCACTGTTGTAAAGAGGTTAGTTACCTCCAAATGGATTGATAATGTATTTAATATAATTCCAGTCAAAGCTCCAGAAGGTTCTTCTGTGTTCCTGTATGTGTGTAAAATACCGAGTGGATGCTAAAATTAAAATGACAATGAAAAAGGAAAGGAAAATATAAGGTCTTCTTGACAAGTATCAATGAGGTAGGAAGACTTCCTCTACCAGGTATCAAAATTTTGGTGCTTTATAAGTCATGACAGTATGGTACCAGAGCAAGTATACAAAAATAGCTCAATGGAACAGGACAGAGTCCAGAAATAGACCATGGATACCCGAAAACAATATACAACCAAGAGGGCAGCACAGTACTTAAGATGACATTATAAATAAATGGTGCCAAGGCAATAAGATAAAAAAAAAATGAGTCTTCACCCTTACCCCACTCTATAAAGAAAAACTAATTCCAGATGGTTTCTAGATATTAATATAAAAGGCAAAACAGTAAAACTTTTAGAATACAACACAGCAGAGTATCTTCATGGCCTTGAGGTAGTGAAAGTTTTTTAAAAGGACACAAGAAATACTAATTGTAACCATTAAGACTGACAACGTAGACTACATTAAAATTAAGAACTTCTGTTCATCAAAAGACACCTTTATGGGTGTGAAAAGACAAATCACAGAAGCAAGAAACCTGCAACAAACAGAACTGTCAAGGGCTTGTGTCTGGAGTGTAAACACAGAACTCATAAAATTAAGACAGTAACAGAAGAAAAATGGGCAAAGACATCTTCAGGCACTTCACGAAAGGGAGAATCAAGAAGACTACTGAACACCCGAGAAAGTACTCAGTCTCATTAGTCATCAGGGAAATGCACACTAAACGAGACACCATTATGTGCCCCCCAGAATGGTTACAAATAAAAGTAAAAATATTGATAATATAAGTATGGGTAAGGATGTGGAGCAATGGGGATTCTGTTGGTTGGAGCGAAAACTCCACTCCTAGCTAGGTATGTACCCACAGAAAGGAAGGCAGAGTCCAGCAAAGAGAGATATTCACAAGAATGTCAGAACAACCGGGGCGCCTGGGTGGCTTGGTGGGTTGAGCCACTGCCTTCGGCTCAGGTCATGATCTCAGGGTCCTGGGATCGAGTCCCGCATCGGGCTCTCTGCTCAGCGGGGAGCCTGTTTCCTCCTCTCTCTCTGCCTGCCTCTCTGCCTACTTGTGACCTCTCTCTGTCAAATAAATAAAATCTTAAAAAAAAAAAAAAACTGTCTAAAAAAAAAAAAAAAAAAAAGAATGTCAGAACAACCTTAATTATACCGGTCAGAACAACCTTAATTATACCGGCCCAAACTGAAAATAATCCAACTACTTATCAACTGTAGCATGGATAAATTCTTTGAGCTCTACCCTTAAAAGTTTGGTGCACTTTCCATCCATGATATGCTTTAATAAAAAAATATCTTTAAATATATTGGTGGAAATTATATAACATCCAAAAATATTATTTTGAACATCATCACTTTCCCATATGAGAATAGAACCATGGTTGGCCTCACTCAGTTCATGTTTCCAGAACGTAGCTTACCTGAGCCCGAAGAACGGTCATGGTTTCCAGGTCCTCTTCCTGCTTGGCGATGGTCTGCTTCATCTCGTCCATCTGAAGCTGCTTGGAAGCCAAGGCCTTCTCTGCCACTTCCAGCTTTTCACTTAGTTCTTGAAGTACCACCTTATCCACTTTTTCAGACTAAAAGAGACAAGATTATTCTAGAAATGACTGTGAAATAATTTAACCTATTTTTTTTAAAAAAGATTTATTTATTTAGGGGCACCTGGGTGGCTCAGTAGGTTAAGCCTCTCCTTCAGCTCAGGTCATCGTGATCTCAGGGTCTCTGCTCTCTGCTCATCAGGGAGCCTGTTCTCCATCTCTCTCTGCCTGCCTCTCTGCCTGCTTGTAATCTCTCTCTCTTTCTCTGTCAAATAAATAAATAAAATCTTTTAAAAAAAGATTAATTTATTTAAGTGAGAGAGTGTGCATGAACAGGGGTGGGGAGAGGCAGAGGGACAGAAAGAGTCTCAAGCAGCCTCCTCACTGAGCGTGGATCCTAACGTGAGGCTTGGTCTCGTGACCCTGAGATCACAACCTGAGCCAAAATCAAGAGACGGTTGCCTAACCAACGATGCCCCCCAGGCACCTCTAATTCAAGCTATTTTAGTAAAACATTAAATGAAGTTTTATTTTTTTAAATGCCTGGCTCTAAACTGTTCTGTTAATTAGCAATGATAACTTACTCAGAAAGTTGTACTCATTTAACTTAGAAAAAACACTTACAGAAGGGAAACGATGACAAACCCTGATCTCAGTGAGGCTGTAACTTGCTGATACTGTTATTTCCCCCATTGATGTTACTCTTAAATGGCGAAGTCAGTAGAAAAGCAGAAACATGTTTAAATTAAAAACTGATCACCTCACACCTGTCAGAATGACTAGTATAAAAACCAACCAACCAAACAAACAAAACCCAACAAGTGTTGGCAAGGATGTGGAGAAAAAGGGGAACCCTTGAGCACTGTTGGTGGGAATGCAAACTGGTGCAGCCACTCTGGAAACACTGTGGAGATTCCTCAAAAAGTTAAAAATAGAACTACCTTATGATCCAGCAATCCCACTCTCCAGTATTTATCCAGAGAAAATGAAAACACTAATTCAAAACGATATATCCATTCCTATGTTTACTAGAGCATTATTTACAATAGCTAAGATATGGAAGCAATCTAACTGTTCTTCAACAGATGAATGGATAAAGAAGACGTGATCTATATACGTACACACACACACACACACACACACACGAGAATATTACTCAGACATAAAAAGACTGAAATCTTGCCATCTGTGACAATATGGATGGACCTAGAGGGTATTACGTAAAGTGAAGTAAGTCATAGAAATAGACAAATACTGTATGATTTCACTTATGTGGAATGTAAAAAACATTTGTTTTGTTAAGGAGAGAGACATAGGGGGATGAAGGAGATCAAGAGGTGCAAACTTGTAGTTTGTAGTTATAAAATAAATAAGTCAAGGGATGTACAGTACAGCACAGGAACACAGCTGACCCTCAAACAATGCACGAGTTAGAGGCACTGAGCCCCTGCAGAGTCACAAATCCACATGTAACTTTTGATTCCCCAGAAACTTAACTAGTAACAGCCTATGGCTGACTGGAAGCCTTACCAATAATTTAGTGGGCTAACATATATTTTGTATGTTATATGTATTATATACTGTGTTCTTACAATAAAGTAAGCTAAAAAAATGTTATTTAAAAAGTCATAAGGAAGAAAAAACACGTATACAGTTCTGTATTTTAAAAAATCTGCATATTAAGCAGACCTGTGCAAACCTTTCGTACAAGGGTCAACTGTACAGTTAATATTACTGTAATAACTCTGTACAGTGACAGATGGTAGCTATAATTATGAATGTTTCATAAGGTATGTAAATTTCAGATCACTATGTTGGACATTGAAAACTAATATGACATTGTGTGTCAACTCTACTACAGTTAAAAATAAATAATAAGTATATAAATAATGAAAAAATTTTACTAGTCCTAGAGAGGAACAGTATTTTTTTTAAAGATTTTATTTATTGATTTGACAAATACAGATCACAAGTAGACAGAGAGGAAGGCAGAGAAAGAGAGAGGAGGAAGCAGGCTCCCCGCTGAGCAGAGAGCCCGATGTGGGGCTCGATCCCAGGACCCTAGAATCACGACCCAAGCCAAAGGCAGAGGCCCCAACCCACTGAGCCACCCAGGCGCCCCAGGAAGAATATTTTATTAAAAAAAATAAGTAGTGTCTGGGTGGCTCAGTCAGTTAAGCATCTGACTCTTGGTTTTGGCTCAATTCCTGATCTCATGGTTGAGGGATCAAGCCCTGTGTCCTCGGCTCTGTACTCAGCAGGGAGTCTGTTTGAAAGATTCTCTCCCTCTGACCCTCCCCTGAAAGATTCTCTCTCTCTAAAAATAAATAAAACTTAAAAAAAAAAGGGAAACAAAGAGTCCATTTACAAGCATATAAACTCAAAGATCCCTTCTAATTCAAAGCATTCATGATCTTTACTCACTTATCCCAGCTTTATCCAAGTAAAACTGACAAATTAAATTATAAGATATTTAAAGTGAACAATGTAACAATTTGATATGCATATACAGTGTGAGAGAGTTCCCCCCACCAGGTTAACAGGCACATCTATCACCTCACACATCTTCCCATTTTTAAACTGCCACTCCTTGTTGGTGTTATATTAATGTAAGTTGCAGTCCAATGAGTCCAGGGTCTCAAGGTCACTGGCAGCAGCAAGCTATTCCTGTAAGAGCTCCATGGAGACAACCCCTCCAGTGGCCACCCATAGTCTCACTGTGCTCTGGTCACGTGGGAACCCATTGCTGGTAGCTGTCCTACGAACCCACTCACTGTTAGAAATGCTAAAAGCTGTAACATCTGGGCAGCTCAGTTGGTTAAGTGTCCAACTCTTGGTTTTGGCTCAGGTCATGATCTCGGGGTCCTGGGATAGAGCCCGGAGTCGGGCTCCATGCTCATCAGGAGTCTGCTTGAGATTCTCTCTCTTCCTCTCCTTCTGCCCCACCCACCATGCCCCTCCACACTCTCTCCCCCTCTCTCAATAACTAAATAAATAAATCTTTAAAAAAAGTAATGCTAAAAGCCTTTTATAAAGCACATTATACACTGTGGGAACCTCAGAAGCTATATACACTTAGACATAAGAAATCAATTATAAACCGAAGAACCACCTTTGAAACCAGAGTCAGTTAAGGATTAACACAACATTTTGCATATAAAAATGTTTATAGTTTCTGTTCCTTATGAGGCTATGAAAGTCATTTTTTTCTACGAGTACCTCTTTCCTTTTCAGTTCCTCCAGTGTTTTCAATGAATTATTGTATTCTTGAAGAAGCTTGTTGTGGGTCAACTGAAGAGTGGCTAACTTGGACCTGTTTAAAAAAAATAAGAAATAGAATTTGGGGAGAAAATATAAAAACTTAGTCTTACTTTCCCACCTTCTTCTGAAAACTTGACTAGTAAAACCTTCTCTCCTACCTTTCCCATTCCACTACCTGCCAGCCTTTTTTTACTCTCAAAGAAAACAATCTTTCAAAAAAAAAAAAAACACTGGGGCGCCTGGGTGGCTCAGTGGGTTAAGCCTCTGCCTTCGGCTCAGGTCATGATCCCAGGGTCCTGGGATCGAGCCCTGCATGGGGTTCTCTGCTCAGCGGGGAACCTGCTTCCCCCTCTGTCTCTGCCTGCCTCTCTGCCTACTTGTGACCTCTGCCTGTCAAATAAATAAATAAAATCTTTTAAAAAAATCAACATAGATTACAAGTTAACTTAATAATTTTGTTATAATAGAATAAAGTTTATCTCTTCAAAGAAGTCTCCTGGTACCCCTTCAAATACATAAAAGAGAATAAATACAAATACATAAAAGAGATACATAAAAGAGAAAAATTTTAAACTTATTCTAAATCCTAATTCCAATCTTATGGAAGTGCTCTTCTACCTTCTTCCAGCAAGTGGTCATTCAGCTAGGGCATACTCACTTTTCCTCTTCGGTTTTAGCTTGCTCCATTTTGATTTCTGATTTCATGCTTTCCACTTGTAGCTCCAACTTTTTGTTGTTATAAACAAGCTCTTGCTTTTCATTCAGCTCTGAAGGAATTGCAGAATTTTTCCTTTCAAGGGACTGACATCTAGGAAAGATCATGAGGATAAACAATGCTCCTTCATTTCTCAGTGGCTTTTAAATCACACCCAAGATTATGTAGCAAACACAAAGAAATTTAGGATTGCCATTTTCAAGGATTTAATGGTGCAAAAAATATTTTATACTCCTTGCTTCTTTACTAGAAGCAAATAATATTTCTAAACCCACATGACTAAACATTAAAAAAAAATACAGACCTTTTTTTGGAAAAGAAATTTACATATTCCTGAACCCTTATGCCTAATGTTAAAAAAAAGGTACAGATCTAAGGTCAAAGACGCTATGGAATAATGGCCTTAAGTAGACATGCCAGTATATTTTTGTTCTTCAACACAGACCAAAGTAGTAATTGGTTAAAGGTGCTTTTCATAGAGTGATCCATGGATATCTCCAGTATTTTGAGAAGTGTGGGTTCTGTCAAAACGCACAAAGAATATGTCCAAAGATTCAATAAGGGAAAAGGAAGTGTCTTAAGGTCTCTTAAAGATCAGAAAGAATTTCGATATAATCATAGGAAACATGAACCACAGGTTCCTAACAGCAAGGCATTAACACCAACCATGGTAAACCTCTCAATATGTTACAAGGTAGGGATAATGACATAGATTTTGCAAATGATAAAACTAGGGCTCAGAGAGGTTAAATAAATAACTTGCTCAAGGTAATACCACAAATAAATTCTAGATCCATGTTTTAACTAAGCCTGTTTGTCCAAAGTCCTTAGCTTTAGCTGTTATGCTCTGCAGATTTACCATGAGATGGTAGAGCCTTGGAAAGCATAACTCTAAGGCAACACACGCTCATGCACTGAACTGGATTTATGTTTGCCAACTAATCCAAAAGAACAACATCAACTTAGCTTTTTAAGATTTGGGGTAATTTGCTACCTTAAGAAAAATAAACGCAAAGTTCTGAATTTAAATATTAGCCTTCATAATTGATTAAAAATGAATTCTTTTTCCTCAAGAAAACTCCCTGAAGTTCTTCTTTCTCTTTGCAGCTTCATTTATGTTTGCTTACATCAATATTGTCAGCTCAGGTAAGTCACAGGAAATCTGGCTTACTGTTTTTTTTTTACAGGTCATCCCATAGGTATAGCATGTGTAACCAACATCCTGGAGCAGCAGAATCAGATTTCCCTGGACCCCATTCCCCCACATTACAAGTATTTCATATTTATAAATGAGCCTGTATGTTAATCTAGACATTAGTGTTTGCTGAATTCATATTTTAATTAGGTTTCTATTTTATTTTTAGTAGCACAGTAATGAAACTATGTTTTTACATAGTAATATATTTTGTAAAAATGTCCATTTTCTAAAGAAAAGAGAATTCATCTCTCATTCTTACTTCTCTTGAAGTCTCTTCTTCATTAGCTCAGCCTCACTGAGTTTCGTATGAGCCTCTTGAAGCTCCTTAAATAGAGTCGTCACCTGAAGGTTCAATGTCTCCACTTCACTTCCAACCTGTTATTCAGGAAATCCCAAACACGCACATGTGATTCAGATCCAGACTAAATGAACCTTTTTGTGAGAAAACTGTGTGAACCATCATTGTCCAACTAAGACTGGTGAATCGATTACACTTTTGACAATTAATGTCGCAAATATCTTCCATGAAAAGAAATGTTTTAGCTACAGCTCTGTTTCCTTATATGTCTACATTTACTAATCATATACAACATTTTATGTTTCATATTATGTAATTTACAAACATATGGCAATATTTATATATAAAACTGTTTTTCTTACATAACTGATCAATTTATATGCATTGTGATAATGACTTCATCATAATTTTTTTTTTCCCATAGACACGTGTGGAGTTTATTTAAAGGGTAGATGAATTGTCTCCTTTTTGATTCTGGCAACCCAAGAACATCCCCTCTTAAGACTTGTAGGCGCGAAAATTCACACAAACACTCCCAGACGTTAAGGTTCTAGGTTTTGCTAGTTTCTGCTCTCCCTCTGTCAGACCTCAGTTAATCCTGATCATGGTTCAGGGGATCAGAGAGCACAGCAGAGTCAAAGCAAAATCTAATTTACCCAGAGAGCAGCTTATGCTCATAGTCCTTGGCTGATTTATACTCCACTCTTTTCACTGAACCAAGTGTTTCCTGGCAGCTCCAGAATGGCTGTCAGTGAGCTTTATGGTGCCTTGGAAATCTCAGTACTCTTCTATGACCAGTTGTCAAATTGGCTTTAGTCCACAACACACTATGACTCCTGGGTTGTCTCTTCATCTCAGTGTTTTCAGTGTTCTCCAGTCCCCTGAAGTAGGAAACTCAGCCCAGAGCATGGCATACAGTAGACATTCAATTTGTTGAATTTCATTTCATATTTGTTGAATAAGTGAATTGGCTACAGTGAGCATCTTACAGAAATGTCTTTCATGTGGACGACTACAGCTCTTATAACTTCCTGCCTTCATCCACCCTCCCTAAGCTTAAGACTGAGTGACAGGCTCTAGGGCACAGCTCAGTGCCACAGAACATTGGCTACAGAAACATGAATCTTTACATTCAAACTATTTCATTCAAACCAGTAGTAGGGGAGAACTGAGATCTTTCCATTTTATCCCAAGTTTCTGGGTCATATTCTCAAATAATCTCATTATAAAGTGGGCAAAATTCCTTCTCCACTAGAGGGCCTGTTCACTCACAAAGTTAGGAGCGAAAATCAGCCAAGAAGGGATAGAGCCTGGGTGGTTCAGTAGATTGGACATCTGACTCTTGATTTGGGCTGGGGTCCTGTTCCCAGGGTCATGAGATGGGAACCCTGTGTCAGGCTCTGCCCTCCACTGGCAGTCTGCTTTAGATTCTCTTTCTCCCTCTCTCTCTGCCTCTCCCCTCACTCATGCATACTCTTGTTCTCTAAAATAAATAAATCTACCTTTAAAAAAAAAAAAAGAAGATACAGAGGTGTGATTCCTTAGAATCACTGGGATAGGAGCACATCTCACTATAATTTACTATGGATGAAATTTGAATCAGGTCAAGGAAATATGAGAGAAATAGAATATAATATATCCAACATTATGATTATTTCTATTTCTAAATCTAATGACACAGCACAAGACACGACTTCAGATATGACTCTTAGGTACATCAGGGGTGTGACAGCAGCCTTAGAACCCAAGTACCTACAGTTTCGGGGCCCTTCTCCTCTTCTTTCTCTTTTTCTGTGCTTCTCTCTGTCTGGGTCTCAATGTCAGAATGATCACTGGCTTTCTTTTCAAAATATGAAACTCTGAAAAATATAGAAAATGGAAAAGTTATTTTGTCTTTGGCTTCAACAGGAACAGCAACTGCAGAAGCCCCAAAACCAACATTGTCTGAAATCTGGATGGAAGATCAGGGATTTCCAAATCTCTCTGTATTTGTTATATTATATATTAACCTTTTGGGGTTTAGCTCTCATCCTAAAATTGGCTAGATGTGATTTAAGGGATGAATTCATGCAGAGATAAAAGATGGGCATAAATCACACCAAACACTTACAAAAACTGTCTCTTTCCATGTACAGTAATACACAGAAATATCTTAAAAATCTGTGTCTTTGTTGTACATATGTGTGTGTGTGTGTGTTACATGAGTATGCATCCATTTATAAAGATCCAGCAGAGAAAGAAAGCCTTTTTGGACCCATCTAAGTTCACAAGTCCTTAAAAACAAACAAATGTACCAAAATTTTTACAGTGAATGATAACCACACAAAAGCCAGCCCAAGGTAAATGAAATAAGAAGAGATTTCTCGTTAACGACAGTGAACTGAATAAAGAGCTTTCTCGTTAATGACAGTGAACTGAATATATGCACATAATTTCTTTGCCACTATGTACTCCACCAAAATGACTTTTAAAAAGCTATCTACATACAAGAACAAAGAGAAAGGGAGAGGAAATAACAGCAAGAATATTTGGGGAGTATGACTATGAGTGGGAACTGACTTGGAAGCCTAGTAAGGCTGGGTCTGAAGTCAACATTAGTGAAAGCCAAGACTTAACCTAATCGACACTGGGAAGTAGAAGGATCAGGAGTCAGTGACACCAGGTACCTCTGGATGTGGGGACAAAGGTGGGGCCTATTTAAGAGGGACTGGAAGTGATGTCTGGGTGGCTCATCAGTTGGGTGTCAACTCTTGATCTCATCAGGGTCATGAATTCTGCCCCATGTTGGGCTCCACCCTGGGTGTGGAGTCTACTTTAAAAAAAAAAAGAGGGTCTAGAATATCACAAAATAAGGGTTTTCTGGGTTCAGACATTAGTCAGAAATGAGACATGGGTTCTTCTATAAGGAAAACTTACACACAGAACATTAGGACCCTCAGCCCCCTCATTTACTCATCTCAAGAACCTCCACATTTGAGAAATGCCCTCCAGGCAGGAGGCTGGAAGAGTATCCTCTGGAGTATGTAACCAGGATAAGGGAAAAGATTGAAAGTTTCTGACACAGCACTTCCTCAAGGAAACCTCCAAGCCAGATCTCTCTAGATGTGCACTGAGAGCTTCAATCAGCTTCTGATACCCTGTAATCCTGCTAAATATAATCAAACAGCCAAGATTGCTAGACATTTAAGAAAAATCTTAATAAGAAACAGAAAAAAGTAACTTACTGAAAACAGAATATCCCAGCAGGGAAATAAATGTCAAAAATATCATTAAGATTTTTAGAGAGATGAGGAAACATTACAACCACACACACACACAAAAAGGAACACAATAAAAAATGAATACTCAAAGGTTCTCAAAAAAAAGGTTCTCCTCCACAAAAGAAGAGAAGATGAAAGTTGATCAAATTTATCAGAAAGGAGAAAAAGGGAGAGACAGAGAAAAGGAACAAGGAGTTAAGAAAATTAGAGGAGGGGCGCCTGTGTGGCTCAGTGGGTTAAAGCCTCTGTCTTTGGCTCAGGTCATGATCCCAGGGTCCTGGGATCGAGCCCCACATCGGGCTCTCTGCTCTGCAGGGATCCTGCTTCCTCTCCCCAACCCCGCCTGCCTCTCTGTCCGCCTGTGATCTCTCTCTGTCAAATAAATAAATAAAATCTTAAAAAAAAGAAAATTAGAGGAGATCCAATTAAAAAATAGTAATGCTATAAAGAGAGAACAAAGACAATTGAGGGTAAGATATCATCACTAAATTAATTTAAGATCATCTCTCAAGAACTGAAAGACGTGACTTTGCAGAATGAAAGATCCCAAGAGTGTCCAGAACAGATGAAAAACAAGCTCACACCAAAGTATGTGAGAAGTCTCATCCCCAAAGATGAGGAGCCAGAATGGCAGAGGGTCTTTTTAGCATTAACACCAGAAGCTAGGACACAATGAAGCAAAAGCCTTTGAAATGTGGAGGGAAAATTATATCTGATAACAGAATTCTATACCTAGCCCAACTATCCATGAAGTATAAAGGCAGAAGGAGAGATTTTTAGATATGCAGGTCTGAGAAAATATACTGCCCATATATTCTTTTTCAGTCAGTTAGTGGAAATGTGGTAAGCTTTGTTTGAGAAAAACAACAACAATAACAACATTTAAAAAGAGTAGAAAAGGTGTTGGATTCAGGAAGCAGGTGATGGAACACAGGAGAGCTGAAGGAATTCCTCAGCGTGAAGGCAAAGGGAGATGCCAAGATGACTGCCATGAGACAGGACTTAGAAAGCAAGTATTCTCCAGAGAGAATACAACTAGACTACTAACATGTCTGAATGTATCTGAGAGAGTTCCACACTGAAGAAGAGTATGGGGAAACTAAGCAAATTTTAAAGATGTAATTATGCACAGAAGTAAGAAAAAAAAGTTGTATAAAAAAAGGAATGGTGTTCAAGGCACAGAGCAGAGCTCAACTGAGTACTCCCTGGGTGCGCCTAAAACGTAAAATGCCGAGTTGTTACCTAACTAAATTTCAGTATAGCCAATTTTGGAGGTAGAGCAGGTAAGTCAGGTCCACAAACATCTGTGTGTGCAATGGGAGGTCAATAGATTGTGTTCACAATAGGGGGACAACTCAGTAGCAATTTAAGCCCCTGGTGCATGGAGGGAAATATCAGAACGGTCACAATGTCACAAATTGCCAAATCTAACTAGTGAACAGATACTATTTCGGGCTAAGCCAGATAAATGGGGTAAGAGCCAGCTGGTGTGGAGTTGATGGATGGGCCTTTTTCACGCCACTCATGTATGACCCAGGGTTCTGATCTACTTTTGAATAATCATTTATCTTACTTTTCTAGGGCAAATTTTCATCTTGGAGTGACCCTCCCTGCAACTTCTTGACTCTCTTGGGCCACACTTCCTACACCCCCCCTTTCTTTTTTAAAGATTTTATTTATTTATTTGACAGACAGAGATCACAAGTAGGCAGAGAGGCAGCAGAGAGAGAGGAGGAAGCAGGCTCCAGGCTGAGCAGAGAGCCTGATGCGGCGCTCGATCCCAGGACCCTGGGAACATGACCTGAGCCGAAGGCAGAGACTTAACCCACTGAGCCACCCAGGGGTCCCCACGTTCCCCCTTTTTACTTGCTGTCAGCTTAAATTTGTTTAGAAAGTACAAATCACATGAAATATGAATCCTGGAAAACAATGAGGGAAAGAAAAAGACAAATCTACAGTCCCCTTGCCCCACAAATCTCCTAAGAGTTTTCAGAATAAATTTCATGCTGTCTGTATCCCTATTTGTCATGATTAATGAAAACAGAGACTCACTTGTTTGAGAAAGAGACATGTTAGGTCTTGGGATGTGTTTTCATCATATCCTATACAGCACGTACAAGCCAGGCTGTCCAGATATCAGGGATTTTATTTCTTGGTTTTCAGTTCTGCCATAGCGAGGGGGAAATCATCATCCTGATACCCACCCAGAGAGCATGAGTCTGTTGACTTACCAGTTGTTAAATACTGAGAGAGGGCTGGCTCAGAGAATGGAGATTTAATGCTATTGAGAAAGCAACCCTTTCTAGGTGCTCAAGGTGGGAGACTAAACACAGCCATCTCAAAGGCACGCCTGACTTCCTAGGGCCATCTGAAGAACTACTGCTACAGGGAGAAGGCTGTGATTATTCTGAAAGCAGGAATTATATATATCATATGAATGATGAGGAGGTATAATTAGTAAATTCCTAAGTTGACACTTTCATCATGAAAGCTAATCATGCTGTCTAAGTACAGATAAATTACTGGCTCAACCTGACTTCTGAGAATGGTGTGCAGAACACAGGAGGGGTAAAAGGGTCTATGAAATAAAAACATGCTGATTGTTCATGGCTTGTAAAGGTCTCCTTCAAAGGATAACATTTTTCCCTTTAAAAATAGCTTGGCAACTAAGGTGTAAAAGAGTGCTTTTATTTATCTATCTATGCATTGTTACTATGTTTTAGGATTTGCTGAAAAGACAGGACAAATATTTTGCTCCATTAGAATACATGCTACTAGTCTCCTAGAAGTCAACCCTTGAAATTTTCTAAGGGACAACAAGAGGATATGGTGTAAACATATAGGATTCAGAGCCAACGTGCCCTCCGCACCTTTTGAAATGCGCTGATCATGAAATCAGTCATTGGACCAAAGCCGATGTGTCTTCCAGGTTAACATCATCTGAATAAGGAACTTGTGTTTCATATTTGACAAAAGATCTTTCTATAGTTGAAAATTAAAATTGTTTCAGGAGTGCCTAGATGGTACAGTTGGTTAAGCATCCTACTCTTGGTTTCAGCTCAGGTCCTGATCTCAGGATTGTGAGACTGAGCCCTGCCCTGGGCTCCACACTCAGGGTAGAGTCTGCTTGAGACTGTCTCTTGCTCTCCCTTAGCCCCTTCCGCCTCCCTCTCTAAAATAAATAAATCTTAAGGTGTAAACTGCTTCAGTTAGAAAGTATTTCTCACAGTACTATAATTTTAAGATTAATAAGCCATTTATAATACCTGAGAGAATCAATGATGTCATAGTATATTTACGATTAAATGTTGCAATTGCTGGAGCATAACCTCTCCCATATCCTACATAGTTTAGCACTTTGCATTTTTTAAAAGTGCATTTGCACATAGGAATTCATTGACTTCACAACCCTACAGTGTATGAATTTTATCCCAAAGTGGGTGTGTGTGTGTATTCCCATATATACCATATTCTATGAGGCCAGTATTTCCCTTAAACCAAAACCAGACAAAGACATTCCAAGGAAAGAAAACTATGGTCTGATGCAACTTATGAATAGAGATGTAAAAATCCTTAACAAAATTTTAATAACCTAAACTAGCAACATACAGAAAGGATTATACATCCAAGTGGATTTACCCAGGAATGAAAGGTTGGTTTAACACATGAAAATCAATCACTACAATATATCTTTTTAACAGAAGTTTAAAAAAACCATTAGTTGTCCCCATGGACATGGAAACAGCATTTCACAAAATTCAAAACTCTTCATGATAAAAAGTACAACAAACTAGAAATAGAAGGGAGCTTCTCAACCTGATAAAAGCATCTATGAAAACTTGCAGCTAACATCATACTTGATGGCGAAAGGTTGAAGGCCTTCCCCCCAAAACAAGCATGACTGTTTTCTCCACTTTACTTAACATGTGCTAGAGATTCTAGCCAGGGAAGTCACGCAAGAAAAAGAAATACAAGGTACCCTTGCTGGTAAGAAAGAAAGAACACTATCCCTTTGCATAGGACATGATCTTGTATAAAGAAAATCCCAAGGAATCCACTAAAAAACTATTAGTGCTAATACATGAATTCTAGCAAGGTTTCAGGATACAAGATCAATGTACAATGTACAATATACAAAAAAGTCAGTGGTATTTCTACACACTAGCAAAGAAATTTTAAAAAAATTTAAAAAGAAATTTAAAAAACAATTTCATGTATAAGAGGGCTAAAAATAATAGAAATCATAGTAACAATTTTTGAAAACTAGTTTAAGACCTGTATACCAAAAATGACAAAACATCATTACAGATGACCTAATGAAATTACGGGTTATCCTTCACGGATCAGAAGACTTAATATTGTTAAGATGGCAATGCTCCCCAAACCGAACTCCAGATTCAATGCAATCCCTAACAAAATCCCAGATGACTTTCTTTTTTTTTTTTTTTAACCAGAAATTAACCAATTTATCCTAAGATTTATACAGAAAAGCAAGAAGCCCAGGACAGCCAAAATAATCTTTCAATTTAAGAACCTACACTTCCTGATTTCAAAATTTAACTGTAGGGGTGCCTGGGTGGCTCAGTGGGTTAAAGCCTCTGCCTTCTGCTCAGGTCATGATCCCAGGGTCCTGGGATCGAACCCCGCATCGGGCTCTCTGCTCAGTGGGGAGCCTGCTTCCTCCTCTCTCTCTCTCTGCCTGTCTCTCTGCCTACTTGTGATCTCTGTCTGTTAAATAAATAAATAAAACTTTTAAGAAAAAAAAATTTTTAACTGTAGTAATCAAGACAGTGTAGCATATGCAAGGGATGCACATATAGATTGAAGGAATAAAGTTGAAGGTTTAGAAATTAATCTTTACATGCATGGCTAACTGATTTATACCAAGGGTGCCCAGGCAGTTCACTGACGGAGAGAAGGGTCTTTTCAACAAATGGTGTTAGGGTGACTGGATATCCACACACAAAAGAAAGAAGTTGGACCCTGATCTCACATCATATACCCAAATGAACTCAAAATGGATCAGAGACCTGACTGTAAGAGCTAAAACTATAAAGCTCTTAGAAGAAAACATAGGAGTGAATCTTTGTGACCCTGGGTTAGTCAGTGGTTCATTAGACACAACATCAAAAGCACAAATGACAAAAGAAAAAGAGATAAAGTGGACTACATCAAAATTTAAAAAAAAAATTGTGCTGCAGGAGGTAAAGAGGTAATTCACAGAATGGGAGAAAATATTTGCAAATCATATACCTTCAAAAAGGATTTGCATCTAAAATATATAATGAACTCTTAGGACTCAGCAATAAAAAGGCAATCCAATTTTTTTAAATGGGCAAAGGATTTCAATAGATATTTTCAAAGATGATATACAAATGATCAACATGAAAAGATGCTCAACATTATCAGTCATTAGGAAAATGACATCAAAATCACAATGAGACACCACTTTACATCCACGAGGATGGCTGTCATCAAGAAGGCAGATGACTACAAGTGTGAAGGAGGACATGGAGAAAAGCAGAACCCTCAAATGTGAAATGGCGCAGCTACTGCAGGAAACAGGTCGGTAGCTGCTCAAACCATTCAACACAGAGATGCCAAGGGTCCAGCGATCCCACTCCTGCGTATATACCCCCAGAAGATTAAAAAAATACTTCCACACAAAAAGTGCAAGAATGTTTACAGCAAACATTATTCACAATAGATAAAAAGTGGGAACCAAAATGTTCACCAACTGTTGAATAAGCAAAATACTGACTAGTCACACAATGGACTATTATTTGGCAACAAAAAGGAAATGAAGAACTGATTTGTGCTACACTGTGGGTGACCTCTGAAAACATGATGCTAAATAAAGTCAGTCAACCACAAAAGACCACATATCATATGGTTCCATTTGGATGAAATGTCCAGAATAGGCAAATCTGTGGAGACAGAGAACAGACTGCTGGGAGGAATGAGGGACCAGTGTTAACAGGTACTGGGTTTCTTACTTGGGGAAAAAATGTGCAAAAATTATAATGTGGTCATGGCTACATAACTGGGAATATTCTTTTTTTTTTTTAAAGACACATTTATTCAGCATCATGATCAGACTATTACATTTAGCAATCAACAGCATGGGTGCAAAAAAAAAATCTACATTAAAACCCTTTGTTGGAATGCTTTACACTTTCCACAGAACAGAAACTAAAATAACCTGTTATACAATTAGTCACAAATACAGTCCTCGAGTTTTTTTTGCCCATACACATGAGTATTGTCTAAAACATGTCTTCTTTGTAGCAGCTAGGCCCTGCCACCACTGTGCTTGGCTGAGTTCACAAATCTGTTGTAACCTCTAGCTTCCCTGTCACTTCTCTGGCTCTCCTCTCCTGCTAAGCTTTGTTTCCTGGCAGTAATTAAAACCTTCTGCCACTGCCATAGCTGCTGCTGCTGCTGGAACCACCATAGCCACCTTGGTTTTGTGGTTTGGCGAAGTATTGGCCTCCACCACCATAAGGGCCAGAGCTTCTGCCTCCAAAATTGCCTTCTTTCATGGGTCCAAAATTTGAGGATTGATTGTTGTAATTGCCAAAATCATTATAGCTTCCGCCACCTCCAAAGTTGCTTCCATCATTACCAAATCCGTTATAGCCATCCCCACTGCCACCATATCCACCACCACCTCGACTGCCTGCCAAAGCCACCTCGACCACTGAAGTTTCCTCCGCGACCAAAGTGGTCATTCCCACCAAAACCACCTCCACGACCACCACCAAAGTTTCCAGAACCACTTCAACCTCTTTGGCTGGATGAAGCACTAGCCATCTCTGGCTTAGAGACCGCTTTCCTTACTTCACAGTTGTGGCCATTCTACAGTATGGTATTTTTGAATGACAATCTTGTCTACAGAATCATGGTCATCAAATGTTACAAAAGCAAAACCCCTCTTTTTGCCACTGCCTCGGTCAGTCATGATCTCAATCACTTCGATTTTCCCATACTGTTCGAAATAATCTCTTAGATGATGTTCTTCAGTGTCTTCTTTAATGCCACCAACAAAAATCTTTTTCACAGTTAAGTGGGCACCAGGTCTTTGAGAATCTTCTCTTGAGACAGCCCTCTTTGGTTCCGCAACTCTTCCATCCACCTTGTGTGGCCTTGCATTCATGGCTGCATCCACCTCCTCCACAGTGGCATATGCGACAAACCCAAAGCCTCTGGAGCGCTTGGTGTTCGGATCTCTCATTACCACACAGTCCGTAAGTGTTCCCCATTGCTCAAAATGGCTCCTCAGACTCTCATCGGTTGTTTCAAAGCTCAGACCTCCGATGAAGAGCTTCCGCAGCTGTTCAGGCTCTTTGGGAGACTCTGACTTAGACATGACGGTGGTGGGAGGGGAGACTTTAACGATGCTTACTCGGCGGCGCCCACGGGCAGAAAGCATAACTGGGAATATTCTAAACTATACTGAAATGTATACCTTAAATGCCTGGATTATCTGGTGTCTTAATTTTATCTCCATAAAGCTGTTAAAAAAAGCAATGTATGCATATTTCAAGTTACCTATTTCATACCTTTCTTTGGCTTCCTTGAGTGCAATTCCAAGCTTCTCCACCTTCTGGTTTTCCTCCCTTAGACAAAGCAGGAGCTGGCTCACAGTTAATTTCTCAAATTCCAAATAATTCCTGGCACTTTCTGTAGATTTGTTCCTGGACCAAGAACACAATAAAGATTAAAAGGTTTTCATCAGAAAACACAAATGTCGAAGTGTCTAAGAAAGTAACTGAAACCACGTAAAGGAACTACTTTTCAGAATACTCTCCAAAGAATCTTCATCTACAGACCAAATGCAGCTGGCCTGTGACCACCAGGTTCACACTCCTCCGCACTGTCCAGGAAAGGGGTAGCGACCCTCAGGTAGCCTCGCCTTGCACTGTACACGCTCGCTTCCTCCAAATAGCCCATGTGCCCACTACATCAGACCCCAGAAACCCCAGGAATGATGGAGCAGAGGTGGCCCCAGTTTCCGGGGCCTGGCCTTCCTAGAGAACTAGCCTCAAAGAGGATCACAGTCATACAAAGTACATGAACACGTGTGCTGCCTGGCAAGACCCAGACTGCTGACCTTTCTCCAACTTGATATTCTCAGGTCAAGAGAAGAAGGTACTTTTTGTTTTTGATTTCAAATAACTATAGCAGAGAAATGTAAGCACCACTGGTATGTGAAATATTTTCCTTGATTTCGAAATCTGATTATATCAACAAGCAGGATGATGACAAACAAGACCAGGACCACCGGTATGACAGCTACACTTCCCGGATGACCACAATGATGCTCACGATCAAGTTCACACATTTCATACACAGCTAGGATTAAATCCCAGTTCCCGACTTTGAACTCCACACCCAGTTATCAATCTCTGACTCCTTAATATACCTTCAAATGAGGTAAGAAAGCAGTTACTAAAACATAACTGTGCCTTGGGGTGTCTGGCCGGCTCAGTCAGAGGAGCGTGTGTCCCTTCATCTCAGGGCCGTGAGTTCAAGCCCCACGTTGGATGTAGAGATTACTTAAAAATAAAATCTTAAAAAAACAAAAACAACCTATGGCTTAAAAGAGGAAGTGGCTTTAGCAGGTGGCTATAGCTGAAGAGGAAGTGGCTTGGAAATTTCAATCAGGGCCTTCTTCCTTCCCACCACTTCCAGGAAAGTCTTTCGATATTAAAAGATGGGGGAAAGCTGAGGAACTGCTAAGTGAGGAAGCAACTTTCATTTATGCTGACAGCCCTGTTTAATGAAAGATTATCTATCACTTATTTTCTACTTGATGCAAGGGCTTGGGAGCAAAACTGGGAAAAAAGAAATAGCCTGTTTTTCTAAATACATTTGTCACATTATGGGAAAAAAGGTATTAAAAGCCCACAAGAGAAGAGAATCCTAGACGAATTTTCAAATAACTGTCTCTTTCAAAGAGACTAACCCAGCAGTAATTTGCATCCAAGGGGTGAGCCAACAGCCCATTCCAGGTGACAGCTGTGAATGCCTAGCTCTTCTGCCATCTCTTCTGCCAAACCCCACCCCTCACCCCCACCACCATTTAAGATGTCTGCTTCCTAATGTCTACTTGGAATCGGTCACCTAGATGTCTGCATCTTCTTCTTCTTCTTCTTTTTTTTTTTTTAAGATTTTATTTATTTATTTGACAGAGGGAACACAAACAGGGGGAGTGGGAGAGGGAGAAGCAGACTTCCCATGGAGCGGGGATCCTGATGCAGGGCTCAATCTCAGGACCCTGGGATCATGACCTGAGCCAAAGACAGAGGCTTAACCCACTGAGCCACCCAGGTGCCCCTAGGTGTCTGCTTCTTAATGTCTATTTGGAACAGGTCAAGTAGATGTCTGCTTCCTGATGTCTATTTGGAACAGGTCAGCTTGAGACTCCACAGGTAAGACATCTGGCCACGGGGTATGACAGCGTTTTAGAGCACTTACAGTCCTTACTGGAGATCACTCAGGATCAGTCGTCTGGGCTCATTCTGGGGAACGAACAAGGAAGACAAAATGATAACATCCCACTTTATTGAGCTGAACAGCCCAGGCCAGGGCAAAGTGCACCAGTAAACAAATCAGCAAACATGAGTCTTTTGATTAAGAACAAGTTTGTCTTCTCTTCTCATCTTATGGGAGATGAAACACCTCTAAATGGAGTGGTGAGGGTTGAGTTGGCCCACAGAGGGACCACACGTTGTTTTTATTCTCTGCCAGCCTGGCTGCAACACTAAATCACATTCAAACCAGACATTCTTAAAAGGTCCTGGCATGGGGCGCCTGGGTGGCTCAGTCAGTTAAGCGGCTGCCATCTGCTCAGGTCAAGATCCCAGGGCCCTGGGATCGATCCCTGCACCAGGTTTCCTCCTTGGTGGGGAGTCTGGTTCCTCTCACTCTGCCTCTCCCCCTTCTTGCACTCTCTCTCAAATAAATAAATAAATTCTTAACAACAACAAAAAAAGGGTCCTGGCATCAATTAATGAGAATCGACTTTCACAGCCCAAGATGTTTGACCTCCTAGCGGTGACCTGCAAGTGACAAGACAGCCCGGTGCGGGGGCGGGGTAGGGGTTGTCCACTAGCCCTAGCCTTTGTCCACATACGTGTCAATGGAATCAGTTCTTGTTGGTCCAGGACTTGTCCTGATTTCTCTCATTGCCACATCTGCGTCTCCTTCCTGTAAAGGCAGAATTGAAAGGGCTTTACCATGATAATGTCCACAAGACAAATTTTTTATCAAAAGAGAAAAAGGCAGTAAGATCAAGAATGTTGATGGCCTGCAACCCAAGGAAGCTACCGACATTTAAATGTGAGATGTTTCAACGAGGTCACTGAAATGGAATGAGAATCTAGCCTTCCCTTACTCTGCACACCCTGTCAGGATTATAAATATCTAGGCCAAGGTGTGAAGGTTCATGTCTCATCCAGAAGAGTCAACCTGACCCCGACACATGAAAACTTATCTCCTCCCTCTGCTTGGCAGTTCTTTCCCTTCTTTCCCAAGTTAAGGTCACATGAAGCTAGCGATACCTCCATCCAGCTTCCCTGTACAGGCCTTTATAATGCAAAATGTCAGAACCTGCTGAAGCAATGTTGAAAAAGAGGCTGTTTTCTATGGGCAAAGCTCACAAAGCACAATGTTGGCTCCTAGCGAAATCTGTACATCATGGGCCACTTAAGCGTACAAGAAGTCCAAGACCAGTCAAATGATAGGAAAGACATTAATATTCCAATGAGCTAGCAGGAAAGTCTTCCGAAAATGGATGAACAAAGATGGTTCGAGACAATTCTGATTGTGTACGTTTTTCCTAAACCTTGGGCAGTGTTTTCCAGTTCACAAGAAGCAAGGCAAGAAAAGCATGTTTACACTAAAACTAACTGTCACTCATTGGACCAGTGGAGGAGCGTATTGTGCTCACCATGCGCCCCAAAGGAAGAAGCCTCATTTGTAAACTTCTCCTTGGCCTTCCTGAACTTTGCCAAGTATTTGGAGAAGGTGAAAGCTGTTCGATCAAAGCTGCATTTCATTATCTTTGGTCATCTGCAGAAAGGGTACTCTGGCAAAGCATGCTTTCCATTTGGTATTTCAATTCTCCTGATTTCGGCTGCTATGAATACTCCTGAAGATTTATTAGGGAGCATGGACGGCAAAGTTACTAAGAGCTGTCTCCCCATGCTACTACTTTTCAGTGCAGCAAAGGAACTGGAAAGCAAAGACAGTCACACACTAATAATTCTGACATGCCCAGGAGTTCAGCTTTTTACAAGCTTCCCACGCATTACCTACAAGGTCCGTATTTCTCTCTCAGACACACTCTCTTTTTTCCTGTCTGATGTACGGTCTGATAAAGCTAACATGCCAGCAGGTATCACAGAGGATATTATCCTTGTGGGTTTTTCTCCCTCAACATTTAATATTTTCTAGCGGCGGTGAAGGAGAGCGGCTCTGGGGCTCACAGACACGGACACCACAGATATTCGTCAGATGTTCAGGAAGGGGCCAGCACACGCCACTTCACTGAGCTCACTTCATTTTCGGTTCCACAGAAACGTGTCAGACACCCAGGGCTTCACCCTCAGCTCCTGGAGGTGCCCAGGCACCTGCTGTTAGAAGCGGGGGCAAAGACAAGGTCAACCCTCCACCACAACCCCAATGGCACTACTTTCTTTTCTTCACTTCTTGTTTTTAATAAACCAAGGTTCCTCATAAGGCTTGTCTGAAAAGAGGGTTCTATTATTAAAAAGTATTTTAAAGCCATCAGTTTGCCCCATCTTCTCATGAGTCTGTACACCCAAGTGCAGTGCCGGACACAGTGAAGGACCTGATCTGGAAAAGTGTATGTTTCTGTTTTGTTTTATAGATCAGTCACAAGATATCTGATTTGTCAGTACCTACGGGAAGGAAAAGAAAAACTAACCCTATCCCCTTTGTCATAAAAGATAATCAATATTCTTCTATTTCAGCCATGAGAGCCCTCATGAGTGTTAAGACTTTTTTTTTTTTTTTTTTTGAGAGCAAAACAGAGAGAGCACGCATGGGTGAGCAAGGGTAGGGACAGAGGGAGAGAGAAAATCCCAAGCAGGCTCCATGATCCAAGCAGGATCTCATAACCCTGAGATCGGGACCTGAGCCGAAATAGAGTCAGACGTTTAACCCACCGAGCCACCCAGGTGCCCCTAGGATTATGTCATACTTAAAAACGAGAGCCAATTTATCTTGGTGATATTGATGCTGAAACTCCTGCCCTCTTTGGCTTTGGTGTGTTGAAAAGACATGATGGTAATCTAGGTGTCTAGGTGAGCGTCTGTAATTTGCTGAAAATGAAATGAAAACCAGGACACTTACAGCTATCCTGATTTCAACAAAGGAGTCTTCAGAAGAACCCCCCGAATTCAGCTTGAGCTGTAGTTCCGACACAATCCCCAGCAGATCTGCTTTTTCAGCTTGGAGATAGGCCACCTGGGTCTTCAGCTGTTCGAGTTCCTGGTCTGCTTCTGCCTTGGGGACTTTGGGGCCCCCAGTGGGGTCCTGGAAATGATGAGAAGCAAAGTGAATGAGCAAATCAAACTAACACCTGGTCATCAAACTCCAGTGTTCCCACACCCCCTGGCAAGGCAGCTACACTTTACAGAAGAAAATTCTAGCCTTTTCTTGCAGATATATTGTGATACAACATTTCAAATGGAAGATTTTACATTATTTTATTCTAGTCAAACAACACAAAGTTAAAATAATCTCATGACAAGAAAGAAAGGCTTTCTCAGCATACAGGATAATAGGACATGAAAGAAACCAATCAGACTTTGACAACGGTAAAGTTGTCCAAAACCTCAGAAAATAAGGACAAAAAGCTACCAAATCAACCCCTTGCCTTTTTTCTTCTCACACAAGGGGGGACTCACTCTCGCTCTCTCCATACTTGTCATGTATAGTTTGAAGTCAAAGCATCAAGCCATCTCATTACATGAAACATGAATGGTAAAGACAATGCAAAGTCCTAAATTCTCTCAGGAAGTCTGTTACACTCTATGTTGGTATTTTTTTAGGCTGCTAAAAGTAAGCCCAGGGAAAAATAAGAAAACTGAAAATTTGGAGGCTGCTATGAAATGTAAAAAAATTAAATTTCAGCCTATGTCAACATGAAGAATAAATACTCCTATTTACTAATACTAAGTATGTGTTGAGTTCCTCTTGTTACACTTACTACCTGTGACAAAGTCTTAAGAGAAAGGGTCTGTTTAGATGCAGTGTTTTCATCTGGGAGCAGAGAAAACAGATTCCAGTCCACAGTCTGCTAATCGCTGTGTATGACACCCTGAGCAGATTTACTTAATGTCTTTGGCCTTGGTTATGTTGGGTTAGAAAGGAAGACATGGTCCCAAGTGGTCTCCATGGTCCCTTCCAGCCGTGACCTAGGAGGCCTCTCTGATTCCCTCCTCAGGAAACCTTCATTGTGTTTATGGGCATGGTGCCACCGGAAGTACACACTTGAGGTTATCGGAGCATTACAACACAGCAATTCTCTCTCTCTTTCTCTCTCTCTCTCTCTCTCTCTCTCTCACACACACACACACACACACCCATCTCCATGATAGATTTCCTAAGGAACCAGAAATAGACCCTGTTAGGACAACCAAAAAGCATCAAAAAGATTCATGTAAACCAACTGGTCCCTGAAATATTGAAACCTGGAGAGAAAGGTATTAACACGCAGCACAGGACTGTCCCTCACACCAGTGAGATCATGTTCTTGCTTCACTGGGAGTGTTCCCTTGCCAGGAAACGACCACAGGCCTGAGAGAAAAGAACTCATTGTGAAGCTGAAGAGTTAGATGTGCAGGGAAAGGTTATCAGCCTGGGCATCCTCTCTTGGTAATGACTCATTCCAAAGAAATGAAAACGTGAAAGCAGTAGAAAGTCAAAGGAGAGGCCCTACTTAGCCTGGACTAGGAAGCAAGCAGGTAAGGGCAAAGTCAGGTTCTATTAGGTATCTTCACATTTTCCTGCTGGACCCCTCTGAGGACATTCTATAGAATAGATTTTTAAAAATAATTTTTTTAAGAGAGAGTGAGTGTGTTAGTGGGGGTGAGGAGGGACGGAGGGAGTGAGAATCCTAAGCAGGTTGCACACCCAGTGAGGAGCCCAACTCAGGTCTTGGTCTCATGACCCTGAGATCATGACCTGAGTTGAAATCAAGAGTCAGATACCCAACTGACTGAGCCACTCAGGCACCTCAGAATGGATTTTTAAAACCACCTTGGCATAAGGGTAGGAAACAGAGTTTTAAGCAAGTGTCTGATGACAAGGGATAAAAGGCCATGATTCTAGAATCTCAGACTTGTCAGGGTAATCTTTTTTGCAAGGGTGAGGATCTTTTCACTATCCTTGGGAAATTCCTATCTACTTATTTGGCCATAAAATACCTCAGAAGGTAACATTTTAAATCTCTTTTCATTTCACTACTGAGACTCCTTTCAATCCCTTCCTGGATTAGAACTCACATGTTTTATTCTCTCTGATCAAACTCAACTCCATGATTTGTTACCTTTCATCACTTTTGAATGCTTGCCCTTGACCTTCAAGCAACACAACGGCTCTCCTTTTGTACTTGTATCATGTCTCCAACTTGCTGTCCTGGAAATCCGCCCAGGCTACCATGCATTTTATAATCCTAGAAGAAATACCCAGCTAATGATCTCTGCCTAGCAATCTGTACCATGAAAAGTTAAAAAGTTCTCTCTACAGATGATAATAATGTATAATTCTGTGAGCTGGACAGAACCATGAAAACCTCAGCCTCACCCCGAGGATCAGAAGGCAGATCTCCAAAAAAAATGCCCTATTCCCTTTCGTTGTGTGGCACAGAATACATGAGAGTCCCTGGTGGCTGGAGGGGATTCCCTGGAGAGATGCAGCAAGGATGGGTTAGCAAGAGTGAGAAAAGGCAGGGGCTGGGAGAGCTTTAAGTCAGGAAGACGACAGCCTAAATTGTACAAATCATCTCAACTGGTCTATGAAATAAAAATTAAAGAAGAGGCAGGGAGGCAATAGGCAGGCCTGGGAGGCACATTTCTGGGGACAGAAGGCTAATGACCAAGGGTGTTAAAGAGCTATAAATGTCTCTTTGTCCAAGTACCCATGTCCTCTGTCCCAAGGACTCACTTCTGAGTCCTGCTTATAGCTTGTTTCAGCTATCTTCTGCATTGAAAGAAGCTGTCTGGAGCTCCAGCTTCTTCTTTCCATCTCTTCCAATACTGGGACTTCTTAGGAAAACCCATACACAGATGATTTCAAGCAAACTGCTTCTGGAAGCTTCTTTCCGGGCTTCAGTGTGATAGGCCCCAACAGACTGATGTCAACTGTCAGCTCACATCCCAAAAGCCAAAGGAGGAAAACAGCGTAAGATATTTTCTGGGGCACCTGGCTGGCCCAGTCAGTTAAGCATCTGACGTCAGCTACGGTCATGATCTTGGGTCCTGGGATGGAGCCTCACGTTGGACTCTGAGCTCAGTGGGGAGTCTGCCCTTCCACCCAGCTTGTATACTCTTTCTCTCTCAGGTAAATAAAATCTTAAAAAAAAGATATTTTCTTACAGAGAGTAGAAAATTATTCAGATAGCCTAGCTGATCATTTTTTCAGCGTATTCTAAATCCAAGAGATTTCCCCCAAAGTAGTAACTTAATGTTTTTTGAACTATAAGACAAGTTGAAGCCTTAGATGTGATAGATCTAATCAGCAATGAATCATTTCCTACACAAATGTAAGTTTATTCAAGTAGAATGTTCACACGGTCCCATAAGCAGGGATCGATGAGTAAAGCCCTGACATAAAGCACAATACAGTTCCCTAAACAACTTTTCATTCTTCAGGTTATTCCACATTGTCCCACCCTTTTTTTCCTCTTATCTTTCTTTGTTTGCATACTTTACCCAAGAAATCAGAGATCAACAGGGTTCAAGGTATCTCAAGGAACATCTCTGAAGTCTGGGTTTCTATCCTCCCTGAATCAAACCAGTGGTCCATCCCTCAGGGGGCTGCTAAGTTCCAGGTCGGGAAGACAAGGAACAGCAGATGGCCAGCCTAAGGAACAACCAGTCCTCAGAATATAGGCGGATGCTTCAAATGGGTTCTGATACATATTTTCTCACTAACATCTTTGGCACCCACTCTTGGCCATGAGCACATTTCTCAGGGTCTTTGGGTCAATGAAAATGTGGCAAACTGACAGCCTCCTATCACAGCATGATAAGTATCGCACCGTTTCTCAAAAGTAGATGTAAAAAAGAAAAGTAGATGTAAAATGTAAAGTGAGGAATCTCTATTTTAGACTTAGGAAAAGACTAAAATAGTAAGTAAAACTTGGGAGTAATAGTTTTTTTAATGTAATTTTCTATCAAAGACATAAACTAAAAGCTAACACTTGGATGGATCAAGGCAGAGGTTCTCCTGCGCGGTCTATAATGAATACAAAATACTGATTTATAACCACAACCTTCTTTTGACTATAATCAATATGGTCAAAACCATACAGATTTCCCTCCCCCAACAAAGACTGCACACGACCCCTGAAACTGCAGCCACCTTCTCAGGAAGAACAGTTCTTTCAAATGATGCAAAATTCTCATCTAGCCTGAACCATGAAAGGTTTTGATCTAGAAGTCTAGATAAGGAAGATTCCACTCTAAATATTAATAAAATAAAATCGCAACTGACTAGTCTGCTCACCTCAAGGGACTTTTCCATTTTCCCTTTTAGTTTTTCAAGTTCTTCCTTCAATTTTTCATTTTCGTGACTCAAAGCCATGAGGCGCTCTTTGGCTTCTTTGCTCTGTATCTCAAAAAAGAGGCGTTCTTCCTTCTGTTTCTCTGTCCAGGCTGAAAGCTCTTCAAATCGCCCTTTCATCGCCTGATTATTTAGCTTCATGGCTTCTGTATGGGGTTCAGAGTGAGACTGTCACACATCAGACTCAATTTGATGAATTCAACCTCCAACCATCCTCATCACTTAGCTGTGAATCTAAAGAAGCCCTCCTTGGCCTGGACCCCGGGGTTGGCAGGAAATGTAAGAAGTTGAGTGGTTTTTGCTTCCAGACAAGACTCGGGGGCCTAATGTCATTTCTAGTGCTCCAAAGACTCCAGAAAATAAAACTAGTTTGGGTTCCTCCATGACGGCACACACGCTAGAGCACTGATTTGAACACAGGTCCTGCCAGAAGCCATGGCCAGAGATCCCAGAATGCGTTCTATGAACAGGGTCATATTTAGAACTTTGCAATTCTTCCTTTCTTTCTAAAGGGACTCTATGTCATTACACCATTTCCCTGGGGTAAGTACCTTTTATTCTTACCTGTATCCCAAAAGTAAACAATGGAAACAATTTTAGCTTTACCAAAAGCTAAACTCTGTGCTCTTTCTCCCGCTAGTGAAAGAGAGAGAAGGGAATTCACCAACAAGCTTTTTGACAGAGAGATGCTGTTCATGAAGGCCCAGGGTGAATGAAGAAACATGGTGGCCAGGGGCTTCTCACCTTTGAGCTGATGGTTCTCAGTCAGGAGCTCCTTCATCTGCCGCAGCAGCTCCTCCGGGGTGAACGTGTCCAGGTTTGGGTGAGCCAGGTTGGGGGGCCCATTTCCTGTGGTTTCGTTGGGGCTGTCCCCCTTTTCAGTCAGGCAGCTAAGTGGTTGGTGGGACATGGCTGCAGGACCTAGGGAAACGTCACAGACTGAAGAGAGAGCTGTCTTCCCGCTGCAAGGGGACCCCCTGAGTCCCATAGTGTGTATTCCAAAAGTTGCCTCCTTCCTCTCCAATTCTTTTTTGGGCATTTTTGGTTCTTCCCCTTTAAACAAAGAGGTGTATTCTAGCCTCTGTGCATTGTGAGTGTGCCCATGTGTCTGTGTGCATGGGTGCGGCGAGGGCCTGAGGGATGGTGGAGGGAGAGAAGAGCATGAGAATCAGGGATCCTAATAGGAATTCAAGGCTTCCAAATGTACATTTGTGGATATGGGTAAAGTATCATTAAATTGGCTTTCCTATGCAAATCTTTCAAGCTCAGATCTTTTTGTTTTGGGTGAACTGCACATAAAGCTGTTAAAAAAATCTCCATATTTTATCTCTTGAATTTTTGGCTAAGAGGAAAGGGAGAAGGAACATTTTTTGGATGCTTACTACATGCTGAATCACTGCAGCCAAGATATCAATTTCTAATCCTCACTAAAACCCAACTGGATGGCTACTTGACAGGAGACCGAGCTGAGCTCCCAGCGGTGTTAGAGCTCGGCCGAGGTCACTTCAGAAGAGGTATGAACTATAGGAGTATGAATAATACCAAAACCCAGCTCTGTCATACAATAAAGATGCTACTGAATATTTAGGTTTCACTATTCAATAATTCTGCAAGGCATCCTAAAAAGACTAAGAAACCTCGCTCACTTATTGCATATTCTGAGAATATTTTAAGCATACCACTTTATTTTTTAGAGGGGTCAGTGTGGACATAAATGAGATAGACAAGACAAGACAGACAAGATGGACAAAAATAAGATCCGTTTATGTATGCCCTACCACCTGGGCAAACATACGAATCTCATCTAACAACTGGTGGCATGCTACAGGCAAACATTTCCTTTTTTGCGCTTCACGACGATCATGATAAGCCTTGTCATGGAAGATGAAGAAGGATAAGTGCATTCTTTCTGACACAGCTCCGTATCATTAACAGCTAAGAGCGCTTTCGGTGACTGTCTATTAAACCAAACACACAGGTTGTGGTACAGTGCTTTTCCCCCCACCCACAATGGAAGCAATGCCTGGGGTTCTCTGGAGGCCCCCTGGACCCAAGAGCCTGGTGATCTGCTTTTGGTCTGAGAGAACCTGCAGGTCATGAGGGACAGTACCATGACAGGACAGCAGGCTCCTGCTTTTCCCCTGAGCAGCCACCTTAAGGAGAGGCAATCCCATGAAATGCTTTAAGGAGGATGTCACTTTCTGAAGTGAAAAGCATTGACAAGGCATACTACTCCACTGTGGGCCTCTGGAAGGTAGCCTATGTTCTACATATCCTAATGCATTAGTAAAGTGGTCTAGTGCTGAGGTGGGTTCCTGGTATTCAGTGATGAGAAGAGACTGCTTTTGGTTTCCCCAATAAAATAATCTGGATGAAATAATTTAGAAAAAAAAGAAAATATTTAAAAGAAAAGAAAAAAAGAAATAATTTAGAAAAAATAATTTAGAAAAAAAGCCAGTTTCTGGCTTTCTGTAACATTTGTTTATGCCCAGTATGATGTTGGAGCTAACCTTTCATAAACATGGGTTTTTACCAAATAATAGGCATACTAAAGAGACCTAAAGATAAAATCCTCACAATGTGCCCCAATGTTTAGAGCAGCAATGTCCACAATATCCAAAATATGAAAAAGCCCAGATGTCTACTGACAGATGAAGAGATAAAGAAGATGTGGTGTATATATACATGGAATATTACTCAGCCATGAAAAAAGAAATTTTGCCATTTGCAACAACATGGATAGAACTAGAGAATATTAAGCTAAGCGAAATAAGTCAGTCAAAGAAAGACAAATACCACATGATTTCATTCATGTGTGGAATTTAAGAAACAAAACAGAGGAACATAGGGGAAGGGAAGGAAAAATAAAATAAGATTAAAACAGAGAGGGAAGCAAACCATAAATCTTAAATCTTAAATCTAGGGAACAAACAGAGGGTTGCTGGAGAGGAGGTGGATGGGGGATGGGGTAATTAGGTGATGGGCATTAAGGAGGGCACTTGACAGAATGAACACAGGGTGTTCTTTTTTTAAAAAATTTTATTTATCTAAGATAGAGCACAAGTGGAGGGGGAGGGGCAGAGGGAGAAGGAGAAGCAGGCTCCATGCTGGGCAGGGAGCCTGACACAGGGCTCTAGCACAGGACCCTGAGATCATGACCTGAGCCAAAGGCAGACACTTAACCAACTGAGTCACCCAGGTGCCCCAGCACTACTTGTTCTATGCAACTGATGAATCACTAAATTCTATCCCTGAAATTAACAGTACACTATATGTTAAATTGAATTTAAATAAAAAATTTTAAAAACCTTACAATATGTATCATTTACTTGTCAACTGTCCAGTTTGCTTAGGTATTCAAAGATTATAATACACTTTGCAAAAGCAAATGGAAACATTCAACAGATTTTTTTTTAAGTTCCTAAGGAGTTCTCTAGAGATGTGCTTAATTTCATTTTAGTATATACACATTTCTCTTTCATTGTTTTTCCAAAAGAGAAGAAAGGGGAGAGAAGAGGGAAGGGCAGGGGAAGCAGGGAAGAGGAAGAAATGGGAGGGGAGAAAACAAAGATTTTCTTTTGAAAATTATCCAGGTTATTTTTCCTCCTCAACTTTCCTTTATACTTCCTTAGACAACCACAATAAAGTTAAAACTGGTTCTAGCTGTTTTACCAGGGCTTCTAACTTTTTCAGGTTGCCCAGATTTTAGGACATGAGGGGAAAAAGCAGGGTCATGCTAGGGGACAGTCGAAAAAACACTGGCTGCCTTACCCAGATGTGTGACCTCTTATGATAATTTACTGACTTGTCTAGCGAATGATGATCATTACATTTGCTTTTAGCTCAAAAACCCCATGAAAAGTATTCTTGAATTTCTAGAAAGATCCAACACCCCCATCCAACACATACAACCCAGCACCATCATGGCCATGCCACCATATGTATTATATGCCTGTCCTAATCACTGCAAACACTTCATTATCCAGCATTGTTAGGGAAAATTATTTGGTAATTCAAATGTCATAGGAAATAAGAAGTTAGTGTATATGCCAAACACAAGCATGTAAATACTTATTACCAAATTGTTACCAAAAGCAACTTAATTGTTTTTTGGTGACCCAAAGAGCATCCTATGGTTTTAGGTATTTTGGGAGGCATCATTATGAGTTATGAGTACAGTGCCTATGTGAAATGTCTATTGGTAGAGCACCTTTTAGGGAAAGCTGAATTTTCTAAATCTTTAACACGACCTTAAGTACATTCAACTGAACAAATACAGAGATGAATTATAAATTCTTGCACACATTTCCAAAGGTTACAGAAATTAGAATTAAGCCATTTATTCCAAGGTTCTATCCATTAATGGAATTGCTTTTTTTTTTTTAAATAACAGAATTTCCCATAAAAATCCAACTAACCTGGATCTGAAACATGTCTCTTTTTTTTCTTTCTTTTGTTTCTTTAATATAAGTTCTATGTCCAACATGGGGCTCTGAGATCAAAAGTCACATACTCTACTGAATCAGCCAAGCATCCTTGAAACACGTCATTTCTAAGCAAAGGTGATATTTAACTATAGAAGGGTGAATTAATTTAGCACAGGATTTATCAAGATTTCACCAGTGAGGAACACAGCAAACTGCCTGGAAGAATTTCCTTGATTTTATTCCCAGTCCTATTTGAATTCTTAAATATATTATCATTTTTAATTCCAGAGGTCAAGTAGCAATGACTCAACTCTGTGGGCGTGGGCATGAACTTAAATCTCATTTCTGAGTTGGCCTTACAAATGATCCAGTCCAACTTCTTATTCGATGCAACAATCTCTTATCTGGTTTCCATGGAAGAGGGTCATACAGACCGGGCCTGAAAGGCTTCAATGACAGAATATATGAGCAATGACTTTGGCAGGCAACACAGCCCATTCTGTTCCAGGACCATTCCCATCATTAGAAAGTCATTCTGTATTGAACAGAAATCTGCCTTATACTGACTTCCACCCTCTGGACATTGGACCAACGGGCATCATGCAGAATAAGTCCAGGCCCTTACCCTGTTTTAAACTGGCTTAATAAGCATTCACAGGTTCAATCCCTGCATGAATAAATTAATTTTAAACAGTAAAAATCTATTTCCTGATCAGACCATTAGGTGGCTGAGATTGTAGAATCATGGCCTTATATCCCTCATCCTCAGACACTTGCGTAACACTCCATGTCCTACACTTATGCCAGGGTGGGGGACTGAGTGTGATCCCAAGATCACATCAATTAAAACCATCATCATCCTGGAAGAAGAACTCAAAGCCTGTATCCAATGAAGGGGGAAAAAGAAGCTTCGCTTTTCATGCCAGACATGGAATTCTGATTTTGAAATTTGCTAACCTATAGAAAATGGAAATTGATTTACCCTTCTCACGTAAGGCATGAGCCTGGGAGTAGCCTGATTCTCTCCATTGGAGTCTCATGGGTCAGTAAGTTGCTGGTACTTCCTCCTCCTTCCCATCCTTGCTAGCTTAGGTCAGGCCGTCCGTGTCTTGTCTCAATTACAGTAGCGATGCACTCCAAAGAGTACAGGATTTTTGTCTGTTCTGTGCACCGCTGTGTCCCCCGCATCGAGAATCCTTGCTGAGTAGTTACCTATGCTGTCTGCCTGGCCTCTTTCTACCGCAGTCCCCCTACCACTACAGATTCTTTCCCAACATGAGGTCACCTTCCTGCTGAAAACCCTTCCCATGCAAGGCAGATTTCCAGCTCCTAAATGAGAAAAACGTGGCCTTTCAGAGTCTGGCCCCTCCTTACTCACCGGTATCATCTCTTGTCACCATGCCACTGGCACGCAAGGCACATGAAAGAGCTCACAGTTTCCCGCTCTCTTTCCCTTCTTTGCCCTTATCTCTGTTCTCCCCTCTGCACAAAATATCCGGCCCCACATCTGCCCTGGCAAATACCCACCAGACAGCTCCAGGTCCAGCTGAGATAGATGGCTGTGTAAAACAGCCTGTTCTTTCCTCTCAGTACCCAGTAGCACTGGGCTCTTCCTGCAAAGTTCTATGATCATCCCATTCCAGGAGAGCTTCCGTCAAACTTCAGGGAAGGTCTCTATTTTATTCTACCTTGTGAGCGGCGCACAGCAGGCTCTCAGTAAATGTTCGTTGAAATGAAATGAAAATACAGTGCAATGAGGTATTTTAAGGTCTAGCACTAGTAAGACACTTTCTGCTCCATAGTGACAAACCCAGCATGCTAGTATTATGAGTTTTTCTACAACTCTA
Organism: Neogale vison; assembly: GCF_020171115.1. Lineage (NCBI taxonomy): Eukaryota > Metazoa > Chordata > Mammalia > Carnivora > Mustelidae > Neogale > Neogale vison. The sequence goes on along the minus strand of NC_058102.1, from coordinate 120,453,208 downwards.
CGGCACTCATTCCCTAATTCTTGACCTCAACTTTTAAAACTTGTTTTGAAAATCAGTACTGTTTCTTTTATCATCCCCAAAGGTATCTGAGTGTCATTTCATAACACGCATCCTATTATCCCATCCTCCTATACATGTCAAAATGAAAACCTTTAAAATAATATTTTCCTCTGAAACAGACTTCACTTCTCAAAAACAGAGTTTAATTTCTTCCTTTTCCTTTGGGTTTACTAATCCCACTGATTCCAAGGAACATATCACATAGTTCAAGTCTCTATAAAATTCAGGAACAGCAGGGCTTGGAGAGGAAAATACCCATGTATCCTTACTTAAGGGAGAGGGTTCTGAAGGAAGGTAATACAATGGCCAATTTCTTTCAAGAATAAAGTTTGCTTTTGTTTTTTGGAGGGGTTAGTTGGACTCCACAGCATAATATGCAACCTGAGATCAGTTACCAAAAAAAGACATTATTTTTATAATGTTGTACATAATATACAAAGAACCATTAGAAGTGGCCCAGTAGAAAAACAGATCAGTCACTCGGAAGATTCCTGTCCCTGTCCTCTCTCTCCAGGCCACATTTAAACTTCACTTGCCTTGTCCATTCCTAGGGCGGTTCCTGGCCTTTGCCTCTGCCCCAGGATCTCTCCCGCCCAGCACAAACTGGGCACATCCTGGGAGGTAGCCAGGGTTCCCTAGTTCTTCTCTCCTTAGGCAAAGAGCAAGGGGAGGGGCTGGTTCTTGTGTTAATAGCGCTGCTCTTGCTTACCAGATCTGAGGCTTTTGAGGTCCTAACACCACCTTACTGGACCACGGTTCTGTTTTCCACTTCATCCTTCAATAGATCTGGGGCATACATTTCCATACAACAGTTTTCCTGGAGGAGGAGGCCAGACCAGAATCTGGGTTTCGTTTTCTCTTAGCGATGCTGACTCTGCCTCCAGCTTACACATTTCTGACAGGAAAAACAATTCCTCTGGGGTTCTCAGCCTCATGGAGCATTCATGGTCTATGTATGTATACACACACACACACACACACACACACACATGCTCTCCCGGACACAACAGTTTATGAAGATTCCTTTCAGCTGTTCAGGAGTCCCAGCACCTTAGAGAGAGAGGTCACCTGTTCCTTAGTGTCCCTGGGTCACCTCAAAAAGCTAGAATACTTTTCGTTTCTCAAAGGTATACATTTAACCACTTCCTATATAATGAGGAACTGGCTGTAATCATTCCCAACCTGCGGGAGGATGTCACCCTCAAACAACCTCCGTGACCTACAGGGGAAGTCACTGGCGGCCAACCGGGCCGGTAAAAAAGGGGGGAGGGAGCTTTGGGATGGCCGCTCCACTGCCCTTTCCCACCAGGTCAGAATTCGCCCAGGCCCAAAAACCCTCCCGGGGGAGAGGACGTCCCATCCCTCGCCATCGCCACCCGACAGGCTCCGGCGTCGCAGGGAACGGGGCCGCGGGAACAGCTTCCAAGGCGGAAAGGGAGCCGCCACCTCTCCAAGCCCCTGCCCGCCCTCTGCCCCAGCTCACCCCGCGCCCGCGCTCTGGCCTCCATCGGGGTCACTGCTCTCTCGGCATCGTGCCCGCTGGGGGAGGGCTCCGGACCCGGATGCAGACGCGGACCAGGGGACCCGCCAGGGGCAGCGATCCGGGCTCGCGGAGCCTGGGGTTGACTTGCGGCCTCGCGACCCCGCCCAGCGCCGCTCAGCTGACCGCCGCGCGGGCCTCCCCGCCCCCGCCGGGAATTTCCCAGGCCCCGCCCCTCAGTCGCGCCCCCACAGACCCCGCCCCCTCCTCCGGTGCGCGGTCCCAGCCCCGCCGCTCGCGCGGTTAGGGGTCCCAGTCTGAGAAATGAGGGCTAAACGGGTCCGTGAACGGCCGTGACCGGCGGCGCTCACGTAAATAGATAATTAATTAAAGGATGTGCGGAGTCGGTCTCCTCTGCTGGGATCCCTTTACAAGGCCGGAGCCGCAGGGGCTCCCTGCGCCCCACGGAAAAAGGGGTACAGTCCGAGACATCTTTTGACCGAACCCTGGATCTCAGTTAAAAGCCTTACATCTAATATAGTTAACTGAGCATGTATGGCTTTCCATCCGACTTTGCCCTTAAATTAGACCTTGAATTAAAAACACAAAGCCTGCAGGATGCTTCTTGGGCTCTTTGTTCCCAAGAAAAGGCCAATTGTGGACGCCTGGATAGTTCAAGTGCCACAGGCAGGTGGTATTACTGGATTGACCTGGATTGTTTTGGGAAGCAGAAGTACTGATCTACTTGTCCGGGAGCAGGGAAGATGCCTCCGGATTAGACAGATTTAAGAGGGAGAAAACCAGACGAGGAAGGAGGAAGCAGCACAGTAATTTGAGTCCTAAGCACAGCGAGAAGGGTTGCGGAAGGACGCAGACACAGGACACAGAAGGGAACTAATAATGAGATAAAGGTCTGGGCAAGGTCTTGACCAAGGTGGTGAAGCCTGTGCCCCAGAAACAGGACCCCATCAAGACAAGAAAACAGAACTGGGAGAGGGAGAAGGGGAAGAGGGGAGAGTTGTGAAAGGAGAGGGTCTGAGAGTAAGTTTGGGCCAAAGATCAAAAAGGACTTTAAATACCAGACTTACACCCTATCCTTAATCCCTAACCCCAACCCAGCAGTAATCTGGGGTTTTATTCTCTGGAGTCTCTGAACTGCAAAATACGCTAACCCGAACCCCTAACCAAGAAAAAAAAGGGGGGGGGAGGGATTTCATATGCGGTAAGAACTTGAGTTAGTAATGAAGAAACTGACGCCGCTCACTAGTAACACGCAGTTTGGGGTTGTGCGTCCAAACTGCCCAAAGCTTGGAAGGCAAGGGGGAAAAAAATCCGAATCTAAATGGGAAAAGGCAAATGCGCCCTCTTCTGGCATCTGGAAAGGATTCAGTTTCACTTTTTAGACCGCCTGCTTCAGTCAGGTTCCCCCTGCCTCGTCTTTCACACCACTCTTGAATTAATAATCTCTAAAATTGGGCGGAGGGGTAGCAAGTCAGTCCCCGCCCCACCCCCAACACCCAATTCCCGAGGGTCCCTCCTGAGCCTGTCTGGGTGCCTGGGGTGAGTCCTACTCCCACTGGGTTTCCTTCTATTTTAAACCATATTGAGGTAAGATAAAATTAGTGTAATAGGATTTGGGGGCGGGGAGGCAGGGAAGGAAGGTCGTACACAGGCTGCACTCAGCTGGGGAGTAGTAAGGTTGGAGTTGAATTTCTGGTAGAGAAATGGTCAAGGGAGTTTTCTCAGCAGTCGGAGAAGGGGGCCTCTGGCTTACCACTTAGTAGCTACGTGACCTTGGGCAGTTACCCGATCTTGCCGATCTTGCCACGCTGCATTCTCTTTATCCGCAAAGTACAAGACGTTCTGAGAACTTTGCCAAAGCCTTTCTTAGTTTATTTGGCGGCAAAATGTGACCTCCACTGATGAAGAGTTATTTACAGTCCTTAGACCACCACTTCATGGGATTATTTATTTCATTGAAGACATTAGTTTGAGATTTGCTTCGGACACTCTTGGGAAGTTACGTTCTATAAATTACATACTTTGTAATTTCTAAAATCCAAAAAATTCTGAATTCTGAAACTGGAGCTTGCTCAAACTGCTTTAAATAAGGAATCTGGATCTAGAGCCCCTACTGCCTATGGCCATTGGGAGGATGGGGGGCTAGGACGAGTGAAAGTAACAGGGGGGCACAATGTCATTACTGTTGTTGCTGGTGTTAAGCCTGTCTGGTCTGGGGTGGTGCCTCCTTCCTCTCACTCTTCCGGGAGTAGATGGAATCTAAGTGTAGATAAAAAGACTGAAATTATTATGAGCTTTTAGCTGTTCACTGATGTGGTTTTGTGGTAGGCAAATGCAAAGCAGTGTGGCAGCACAGTCAGTGAGATATTCATTTATTTCATGCTTTCTGTGCTCCTGCCTCTCCCCGTCCCCCGCTGTTTGGAGAAGGCAGCCCATCCTTTCGTGGCTGCTACCTCAAGGGCATTTGCAGGACTCTTGGAGAAACATGCTTTTTATTTCTATTAATTAATTTGTGTATTAAAGATTTTATTTATTAATTTGATAGAGAGAGACACAGCGAGAGAGGACATACAAGCAGGGGGAGTGGAAGAGGGAGAGCCGACTTTCTGAGGAGCAGGGAACCTGATGCGGGGCTCGATCCCATGACACCGGGATCATGACCTGAGCTGAAGGCAGACACCCAAGGAAGACACGCAGGTGCCTCAAATAAGCTTTTATATGCAATCTATCTCAGGTATCCTGGAGGAAAGTGGAGAGAGGCCAGGTGGTGTGTGTCCAAGCAAAATGAGCAAGACTTTTAGTTTCTTTTAAAAAAAAATAAAGAAGAAGAAGAAGAAAGTTTTTTCGGAGCCCAAGTGAGGATAACTTCCCTGGATCCACAATCTTTACAAAGGGGAGAGTGCTCCTGAGAAAGAAGGTTTGATCCAGGATTATATATGTCTTTTTTACATCCAGGGTTACAATTCACCATGACATAAGACATTTCAGAAAATTACAAACTTTATCTAAGATTTAAGTGTGGACAAGGGTCCAGGCTTCAGAGGCAGGGGAGCTTAGGGAGAGTCTTACTCTTCTCTCTAGAAATGTTTCTTTCTTTTCTTTTTTTTTTTTTAAAGATTTTATTTATTTATTTGACAGACCGAGATCACAAGTAGGCAGAGAGGCCGGCAGAGAGAGGGCAGGGGTAGAGGTGGAGGAAGCAGGCCCGCTGCTGAGCAGAGAGCACAATGCAGGGCTCGATCCCAGGACCCCTGAACCATGACCTGAGCCAAAGGCTTTAATCCACTGAGCCACCCAGGGGCCCCTAGAAATGTTTCTTTTAGGTGATTTGCTAATGAAGCAGATGCAAAAAGTGTGCTCGCAGCGGAAATAGTGCCCATGCTCTAAAGTTTGGTCAAATTGTTCTGACCTTGGTAAAAGTTAAAAATACAGCTTCCTTGAGATCCCTGGAGTAGAGCCCACAGCATTAAAAGTTGAAATTTTCTTTATTAGGTGGAGGGCTTTTCAGCAGTTGGAGGGAAGGAAGCATGACTCCCGCAAAGTGGGAGAGGGATAGAGCTTGGTGGTCTAATGAGCACCAAAGAGGCTTGACTCAGCGCCTTTGCCTATAATGATACTGTGATTGAACCTCATGGTGACCAAAGAAAAGACATTTGTCAGTTTGGTATTGGAGGTTGGTATTGACAAGGAGGAACAGCTTTAGGTTCATGGATCTAAAGTGAACGTAACTACACAAAGAATTTCTTAAATAATTCTGTTCTTAAATAATTCTGTTCTCTAAACCCACTTTGGCTTCCTTGTGAAACGATTCTCTGCAGTAAACAAACTTATTATTTATTTAATCATTCACACTTCCATTCACAAGGAGTGAAAACAAGGAAACAAGTGAAACAAGGAAACAAGGAGTATGTAGGCCGGTAACCCATAAGAAAATTGCAGTAAGGTGGTCACAAAGCCTGTACCATCTTAACACATTTCCAGTGGAAAATATTTTGTTTTGAATGTTTATTTGTTTATTGTTCAGTTTATTATTTTTCACTTGATTAAATGCTTTTTTGGTTGTATTAAACCATGTATGTTGCAGCTTAACAATAAAGAAAAGTCTATGGAAAAAAAAAACCAATTATACTATAGATCTGTCTGTACCATGATTCCATAGATATGAGATGTCTGGAAAAGGGAAACCGAGAGAAACAGAAAGCAGACCTGTGGTTCCCTGGGGCTGGGCGTGGCCTTGACTGCAAGTGAGCTCAAGGGAATTATGGGGGGTGATGAAAATATTCTAAAACGGGGTTGTCATGATCATTGTACAACTCTATCGGCATAATTAGAATCATTGAGCTTACAATGGGTGAAATTTATAGGGTGTTAATGATACCTCAATAGAGTTGCAAAAACAACACCAAGAAGCACCCTGGAAACTTAAGTTATAATTAATTAATCATGAGGTCTGACGAAGGGTACGTCTGTCCCTTCTTCTGAGAATGGGTTCCTCGAAAAAGTTCAATGGCATTACCACATGACCCTGTAATTCCTCTCCTAGGCACAATCTCCCAAAGGATTGAAAACAAGGACTCAAACAAGTGTGTGTATTTCCTTTTACAGTTATCTGGCACTGTAGCATCTGCCTGTAAGAGGAGTGAGGTGTGTAGTTGAAGCTTCCGTCAGAATGAGGCTCTGCGAATCGAGTCTAACCTGCCATCAGTTTGCAAGCCAAGTATCTTGAGTGCCAGGAACAATGGCCTTGCTTTATGAAAAGCCAGAGCACAGTGTGTGTGGTCTGTGTTTAATTCCTCTCCTTTGCCTCATGTCTATAAATCTTGAAACAGTAATCTCGTTGGGGAGGACTCTGTTAATCTTTTAGGTGATCATTGGTCCTCTGTGAACATTAAAAAAAAAAAAACAAAAAACATAGTAATACGAAGTAAAACTGATAAGCATCAGTTACTTCCTGCTCCTGTCCATTATGTACACCCAGAATTTATCCTAGACTCCCCCCACGTTTTCTCTCAAGGCAAAGCAGAGCGTAGATTACACATTAAATTCTTGTTTCCTTGTTTTGCTATAGAACTGTTAAAAATTCCTGGAATAAAATTTTCTGTTGAGGTACTTCTGAGTCAGACCAGTGATTTTGGAGCATAATCCCTCCAAAACACCACAGCTCTCGGTCATGGTCTGAAAAGCACTGCCATTGTCTTTGTCAGATGCCTGGCCAGTGGGAAATGGCCTGGGTGGTTTTCTACATAGTTCCTTGCTTCTGGTTAAATAATTCATCTGTCACTGTTGAAGCCCATGTGATTTGTCTTTATTACATCTCACTTATTCTTTCCCAGAATGAAATTTCTCCCTTCTTAGAAGGGCAGGGTGGTATTGGGGACCCAGTCCTGGGTCTCAGGCTACCTGGGTCTGGCCTGAGAACACATGAAGGAGTAGAGTTCCTCGGCTCTTGGCCTCTGTATCAGTGAGGTAGAGAGGCGGGGATCAGTGATCTCTTTGCTTCCCTCCAGCTCTGAGAAAGCGGCATTCCTTTTGGTTCATTATATTTGGCATCCTGTCTTAGCAGATGTCAAATGAACTTAATTTCAGTTTAGACTTCTTTTTTCTTATGTTAATTGCGGTTCTCTAGAGAAACGACTGATAGGATATATGTGTGTGTGTGTCCATATAATTTTATTTTGATTTTGCAATTTGAACTTTATGTATATAATATATTTATTATAAGGAATTGGCTCATGCCAATACAAGCTGACAGGTTTCTAGATCTGCAGTTGGCAAACTGAGCCCCAGGAATGCTGCTGGTGTAATTCTAATCTAAAAGATGGCAGGTTTGAGACCCATGAAGTTTCTGTTTCAGCTGGAGCCTGAAGGCAGGAAAAAATTTATGTGTCAGCTCAAGGCAGTCAAGCAGGAAGAGTTTCTTCTTATTTGGGGGGAGGGTCAGCATCTAATTCTATTCACGCCTTCAACTGATTGGATGAGACCCACCCACACTAGGGAGAACAATCTGCTTTATTCCATCTTAGCCATTTAAATGTTAAACTCATTCCCAAATTCCCTTATGGAAATATCCAGAATAGTGTTTTTCCAAATATCTGGGTACCCCACAGCCCAGTCAGGTTGACACAAAATTAACTGTCATATTTCTATAAAGGCTGGCTTAATGCTTGGCTAGTTAAATGATCACAAATGATGTTGCAATTTGAAAAGTCACAAGTCCCCTGAGAAAATGTATTCATACATGGCTTTCAAAGAGACTATGATAAACCTGGACAAAAAATCTTAGCTGGATTGTCAATGACCTTTTGTACCCACAAAACCTTAGTGTTCCCCTCAGTAGACTACATTAGTCCTTTTCTGGTTTTGTGGACAGAGGTTCTTTTCCCCTGCCATAGGCCAATAGCCAGTTATTAAGTTCATAGACACGATAGCCTGCTGGGCAGGAAATCAGCTTTCTTTCGGGTTGGTCTCCTCAGATCTCCACAACTGGACTCCAGGAGCACATTTCTTTCCTAAGCTCCATCGGTCAGTTCTCCAGCAAATAGGCTTTAAATTTTGCAACCAGTGACTCCATTGATATTCCTGCTCTCATCCACTCCTCTTTCTAGTTCCACTGGAAACTAAGGGAAGAAATGACTTTGATTACATAGGAGTTGTTCCAATGTGGAAGTCACATCAAGCAATTCACATAAAGCAGTTCTCCCCAAGTTAATGTGATCCAATTCCAGGGATCACAGGAAAAAGTCCCAGCCAAAATACACTTCTTGCAGAGACAATTGGATATTCATGGAATATTATGGCACTGGTGGCCAAGCTTTGAAAAGCTGGCTGTGAAAACTCTAAGAGGAAGGTCTATTTGTGAACTTGGAAGTGCTGAGGCATTATTTCCCACTGCCATGATTTCAGAGATCTTACATAAATGTAGAGCTTTCCCATTCATTGGGTCTTATTGAAATTCTGGAAAACTGCTTCATTCTGTTTATTCTAGAAAGAAAGGAAGAGTCTCTGTGGATCTCTTTATAAAATAATTTCCTGTCTACCTTGGCTCACATCCTCATGAATTCTTTATTCACCTTCAGTGCAAAAGTATATTTTTGTTGATTCTGGCTTGGTTGGTCCAAGTGTACCTTGTTTGTCTACATGTTCATGAAATCTCACTCAGCAATTTCTCTCTGCCCTGGGCACCCTTTCTTCCTGCTCCTATCTCCCACCTTCTGATTTCACACCCTCACTCTCTGTTTGTGTTGTCGCCCTTTCCCCCTGGAAGGCTGTGTGATATAGCCATGACACCTGGGTGTGTTTTCAATGCAGATTGTTACCTTTCCAGGGCCTTTTGCATTTAAGATAATTTCTAACATTGTAATAAAAACTTTGTCTATTAGAGGAGCTCCAGGGATCTGCCAGCAGGGGAGGAATTCTTTTTAGGGTTGGGCCCTTCACAGTAAGCTTGAAATTGGACCTACTGGGGACCTCCATCTCAGCTACAAAAATGTCACATAGTTGACTCTGTCATAAAAAGGGGGATACATTGGGGAGTTTTTATACAGGTGGAGTGGACAGAATTTCAGGGTGATGAGATGGGGCAGGTGAGAAGAAGAGAACAGTTGAAGACAATTAGAAATTTCTACCCTGGGTGACCAGATAGATGGGCAGCAGCATCAGTGGGAAGTCGATTAGTCCTATCTGAAGAATTTGAAGAACATGTGGAACAGGTAAATAAAATACCTGTGGGATAACTGTGTGATATCCACAACCATCTGGGGAAATGAACCTCAAGAGAGAGATTAATGTCAAAAGCTGTAGTGCCATGAGAAGGCTGGGTGCAGAGAAGTAAGTTTGAAACTTGGAGATTTTAGTCAATCAATTTCAAGCTACTGTGAAGGGCCCAAACCTAAAAAGAATTCCCCCCCCTGCTGGCGGATCCCTGGAGCTCCTCTAATAGACAAAGTTTTTATTACAATGTTAGAAATGATCTTAAATGCAAAAGTTCAAAAGAATAAAGCAATAATACTAAAGTGGTTGTGTTCTTTATTTGATTAAATACACTTATACATGCTAAATAATAAACTCATTATATAAAAATGACTCTACAGATTTGACCATTATATGTAAGCTGCAGGATGTAGTTTATATGGTTGGCTATGTATTTCTTGAATCTTAGTCATACCCTAGAGAATTTGGGGAGAAAATTTATTCTAAAGCTAATTCCACATGTATCTCAATATTTAGTTAATAAAAAAATGTCTTTCTCCTTCTCATCCTGTCTCCTTGATGCTGCTTAATGCCTCATTTACTACTTTTGCTTAATTTTTTGGAGATAAGAGCAGGCAAATGAGAGACAACCTGTCTCATTATATTTACTTGGCGGCTTTGGTTATTTTTATAATATTATCCATGGGAGATCTGCACCTTCCTGGTGCTCATGTTACCTTTCAATATAAAAAACCCCTTTTCAACATGATTCATCCTACTTAGTGGCTTGTACTAATTACAGTCGATCTCAACTCCACTGCATTTAGGGGAAGTCTTCTTATCATGTTCCTTTCTTGTATTTGTAAACACTGGTTTGCTCATTTCATATTTCCCCCTCCTTTATTCCAAGATTTATATCTCTGTTATGGAATTAGAATCCTTCTCTCTTTGGAACAGCATGTAAATCCTTTTGGTCCTTCCCAACACTATTTCTAAACTGTTGAATCTTTTCATGATCACTAAGAACTAATTTTAAAAAACAATAAAAATGACTAAACTGTGGGGCACCTAGGTGGCTCTGTCATTTGGTTTCAGCTCAGGTCATGATCTCATGGGTCTTGAGAGCCAGCCCCACACTGGACTCTGCACTCAGCGTGGAGTCTGCTTGAGTTTCTCTCTTCTTCTTCTCCTCCCCCACAGCTCACTCGCTCTTTCTGAAATAAATAAATAAATCTTTAAATAAAAGACTAAATGGTGAGTAAGTCTGCCCACACTTTCTGTACATAAATTTGCTAACATGAATTTACTGTGGTTTAGTCTTGCTAGGATTTGCTCGCGACTGCTCTGCGTGGTTGTGCAGGCTGCTCCTGGCCCAGTGGTGCTTGGTGGCGGGGATGAATGCAGGCAGCCTCACAGCTAGTACTGTAAGCACCAAGCCATGCTTCTCCCTGGGGAAGCAATTCCTTTTTCTAATTTACACGAAGGACCTGCATGGATCAGCAGAGTCCTGGATTTGATCATTTTCTATAGCTCTTCAGGCTACGTTACTATATAGACCTTGTCTTCACTTGAGCACACACAGAAAGTCTAGAAGAACCTATCAGTCTTGCCTTCAGCTTCCAGCTCTACATGCCAGCCATTGTGGAGTCATGAGGGGTGTGCAGCCACAGGTTCTGCTATGCAGCTAATTCCCTGCTCCCATTCTCCCCTGGTGCTGGACCATACTGGCCCCAACACAGCTAAGACCCTTCCCTTTCAGACATCCTATTTTTCCCTTCTGTCACCCATAACCCTTCTGTGCTTTTCTCTCACCCACCCCACTTCCAGGGTTCTGACTCCTGTCATGCTGGTCTGCAGGGATTCCATCTGGTCTCATGGATGCATGCTCTCTTGTTGATTCTTCATTGGGAGAGGAGCAGAGGTGAGCATAGAGAAGGGACAGGGCCCAAGTTGTCTCTCATGCTCTTCCCTGTGTCAGGGAGGTCTGGGAACTCTATTTCTGAGACTGCCCTTTCACGAGGCTTCAGGACAGGGCTTAGAAGGTGAGTCTGTTCCGGGCTAGGAAACTGTGGGTGCACCAAGTGTGGGGGCTTCAACAGATGGATTTGTGGTCCCTTTCACATTCCTTTGATGGTTCTCAGCCCCCAGGTTGTGGACATCTGTGACCACTGACAATGGTTTTCTATATTTTGCTGACTTCTGGGTAGCAGTTGCAACTTCTGGGCCACAGCTCTGGGGTCAAACCTGGAAATTAGGGGTGAATCCTTGATGCTCATTGTAGGAGCCTTTGTAGGGAATTAGAGTTTTATCCATAACTCCCCAAATATTGAGAACAACTGCTTTACATTTTAAATACCAGTGAGAGTGACTTTGCAAATGACATATTAGATAAAGGGCTGCTATCCAAGATCTATGAAGAACTTATCAAGCTTAACACCAAAAAACAAATAATCCAATCAAAAAATGGGCAGAAGACATGAGCAGACATTTCTCCAAAGAAGATATCCAGATGGCCAACAGACACATGAAAAAATCCTCCACATCACTCAGCATCAGGGAAATACAAATCAAAATCACAATGAGATACCACCTCACACCAGTCAGAATGGTTAAAATTAACACGTCAGGAAATGACAGATGTCAGTGAGGATGCGGAGAAAGGGCAACCGTCTTACACTGTTCGTGGGAATGCAAACTGGTGCAGCCACTCTGGACAACAGCTTCCTCAAGGAGTTAAAAACAGAGCTGCCTTATACCACAGCAATTCCACTACCAGGTATTTACCCCAAAGATACAAATGTAAGGATCGGAAGGGGCACATTCACCCTAATATTTATAGCACCAATGACCATAATAGCCAAACTATGGAAAGAGACCAGATGTCCTTCAAAAGATGAATGGATAAAGAAGATGTGGTGTACACACACACACACACACACACAGAGGAATACTATGCAGCCACCAAAAAATAAAATCTTGCCATTTGCAACCACATGAATGGAACTAGAGGGTGTTATGCTAAGTGAAATAAGTCAGTCAGAGACAGTCAATTATCATATAATTTCTCTCATATGTGGAATATAAGAAACAGTGTAGAGGATTATAGGGGAAGGAAGAAATCAGAGAGGGAGACAAACCATGAGAGATTCTTAATTCTAGGAAGCAAACTGAGGGTTGCTGGAGGGGAGGTGGGGGGTGATGGGGTAACTGGGTGATGGGCATTAAGGAGGGCATGGGATGTGATGAGCACTGGGTGTTACACACAACTAATGAATCACAAATTCTGCCTCTGAAACTAATGGTATATATATGGTGGCTGATTCAATTAAAAAAAAAAAAGAGTGACTTGAAACTGTGGGGCCAAGATATTTGGACATACCTGAAAAGGATAACAACCCATGTATTTTGCATGTACAACTTTGTAAGTTTGGGTCTTCCTTTCATTTATCATTGGCATCATTGGGACATATTTACCAAGTACAAACTACATGAGTATAAACTCCTTGAGGGATTGAGATTATTCTGTTTATACTATTTGCCAGTGTTCCCTTTCTTGGGCCTTCCTCCCTAGCAGCATATGGTGGGCCCTCCCATTCCCCAAATAATTCCATCACTAAGTAAAAGTAAGGCCTTTTCTTTTTATCCTTTCTAATTGGTTTTCTATATCCAGATGTCTTAAGTGATATTGGACTCCCTGAATTTCCATTGTTTTTGGCGGGGGGTATTCAAAAGGTTTTTGGCCTGGAAGGGGTGATTGTGGGTCAAAAAGCCTTTGTTAAGCAAAGCTGAGGACATTTTTCTTTCCATGGCCTTTAACATGGTGGCATGCATTATTCACACAGAACTCAGTATTTCCTGAATGCTCCTGACTAAGAACCTTTTTGCTCCATCCAAGAGCACTGAGAACCTCCAGTCGCTAAGCTTAGTGGATGTGTAACAGGATGAAGAATTGTTTTTAGCAGAAGAAGCTGACATTTCAAAATGGTTAGCCATTTCTCTCTGTGGCTTGGAACACCTGGGTCGTCTTGGAGCGGACCTTCTTTGTTCTGGAAAGGGTCATGGGAGTTGCCCCTTTTAGTTCCTGAGCTGCAGTGTTTCTGAGGGGAGTGTGCCCTAGCATGTTTACTTAATTTTTCCTTGGGCTGTGGCTGGGTTCCTGGCTTGCGGGAGACCCCATGCCTTGACCATAGCTGAAGATTTCAGGGGGAAAGAGCTTTCAGGGCTGAAGGATGCTGACACTAGAAACTTTTTTCTTTTTTGTTTCGGCAGGGTCTTGGTGGGAGCTCTGAAAATAAGACCTCTCCTTTCCCTGGCCTTTCATAGGCTGACATGCATTATTCACACAGAATTCAGTTGTTCCCTAATGCTTTTTTAAAAAATTATGTTAGGGCACCTGGGTGGCTCAGTGGTTAAGCCTCTGCCTTTGGCTCGGGTCATGGTCTCAGGGTCCTGGGATCGAGTCCCACATCGGGCTCCCTGCTCAGCAGGGAAGCCTGTTCCCCCTCTCTCTCTGCCTGCCTCTCTGCCTACTTGTGATCTCTGTCTGTCAAATAAATAAATAAAATCTTTAAAAAAAATTATGTTAGTCAGCATACAGTACATCATTAGTTTTTGATGTAGTGTTCCATGATTCATTGTTTGTGTATAACAACCAGTGCTCAACACAACACGTGCCCTCTTTAAAACCCATCGCTGGGCTACCCTATCCTCCTACCTCCCTCCCCTATGAAACCCTCAGATCGTTTCCTGGAATCCAGAGTCTCTCGTGGTTCACCTCGCCCTCTGATTCCATCCCCCTTCAGTTTTCCCTTCCTTTCCCTAACGTTCTCCAGGCTATTCCTTATGTTCCACAAATAAGTGTAACCATATAATAATTGACTTTCTCTGTTTGACTTATTTCACTCAGCATAATCTCCTCCAGTCCCATCCATGTTGATGCAAAAGTTGGGTATTCATCCTTTCTCGTGGCTGAGTAATATTCCATTGTATATATGGACCACATCTTCTTTATCCATTCATCTGTCAAAGGCCTTCTCGGTTCCTTCCAGAATTTGGCTATTGTGGACATTGCTGCTTTGAACATTGGGGTGCATTTGCCCCTCCTGAATGCTTTTGACGAGAACCCTTTTGGGGTGTCTAAGATCTTCCTCTCTGCCTGGTTTCTGAACAAATTGAGACATAAGAGAGAAGAGCAGATGGAACAATTAACATTTTCCTTTCTGACTGATTAAGGCCTTGCTGGAGGGCATGGCTTATCTACTGGGGAACTGGGCTAGCTAAGTTTTGACAGACCTGTCCACCCAGGCCTGTCCCGGCTACCACACCCTGGGGGCCCTAGAGAAGCAAAGAAGAACTCATGCTCTTGAGGGCAACTCCCTCTGAAGAGGAAAAAGAGAAGGGAGGGAATAAGTGTGCTCTGTTGATTCCTCCAAAGTTTACCACTCAGGTAAGTCACCCTGCCTCCCCTTGGTCGGAGTAAATAAATGGACAGAAAGATCCAGAAGGGTGACCCCAGTGAGCTCCTTCCTGCCTTCCTTCCTGGAGGAAACACCTGGAATAAGGAAGACATGTCTCCTTGACATGTACTAGTATGACTAATGGAAGAGGGAGAACTAAAACAAGGTCAACTGGTGGGAGAGTACCTGGGGTACCCTGGGGTTCCTGATGGGGGTGGCGCTTTCCATACATGGCAGGTAAGTGATGCTGTCATTGCTTCTGTTTCCAACCACACCAGAATCATGGGGGTTCTTGGGGGAAAATGACTGCGTGGTATGGTGTGTTCATTGGAGTGGTACGTGGGCTCAAGGTAATACTGAGGACACAGGTGATCTTGCCTCCCATGTCCAGAGGCAAGATCGTTGGGCTGGCAGCAACCTCAGATCCTTGGTTTCAAGACTTTGACACAAAACTGGTGGCTTTTGGCAGCGATACCATGGGCCACCTCTCCTGTCCCTTCTCTGTAAAGTGACACTTCTTGGGATGGATATCTTTCATGGGAATGTTGCAATGGGCTGTTGGCCCTTACAGCTGGGAGCTCACCATCCTGTGGTTTGAATACTAAAGAAATGCTGCTTTTTGTACCTCAAGAGTGATGGAGGCATGACTTCTAGCTCCTTCCCTTGTGTTATTTTCTTGATGCCTCTGCTGCATTTAACACCTGTGATCATATACATAGCTCCTGGGTTCTCTTCATGCTGCCCTGAGTGCTCCATCTGGCCTCCCTCAAAGCTGAAATTTGTTTTCCCGATATTCCTCATCGACATGCTTCAAAGGTTAATGCTCAGTGCTCTTCCTCGCCCTGAAAAGTCTCTTTCCCTCTTCTGGTCCTGTGCTTGCTCTCCTCCCATCATCAGACCTTCTGTAACCAATTACCCACTGCAACCCTCAAAGCACCTCAAAATCAACACATTACAACCCTGAATTCATCATCTTGGCCAAACTGGCTTTCTCTCACTTTCTCCACCTCGATTCATGTCGTGATGTTCAGACAGTTGTATGAGTTAGTCATCAAGACCTGCCCCCTGCCCCCCACATTGAGTTAGTCGTCAAGATCTGACCCTTAAAAAAAAACTTCTTAAGAGTTTCTGGAATCTATTAGCATCTCTGTTTCCATCAGTGTTGTGTTGGTAAGTGATTAATAAACAACTCTGATTTGATTTGGCACATTTGCCTGATGTCTGTGCTTAAGTAGTCCCACCATGGTTGATTTCCCATCCAAGGTTTAATAGTGTATCCCCAAATTTCTAGAAACTGCATTGGCTTTTGCAAGATGGCACAAGCCAGCTCCAGCACGCACTGGCCCCATCCCTCCTCGATACTTCTCAGGCCATCCGTCTTCAAACTCCTCTCCCCTTAAGCCATTCTGCAGCCAGCTGCTACACTCAGTTCTGACCATGCCACCCCCCTCCAGAAACGCTGCTGATGGGTTGCTGGGTGATTCAATCCACTTTATCAGTGCACTGTGCACTGACCCCTTAACAGTGCACTGAGCTCTTAAGACAAAACCCTGCCTACCTCTCCAGTATCATTTCTTGGCTCCTATCTTTTTTTCCTCAGAGGTTCGGCTCAACTGAAACTCCCCTCCACCATTTTTCAGGCTGAGTCAGCTGCCCCATCTCAGTAAGTTTTGATTACTGTGCTTATAATCTTGTATTTATGGGGTTTTGTTTTTGGTCTTTCTTACGAGTCTGTAAACTTCTCAAGGGAGAAATCATGTGTTTGTTTTCTTCACCTTGCTTTGTAATATGGAACAGTGGATTTCTCATTGAAATTAATCAATACAGAGTTTTTTTTTAATAAGGATTTTTTTCTTTCCTTTTTGAAAAGATTTAGTTTATATACGTGAGAGAGAGAGAGAGAGAGAGCACATGCGCACAAGAGAGCACAAGCCCAAGGTCCTAGAGGTTGAGGGTGAAGCAGGCTTCCTGCTGAGCAGGTAGCCCAACTCTGGGTTCCGTTGGATCCTAGGACCCTGGGATCACGACCTGAGTCGAAAGCAGATGCTGAACCAACTGAGCCGCCCAGTTACCCCTGAAATCGATCGATAAATACTTCTTAATTACTAAAGTAAGATTATCAAAGTTCTGCAGGTGTGTGTGTGTACTGGGGATGAGGTGGGGGTTTGACATTGTCTATTTACCTGTCGCTGTGTAATAACTTCTCCCGCAGTTGTGGCTTAGAACAATAGCAGTTGTTCTGTTCATGAACCTGGGGTTTAATGGGGTCAGCTAGGCAGCCCTGCCCTAGTTTCTTCTGCAGAAACAGCTGCAGTCAGATGTGAGCGGGAGTGGGAGCCGTCTCAAAGACTTCTTTTACCTCCATGTCTGGGAATACTCAAATGGTCGGGACTCCTCAGGACTCTGTCCCCACACACAGCTACCTCAGTGGCTGGACTTCTTCTGTATCACTGCAAGTGGACTTCCTCTGTGCACTGCCCCCACCCCCACCTGTCCTGCCACGATGACTGTCATCTGTCTATTCCCATGTTTGGAGGTTGTGGTCCCCCAACACTACAAGATGGCTTTGAGATATGCTTTTCCTGCTTTCAGTGATGACAGACTAAGTTTTAGGTCAGAAGCTCCATGTTTTTCCTTCAGTTCCTGAGGCTGAAACCTTTCCTGGGTCTTTCAGCAGCTGACCATTTGTCTCCTTAAAGTAACTAAAATGGTGACATTGGAAGCCAGGTTGTTAAGAGAAAGCCTGGGGAGCTTTGATTGGTGGATCGTAGGTCCAAAAAAAAGAAAAAGAAAAAGGTGAGTTTTTATTTTTAAAACCTGCAATTCATGTTTTCCTTCCCTGTCATCCCTCTAGGTCCTGATCTCTGCCACTGGAATGGGTAGTTTCCCTTTCCCTCCATTTATCACAGATAACTTCTTCACCAGCAATTCACAATAGTGGAAGGCTTTTTGCACCCTATTTTGTGCAATAGAGAATGTCTTAAAAAGAAAAGAAAAGGTTTTTTTTTTTTTTTAAGATTTTATTTATTTATTTGACAGAGAGACACAGCTAGAGAGGGAACGTAAGCAGGGGGAGTGAGAGAGGGAGAAGCAGATTTCCCGCACAGCAGGGAGCCTGATGTGGGGCTTGCTCCCAGGACCCTGGGATCATGACCCGAGTTGAAGGCAGAAGCTTAACCACCCAGGCGCCCCAAAATGCAAGCCTTTAATGATAAGCCATAAAAATGATCTTCGAGGATGTGAACTAAGCAGGAAACATGCTCGGCCAGCAGTCTGAAGACTCGGGCTAGAGCCCAGCTCCACGATTCAATAGTTACCTCTCGGAGCATCAGTGTCCTCGTGTGCAAAACCGTAACACCTGCCTCGCTTGCCTTCTCAAGCTGAAGGATCAGCTGCGCTCATATACGCCAGCGTGACGGTCAGGGCGTGACGCACGCACGCAACGCTGCACGCTCCAAATGCACCAGGCGAAGGCGGCGAGAGGAGCAAGACCTCAGATCTGAATTCTGGTCCCTGTTGTGCACTGGCTGGTCTTCTGTGACGCTCCTCTCTCCTGGTTCTTCTGCTGCCTGTTTGGAGGTCTCTCTCCTCAGCAGGTACTCCTCCTATTGGTGTCTGATGGCTGGAATGGTCAGGTCTTGCTCCTGGGCTCCACTCTCGCTCCAGAGGACCCCATCATTGCCATGTCCTCAAATCCCATCTCTCTGTGATGACTCCCAAGTTAATATCTCCCTGTCAGACCTCTTCTTTGAGTCCCACGCTGGTTTGTCCCCAGCCCTACTGGGGTGCTGCATGCGCAGCTCCCGTAGGACTGGGTGATCATGGTTCTGGTACAAAAGTAACTCATAATAAGCATAATTTTAGTTATCAATTAAAAAAAGTATTGAGCATTTAATATTTCTCCAGTTTTAGGCTAGTTTCCATGGAGTAATTAGAATGCAAAATCCTAGTCCTAGTCCCTCCTGCCTCCCCACCCAGGAGTTTGTTACTGATTTTTTTTTTTTTAACTTTATGGTGTTTCATCCCTTAATAAAGATTCACTATATGAGAGGTGGGGAGTGGGTTCCTGGTTAGAAGCTTTTTAAGACTCACCCAGGCAGAGAAGTCTAGAAAACTCTTTCTTCAATTAAAGACATCCACGTGTCCTATATCCCCACCTCAGGTAATACTTGATTACTGTTGCATTCAGAAAGCCACAAAAACAGCACAAAATCAAGGTCAGAGCTACTACCATGTGCCAGGAAACCCGACTTCCACTGTCTCAATGTTGTTGGTTGTCATGGGGCTCCTTAAGTCCTCATAACATGTTCAACTAAATCAAAAAAAAGGTGCTTTATGAAAAAGAAGAGGAAATAGGAGGTAGTAGGAAAGATCCTTAGCTTTTGAGATATTAAAAGTTGGAGAGATCTGTCATAAAGGGCAGGAGAGCATCGTTCCAGGAGGAACAACTCCAGGTAAACCGTGGGCACCTGATGCACATCAAGCCGGATCTGACGTTCCCCAACCAGCGACGGTTTGTGTCCAGCAGATGGCGCCAAACGACCGGTTATAGGTGGGGTGCGCAGGCTCCTCCAGAAAACATGAAACAGTATTTTTATAAAGCTGGCATCTTAGGGCTCTCAAATTGTCTCAGACCCTTTCATTTCCTTTAAAAAAAATTCTTATTTTTTAAGTAATCTCTACACACCCAACATGGGGCTCACACTTACAACCCGGAGATCAAGAGTCGTATTCTCTCCTGACTGGGCCTGCCAGGTATCCCTTGAGACCCCTTCTTTTGCTCTCTTTTAGTGTGACCTATGGAACAAAATAAGAAGTGGACAAAAAAATTGCTGCGTGTCCTGGAATGTGGTAATGTTGGGGAATAGTGGAAATGTAGGTGAAACACAAGAGATAATCTAGTAAAGTGACATCCAAATATGGAGTGGACGTGTGTGTGTATGTGCGCACGTGTGTGTGTACTTATGGTGAGAAAGACCTAAAAAAAAAGGTAATGAGAAAGTATTTGAAAAAAAAAAACTATAAAGTGAATAAAAGAGTTGGAGAAGATGAAAGAATGTGCTCCAGTGAGCATAGTAGGAAACTTAGTTCTAAAAGTATTACTATGGAAAGGCCAGAAGAAAGGGTCCTATTCCTCTACTCCTTGGAATCCTAGTAGGTGACTTGAATTTCAATAACTATGAAGTAAGTAGAGAATTAGGAAAACAGACACCAAATTGTCTAGAACCAATTCAATGAAACTCATTTCAAGGGTCTCTTCCTGCACTCTCACAGACTAGGAAGGACCCAAACCACACACAGTGCCAGTTAGGGAAGGGGAAGTCCAAGCTTCAGGTTCTGAAAGAGGACATTCTCTGCTGGAGAAAAGCAAAAAGCAGAGTTGAATGGTCACGGCAGACCTATTGAGTTCACTTTCTCTTTAGGCCTTAATAATCTCCCATTGAAGGGAGCCCTGGGTGGCTCAGTTTGGTTGGACATTTGACTCTTGATTTCAGCTCAGGTCATGATCTTGGGGCTCTGGGATTGAGCCCCATGTTGGGCTCTGCGCTCAGTGCAGGCTCTGTTTTTCCCTCTCTCTCTGCTCCTTCCCCTGTATTTGCTCTCTCTAAAATAAATAAATAAAGTCTTAAAAGAAATTAAAAAAAAAAACTCTCCCATTGAAATAAAAGTCTGCATTGGATAAGGCAGAGGCTATGAAGAAGGGGTTTCTTCCTACTGTTCGGGCATCCATTGCTCAGGTTAGAAGCTGCTTCCAGAGCAGGACCACTGCCCTAGTCTGGAAAAAGCTTCTCTGTCTGTGTCCTGGGGCCCCTCCCTGGAGATATTTCAAAAGGGAAGACACAAGAAGAGGATCAGTGAGATATTCCAATGATTGTACACGGACGGTCGCTGAAGACCAGACTAAGACCCTACTACAGACCCTATTACACACAATGCGGCTTTTTGGGAATTGTGCAAGTTAAAAAAGTCTTAAGTAAAATGATGCTACAGGCAGAAATGTC